>NC_082600.1:12059442-12664442 GCF_030936135.1 Gavia stellata
TTATCATAAAAAAAAATTCTATTGTAAACGATAGCTGTTTTACTACTTCTTCTTACAGCAGGTAATGTGGCCCTAAGTCATAATCTCCCTATGTTACAGAACAGTTTGCGGTAGCTTTTCATTTACTTCAGACAAAAAACCACTTCAGATTATATTAAAACTAGCTATTGAAATGATTCTGGAGTGGGGAAAACTTTTATCAAAAGGTAGCCAGCTCAAGCTGACTGTACATCAATACTTAGCAAGAGGTAAATACAGGAATTATATAATACCATGCTAGAAGATCTAAATTAAATATAACTGGATTTATGGTTGCTAAGCCAATCACGTGAGACTATATTGTTTTAGCTGAAAAATACAGAGGAAAAAAATTAAGGACTGTCTCATTTCAAATACATTGAAAAACAGTAACTTGAAATCTGGCAGCAATAAAATTAAGACAAAGACTTACATTTTAATATGAAAATAATAACCACAGCATCGCAAAGTTTTGACTTGAACTTGCTATCTTGCATGTACACATAGAGGTAGTATGCAAGAAGTCCCTTCCATTCTGATTCTAGTCTGTGATACGAAGGTTTACAACATACTATTACAAAACATCCATCGCTAGAAGCGTTCTGCTATCGTTACATAGACTTCAGCTGAAAGCATCCATTTAGCAAGTATGAAAATCTTGCTTCCAGAAGCACTCGTGTGTTCTCTGGAAGCTCACAAGTATCACAGGCTGTGCTTCCCTGCGTAGATTCCTTATCCTGTAGCACTGGCATCCTATGGGGGATCTCTACTAATGTATTGGCTTCAGTAACTATTCTAATTTTAGGATTTGGTATCATCAGCAGCAGTCACTTTGGTTTTGTCCCAGTGTATTTTCTACCTCCTTATCTCCTACTTCATAAATAAAATCCAAGAAATATCTATTCCTTAGAGAACATGTAAAAGAGTCAGATTTAAAGTGTGCCTGTTTGAGTCCCAGCTTAACTGGTGATTGGGTGGGGGGAGTCTGTTTGCACATGATTGCTATCCAGACTGAATAAAACTAGTTCAAGAGAAAGCTAACATTTTAAACTGGAGAAAGCAGAGAAACTCTCTACACCTATTTTCTGTGATCTCTTGAAATAATGTGCTGTGGAAGAGACTGTCTGTATCAAGAATTCTAATAAAATCTTATCTACATCCCTGTCTTTTAAATGTGGGCTTTCTGTCCTTATTAAAAAGATCGACTTAAAAAGCCCCCAGAGATTTATATGCATCCGTTGCGCTGTTCATTTACTGATTATGCAGTCTAGATTTTCACTACTAATAGACCAAAAAAAAGAGCTTTGTAAATGTTGAATTATTGCTGACAGCTGTACCTTTCCTTTTTTAGACACAAGTATCCAGGGAGAAAGTTACCCCTGGGGTGTTTTATTCTCCGTTTAGGAAGAAAACAAAATGAGAGAAGTGAAAGGTGTAAAAACCCTCCATGGAGTGCATGAAGACCAAATACAGGAGGGAAAAAAGAAAACCACCACGGTGGTGTGTTTGTGGAAACACCTGGGGCTCATCACTCTGACCAAGCAAGGGAGAGAGGAGACAAGTTTCATAAGCGCTGCATGAAAAGGACCTCAACTCAGCCAACTGTGAGAGACCAAGTTTTCATTGCAGTTTTTGGAGGAGAAAGCAGTCTCTGCACTTTTGGAGGGTAAGAGGAAACAGATACCTGCATTTGGAGCATACTGTCTACCTCCCTCCTTCCCCTGAACCAAGTGGCAACCCCGCTGTTCTCTGTCCCCAGGGTGACTCACTGGGAAGGATGGACTTGCTTGGGAGAAGGAGCGAAGGCCATAACCCTTCAGGAAGGCACGTGGTGTGTGCAGCTCACTCCTGCCTCACTCACCTCAACCTGCCTGCTGGCTCACCAGCCTGATGGTGAGCCCCGCAGTGAGCATCAGTACCCCCCTTATTGAGCACCAGCCCCAAGCTCTGCTCTCTGCCCCTTTGGAAGAGGCCCCAGGGTGCCCCACTATCTCAAGAAAGAGCCAAGAGCTCAATCCCCATGCCAAGAAACAGCTGCCAGGACCTCCCCATCATGGGGATGTGAAGTCACCAATGGGGTGACTCCCCTCCCTTGAAGGGGTCCTCTGGGAGGGTCCTGTCCCTGTCCTGCAGGATGTAAGAGCTCCCTCAGGAGAGGGAGTGACCACCGTAGCCTCTGCTTCCCCAAGGGATTTCAGTCATAGCATCTCCCAGACTAGACATTTCTGGAGCTTGAGTGAAAGCTAAATACAGGAGCATCAGATGGAGATGAGAGAAGCACCTACCCATGTGGCTGCGCTCGGTGCCTAAGAAAAGAGCAATCTATCTTTCTACAGATTCACCAGATAATCACAGAGGTTGCCTCTTCCCTCAACACTTCAATGGAGGATTAATATATACCTTTCTTCTGTCTCAGATATATCCTCTTTGCTTCAGGTTTCTTTCATTTATTAGCCTCTTTGGAGTTTCGTCTGCTTTTCTCCAGGTTCTTTTACAGAAAGAAAACTCCAAACTATACATTAATGGTGGGGTTTTTTTTGTTTGTTTTTTCTGTTCAGTTTTATCCCTTTCTACAGGCTAAGGTAGACAAGAAGTTCCCTGTTACTATGCCCCTTGAAAACATGCTAATTATTTTCCAAAGTCAGTGCAACTCCCGTCACAGTCTATGCCAACACTTGTATCCTGGATTAAACTGTGATTCTATCATTTATCATAATTCACATGGCCTGTTTCTGACATTTGCATGTAGACTGGCATCTCATTTTAATCTGTTTTAAGGAGTGTGTCAGATGTACACAATCCTCAGCACGGCATGCTGTTTCTGTTTTGAAGATACACCGGGGAATGGAGCCCTAAGGATAGGCTGTCTTGTTTAAAACTTAAATAGTTCAGCAGTTTCAAGGACCAACTCAGGTATCTCCAGAGCTTCTAAATTTATCCAGAGAGGCTCCCATCTGCATTTAAGTGAAGGCTAACTACTTCTTATTCAATAAAACAAAATCGTGGGGGGGGGGGGGGGGGGGGGGGAGGGGGGGGGGGGATATATATGGGGGGGATATATAGGAATGACTCATTGCACAAACAGATGGGTGGAGGACACAAGACTAGCTACCAGTTCCAGAGAAACTGTACAAAGAATACACAGGAACAGCACTTAAATAAGAGATGCTGACGTAAGAACATAAGAAACATAACACAGGGAAGCTCAGAGAGATGCAACTCATGTATTTCCCTCAAACGACGTTACAGGAAACAGAATATGACCTTGCGAGCGTAGAGAACTCAAGCTTAGAACTTTCATTTCCAAGAAGTCACTCCAGCATCTCTAATAGCTCAACAAAAGGCCCCAGGCTGTGCATCTTAGAACGTAAGCCTGGAAGAAACAAAAGTATCTCTGAAAACTTAATTGGCAAGGCTACATCTGAATAATTGGAAGGAATACAATGACACTCACTAGTTGAAAGGAGTTTCTGCCATCACAGCCAGTTTGTTCCAGGTCTCAATAGCCAGGTACCAGCCATACAATCTGTCAACATGAGCTTTACCTGCAAGGTTGGAAGAAAAAAAAAAGTATCGTGTCATTCTAAAAAAACAGTGTGTCCATTCTCCAAAGTATGACATTTTAGTAGTGTTCTTTGCTGTCTATTCAGGGTTTGGAGGGGTTTGGGGTTGTTTGTTTCTTTAACTCAGTTCCCACTTAGGCTCACTTCGCAGTCTTTCTAATCCTGTTTGATTCATGACGTTCAGAAAAACTTTTTTCTACCACCAGCTCAGTCCAGATGGCTTTTCAGTTTCCAATATAACAATTAGTGGGGCCTTTCCACTAAGCTGGATCAGAAAAACTAGCCCAGGTTGAAAACACTCTGCACATCCACCTGAGCTGGTGGTAGAAAAAGGTGAATGGCAGGGGAAGGTAGCAATTGGTCAGAGATTGACCACATAGCTAAGCTTCAAGGTTTTGCTTAGGGGGTTCTGTATCCAAGGGCCACCCATAAAGCATTTTGATAGAGGTTGATAGGGGAGCTGGGGGACAGAAAATAATCTGCTGTGGACCTCAGGCTAGAGAGATTGTTTTTTATTTACAACTAACCACCTGACTTTGGCATAACTCTTGATGTGCCCAGAATGAGAACTTAGTGAGACAAAGGGACTGTTCAAACACTCACACAGATGATGGTCCAAGTGAAAAGAATTGCCTTGGAGAAGCTACAGAAATGCTGCGGCTTGCTAACCGAAGGTGAGACTTTTCTCGAGAACTGAGATTTGTGGAGAATTTATATAATCTTGGGAAAGAAAAACACCATTGTGTGCAACCAGCAGTGAGATTTTCAGGGCTCCGCCCCCCCCCCCCCCCCCCCCCCCCCCCGATTTTGTTTTATTGAATAAGAAGTAGTTAGCCTTCACTTAAATGCAGATGGGAGCCTCTCTGGATAAATTTAGAAGCTCTGGAGATACCTGAGTTGGTCCTTGAAACTGCTGAACTATTTAAGTTTTAAACAAGACAGCCTATCCTTAGGGCTCCATTCCCCGGTGTATCTTCAAAACAGAAACAGCATGCCGTGCTGAGGATTGTGTACATCTGACACACTCCTTAAAACAGATTAAAATGAGATGCCAGTCTACATGCAAATGTCAGAAACAGGCCATGTGAATTATGATAAATGATAGAATCACAGTTTAATCCAGGATACAAGTGTTGGCATAGACTGTGACGGGAGTTGCACTGACTTTGGAAAATAATTAGCATGTTTTCAAGGGGCATAGTAACAGGGAACTTCTTGTCTACCTTAGCCTGTAGAAAGGGATAAAACTGAACAGAAAAACAAACAAAAAAACCCCACCATTAATGTATAGTTTGGAGTTTTCTTTCTGTAAAAGAACCTGGAGAAAAGCAGACGAAACTCCAAAGAGGCTAATAAATGAAAGAAACCTGAAGCAAAGAGGATATATCTGAGACAGAAGAAAGGTATATATTAATCCTCCATTGAAGTGTTGAGGGAAGAGGCAACCTCTGTGATTATCTGGTGAATCTGTAGAAAGATAGATTGCTCTTTTCTTAGGCACCGAGCGCAGCCACATGGGTAGGTGCTTCTCTCATCTCCATCTGATGCTCCTGTATTTAGCTTTCACTCAAGCTCCAGAAATGTCTAGTCTGGGAGATGCTATGACTGAAATCCCTTGGGGAAGCAGAGGCTACGGTGGTCACTCCCTCTCCTGAGGGAGCTCTTACATCCTGCAGGACAGGGACAGGACCCTCCCAGAGGACCCCTTCAAGGGAGGGGAGTCACCCCATTGGTGACTTCACATCCCCATGATGGGGAGGTCCTGGCAGCTGTTTCTTGGCATGGGGATTGAGCTCTTGGCTCTTTCTTGAGATAGTGGGGCACCCTGGGGCCTCTTCCAAAGGGGCAGAGAGCAGAGCTTGGGGCTGGTGCTCAATAAGGGGGTACTGATGCTCACTGCGGGGCTCACCATCAGGCTGGTGAGCCAGCAGGCAGGTTGAGGTGAGTGAGGCAGGAGTGAGCTGCACACACCACGTGCCTTCCTGAAGGGTTATGGCCTTCGCTCCTTCTCCCAAGCAAGTCCATCCTTCCCAGTGAGTCACCTGGGGACAGAGAACAGCGGGGTTGCCACTTGGTTCAGGGGAAGGAGGGAGGTAGACAGTATGCTCCAAATGCAGGTATCTGTTTCCTCTTACCCTCCAAAAAGTGCAGAGACTGCTTTCTCCTCCAAAAACTGCAATGAAAACTTGGTCTCTCACAGTTGGCTGAGTTGAGGTCCTTTTCATGCAGCGCTTATGAAACTTGTCTCCTCTCTCCTTGCTGGTCAGAGTGATGAGCCCCAGGTGTTCCACAAACACACCACCGTGGTGGTTTTCTTTTTCCCTCCTGTATTTGGTCTTCATGCACTCCATGGAGGGTTTTTACACCTTTCACTTCTCTCATTTTGTTTTCTTCCTAAACGGAGAATAAAACACCCAGGGGTAACTTTCTCCCTGGATACTTGTGTCTAAAAAAGGAAAGGTACAGCTGTCAGCAGTAATTCAACATTTACAAAGCTCTTTTTTTTGGTCTATTAGTAGTGAAAATCTAGACTGCATAATCAGTAAATGAACAGCGCAACGGATGCATATAAATCTCTGGGGCTTTTTAAGTCGATCTTTTTAATAAGGACAGAAAGCCCACATTTAAAAGACAGGGATGTAGATAAGATTTTATTAGAATTCTTGATACAGACAGTCTCTTCCACAGCACATTATTTCAAGAGATCACAGAAAATAGGTGTAGGGAGTTCCTCTGCTTTCTCCATTTTAAAATGTTAGCTCTCTCTTGAACTAGTTTTATTCAGTCTGGATAGCAATCATGTGCAAACAGACTCCCCCCACCCAATCACCAGTTAAGTTGGGACTCAAACAGGCACACTTTAAATCTGACTCTTTTACATGTTCTCTAAGGAATAGATATTTCTTGGATTTTATTTATGAAGTAGGAGATAAGGAGGTAGAAAATACACTGGGACAAAACCAAAGTGACTGCTGCTGATGATACCAAATCCTAAAATTAGAATAGTTACTGAAGCCAATACATTAGTAGAGATCCCCCATAGGATGCCAGTGCTACAGGATGAGGAATCTACGCAGGGAAGCACAGCCTGTGATACTTGTGAGCTTCCAGAGAACACACGAGTGCTTCTGGAAGCAAGATTTTCATACTTGCTAAATGGATGCTTTCAGCTGAAGTCTATGAACGATAGCAGAACGCTTCTAGCGATGGATGTTTTGTAATAGTATGTTGTAAACCTTCGTATCACAGACTAGAATCAGAACGGAAGGGACTTCTTGCATACTACCTCTATGTGTACATGCAAGATAGCAAGTTCAAGTCAAAACTTTGAGATGCTGTGGTTATTATTTTCATATTAAAATGTAAGTCTTTGTCTTAATTTTATTGCTGCCAGATTTCAAGTTACTGTTTTTCAATGTATTTGAAATGAGACAGTCCTTAATTTTTTTCCTCTGTATTTTTCAGCTAAAACAATATAGTCTCACGTGATTGCTTAGCAACCATAAATCCAGTTATATTTAATTTAGATCTTCTAGCATGGTATTATATAATTCCTGTATTTACCTCTTGCTAAGTATTGATGTACAGTCAGCTTGAGCTGGCTACCTTTTGATAAAAGTTTTCCCACTCCAGAATCATTTCAATAGCTAGTTTTAATATAATCTGAAGTGGTTTTTTGTCTGAAGTAAATGAAAAGCTACCGCAAACTGTTCTGTAACATAGGGAGATTATGACTTAGGGCCACATTACCTGCTGTAAGAAGAAGTAGTAAAACAGCTATCGTTTACAATAGAATTTTTTTTTATGATATAATTTTGTTCTTTGTAGTCTCTCTAAACACAAAAAGGATTATCTATGCAATCCCAGAATATGCACCACTGCTTGATTCATGTAATGGGACAGTAGGAGACTTGGCCAAAATTGCCAAGTATCCTGAGGTACTGGACATGGTCTTCTCTAATTCTCTTTTTCTCTTTTCTTTTTTATTTAGTGCTGGGGGTGAATAGGGGATGTGTTGTATATTTTACCTTTTTATGGATTAGTGATTTATGGAATTGGAATAAAAAGGAACTTGTGTGCTGGAGAGGTTGTTAGTGCTAGCAGGCATTTACAGAAAAATTGGAGGCTAAGGGAAATTTGTGTAGGCCTACACTACAAAGGAGTGGCTGCAATGTGGTTTTCTACCTTTTAGTGTCAGGAAAAAGAGATGTGAGGCAGGAATTTTCTTGATTCAAGCTGCGATGGAGCAGTGTACAGCAATCCGGACCATGCGGTCCACGGTCCTGTGTTATCTGATAGAAGAATTTGGGGATCCACTAACAAGGGCTCTGGTCTTTTATTTATGCAACTCTGAATTGTGTCAGTGGCTAGTTAAATATCAACTAATAAAAAAAAAAAAAGATTGAATTCCAACTAGACACATCGACTATTTAGGACTGTAGCAAGCACCCTAACAGTTGCAATTAAACATAACTTTTAAGAGCTCCAGCCAATCTAGAACCCAGCTAGTTTTTAAAGTACAGTACTTTAAGAGTCCCTGTGAAGGGTAGGATGGTTCTTTCTAACCCTCAACAGAAGAAGGAATTGTGAACTTCTCCAGAATACCTGGTTGCACATTTAAGGCCGTCTTTGATGCTGTGTAAGGCTCTGACACTGTTGAACACTGTAAGCAGCTAAGAATGCAGGTTGTGATAATTGGCATGTTCATGTGATTTCTGTGTGCCTCAGTAAACTTTTAAGTAGGTCTTATGTCTCAGAAGGGTAGAAGGGAACTTGAATTTAATGTTGCTTTTATCGCAATTCTTAGGAAGGATCTTATCTCCTTGGATAAAGCAAAGAAGTTTGGTTCAGGAAGGCCAGGCAAGAGAAAGGGAAACACCATGTTCAGCTCCTTGGAAGTGATTTCCCCAGAGCAGGGAGGAAGAACATCTGCAAGGCAGTATTACTATGCCCGAGGGCACAGCAGCCAGGGCTCTTTGGAGAAAGGTGGGCTGGGCAGGCTGCAGAACCAAGGAAACAAGCCACAGGCTACAGCATTCTGGGAGAGGGGAGTAAGAGACAACACCAAAAATCACCAAGGTGGGATCAGCAGAAGAGGACCAGGAGATTATGAACACATTTTCTTGTCATTGAGGGATAGTAATGTTATCATTGTCTCTTGGGGCAAGAACTACAGGCTTCAAACTAAGGCTGAAATTGTTCCAGCCCAACAAATTCCACATCACTGTCTGTTGTGACACCCTCGCAAAGAGAAATTGATAAACTTTCTCAGATACAGCATATTTATCATTCCCCTTTAGGCTTCTCAAATTTCCTCAAGAGTCACAGGTTTCATATAGTGCGTATCTCTTGAACTGTAGTTCCAAAAGGTATTGCAGTTCACAACCTCTATAATTTTTTAACACTATCCTTTTTTATTATTATTTAATGACCAGAGGACTAAATGGATAGCCTGGCAGGCAAAAGTCATCTGTGAATCTCAATTCTTTTTTCTAATCCAGATGTAACCAGTGTTAAGTAGCAATCTAGGAAAAATGCAAGATTTCAGTGTAAACCCAAGGAGTATCTGGGGTATTTACCAAGTCTGTTATCAGCTCAAATTATTCATAATTAATTGAAGCTTTTTTTCAGGTACTAATTTACAGAAGAAATGAGAAGTCATTGATCACGTAGCAACTAGAGGGGTTTTTAGGATGTATTTGTCCATAATCACATCCAGCTACTGAGGTGCATACACCTTATGTTCTGGTCGGAATCCTTTTGGACAGGAATATCTATATTTGCACGGTACGCCTGCATCCTGGAAGTACTACACTTCCTACAGAAGACCTGAGGGCAGAAAACACCAGCTGTGCCTCCACCTCCTTTCAATTGCAGAATCCTATATAAGCAGTTACGAGGCCGTAGAAGAAGAGAGTAAGACAAGAAACAGACTACATATCCTGAACAACTCTCTTTGGTGTAGACTTAGTTAAATGACATCTCCTTCTATTAGTGATCATCCACACTATGCAATTCTACTGTTGCTGATTCCAGAATGTTTCAGTCACAGATAGAATTATTGTCTGACCTGTTACAGCATCTTTAAAAGGATACGTAAACAATATTTTCCACCCTTTTATCTGCCAAAAGGAAACACTTGGGAAAGGATAAAAATAGGCATTCTTTCAGTATATTTTCTCAGGTTCTGGAATTCAGTGGGGTAGGGAGGTTGACTTCCTCAGTTTTAACCGCTGTTGAAGGATCTGCCTTCCCTGGAGTTCCAATTCCTTTTTGTATTTGTTTATGTATTTGGTTTCTAGCACAGCCTGTGGCAGTAAATTCCAAAATTAATTACATGGAATGGCAAAAAAATTCCTTTTGATTTACAACTGCTACCTGATTTCATTGCAGCTGTGGGGGAAATTATGAGTAATAGTGAATGCACATGTTTTCAGACTTGAGAAGCACCTATCAATACAATCTGTCACTTTATCATTACTATTGGAGGCATTCAAGAGAGTTATTTGACCATTTACAGATTCAAATATTTCTACCTTGGACTCAGCGATGGAAGAAATACATAAATGTGGATGATCACTAATAAATTGTTGTAAGTGAAATCTCACTCCTAGATGTTGGCGAGCACCTGGAGGTAAAAGGAATCTTGAGAAGCAGTCATGGCCTTTTTCTTATGGAAGTAACCCCCAAAAGGCACAAGTTTGACTGGGATCAGGTCTGTAGCCATACAGAGACCCTACTGTTTTACAATACTTCTTTCTCCAGTGCTACATACTATTAAACTTGAAGGGAGAAATCCTGAAGCCGTTTGCCTTAAACTTCTTTAAGTGACTCTGCAATGCTGTTGAAACCTAAATCAAACAATAAAATACAACTGCTGCTTTCTAAATATTGGTACTACCTTTTCATCTGGCAAGGCTAACTTGTAAAATGTTCTGTTTCCTTCAAGGAAAATCTATCACGTATCACATCTGCAGGCTTATTATCTACCCAGGACAAAATTGGGAGCTCTTAAGAGTTAATACACAGTTCTCATTTCTCAATTGGCAGGTTATAAGTTATTAGGCTGTGGGGGAGTTAGCACTATCTACTCCTCTCATCATAAGGACGAGAGTAGAAACCTTTCAGTTTTATTAGGCCATTACAGATTACCTCCTCTTTACTGAAAGCATTACAACATGCAGTAGACCTTCAAAGGGGAACAAGCAGCACATCAGTAACCCCCCACGAGATGGCAGCACAGGCACATGAACGCACCAGGACACTGCCATAGAATTAAAAAAAAATATGGAAAATGTATTCTATTCCTTTCAACTCTCAGTTTCAGTGTTGCTTATGAGGAATCACAGTAAGTTACATTATTTATATCATGACTTTTGGTATTGCCAAGTTACCTTTTCCTACAGAAATTCCCATCATTAATGGCAAAGCAAAGATTTGACATTCTGCCTGTTTCATTTGCCCCCAAAGGTGTTTAACTGCAACACTCAATTTGCATACAACACAAATACTGTCATCTAAGCCACTTGATTCTCACAATATAAAGTATGAAGTTTCATAATTCATAAGGACTAGTAAAATGGGTCTAAGGAAGTAATGTTTACAATAAGCCACTGAAAATGCCTATTATACGGTTGCTCCTCTGTTCAAGTACAGCTTAAAATAATTTCTTAGTGTAAGAATCCCATTATTTTCCCCAAATCTGCCACTTTTTTATGGTTATAGAATCACAGAATCACTAAGGTTGGAAAAGACCTGTAAGATCATCAAGTCCAACCATCAACTAACACCACCATGCCCACTAAACCATGTCCCACAATGCCTCGTTCCTTGAACAACTCCAGTGATGGTGACTCCACCACCTCCCTGGGCAGCCTCTTCCAGTGCTTCACCACTCTCTCAGTACAGAAATTTTTCCTAATATCCAGCCTGAACCTCCCCTGGTGCAGCTTGAGGCCATTTCCTCTTGTCCTATCACTTGTCACTTGGGAGAAGAGGCCAACACCCACCTCACCAAAACCCCCTTTCAAGTAACTGTAGAGAGCGATGAGGTCTCCCCTCAGCCTCCTCTTCTCCAGACTGAACAACCCCAGTTCCCTCAGCTGCTCCTCATCAGACTTGTGCTCCAGACCCCTCACCAGCTTCGTTGCCCTTCTCTGGACACGCTCCAGCACCTCAGTGTCCTTCTTGTAGTGAGGGGCCCAAAACTGAACACATTATTCGAGGTGCGGCCTCACCAGTGCTGAGTACAGGGGCACGATCACCTCCCTGCTCCTGCTGGCCACACCATTTCTGATACAGGCCAGGATGCCATTGGCCTTCTTGGCCACCTGGGCACACTGCTGGCTCATCTTCAGCCGGCTGTCAACCAGCACCCCCAGGTCCTTTTCTGCAGGGCAGCTTTCCAGCCTCTCTTCCCCAAGCCTGTAGCTTTGCATGGGGTTGTTGTGACACCAGTGCAGGACCTGGCACTTGGCCTTGTTGAACCTCATACAATTGGCCTCGGCCCATCGATCCAGCCTGTCCAGATCCCTCTGCAGAGCCTTCCCACCCTCCTGCAAATCAACACTCTGCCCAACTTGGTGTCGTCTGCAAACTTGCTGAGGGAGCACTCAATTCCCTCATCCAGATCATCGATAAATATATTAAACAAGACCGGTCCCAAAACTGAGCCCTGGGGGACTCCGCTTGTGACCGGCCGCCAACTGGATTTCACTCCATTCACCACAACTCTCTGGGCTCGGCCATCCAGCCAGTTTTTTACCCAGCAAAGAGTGCACCTGTCTAAGCCACGAGTCGCCAGTTTCTCCAGGAGAATACTGTGGAAGACAGTGTTGAAGGCTTTACTACAGTCCAGGTAGACAACGTCGACAGCCTTTCCCTCACCCACCAGGCGGGTCACCTGGTCATAGAAGGAGATCAGGTTGGTCAAGCAGGACCTGCCTTCCATGAACCTGTGCTGGCTGGGCCTGATCCCTTGGCTGACCTGCACGTGCCCTGTGAGTGCCCAAAAGATGAACCTTTGATTCTGTCTCTTCTTCAGAGGATGACTGTGTATTACATGATCTTCACATCATTGACTGAACAGTACAAAGATTAGTACTTTTCCATATACTGTTTTTGTACTCATGTATTTCATGAATGCAATCACATACCATTAATAACTAAATTTGGCTTTTATTAAGCATGACCGCACAACAGAAGAGACAAATACATTTTATTTCACTTCTGAATTTTATTCTGAAACCACTGACTTAATTTTTAGGACTAAAGATATTATGGGTAAAAATAAGAGGAAAGGATGAAACAAAGGTGCCATGAATCAGTAATTCAAAAGCATTCTTCTGCCATACAGGTGAAGAAATCATATATTACATTTTGCTGTAAGAAAAATTAATGAAAAAACTGTATCCAGTATATGAAGTTATATTTTGGATCAGAACATAATCTAGATCATCAGTTTCCTTTGACCTCTAGTCTTTGGTTAAAAAAAACAAAACACCTTTGTTGTTTTTGCTTTTTGAAAAACTAATGACAAAGAAAATAGGAAAATGCAACTTGCAGTTAAAGACAAAAAAATCATGCCCCATGGCTTATAAGCTTTTAGACAAAAAATGAACAACTGAACTTAGATCTGCTTTGTCTTTCATGTACCTTGTGATAAACCTGCTCAGAAGTATTATTAAAATGAAAATTGCATCCTGCTTTAAGTCAGTTTTTTTATGAATAAACTCTAGGTCAACAAACCTTAGTTTTTCAAAAAAACATTAACATATTCCAAACTGTATTTTAATACACTTACACTAATGTTAAGGAACAGTCTTGCAAAACAAGCCGCCAACCGTTATATAAAAGACAGAAGTAATTTTTAGACTAGTTGTAGTACCTCCTTCCTCTGAAAGACTTCTAGAAATACTTAAACATTCAACACAACAAGCTTATGTAGCTGATAAAGACCGTTTCCTCTTTCATGCTGCTTTTCAGACTGGTCAATGATACGCTGAGAATCCACCTAATCAAAAGAAGCAGGACGAAAGTCAGAATGCATTCTTAATAATGTTTTCCTGTGTAACACAGTTAAGGAAAAGAGTTTTGACAGTTTCAAATCATACAGACATTTCCGTTCCATGCCACGCATTTCAACATAAGAGCCAGTACTATAAAATGCTGTATCTCATGGTTTGCCTGAGTCAGAATGCTATTCCACAATCAATTCCAAAGCATTACAGGTATTATTTTATGTGATGATGTAAGAAAGATGTCCTGAGATTGTTCAGACTTCAGATGCAGTGGGGAAAATCCTGATCCAAGGCCTATAACATTAACTTGTTATAAAACCTAAACACCAACATAACTGAATAGGACATTAAATAGGAGATTATCTATCAGAGTAACTGAATTTGAAATATTAAAATAGAAACACTTTGGCTTGAGGCAGTTGTGCTGCTTTTGGCTGGGATGGAGTTAATTTTCTTTATAGTAGCTAGTATGGGGCTATGTTCTGGATGTGTGCTGAAAACAGTGTTGATAATACAGGGGTGTTTACATTACTGCTGAGCAGTGCTTACACAGAGTCAAGGCCTCTTCTGCTCCTCACCCCACCCCACCAGTGAGCAGGCTGGGGGTGCACAAGAAGTTGGGAGGGGACACAGCCGGGACAGCTGACCCCAACTGACCAAAGGGATATTCCATACCATATGACATCATGCTCAGGATATAAAGCTGGGGGAAAAAGAAGGAAGGGGGGACTTTTGGAGTGATGGTGTTTGTCTTCCCAAGTAACCATTATGTGTGATGGAGCACTGCTTTCCTGGAGATGGCCGAACCCCTGCCTGCCAATGGGAAGTACTGAATGAATTCCTTGCTTCACTTTGCTTGTCTGTGCAGCTTTTGCTTTACCTGTTAAACTGTCTTTATCTCAACCCACGAGTTTTCTCACCTTTACTCTTCTGATTCTCTGCCCCATCCCACCTGGGGGGAGTGAGTGAGCGGCTGTGTGGTGCTTAGTTGCTAGATGGGGTTAAACCATGACAGCAGAGTATCACGGCACACTCTAATCCGTCAGTGAATGCCTACTAGAAATACGTGCCCGTGGTGCTCATTCACCCCTCATTTATATGCCTCAGGGTGGGCAAGGCACAGGGAGGGTACGTGTAGAAATCTTATTCCTGCACTCAGTAATTCCTCACCCCCTTTTAGTTAAGAAAAGGCATTTGTTCATCAGGAAATCTAATTGCTTGCAGAGGCCCTTACAGAAAGAAAGGTAAGATTTCTAACAGAGTAGGAAGCTAGACTTCTCAGCTTTACGAAACCCTCCCAGATTCCGAGAAAACTGCCCTCTATCTGATCCCAGCACATTCATTCTAAAGAAAGCCACATTTCTGTCTGCTTAAAAGGGAAAAGCCACCTGAAAGTACAGCAATCCAAACCAAAACTACAATGCACTGCATTCAGATAAATCCTAAATGAGAAAAATGTATCAATCTTTTTCTTTTAGGACATGGCTGCTTAACAGAAAGAAGAATACAAAATTTTAACTTCCAACAAATGTAAAGTTGCTTTTACAGTCTCTCTCAACTTAAAAATCATGAAGTCTTCTTTTTGAAAAGGCTAAATATTTGTATATACAAAATTAAAAAACCAAAACACCTAACAAACTAAACAAACTCTACAAAAATACCGTATCAATAGAGACTGATGTATACACAACAGTTCAGTTCTTAAGCCTTAAATTTGACTCTACAGTGCTTTCAGTATATTTCAATACTTTTTTTTTTGCCCCCTCCCCAGGCTCAAGAAAGACATCCTTCCAAAGGAAATTCTCCCTTTGACCACTCTTAACTAACTGTACTGGGGTACTCTAACTACTCTTTTTAAGGGGGAAAAAAAAATATTATCTTTATACCCTTACCTGATTCCATGCATATGGTTTCTCATACCATGTAGGAACAATTATATCTCGAGGTTTTGATTTGCAGATTAAGCTGAAATTACATAAAAATAGCCTTAAGATATACACTTGTATTTGATTAATTATAAATACAAAAGAATTTTTATACTGGATACAATTAGGCATTTATGAGGTGTCTGTGCTGAAGGGAATCTTAAATTTCCTTGTTAACCTAGTCTGATTTGTTCACTTCTCTGCAGTTTGCCCCTCTAGTGTAAGAAGTGAAAAAAAAAATTTTCACAGGGACATTAAGTATATCAGAATGCACTTGCTTTTAAAGAAATTAATGAATTTTTTTTTTAATTTATTAAGTACTAGAATTTGCAACTGTCATTTATTCCGTAAGTTTTATGCATGCTTATTCACTGGAATGTATAATACAGCTATTTTTAGGGTATTTTGTTTTGCATGACAACTCAATTACTATAGATTGTCTGTCTGCTCCAGTTATTTCCTCAAGCTGTGCAAAGTACAACAGTAGTAGACTAATTAATTCTGTCTAGATGTGTTTTTCAAACACTCACTTTAGTCTTAAGTAGTGGTGACATGTTGTAAATATAATTAGCTTTTGAAAAATGGAAAAAAGTTATGAAAGACTTTTCAGGCTATATTTTTACATATTTACTCTTATTAACAAAAGGTTATGTTTTTTCCAAGACATAAACCAAAGTACAATCAGAAAAAAAAAAATATTCAAAATGAAGATTTTACACAAAGGAAAAGAAGACATCATGATAATAACCAGATTGTCTCTTCCTTCAAAAAGGTTAAAAAAAAAAAAGAGCCTCCCTTCGGGGACTTCAGAAAAAGAATCCAGAATAAAAATACGGAATAATTACTGAATTTGGTTTCTTGATAGCGTAACCCTGTCTCTCTCTGTAATGCCTGCTGTAAGCTCCCCCACCCCCAGTTGAGCTGCCTACGTCCCAAGGCCCAACTCTGACACAGGATGGCTGCGCACCCTTGGCTCAGACTGCCGAGAGCGAGCTGTGAGTCTGCACAGAGGTAAGAAAGGCAGAAAAATTAGCTGTAGGATCACTGGAACAGAATTAGTAAAAGCACAAAGATTCCAAGAGAGAAAATGCTACCACAGAAAGGTATAAAATCCTAAAAAAAAAAAAAAAAAAAAGCGCAGAAGGCTGATGAGAATGACCGAGTCAGGCAGTCAGCACTGACCGAGCCGGGGAAGGTGTCAGTGCTGAGGACCTGTGCCAAGGAGCTGTACAGGCTGCTCCTTCCCCTCCCAACTGGCTGGAGATGTCTAAACAATCAACCCAAAAAAGATGCTGAAACAGTAGCAAGTATTCACATGTCTAAAGAAATAGCAGTGACATTTTGTGCCTTGAATTTAGCATGTAAGTGTTGATGTCCAACTATGAAGCTCCTGTTATTGTCCCAGTCACCTCCAGAGGGGTTTTGCTTCTTTCTGCCTATCCACTTTCTTTGACTTCTCCCTACACTTATTACCATGTGAATCATACAAGCCATCTTTATTCAGCTTTGAAGTCTAAACATGGTACTACATGGCAGTGTCCAAAGGCAATGCAGACACCAACTGACCTGAGGTACTTGGAGACAAACAAGAAATTAAATATTGCATCAGCAGTACACTCGACAACTGGTATTTTACAAAGAGTTTTGCAGATGTGAAATGCGACCAGCTTGCTGTCAGCCTGCACTGGTGCTCCTTGAGTTAGAAGCGCAAGCAGTCTGCGTCTGTGAGGTACAGCCTTTGTGAAGCTGTACCACCGCCTTCTGGATGTACACACAACCCACTGCAACAGCTGGCTGGAAGCTGCTGTGTCTCGGAGAAGATCCACTGACCCTGTTGGCGGCATACACAGTGCAGCGCCCAAAACAAAAATAATTACCTCGCTCCCTTGTCATATCCAACATGTCTGCTGGTAAGGTAACATTAATCGGTATCTCCACATCTTCTGGCAATTGTTTATGGTCTTTTAATTTCATTTCCAGTGCATAAAAAGGTAAGGCTGACTCCCCCCGCGCCTGTTGATTTATTATAAAATGCACCACACTGAATTTTCTTTCAAGTTTTGGAAATAAGAAGTATGAGTACTTGCTTTCAACTAAAGCAATTTAGGAGTTTTTTCATAGCTGGGGAAAAAAAAAAATCAACTGAGCATGTACATTCAAAAACAAGAAACACCTGAAAACTCAGCATAAACAGCTGCTCTGATAATCATTTTGATAACCTAGGGTAAGGGCAGCTAAGCTTAAAAGCTTCTGATCTTTATCCACATGCGGAACTGACTCACTTTGGCATACAGTTACTTTAGAAAAGCTCTACTGGCGAAAAAGGTCACTTTTCCAAGAGATGAGGCCAATACTAGAGACGATAATATAACTCTTAAATGATCGCTAAGCCAGAGCTCTTTCTGAAATCTATTCAGTACAGAGCCAGGTAAGGATAAGAAAAGTCTACTGATGATACAGACAGCACTAAAATGCACAATACATTTACAAACAAGGGAAGATTTTTCACAGCATACTCAGTGGTGGAAGACATTAGGAGCTGTTACAGGGATACGTCATTGAACTGGCTCCCCCTAACACTTCCAACACACCGCAAGCTGAAAAAATTCTCAAGACTGGCTGCACTGGCTCCCAACAGTCTTTTCGGAACCACTGCTGCAGTTAGGAGAAGCAGGGAGGCCTGCTGGAAAAAAAGGCAGGTGGCCTTACTTCAATTTGTAAGTTAACCTGCGCCTTCCAGCAATTAACTTGGCCAACACCTATCCTACACAGTTCTGTTGAGGAAGCAAAGGCAGCACACACAATTCAAATTTAATGTATAGGGAGAAAGAATTCTAAATCCTTCTGCACTCTTATGCCATAGGACTTCATTAGCTTTGTCCTGGGTGCACAAAGCAAAAATACATCAGAACTGGTATCCTGTAGAACAGGTTTTACAGTCTAGGTTTTATGACTCTTAAGTGATCAGGCTTCCCTGCAGAACCAGTGCTTCCACAGGAACTCTAAAGTTGTTGAGTATACTGCTTTATAAATAAACAAAATAAATGAAATGCATCATTAATGAGAACATATATTACTTCCCCAAAGCCTAATCTGAGCTATGCTTCAAGCAATCATTTATTTTGTTTTTGCTGAGACTGTGAAACAGAAGATCTTATTTCTACAAAATTATTACCATAGAAGTTTCTGACGAACGTTTTCCTGCAGCTGTGTCATTCTCTCTTGTCCAGAATACACTGCACATTCACAGAGCAGCTTATTAATGGCTGTCCTTAGGATGTTTATCTGTAAAAATACCAGTTACAGAATATAAAGCACTCTAAACCAGCACTAGGTTCTGTATTATATTATACTGACATGAAGGTGGTTGTGGCAGCCATACAACCGAGCTTCAACTGGAATACTGTTACCATAAGCAAACACATCTGAAGCTTTAGAAAGAGTTCTTCCTCCAGATGCATCTCTGCTGGTTCAAAGACATTAACGTTCAGACACGTGATTATCACAATCTTCAAGGTTACTCAGACATGCCATAAAACATGCAGGCTACCACTTGCCTGGATTTTTTCCAACACAGAATTCCTTCTGTAGAATTTTTAAGAATCTTCTGTATCTGTCCGTAATTTTCACATGTACAACAGCTTGGTGCTACCATTCTGGCTAAGGTGTCAATGAATACAGACATCACACACCCCAAGTCAGTGCTTTCAGAAAATAATAGCTCACAGATATATGCACCAGCATGTCCACTGTGTCCTTAAAAAGCCTCTAGAAACCACTGGTCATCACCTCATGTACCTGCTCTGTACATAGGACTAATCAGGGCATGTGAGGTCCTTCACTGTCTAAAGCCCATGTCAAATCTGAAGCACAGGACAAATACAGATTACTGTCCTACATAACAGAGTATACGTACATACTTCCCTCTGACAGATGTCTGTCTACGAGTTGCAAAAAGGCTGTAATGAGGCATACAGGGGGTTTTATTGTTTGTTTGTTTGATCTGCTCTGGGAGAAATAGCTTGATACAGATGACTTATCAGAGCTGTAAAATCAAACTGAAGATTGCAAAGCAGTAATGCTAGGATGATCAGTAAAAAACACAAGAATCCTAAGAACGTAAGTAACAAGTATTGACATCTCATTAGTGCAAAATCAATGCTTTTGTTTTGAAAAATATACAATGTATTGTTCTATTTTATTTTGTTCAAAGTGTATGAAGAGGGCAACTGTTTTTTTCTGATAAGACTCCAAGGTTATAAACAGGTAGTACACTAAAAATAAACAAAAACCCCACAGCTTAAAACAAGTTTTCTTATTAACTCGAAGAGTTAACAAGCTCTGATGCACTGAATTCTACTTAAATCCTACTGTAGCAAAAATTCTTATGTATGTTTTACCTCTGATATGTCTTCCACTCCAAAATGCACATCAAATGTCAGCTCCATGTCATTTTCTGGAAGCAGTGGAGCCCTGCAAGTCTGACTCCAACCCAAACCACACAAAACACCAGTAAAATACTTTCCACTTTTATCAACCCTGTACGAAAAAGAAAGAAAACAGTCTCACCTGGAGATGAAGAAACTAAACTCATATGAAAACAGACTTTAATGAATTTGTCTAAGCCATGCCAAACAAGACACAGGTGTTTTAAAGAAGCTAAATAACTGAGAGGCAGTCACACCTAGTCATACTGTTTTTTTAAATTTAGTGATGAAACAAAACTAAAGTTCTGGTTATGAAAACATATGCTCATAAAAAGAAAATCATACATATGCAAAATGAAACTTTAATTAAGGAAAGCTAGCTTCACTATGTTGAAATGACAGTCTACAGATAGAAGAATTTAAACAAAACAACAGTAATGCAACTACCAGAACTCAGCTTTTACAAAAATCACACAAGTTCCTCTCCTCATGTAGGTTTAAAACTTCCCCAGTTCTGCAGTTCATCTTCCTAGGCTTCCAGCACGATTGTCAGGAACCGTATTGCCTTATCGTGAGGGTAGAGCCTCTAGCACCAATTCATAAGTACACGAAACAAATTATCTTAGCTACATACTATACTAAAACTGATAAAAGACAAGAATTACATGAACAGGAAGAGAACATACTAAATGCTGAAAGCAGAGCAAAAAGAAAAAGAAATCTGTCATCAATTTGTGAGGGTTCTTAAAAAAAAAAAGAAAAAAGAACCACTAGTTTTTAAAACGCATGAATACCTGAGTTCTATAGCAGGAGCAAACAGCATACTGAGGAGCGCAAGCAGGCCAGGAATAGGAGGCATCATAGACGTTTCCTCTAAAAACACAGTAGATCCTGTCACAAAAGAAAAAATAAAATATAAGGAGTATCTAATGAAAATGAAACCTCAAAAAGATATAACATAGAACTACAGTGACACATTTACTCCTAGAACTACTCATATAAAAATGAAAGTCTAGAGAAACCATCCGAACATTTTTATTAAGCATTACCAGTTGCATTTGCTGATAAAGAAGCAGCAACCAACAATTGCTGAAAGGAATCTTCTGGAGCATCATGGACAACAACAGAGTTTATGCTTTCCTTTTGTATGAGAGCACTTCTGGGGAGGAAGTAAGAAATATTTTCAACATTAAAAACCCAAAAACCATACAAACATGTAAAAAAAGAATTATTTTAAATTCACAATGCAACCTCAATGGATAGCAGTTACCGGCTGAAGATTACCTGAATACCATTTAGCAGATGTATATAATAGTTAATAAATAATCTCTCCGTAAGATGTTAAAGCACTTTTAATAAAACTATTCTTAAAATGTTACATAGCAATAGTATGCATATTAGTGCATTTCAGGCCTGACTACTTCAGTCTTTTCAACGAGGAAAAATTCTGTAAAAATCTGTAAGAGTAACTAGGATGGTTTTTGCCTATTTATTGAATATAACAGCTGAGAACGTGCCTATACTTCACAGTAAAAGTCTGCTCATACCTGAACTGGGATACTCTAGTCATACTGTAGCATTTCACCTCGTAAGGACTGAATGGGCCAAAAACTGTTACCTTCAAAACGAGAGAGAACAAATGATATTCTAGTTAGCCAGCACCTGGATCTCTCCAAATCAAAATCCTTTATAAATGAAAATCAGAACATGTTTCAGCATGTATTGAGCAACACTGAACTGACAAATTGATAAACAGCATTTTCATTTCACCCACCTAAACAAAAATAATGTATTTTCACAGGTGCTGGGATTTCACAACTTTCCTCTAGCTTAAAAAACCCAAGTTCAGACTTCATAGAGCACCTAAACAAAATCAGGTCATTTTTGTTTGCATGAGCGGGTCTTTAGTCTTGGAAATATCTCACTTCATGAAAGTGAGTAGTTAAACAGGATTACTCCTGTGGGTAAACTGAGCATGATTAGGTGCTTGAAAGCCTGAAATTTTGTCAGGTCTGAAATGGGAAAAGAATTATAATGTAGACAAGACTTAACTTGTAATCAGAATGCAGAACAGGACACACAATTTCATGTTTTATATTCCAGCTTAGTAGTGACTAGGTATCTCAAAATACATAAGAAAGAATAAATTCTGAGTTTGGAATTGGCAGTGGAAGAAACACGCACTGTTTCATTATTATCAGTTATTGGAGTGTTTGCTGTATCACCTATCCTAGCTGCTTACCTATTACTAGCTGAGGAAGAATGAAACACTGTGTATAGTAAAAACCATGTTTAAATTTTCTGAAAAATTGATAGGGTTGTAATCTTGCTTTTTGCTGTAGCTTATATAATGAAGACTACCACATGTGAAAACATTGTGTTCAGTTTTCCGATTTTATCTTTGTTCTGCAGTGGTTCGAAGTGCTGCCTTAGAATGTGTTAGACGAGTTGGTTCACTTAGCTCTTAGGCTATACTTCAAAACTTTGTTAAAAGCTGCAATAGACTAACCTGCAATGGTGGTCACATTATGGCTTCCTACCAACAGAAGGTAGGAAGCACTCTGAAAGGCATCAAGTATGGTTTGGTTATTAAAGGTTCTTTCAGTCTTCATCTCCATTCTAACAATGTGAGAAGCAGGGTCATGTAATGATATACCAAAACCACCACTCAAATTACCTTATGGGTTGGCGCACCGGATTTATTGTCAGAAAACAAGTTTAACAATCTTTCAATGAAGTGCTTTTCTTCCTCTCTTGAACATACAGGTGTTTTCTCTTCTTTCTTTTCTTTGTCCAAAAATAATCCTTTGAGCAAGTCATGGCTTTGCTACATAACAAGAGAAGTGTGTTAAAATCATGAAACAGCTATGTTTTTCAGAAATTTTACAAAAAAGTCCTACACAAAGAACAGGCAAACTCGCATATGAATACAAAAACCAATGCTCTTATCACCTTTCAGATTATATAAAACATAAAAATGGAACACAGTTAAAACTATGAAACAGTTACATTTTTTCAAAGTTTCAAAGAACAGTGGAGCAGTTCAGTTAATGCCATTATCTCCTGGGAAACATCTCTTTCAAAAGGTGTCTCAAAACAGCAATGCTTTTGGCCAACAGCTCAGTATGAATTATGCACACACATAAAAATATACTGTCCCATTCAAGTATTAATCTTGCCTAATCCTATGGCATTAGCCAAGACCTTCGGCACAACTTCTCAGGACTTCAGACAGCCTAAGCTGAAATAAATTAGTATAAGAAAAGTAGAAGCAGCTTACTCAATACATACTTGCGATTCGTATGATTCTTCTGCTAGTTCAGCATAACATTCTTCAATAAGCACATCTCGAATATTCACAAGCTCTTTGCACCTCGAGTAACGGAAAACATCCACATGCAGAACACCATGCACAAGTGAATACACCTTCACTAGAAGAGTATAGCCATTTACTAGTGAGGCAAATCTCTGGCTAGCACTGTAACTCCACCATTCCCCACATACAAGAGATTTTGCAGATGGACGCATCTTGCATATCTTGAATTCTAAAGCCTAGAGCAAAAACATTGAAAACAATGCTTGCCTGAGTAGATAATCTTCTCAACAAACTGTTTGAATTAATGACTATAAATTTCATAATTATTGCAGTGGCTTACGTAAATTCCTAGGACTGCTGTAAAGCTACTGGCATAGTTTCTATTCCATCATTGCCAATGCAGCTACACATTACATCTCCTATCACTTCAATACTGTACATAGTTGCTAATGAATCAGAACAAACAGCATAAATAAAAGATAATTCGGTATTAATTCACCATCCACATTAAAATCTTAGCAGTGCAGAGATGTCTACTCTGGAAAAAACTTTACAATCCACAGTTCTTTTCAACTAAGGTAACAGAAAACTTGGCAAGACCACTGCAGCTATTCTGTCCATGGCAGGCAAGAGTAATTAAGTTCTCATTTAACCCCTTTCCACAATCACTATCTGTAATTATGTCTTCGAATGAATTTACAACAGAAATCCTGGGTTTTTTCTAGCCGGTCATTAAAACTGGTCATTAAAGGATTAGGCCTGAAGCAGAAATACATTTCCCTTTAATACATCTAAAGAAAACAAAAAAGGATGCTTCTTACCAAAATTAATTCTACTTATTTTTTTAAATCAATTATAAAAGAAAACCAAACAAATTAACCCTGACAAGATGTAATACTAAGAAGAGATAAATAAGATAAAACCATACTTCTGCTAGTTAATTTCTCATTTTCATCATTAAACAATTCAGAGAATAAAGTTAGTATTATACACCTGTTTCAATTAACTTAATATCTGAACGAGGACTGAACTGAATTTCACTCGAAGTCTCTAGTTATTTGTAAATATAGCTCAAGAGAATTATTCTTCTGAAAAACTAGCTATAAAGTCCCTCAGATTTGTGTTACAGATCACTATTTAATTATCAAGAGAGTTCTGTCTGAAGACCCAAGTGAAGCCAGCAGTTCAAAGAACAGCAAAGCAGCACAAAGCAAAAACAGAGACTTCTAGCTTTGTGAAATTTAAATCAGGTTTCTCCTATGTATTTGTCCTGTAACTAACAGTGTAGCAGAACAGGAGCTTTGATGGAGCAAAAATACTCTGCACAGTGACTGTACACAAGATACTTGTCACTGCAGACCTGTGCCAAGAAGAGATACTATGCTGCCACTTATCTGTAGTAGGAGCTGCTAGGTATAAGCAGAGAACAACAGATTGAACTAGTCATTGATAGTTTCTCCTCTGCAGTCTGTTTTCTAGGCTGTATAAACCTCTGTCATTTGCTCAGAGGTTCTTTATACTAAAGCAAAGCTGATCTACTGCTCAGCCTGTTACTCCTGAGCTTTGCATATAAGTGGGCAATAGAGAAACCAGAACAACATTCTCCTCCTAGAGAGAACTTCTACTTCTCATAGAACTGATGGACTGCAAAGAAACTGATAATCAAGAGCAACAAGCAGCAAAAGGCAGCTGTGAGAGCAATTTCCTCTCTCCTGCCACTGTTCCTGTAAGTACAGGTGGGAGATAGATCCCACTATGTTGTCCCCACAGAAAAAGGACTAGTTCAAACATTCAGTTAAAAGAAAAAAAAAAAACAGGCAGCAAGTTCAAGCTTTTCTTTTTTTTTTTTTTTTCTTCTTTTGCTCTAGGAAGTGCCCCTGAAAACAAAAGGCTGGATAACATTTCCCTACAATTAAATACAATGCCATTCAGTTACACACAAGAATTACTGCTCTGTGCATACACATATGTGGAAAACATTTATCCACCTATTAGTAAAGGTGATTTGTAGGCACTCCCATTAGCAAAATACATGTTACTTCATTATTATTCTGAAAAGCATTATGATTTGAAGTTCACTTCTGTTTGCCAGACCAGACATGAAAATATCTATTAAGCAGCAGCAAATAACATCACCCCTACCTGGAAAGGAAGGTCTCGAAGACAGCTTGGAATCTCTTTTAATTTCTTTAAAGGCACTTTTGATCTATTGCCATAATCCACAAAAAAAACCTGGAAAAAGAATCAAGAGTATCTGCAGAGATTCCACAAAATTGAAAGTGCTACTTTTACTGGCAAGGAAAGGGACAACCTAAGTTTAATAATTACAGTATAACACAATTTTATCAAGTAAAATGGAAGCAAATTCAGAGTCTGGAAAACATGCAAATGAAGTAATGTCAAAAATAACAGGTCAAATTTTATCACGTCTATTACTTGATCCCTTGGCTTAAACAGCCACTGGTAATGCAAATAATCTGCTAAATCTAGAAAAGGCAAATTCCTCTGAAGGGCTCTAATTCTCTGCCCGCAATTAAATCTGTATAACCTTACTTCTTAACAGTGAGTGATACTACCTAATAACTCCTTTTAGATAAGCAAATGCTGACATAGATCGGGTGTCTGTTTATAAATGCAAAAGAGAAAGTGATGAGATTAGCACTGTTACTCACTAGTTTTCCATGACTTTAAAAAGATGACAATGTTCGGTATTAACTCTATAGTTGTGACATCCAGCTATGTTAAGAAATCAAGAAATTCAAAGGAGGAATGGGCTGTGCAAAGGGCAATCTTACAAAAACAAAAAAAGTCTGTCCTTAACTGCTGAAAAGAAAAGTATTGGCCTGAAAAACAAATACCAATCTTGAACTGTGGCACTAATTTCCATTACTGATCTCTGCACAAAAAGCCAAAATGTTCTGATGAATTTGCTGATGATGTAGAACTCAGCAACATAAACACTGATAAAAAAAGACCACACTAAATGGACCTGAGAACTCAACAGGAACAAGGAGAACCAAATGGTATGAGGTAAAAGATCATATCCTTTGGAATTTTTAACAATTTCTGCTATAAATGCTCCATTATTATTTATAAATTCTAATTAGTTCGAAATTACCAAGGAGACAGAACTGAGTATAAGATGGCAAGAGGTGGCCCATACAAAAAAGCTACGAAAAGGCAAATGTGGCATGTGCCACATGAAATATTTTTGAATGCAGAGGAGAAACACTGTGTTGGAAGAGGAATACTAGCATCATTGCATGAGCAAAGGCAGAACTGTAAGTACGGGAGCATGCATAATTCTGCTTCAGAAAACTGAGGTCAAAACAAAAATAGAGGAGTGAGACAGAGACCAGGTGAACAGAGAATCAATGCAATATGTGAGATGAGAAAGAGTGCAGCTTGCTTCAATTAGCAAAATAAAGTCCAGGAAGAAAAAGACAGACAAGAAACTGGAGGGGAGGGGAAAGAGGCGGAAAAGAAGAAAACCTATGTAAACCAGAGGAAGAAACAACGGCAGAAGAACAAGCTTAGATGAATCAGCCATGAATGACTGAAAACTGCCCATACAGTGGGGGCAAGAAACTTACTTTTCAGATGGATCTCAATATATTTATGAAGAGGAAGTGATGGGGCTACTGCCAGCAATGCAGCACTAGACTCTGACCTAGGCATTCCTTACCATGTTTTCAAAGTTACTTGAGGTTTTAGTCTTTATTTTGCTTTGCTTTGCTTCAGCACACAAGGCACTTTACTGTATCAACAACAGCCTCTCAATTTAATACTAAAATATTCCTGTGTTCTGGAAAAAAACACAATTAATCTATTCTGGCAGCATTCTATTAAGGTTTTATTTTAGTTCTAGTTCCACAGATTTCTTTACTGGAATATTTAAAATTATCATGAACACAGCGCTTTTAAAAAAAAAAAAGCATAGCTCCAAGATTGTTAACCCAATTACATCTTACCAATTCAATATGACATAACATATTACTGTACCTCAGCAAAGTCTCCACAAACATACAGAATACGAGCTCTATAGTATCCTCTGTTTTCCAGATGAGTGAATGGTGCCAGACAAACCAACTCGGGATGTGGAGACACTGGCAAATCCATCAGATTCTGGTAGTTAATTTCAGCAGTCAGAGCCTGGAGTACAGTCCTATTTTTTTCATCTATTCTGTAACCCCAGAAGTGTCCAACTTCTACTATCTGAAAGTATAAAAATTAGACAGTATCAGATTTCATATTATTTTATTCTTCTACATCAAACACAAAACACATCTGAGCAAAATAGACAAAAGCACTCCTACTCCTGACACACACATAGAAATGCTCTCATACTGCAATAATGCAGTGAAGCATTTCCCTCTCACAATTACATAATGTTATTTTAAAATGTTGATTTGCTGTGCAACTGCAATACACTTTTCATCTAAATAGACCCTGATATAAGCATTACTAAAATACAGAAAATTAAGAAAAGACTGCTTCCGTTTTTCTAAACCGAATTAACATACAGAAAATATAAGGTATACAGTTGATTAGACAGATACATACAGATATGGTGTACTTTTCTTATTAGTGAAAGAATACCAGTTAGCTACATCTATCAGCAAATCAGCATTGTTACTGTTATGATTAGCCATCCTTTAGGAAACTGAAAAGAACACACCACTATTTAAATCAAATTGAATAAAATAAGTCATCTTTTCAAATGGCTTAGTGAACTCGTATACCATTTCTGAGCTTATATTGAATGCTCATGATAAAAAAAGGAATCTTTATTTACAATACATACGATCATTAAAGCTGATGTATTAAACAGAAGTAGCATAGATAGGTAAGTGATTGGAATGTGTCTGATCAAATCCATGTTTTGATCCAAGAGACTTACCCGAATAAAATTAAGAAAATATTCTTCTCTGCACTTGCAAAACATGTCACTACTATCAAGAGCTGTTTTAATACTTCAGCCTATAATTTCCACTAGCTCAGTAGTTTGGATTTTTTTATTATTATTTCAGCAGCATATATATTGCTTGCTATTACTCAATTTCTTGAGAAGACGATAGTTAACACAAGATTTTAAAATTCTCAGCTTTAGAATTCAGAAATATTTATATACGCATATAATTTTCCCCTAACACACTATCTTTTATGCATGCAATATTTTTCCGAATGAGTATGCAGTACTGTTAGTTCATCTCATTGCTCACATCTTCAGCTTCTGAAGAAAACTGCCAGTTAGTAATAACCAGGTAAATGGCCCAAATACCTCCTGATTCTCATTTCTGTAGGGTATACAAATATTTTACCTTTCCCATTAATCCTCCTCACAATTATGCCTACTTCCAGCTAACATTTACTGCCAACAAATCCCACAAATTTTGTCAAGTGCAAATAAATTTCAAACATTGAAATTTATCTGCGACATCCAAATACTGTTTAAAAAAGAACTACTAAAAATTAGACCAGGAATATTCTCCATACCTTCTATAGACACCTCTGTGCTAAAAACATTATCAGTACCCATTCTTTTCATTTAAGCTTGTCAGATATTCATATCTACAAAGTTATCTAGGTACCAATTATTAGATATGACCTACTTCAGATGTAGAACATTCCTACCTCTGTTATCTTGACGGACAGAAGACGATTTGGGATCATCTTTGACTGTTGTAAAGTACCAAATGAGATTTCCACAGGCTCCACTGTCTGCTTCTGACAGTCTACATTTACTCTGAAAAGTTTATGGAATAAAGATGTAAATACTTTACTCGCAAGTGAAAACTCAAGAGTTCAATTTTTTTTTTGCTTTCATT
This sequence comes from Gavia stellata, assembly GCF_030936135.1. Lineage (NCBI taxonomy): Eukaryota > Metazoa > Chordata > Aves > Gaviiformes > Gaviidae > Gavia > Gavia stellata. The sequence continues at coordinate 12,088,539 of NC_082600.1, forward strand.
TGCTTCCCAAGGTGTCCCTAGGGCACATTTAGACACTTAATGACTTTTACTTAGAAATGTATTAATTCAATTAGAATGTAAAATGACCACGCAGAATCAAAATACTACAGAGAAATTGTTTGCATTCCATTATGACCAAACAAAGGAAGATACATACCAAGATGCAACTGTGCCATCAATTTATTAGAAATCCAAAGAATTCAGGTTAAATAGTGAGGCTTTTTGCTATGGTATGCCTTTTAAGCTTATTTTTTAAAAACCAGTTGAGTACACTACAGCACAAAGATAAATTCAGCATATTTTTTTATATATATAATAATCCTTTTACTTGACAAAAGTTAAGAACTCTAAAATTAGTCTTTCAGCCTTGAGTCCCTCAAGAATTAATTTTCACACAGATTTTAAGTGCTCTTTTGGGCACAGTGAAACTGCTAACATGTTTTATTAAAAACTAAGTACAATCAACTGGAAGTGAAGTATTCACCTGCACTTTAACCTTCCCAGTTCTTTCCTGCCTTCCTATTTTAGATTTCTTATTTTAAAATCAGGAGCTAGGCAGATTATCATTTTAGCAAGTTGCTTGGATGACCTGAAGCTCAGAATCACAGACAAGCATATAACAACAATGAAACCCAACTGCCATATTTTTCTAGCAAAAGCAGGTGTGGACCAAAGAGACTCACTACATTGCATTCCTCATCAGTTTTTTCTATTATGCCTCCCCACCTTATATTGTTACATTTGCCCCCAATTTCTGTTGTCATAGTCTTCCTTGCTGCCTTTCTTTTATGTCCCCAAATGCCACTCCTTATTTATTTTGGTTCTAGCAATCCCCACATTGTCTCTAGCATGAACAGAAATTACTGTGTATATCCATATTTCCATATGCCAATGGCAAATGGACTAGAACCTTAAAAAGAGTGTATACTTAGAGTTCTCTTAAACAATAAAATACCTTTAACTATAAAGTAATATTTAAGACAATCATGTAATTTCTAGTCCTACAAAAACATTCTGCTTATACAAAGTTTACACATCTGTTTTTTGAACCTAACATGTCTTCCTTGGTGACACTTCCGAGGAAATTCCCACTGAATCCAGCAAACCTCATTTCAACTTTACACTGCAAAGAAATCCATTTTCCATATGCAATACAATTACCTTATAGATTCCACACTTGCAGCTGTCACACCTTGCAATTGCCTTTCGATATCATCTGGATAATGAACATTCAGCTCAAGAGGAATTTTCAGCTGTGACATCTTGACTGACAGGTACACTGCAGGAAGAATCTTAAAGCCCTCCATTGGGTTACGGGAGAACTCCACAAAAGCCCTGTTCAAAAAAAAAAAATCCCCACCAAATAAAATTAAAAGAAATACTTGATGAGGAATCAAAACCCAACAAAAAACCCACAAAAGCCATAATTTCTTTTCCTTGTCTTTATCTTAGCAGGCCAGCAAACAGTAAAAAGTAGGGTCCTCACAGGCTTTGCCTACTGCTCTTAATGCACCTTAAAACTTTAATTATCATGATGGTTATCAGAAAACATTCTAACAGTCTCACAAGCACATACCAAATTTACTGAGCATTATTTAATACAAATAGAAAGGATGTGAAAATACACGTGAATAAGAAAAGAATTAAAGATTGGAAAAGGCGCAAGAAGGGCTACATGAATTCAACTTTGGGCAGTTGTAGTCCCAGGTTAGCCAGAAGATTAGCTAAAATAGCCAGTCACATGCATTTTGTGCAAAGCCATCTGACTGTACGATTCAGTATACAGGTTAGAAACAAACACAGACAGATTGGCTGCAGTTAAGGTCCACTGTCAAAGGAGAGAACAGACAAAACAGAAGGCGGTCTCTAACTCAGATAGTTTATCTAATGTTATTCCAACCAATGCATATCAAACTTCAAAACCACCTTTCTTACTCTAGCCAATACATTAAAAATTAAACTACTGACTCCAAAGAAATGAAAAGAAATAAACTAATATTGTCAGTGCACCACTGACAAAGAAAGAAATTGATTACTAGATTCATAACTGAGAACATAAGAAAGGCAAGATACTTGAAGTATTTTATACTTACTTTGATCCATCATAGGCAATAGATTTTACCTGCCCACACTGTCTAAACAGTGACTGCAACTGTTTATGGTATAGATATCCATAGGGAGGAATATTCTTCAGCTGTTAAGAAATTAAATTTGGATACATTCAATTATTTTAACGCATTAAGTTCACCTAAATAGTTAGCTTCCTCCTTCACTTGAGCTGCAGTAGTGATATACAATATAAACCCCAACAAATTCCCAAAATACTATATACTACATTAAATTCAAAAATCTCAAAAGACAATAAACTCAGAGTTTTGCTTTTAATGCCGCCCTACTGCCTCAAACCAGTAGATAAATGTGTTTTTTTTCTCTAACTAAAAATGAAGCAGCTTCATTTGTAATTATATAATTTTTCCTAAAGGGTGTCTAGCATCCCTCTTTTTGCTTGTAACAGAGAAGTAATGGATTGCTCCGCTTCCCTGTCCACCATTGGGAACTACATCCCGGGCAGCGCGCATAGCCTGGCAACCAGGAGGAGCTACAGCCCTGCATGTCATGGCAGAACTACCACGTATTGAATTACTGAGGTATGGTGGGACATCTTACACAACTGGAGAGCACTTACGGATGGATACATGCTTCTTACGGATGACAGGCAAAGACCAACATCCTGGTCTTCCTTGTGTGGAGGAATAGCTCAAATATAAAGTGCTCTTACATGGAGCAGACAATGGGACAACCCAGCTCTTGTGGGTCAGGATAAGAGAAGAGGTCAGTAAGGGTAACACTAGGGTGGGAATTTGTAACAAATCATCAGTCAGGATGAAGCACACAATCTTTAGATAACTTGCGGAAGTCTCCAGATCACAGACCCTGCATCTTAGAGGGAGACAATAAAGTCCCTGATAACCTGCTAGTAGGGCAGGACACAAGCTCCTAGATTTCTGAAGGGTGTTCAAAGTCATTTTTAGCACAGGTTATGAGCAGATCCAGAAGAGCCCTGTTTGGCTATTAGCAAACAGTGTAGAACCTGGGAACTGGCAGGTGGGATCCTATGGGAAGTTGCAGAATTTCCATCCTCAGAGCTTTTTCCAAACCCAAGTGGATGAAGGCCTAAGCAACACAATCTGAATTCACTGTTAATCCTCCTTTGACCTTATCAGCAGACTAGATGACTTCATGAGTTCTCTTCCAAATTGAATTATTAAACAATTTTGTTATTCTTCTTGGATTTTAATCCTGAAACCACTAAAAATTGCCAAAGTTACTGGAGGTGCAACATCTTTTCAAAGGCATTCTGTTAAGAATAACATTCTAGTTAAGTATATTGGATTGCATAATGTTAAGTATAGTGGATTCTGTAGATCGTATCTTTTATAGTATAATGGATTATGACTTTACCTTGTATGACCAAGGCAACAAGAGAGATAGTCATGCATTTCACAAATTCTGTGAGCTAAACTAGCTTGAAAACTAACTCTAAAAAGCAACAGAATAGCCTTCTCCTACTTTAACACCTGGCTCACTCAGAAGGCAGACAAGATCCAATAGAAGAGAAGGGCATGTGCAGTCAAAAGCAAAGCAAGACTCCAACAGCACTAATTTACATCAGTTTAACGCTGTAGTTTCACAACTATTCATACGCCACTGTAGCCAGATAGCCATTTCTCTAGCTTTTTCTTTATCATCTTTCACAGGGGATCTTGCTTGAATACAGAATCAGAGAACTCCTAACTACAGAGTTCAAACTTCTGGACTTCAAACTATTTTTCAGGGGCTATACAACTGTCTGGTTTTCTCTCTGGTTATTACAATCTTAGACAGGAAAGAATAGATTATTTTTAGAAAATCTTCATATGCCTTGAAGTTATAGTACTATAAGATCAGCTGCTGGTCAAAAACATGGTCTCGTTCACACTGCAGAAACTGTCTCAAGGCAAGATGATTTAGAGAGACCAGAGAGTGGGAGGAATAATTGCCTTTTAGATCTTTGGCACACATCATTAGGAGCATCATACAGCAGTAAGAAGAGTCTCAGATCGAGAGCTTGAGGAACGTGCAGCACTGTGCCCAGGAAGATCATTTACACTGATAAAGACACAGCAGCTACTTCTTCCTTCTTCAAGATAACAAGCAGTTGATATATGAGCAGATCAAGATTAACATACATTAAAAGTAAATAGCTCCTTAGATCTCACAGTTTAATCTTAATCAATGTTGCTGTGGCAAGACCAATCTTGTCTTTTTTCCACCAGATTTGAGTCTAGCCTGTTAGACAGGACTTTTTTTTTTGTTTTCAATATCCTGAAACAGTATGTTAAAAACTTCAAAACCATACAAAAATGTGTTTGTGCACACGTACTGCCATGCCAGCATCTCCTTCAGTACAGAACTAGCCTCTCTTCTTGGGTAAGCAGTAAAGCACAAAAAAAATTCCTTGTCAGTAAGCTTTTATGAGTTTCTCTCCTGTCTTTTCATCTAACCATTTTCTGTTGTGCCAGTACAAGTCTATTCTTTGAGGCTCACTCATTTGTTGGTTTGTTTTCTTTAAGTGTAGGTCACGGTTATTTTACAGTGTTATACCCAGTTCAGATAAACCAAACATCTTCCTAGTTTAGATTGTGTACCATTTTGCAAAATCAACACAGCCATTTCAAACTTGCACTTACTCAATCAGATAAAAAATATTTCTAAAAGAGGAAGATAAAACCAAAGCAGAACGCAATACCTGAGTAACCTTAAAGTAACAAGCATGTATGCCATGCACTATCAAGTAGGACATTACAAAAAAGTAGTATTAAAAGTTGCAATACATTTCGTAAATACTCACTAAAAAGCACCCTTGATAGTCCTGTTCTATTTTTCAAATCTTTTATTAGTTTTATGAAAGTTGTTTGCCTGTGCAAGACTAGCAATCAAATGCATAGAGGCAGTTCTCAGTAGAAATTCTTGTAAAATTGCTCACCCACCCACACACCCAATGTTTACTGTATTTGAAGGGAGATGGGAGAGAAGACAACTTACCAAGTGAGGATCAGAGCAGATAATTGATTCTGTCCTTGCCCAAGACAGAACAAAACTTGAAAATACCACCCAAATGCTACATATTTTTATTATTTGATTCTTTATTAAGTCATTCACCTTCTTAACATACCATTACAGTGGTTTTTGGATCTTTGCCAGCAAGGTCTCTCATGGCAATTTCTTCATTACATTTTCCAAAAGTAAAGTAGTTTGGATAGAAAGCACCAGCTATTACAACCTGAAATCAAGAGAATATTTTGTAAAACACAGCAGATTATATTCAGTTTCTTGAAAAGAGATACACTAGCAACATAAAGAGATACTGACAGATCTTCATATGATTTTCCTGTCTCCAGGAATTACTGTCATTTTGGACTACACGTTAACTCATGAAAATCCTTACAAACATACTTTTCATGAAAAGAGTTAGACTTCTGGAACAATTTTACAACATTTTAATATTTTTGTATGCAGACTTGCCCTACAAAAAGTGTAACTGTTAGCTCTGATATCAAGAAGAGCCTAAATTTTAAATAAATTCACATAAAATAGCTACATGAAACTTGTTCAGTTTTCATGTTACATCTTACAGTATTTAACAATTCAGCTCTGAGAAGTTCACTGCTTACAGAGTTAAACCAATTACCAGTGAAACAATAAATAGGTCTGTGAAAATAAAATCACTACTAAGCAGTCCAAATAAGACAAGAAATTTAATTGGAAATTTCACAAAGTTACAATAGTTGAAAGACATCTATTCCCCCCCCCGGCAATAACTAACCATGGTAGTGGTGGTCCAAATAGAGCAGTCAAAACAAGTGAAAACATAAGTTTCAAAACTATTGGTTCTTAGCCTTCCAACACAAACCAACCTTCTGTCAAGTATTTTTAGGACTTTAACAAAGGTTAGTCTAGATACGCAGTTTAATTAATGTAGTATGACTTGGTTTTATTTTGATAACTGTCAGAAGTGAAAGGACAGCCAGAGGACCAACGTAGTGTGAATTCTGAACCATTAAAAGTAACATTAGTTGTCCCTCTAAGTTGTCAAAAATAATTACTTTTTTTTTCACCCGCAATCTCAAAATCTACAGAGAATTTTGAAACACGGGTGTAATACTAGTTCATCAGTACTAGTATATAAAAATCCAGTTACAAACTTTGTAAATAATGGCTCTCTCCTGAAGAGTCAATAAAGCATTACCTGTAAAATGAAACGTTGTTTGTATACACATTCCTGATCCATAGCAGATGGTTGAGCATTAACACACATGTTAAATGCTCTGACTCGTTTTTTCAAGTTGTGAAATAACTCTGCCACCTGAAATTTGAACTCTTAAGTTACATATTAAACAGATCAAACCCATCCACAAATTACAATAAAATCTGTTAGTAGAAGTCTAAATAAGTGGGCAAACTCCCCTTCCTTTTTAGGTGACACTAGCATGCATTTCACCTAATATACTGCTTAGCATCTCTACTTCGGAAAATAATTTCAGTACTGTGACTCAAGCAGTTTTCTTGACATCTCTTTATAAAGTAGAATGTTGTAGTCGCAAATCATATTGTGCATATATGATATAGAATAAAATTAGAAAAAGAACTGAAATAACCTTTTACAAGATGATATACTGATTCTCCATGTAAATAATTTTGGGTTTGTATCTTAAAACGTAAAAAAAATGCTAACACCAACTTGGACTTCTGCACCTAACTGTAGCAGTGACCACACATGTTGCACCCTCAGTTCAGCAGACAACTGTGATGACTTTAAGTGAGATCAAACTTATGCCCTATAGCAGAACATGCTCTGTTAAGCTTTCAATCCTAAGCATTTCTAAGAAGCTTCCATAAGCAGCCACTGGTCCTCCAACCACATAGTGAATGCCTTCATTGTCACAACTGATGTTGGGGCAGATGTGGAAAAGTACAGTCTGCTCAGCTGCTTCGTATCTACATCTTCCTTTCCGCTGCTGGCAGTTTTAGGATATTAGAAGTCCTGTTATTTTCCTCATAGGACATAATCAGAAACAGTCTGTGTGGCTGCCTCAGTTCTGCAAATCCACTTCCACACAAGGAATTACAAAATTAATATCTGAAAGTATGGCAAATAAAAAACCCCAAATCTTCTCAATAAGTGTTAACGTAGGTCTCCATTCTAAACTCCTGAACTCTTATGTCATGCACAACCTCTTCTTAAATTATCTGAAATTGGACCAAGAGAACATCAACTACCCAGGAGGCTATCATATAAGACTGATCCTTCACCTCTCCAGTTTTACACAATTTGCTTTTTTCTCTTTTCTTCCTTGATATCAGATACACAAGCTAAAAACCTATTGGCATTTCTTATCCACATTCCACATGGTTGCTTACTATGAAAAGTTATTTTTTTTCCCCTGTGCTTTTTGAACACAGGCCCTACATTGCTCGTGCCAAAGGTACGACCCGCTGGAATAATACACAAGGCCATGCTCTGCCAATCACAGTAATTCAGGATTTTTTCTTATTTCCCCTCGCAACATATCACGTTAAGCTTGAAGCCTTTTGTGATGAAGAGTTTTAATTAATTGCTGCAGTAATGTTAGCAACAAAGCCCCATAAATTTTCAAGTCCAGTCCTCATCATGTAACTGTATTTGCTTTAAATTATCCTAACTATAAGACAAAAGTTAGGTAGCAACAGACAGCAGTCACCCCACAACCAGTGTATCTGAGGGACCTACAGAATTAGCAAATAATACCGGAAGTCTCTTAAAAATGTTAAAAATATGTTAAACAGTTAATAATTTAACATCACTTTGTTTCTCCTAATAAAAGGAAAATTCCTTTTGTCTAAAAGCTAGCAGTCTGACTGTTTCCAATCCCCATTTCTGAGCTAAGATAATACTGGATGTGCCACTCCTACAGGCTCCATTAAGAGCCATCTCTCCATAGTGTCAATTGTGGCAATGAACAAGCTACTTAAAGAGTCTATCCCTCCCAGGCATGGGTACTTGGCCTTATTAACATATAAACAATTATCTGAAGTCCATTCCTCACAAGAATGTACAACTGCCTTTGTTAACATTACAACGATTTTCCTCACCTCTTTCCTTTCTTTGAAACCGTATATAAATGGGGTCTCTGAACCACTTGAGAGAAAAGAGAGGAGTAGCGGGGGAAATGCTGCATGAATGTTTGCTCACTATGATCATAGTTAATAAAGCTTTTGTCCGATCTGTCTTAAATTGTACTTGGTGTCCGATTCTCCGACAACTTTAAATAGTACTGTCTGTCCTCCCCCAAAGAAACAAAACCTAAAAATTCACATTTTATTTAAAGAAAATATACATATATATAGATAGATACATAATACAGTAGGCTTATCTAAGATCTCAACATTTGTAGAAAATAAGGAAAGTTAAGTCCTTCTGCTTATAAAAATTACCTATTTCATCTTACCTCTCTGACCTTCTTGATATGAATACAATTTGATCGACCCCACTCAAGCTCTTCCTGCAAAAGAAAGGGAAAATGAAAATGCAAAAATTGTTAGAAACTTGTTTCTTCTACTGCTAGTAAGCTTTCTCTCATACTCTTCTGTGTAGACACAAGTAAGTTATATATAGTGATGGAAGAATTTTATCTCATTTCACAGCTTGCTTTGCATCCATATCAATCAAGTATTATGACATGTATGAAAATGTAAGACAATTACATATTTGACTAATAAACTATACTTTGATTACCACCAGTGCAGCTGTGGGTCATCTAAATTTTTCACATAAACTCGTAAGTCCAGCTCCTCTGTGTTGCTACTACAGAATCTACTTTAAGATGGACACTTCTTCCAAAAATACCTCAAAACTTCTCTATCTGGATGCGTAACTTTATCAGCAGATTCTGTCCATCTTGGCTACTCATTATAACTCAGTATATGTTACGCACTGGTGTTCATAAAGCATATTATGCTCTGAAATAAGCAGAGAAATAGAAAAGGTTTTATCTTATATACACAAAAGAAAGACTGGAGGCAGTTATTGTGTGCATACTACTGTTTTTTGTGACTGATGCACATAAAGATCTTCCATCTTTTAAGGGTTTTTTTTGCAGGGGGGAGATTTGCGTGCCTCAAAAAAAAAGAGACACATAAGCATATTAAAAACATTTCTTTCAACTACAGCTCAACTTCCCTTTTCAGTTTGGATTTCAAACCCTCTGGCCACTGTTAATCCGTCTGTGAAAGGGACTACCTAAGGGATTGCCTTCAAATACTCAGCACTGGATTCAAAGGCTCATGTTCTCTCAAAGCCTATGCTTCCATTTACTTATGAAAAATCTTAAGTATTATAAAGGAGGATTGCTAGCAAAAATTTCTTACTAAGAATATAGAATACTCCAGCACTGAAGTCACCAACCTTGAATAGAAAAGAAGAAATAAAGTTTAACCAACCTTGGGGTGTCTCAGCTCCCCTTTTTCTCTGCAGGCCTGCCATGCCTAAGAAAGAAGTGGTGTACTATTCAGGCACAAACTGTAGTGCTTTAGTAATAATTATTAAAAATATGTGTGACATTTAAAACTATGAAGTTTTTTCCATACCTATACTGAAGATAACTTTTTAACACCAATTAAAAAAACCAGAGATGCCCTTGGGCTAACACAGACTACAAATATTTAAGCACCAAAGAGTAAAAGGAAATCTGAATCACAATTTAGGTTGGAGGAGGCTTCTTCAATTGTTCCAACATCCCACACAGCAGGGCCAACTTAGATCAGGTTTTTGAGGATCTTTTCTATAAAACCCTGAGTAACCTTGACTGACCTCATGGCTGAACCTGCTCTGAGCAGGAGACTGGACTACAGACCTCCTAAGGTCCTTTCCAGCCTTAAATATTTAATGATACTAGTCTAATACAATGCTTGTCTGGTTGGTTCCTACGCAGACATAAATACTTCTCACTCTTATGAATAGTCTTACTCTATTTTGTTGAGGGTGGGCAAGAACTCTGGGTCCTCCTTTGCCCATATGTAAGCACACAATGTGGTATGGCTGCAAAATGTAATTCTAAGAATGCATTACTGGAGAGTTGAAAGTGTGGCAGGGTTATAAATGCTGTACCACGACACGCTAAAGAACAAGAATTGCTGTAGGAAGACAACTATTCTACCTTCAAGTCAGCTTAGAGGTTATGGCATGTAATGCCGCATGTACAGACTGAAAAAGAATTTAAGCACTATTGGATGAACTGTAATTACATATACTGCCTCAAACTTGCCATCAGCTCCTGCAACTAAATTGGAAACACAGTATTTAGATCACTGAATTTCTGGACATAGCTTTGAGATTCTGGATGTTGGTGCATTCCAAAAGCAGAGTGAGCATGTTACGGTCCAAGGCTTTTAAGGAATAAGTCCTGATTTGTTTTGGGACAGGCACAATAGCCACCTGATACTACAGCAACATACAACAGGCTATCCACCTAGTCTTCTGAGGCGATGGACTGAGTATTAAAGCACATGCAAACATTGACAAATAAATAGAACAACTTGGATGCTTTGATTTGATGCTGTAATAAAGCAGGCTACTTTCAGAGCCTTTCTTTTCTCCTTGCTTTTCCTTTCTTTTCTCCTTCTGTGTTCAGTTTTGGGCTCCTCACTACAAGACAGACATAGAGGTGCTGCAGTGCATCCAGAGAAGGGCGACAAAGCTGGTGAGGGTCTGGAGCACAAGTCTTATGAGGAGCGGCTGAGGGAGCTGGGGTTGTTCAGTCTGGAGAAGAGGAGGCTGAGGGGAGACCTCATCGCTCTCTACAATTACCTGAAAGGGGGTTGCAGAGAGGTGGGTGTTGGTCACTTCTCCCAAGTGATGAGTGACAGGACAAGAGGAAATGGCCTCAAGTTGCGCCAGGGGAGATACAGACTGGATATTAGAAAAAATTTCTTTACTGAGAGAACGGTAACACAATGGAATAGACTGCCCAAGGAGGTGGTGGAGTCACCCTCCCTGGAGGTATTCAAGGAGCGCGTGGACGTGGCATTGTGGGACGTGGCTTGATGGGCATGGTGTTGGGTGGTGTGGGTGGTTTTTTGTGTGGGGTTTGTTGTTGTTTTTTTTTTTTTTTTTGTAATGGTTGGACTTGATGACCTTACAGGTCTTTTCCAACCTTAGTGATTCTGTGATTCTGCTTTGGGACAAAAGTAAGTGAACTGACTGATTCGGATACAATTCTGATGTGGAAGCCTCACAGAAAACAAAGCTGGAAGAGAAATTAACATACCCAGGATATTAATGACAATAATTTTATTATTAGGCAGCAAATCTATGACAGATGTCTTCAGAATCCATTTCTTCTAGTTTGACAGCAAGCCAGCTCGTAGTAAATTTTCCAGCTTACTGTGGACACTGACTAGTGCATAGCTAAATAGCCAGACTGCATTTCTCTACCTTGATTGCGGCAGTCTGATGTACTGATTTTAAATAATGCTTTTGACATCCACCACGTCCATACCCAAGTCTTATAATATGTCAGAAAAAATAAAATCCATTTATTTGACATTACTTTTTCTTTTAAAAACTCTCTCTTTTTAAAATCGTATCACTTAAACCAGTCTGATTTACTTTCCTGGATTCTGCTCTTTCTACTACTACTTTCTGCTCAGCTTTTGACCTTCTCTAATTCACTGAAACCTTTGCATAAGCAAGGGCTTAAAAAAGACATGCTAACGATTCACAAACTTCAGCCTACCCTGGAAGAAATCTAATCTGAACCTGGGAGTTTGAAAACAAGTTCTGTCCCTGTTCTTTTCTGATACACAGCCATTCAAAACATAAAAGCTTTCACATCACTCACACATAGAGATACTGCACAGGAAGCTCTGTTTGAATGTTTGTGTTTATTCTCCAGGACAACATACTAGTTTATAGAAATATCACCTTCAGATTAACAGGACATGAGGAAAATACAGTACACAACAGGGTAAGGGGAATTCAGAAAAGATGATGCTTGAGCCCCAGGATCAGTGGGTACATGTGGATATGTGCCCACGTGTGCTTCATAAAATTCTGACACCAGAGTACAGAAAAACAAGTCAGCTTTCACCGAAGTGAAAAAAGGCCAACATACACAAAATGGAATAAATTAAATCTGAAGCTGAAGATTTTGGAGTCTCCAGAAGACTACAGAACATGTCAGACCATCCATAATGGAAAATACTGGATTTTGAGTAATAAGTTCCTCTAGCAGAAGTCTTTCCTATGCTGTACCAGCTCTGCTTCTAACTGCAGGGATCGACCTCTGTCCATGGTACTGGGCTACCTAACAGCTAAGCGTATGGAAAAATCATATTTGGCCAGAATAAAATATTACAAAGTCAAAGCTAGAAAGTCTGGAGAAAGGACTTCATTCTGTGCTAGAATTTACCAGCCATTGGTTAAAAGGGAGCTACCAACATCACTGGTGTCTCTGGCATTTTATTTTTTGTTATTACAATAGAGATATAAATGCCACAGAAAAGCTGTAAATATTTCATCCCTGATTAAAGTGAATTTACGATAAACCAGAATGCCCTCTGATCATCAGTGGATTGCCTACACAAAAGCACAGTAGCAGAAAAGCTAACATCATTTTGGAAAAGATGGACAGTCATCAGATTATTACCATTCACGGCCTAAGACAAAACACCTCAGTCCTGCTTTAAGCTCATACTAACATTCATTTACAAATACTGCAAACCTACCTAGCTAATAAGCTGACCTGAACCAAAACAGTACAGATAAAAAAGACAACCAGCTATCACTTGTAGCATAACTTCTGAGCTAGCAGACTGAAGCAAGTTCACACCACAACAGTTTGATGATTTTGTATCAATCAGTATTTGCAACAACAAAGCGTCCCTCTGTATAAATCTGTACTTATTGAGCTGAAATGGGACGTTGTCCACAAAATTATTATCTAGTAAAAAATGACAATTTTTTGCCAAACAAATAAGGAACACTCTGGAAAACCTAGAGCATACTCTTTCTTACTGAAATTTTACCCTGATTACTGCTAATTGCACAAGTTACAGGAGACATGCTTACCTGTCTAAATAAATTAATTAATAAATACTTTATGGTATTAATTAATAATACTTTATGGTATTTCTTTTTAAAAAAATTAATCATATTTTAATTTAAGAGCACTTAAACACCAAGGTTGATGAAAAACATTTTGCCCCAAAAAGCTGGTATTTTCCTAAAAAATTTTGGCGTATTAGGAAGCAGAACTCAGTATGATCAAAGACTTTCCTGAACCACTGAAGCTTGTATGTTTGGGGTAACTGTAATTTGAAAGACATAGGTCTGCAGCAAATACAAATGTCTTGCTGCCTGTGACAGGGCTTTTATCATTCCCTCCTAAAAAGGCTAAGACAGAATTTGGAAAGAAGTATTCAAGCAGCACAGACGTAGACAAAGCATTAAGACAAAGGAAAACAAACCAAGCACACCTTCAAGAGAAGCATGAGAAGGCACAGTACCAGAAAGTATTACAGTTCAGAAGACTTCAATCTCATAACAAGGTTTGTAACAGCTGCAGTGGGATCCTCAGTAGCACACGGAGAGCAGATATGCTACGTTAGAAACTTGTTCAGCACCTCAAGTTACTAATTCCAGAAACTTCATTCTGCTTACCAGTTAGCCACCATTTGTTCTGTTGGAGGCAATAAGACATCAATTTTATAGCTGGATTGACACAGGTAAACCTTCCTGGACTGGAAAGTATCTGCCTCCCCATGTAAAACAGCTACTTTATTGAAAGGATCACAGCAGGTCAAGAGAACCTGAGCCTCTGGTTCCCATCTTATTCGAAATCTGCTCCTACTTCTAGCAGGCAGACGACTGAGATAAGCAGCATGCTCTCACTCTCTTTCTCCACCCTTTGTGCTGTTTTCCATCTGCTTAGTAGAACAAATAGCTCAAAAGCCATCGGAGACTGAAAAGTAGAGAATACACCCAGAAACTGAGCCTTGCAACCCATTTTTAGCCATTTCTTGCAACCTCACTTTGGTGCAAACTTGTGCAGCTCCTTCACAGTGGTAAAAATTAACTCAGAGCTAGTAGTGTTATACAGTAGGACACGGCCTTTAAAAAGTATCACTAAATAGCTAGGAGTAATGTGAAGCTTTTAACAACTTCAAAGCACAAATGCTGCAGTGATCCTACAATGGTGAGAAGCTCCGTCTTATTCTATCAGATTTCACTGGAAGATAAGCCGGAAAAAAGACTTACCTTAAATGCATTCACAATTGCAATACAGTCACTCTTACTATTCCCAGCAAAAAACAGTTTGTTCCTGGCAATACAAACAAAAAGAATTATGAACAATATTTTTTTCAAATATTGAATGTATTATACAGCTCAGAATGCTACACTATTAACAACTTCCAGGACTTTAATAAAAAAGGTCAATATGTTTATTGTAATTATTTGTTCTTATTCACATCTCCTTGCTGAACGTAAACTGTGTGGGCAGGATAGCAAGGATTATTTTTATTATTATTTAAAAAAATATTAATGACACTGCCACATGTTCACATCAGAAAGGCAAAGCTGAAGAATCAGGTCTTGCACTCAGAAAAGGATTAGTTAGCTCTGTAGTACTAGTTAGTTCACACAGAAATAGATTTCAGTATCTCAGCTGCCCTGGAAAAGCTTCTTTTTGTGCTGCTTGGCACTTTGACAGAAAACTAGACTCAGGACATGAAAAAATATATTTAGTGGTCAACTTAGGCCTCTATCCCCAAATGTAGTCAGGAAGTTGTAAAACATGTAGGGTAATACCTGTATCCATCGACATGCTGTTTGAAAGGTACTGCAAAAAAATTTCGCAAAGAGAGTGCTGCAGCTGTAACAAAACCAAACCAAAATGAAAATCTGCAAATCACTTGCTTTTAGAGAAATGTTCTCACGTGTTCTTCTTTCAGTTACCTATTATAAGGCATTCTTCTAAGCACCCAAAGACATGCCCAAGGACTATCAATTTTCCAAGATGCAGATCCACTGGCAACTGTGCCAACACCCTTCCTAAGAAAGTCAGCTCACCATCATGCGGATTTTCTTCTGTTTGCACACAAGTTGTAAGCGCTCCCAGCTAGAGAAATTAAAATTTATTCACTTGTAAAAGTTGACAAAGTAAATAAGACCAGTTTATAAGAAAACAAGACAAGAAGCAAGCAATTATCTCAAAGCAACATCAGTTAGTATTAAAACTGTAACTAAGTTGAAGTTCTTAAATCAATTTTAGAAGCCCAGTGTTTTGATACCAAAGCTTCTACTACATATACTAGATATAAGAGCAAGCTACTGTATACAAATATAATTTCTTATGCACTTTGGAAAAGAAAAAGTTTAATGCAATGAATGTTCTACCCCATATCAACTTCATAATTAAAAAGCAAAATCACCAGCTTCCTTGTAGAGGTCAGAAGGGGATCTTCAGGCTGACCCCTATATACCATAAGGTTAAGAGTGTGATTTTGCTACTTATTAATAAACAATTTCACTTACAGAGTTCAAGTTCTTTTACTTTGTTTCCTATTCTTTCTCACCACAGATGCTAGTTCACAAACAGTATCACTACTCCCTGAGGAAATTATAATCCCATTTTAATGAAGTAACTGCAGAAATTATGCTGAAGAGGATGGTAACCAAACAACAGTCAAGTGTAAGAAAAGATTCTCTAGACACAGTTCCTATTTCAGGTTCCAATTAAGGCTACTACTACCTTAAATACCATGAAAAACACTTCTACAGTACATTTTTGTTACCTTGATTTTAACATTAAAAGGATGCCTACCTCTTTCAGCTGAAGTATGGTACGTTCA
Source organism: Gavia stellata (assembly GCF_030936135.1). Lineage (NCBI taxonomy): Eukaryota > Metazoa > Chordata > Aves > Gaviiformes > Gaviidae > Gavia > Gavia stellata. Next base: position 12,104,469 of record NC_082600.1, read on the forward strand.
ATGTCACCTACTCTGGGTGGAGAAAGAGCTGTTGCCAGCAAAGCTTTTGGTTCCCCCATATCAAGCTTTTTTATTTTTAAGACTGTAGTTCCCAATGGACAACGCTGAAGGGAAGACAATGTTATTGTTACTTTCCCCCCATGGGAAGTGTGACAAAGTCTTGGAAAGTAAGTTTACAATTTAGTAAAACATGGAATCCATTTTGTGTAAGGATATTTTTCTTTTGAACAGATTGCTTATTTCTAATCCACATCCATTTTACTGCTATAATGCAATTGTATTTATCAACTTGAATTCTATTCAGTGTTACAGTTATTAGTAGCTATTTAAATCATACAGTGTCTTCAGGGAAAGTAAAGCAAAACTTCTTTTTATTAACTCTGCTATGACCATATAGATTAAAAAAAAATTCTTAATGTTCCCCAAAAGTCTTACCAGTATCTCAGGTACTGACTTCTCTGGAATAAAATCTGTCCAGAAGTCCTTGTGTACAAGCCTATAACAATATCCTTTGGAAACACGTCCGGCACGACCTTCACATATAAGAACAAATCACCAATTTGTAAACTGCCCAAGTTTCAGGCTGTTCAAAACCCATCCATCCACAAGCCTTCTGGGCAGCTGAGCAGCATGCGACAGCTGATGCTGCAGGCTGCCCACCCAGTATTTTGCTCTCTTTTAGCAGACAGGCCCAGAGGGGACATTCTCTCTATCCTTTCCTACGTAAGGATCGGATGAAATTATTTTGCTTTCATAGCAGCAGTAACTAATAAAAGAGTTACTTAGGTATTTCACTCAAATACCTCTTTCACATAACTGCCCTCAAATCAGGACCCATCTTTCTCAGTTGAAAAGACATGACAAATCCTGTGCTAAATTACAGTTCCTCAAAAACAGGAAAAAGCAAGTCCTACCAAATCTAAATTTAATATAGATAAGTATGTCAGTGCAAGTTTTAGCATACCCCCAAAATGAACATTCTTTACGTGGAGTAAATATGCTTTGCGTTTGTATTTCTTTACACAGTGAGGATACTTGGATTTCCTGTTTGACTCTATGGCGAGCAAAAATCTTCTATATAAACAACTTTTAAGATACCATGATGAACAGCAAAACATCTTTATGATCTACTATTTATAGAAAACACACTGATTCAGAAAGTCTATCTTCACAATTCCAAACACCATTCACTTCAACAAACTAAAGGGTACTCCACTCAGGGGGATACTCCACTGGAGAATTAGGCCATATTTGTAAGTCATATGCATAACACGTCCAACACTGCTTTACAAAATGTTGCTTCTACTAGTTGTATATTGGCTGGTTGTCATAACACTGACCCAGAACCAAATGGAAATAAAGCTGTGTTTTGGGTTTGCATGGCAAGGTTTTCATAGCGGGGGGGCTACAGGGGTGGCTTCTGTGAGAAGCTGCTAGAAGCTTCACCCATGTCTGATAGAGCCAATACCAGCTGGCTCCAAGACGGACCCGCTGCTGGCCAAGGCTGAGCCCATCAGCGATAGTGGTAGCACCTCTGGGATAACATATTTAAGAAGGGGGAAAAACCAACTGCGCAATGGCAGCCAGAGAAGAGACAAGGGAAAATATGTGAAAGGAACAACTTTGCAGACACCAAGGTCAGTGAAGAAGGAGGGGGAGGAGGTGCTCCAGGCACCAGAGCAGAGATTCCCCTGCACCCTGCATCCCCCCTGCCTGTGATGGTAATTGCTGCAGGGGAGCATGGTGAAGACCATGGTGAGGCAGGCTGTCTGTCCCCTTGCAGCCCATGGTGGAGCAGATATCCACCTGCAGCCTGTGGAGGACCCCCTCACCGGAACAGGTGGACGCCCGAAAGAGGCTGTGACCCTGTGAGAAGCCCATGCTGGAGCAGGCTCCAGGCAGGACACGTGGACCCATGGAAAGAGGAGCCCACGCTGGAGCAGGTTTGCTGGCAGGACTTGTGACCCCGTGGGCACCCACGCTGCAGCAGTCTGTTCCTGAAGGACTGCACCCTGTGGAAAGGACCCACACTGGACCAGTTCGTGAAGAACTGCAGCCCGTCGGAAGGACCCACATTGGAGAAGTTCGTGGAGGACTGTTTCCTGTGGTAGGGACCCCATGCTGGAGCAGCGGAAGAGTGTGAGAAGAAAGGAGCAGCAGTGACAAGACGTGATAAACTGACTGCAACTTCCATTCCCCGTCCCCCTGTGCCACTCAGGGGGAGGAGGTAGAGAAATCGGGAGTGAAGTTGAGCCCAGGAAGAAGAGAGGGGTGGGGGAAGGTATCTTAAGATTTGGTTTTATTTCTCGTTACCCTACTCTGATTTGACTGGTAATAAATTAAATTAATTTCCCCAAGTCGAGTCTGTTTTGCCTGTGATGGTTATCAGTGAGTGATCTCCCTGTCCCTGCCTTGACCCATGAGCCTTTTGTCGTAATTTTTCTCCCCTTGTTCAGCTGAGGAGGGGGGAATGACAAAGCAGTTTGGTGGACACCTGGCATCCAGCCAAGCTCAACTCACCCAAGCTGTAACTGTGAAGTCCTCATAATATTTAAAAATGAGGATATTTTTATATCTAATGATGTCACTGTTATTAAATTTATATAGTACTCTTCTATTGACACTAAAAGATTTTGATGTTTAAGAGTACTGTCTTACTAGAAGAGCTGATACAAAATCTTATTTAACCTTGTGCTACAAACACTAGTCTACACTAGAGGCATTGCTGTGGATATTTCAACTGATTTAAGAGTGACAAATAGACATTAAAGTTTCTTTTACTGCTGAAACTCAGAAGTAGTTAATAAATACCTAGCAGTACCTATTACCCCTTTTTAAAAATGGCCCATGATACAAGAATGACTATTAAATAACAAAGAATCCTTTTAAGTTTTATGGTCCATGAATTTTAATATTTTTCCATAAAATACAAAACATTCTTCTGGAAGAATACTTGAACAAAACAAAATATTCAGGCATAGTTGTTTAATCACATTTTAACATCCTGACATGGTAAGGAATTACATATTTGCATAAACTATTCATGGCAAAAATAATCCGTGCTTTTACTGTTAATAAAATGAAAAGTAACATAGAATTCTCCATGAAGGTTAGCTTCTAAAATTCCTTTCCATTACCTATTGTCATCTTACCTTTTCTTTGATTACAGTTTGTTTTAGATGCCCAGCAAAGTCTCAAACTTTGGTAATTAGTTTCCTCATCACAAACCAAAGTTCTAGTTAAGCAGAAATCTATCACTGCAATTAAGAAAAAAAATCTAGTATTATTATGAAACAATTTATCCTCATGGCAGTGGAAAAAGTACTGGTTGATTTTGTGTTATCAGAAGAGGAAAGTTTCAATTATCTGAAAACCAATAAGGAGAACACTAGATTTATAAACAACTAGGCCCAGGATACTCTGAATACTAACAGAACTGCAAATAGATTTTAACATAAATATAATAAACAGTCAGTGCAGATTTCAAGCATTAAAAGGCAATCATTTCTGCATTTAGACATTCTATATCAGAATTTGTTTAATCTGATGCAATTATTTCATAATATAGTCAGAATGTGAATAAAAAGCTTAAGGTACTTGTGACATGAGGTCTGATTCTGCTTGTTACTGCATTTAAATTTAATTTTTTTTTTCCCCTCCAGTAAAGATTAAAATCAGCACCCCACTCAGTAGCTCTACTATTTGTTCATATATTCAGATTTAAAACTGTTCCCTGTTGTGAAAGAAGGTATTCAACAACTGTCAAAATTAAACTCCAACAGCGATGCTTTGTAAAACAGTGACATGTTACAGAGATTTAGAATAGCACAAGTAAGGAAAACATAAATACAGTGTATACACAATTACAAGATTTAGATGACTTACCATACTTAACATCAGGAACTGTTACAGAGCTCTCAGCTATGTTTGTAGATAGAATAACCTGAGTTTTGAAGCAAAGAATGAGCAACGAATGCATAAATGCAAAAATTATTCACATTAATGTCTCTACATGAAAAATCCAACTTGCTATGAAGAAATATAAATGTAATGGCAATGCAGTATTTTTGCTCTGCATGTAAAAAAAAGCAATACAATGCAAGAAAACATGCATTTTCTTTTCCTAAGATCAGAAAAGCATAATAAAGTAGTCTAGTATATGACAATATAGAGGAAGAATGGAAATATTTCCTTATGCTTTTGTCATAGCGAAACATCACACTATTAGCAGTGATAAAGAAAACCAAGACACTAGCCAAAATGTGGGGTACAAAGCAGGCGAAAGACCCCCATACCGGGGGACTACTTTGCTATGCAGTGCCACTAGCAGCATACTACTGCCATGCAGGTGCAAGAATTGACATGCACAAACTATTCTGAAGGATAAAAATGGTGTCACACAATAATTTAAGGATAACTTCCTGTTATTGCACTTCCTTTGAGGTCTACACACCAGTTAAAGCAACAGCTTGGTAAGAAAGGCAATCAGTTTACATCTTGAAAAAACAAAAACTGCATTGCCCTCAGACAATGGTTTGAGTTGGCACAGCTACTATTAGTTTATATAGATTATTATTTCTATTGTTACTGTAGCAAAAGGTTTCACACACTTAATAAAAAAGTAATGATTCAACAATATTTACTTTTCTGTAGCCAGGAACTGTAGTCAAAAATACATTACTTTGTTCCTCTAATGTCACACGTGAGTGAAGTGGGTACACTTGCCACCTAAGAAAATACATTAGTGAAATATTTACTGATGCAAGAACATAAAAATTAATTACACCTCTGTGCTAAGTCATATTATGGACTTAGAACTCATACAGCCGAAGGATTCATGTTCAAGTTGAATTCAACGGAAACAAATGTGTTCTAACTTACCTTTTATTAAACATATTTGAGAGACATGAGTGCATGTAGCTTATTTCACACAAACCTAGGGAAAAAGTAATCAAGAATTTGTTGTCTTTTTAGTCATCACTAACAATTCTAAAACCAATTCTCACATGTACTTAAATTCTTAACTGACTTTCATTATTACCTCCTTTTCACCATATAATAAAACAGCAGAAGAGTTAAACACTAAATGTAATAACGAGTCACTGAAACACTGTGAGTCATTAATTTTTCAAGAGTCATTTTGCATAATTTTACACTTTACTAAAGTAAAGTGGCAATATCAGACATAAAGGTCATCTGCCAGCGTCCCATTATTAGCCTTTGTTTCAGTTCCTTACAACTGACAACACTCTCCACATGCTGAATGTCTGGTTTAGGATAAATTTGGGTATTTCAGCCAAAACAAGCTGTTTCCAAGACCAGGGCCAAGGGGAAAAAAAAAAAGAACTATTTCTGCCTTAGCCATATTACCTTTGGCAGTTCCAGTGCCCATTCTCTGGGGCATGGATTTCACATCTGCCAGGAGAAATCTTACAATTAAGGGATATTTGCTGTCTTCCTGAATACCTCCACAGGCATAAACCTTTCTGATAAGCCTAGTTGACTTCTTATTGAGACTTCATTTTCAAAAATCTGTCCAACACTGGGCTTCCCTGGTTGGATATTGAAAATGGCATTATTCTGTAACTGCAGTACAGGATTGCTGCAATTTTCAGTGAGGCTAAATGCAGTTTGAGCACCTGGATGTGAAAGTTCTTGCACTCTTTAGATGACTGTTACTTGACTTCAGAAGTGAGAAGGAAGAAGGACAAATGCCAAGTAGAAGAACAGAGAAATTTTCAGGAAAGATAAGACAGAAGAATAATTTAAACAAGAGGAAAGAAGAGTATGTGATGGGGTGGAAATAGTGATTGAGTTAAGGTAAGCTAGGAAAAAAGGCCCGAAAGCAAGAAACTGGGACAAGAAAAGGAGAAACAGATTCAACAAGAAACCAACATGGTGATAACAAGGTTGGTGGAAAAGAAATTGCAGGAGAACATAGAGATTAGTCAACTACTGGAGTCAGAAAGACTGGAACTGGAAAATGAGGGGAAGTGACTATAGGTAAGGGAGATAAAAGAAGTCAGGGCTGGAGGGAGAACAGATGAGTTGGAGGAGGAAGAAAATGGCGGTGGTGGGGCAATCAGGGGGAAATTTAAAAGTTTCAGAGATGTTCTTTGTGTGAGGCTACTACAGGGGAAAGCAATGTCATTAGAACGTAAAAAAAGACAGCCAGGAAGCCTAATTTACAGCACAGCTCAATGAAGTAAGAGAACTTGAGAATGCAAATAACTGGCCAAATAACAAACTAATTACTAGCAAATAATGAGGCAATTAACAAAGCTCTAAGCAAAATACCTTCAGCACTGTAGAGAAAAACATGCAGACTGGGAAACAGAAAGACAATACCACTTTCTAAGATTATTATAATACAGAAAAAAAATGTGTCTTGAACTAGAGTATGTAATTAAAGATATAGAGAAAACACAAGAACACCACAATATGGTCTGTTTGGACACAGCCTGCTGGACCTACTTGATCCCACCAGGTATTGCTCGACTATCTCGCTGTCTAATACTTCCTACTTGCCGTACTACCTGGTTACGTATCTGAGTAAGACATCAAGGCTTGAATCTAATTTATGTTTAAAAATAATTAAAAGAAGCTTGACCCATGATTGGTAGAAGCAGGCTCTGCATAACCAATATTAATAGTAATTATTAATCAGTCTAGTAATTACTGACTAGACACAGCAGGCAGTATCTGCTGCCCAGTTCTGGAAGTGACAAGAGTTGATCATGACGCCTACAGAACAAATGCCGCCAGGAGAGACAGATCTTGGAATGAAAAAGAAGCTAGTAACAAAATCTGATTGGCAAACATACCAGGACAATAAGGAGAGTGGGGCATGGAGAAGTGCAAAAGAAAACACAACACAGACAAAGAGATTGACACAAGTAGAACAGATAAAAGTTTAGGACATAACAGCAGAATCCCTTTGAAAGAAAACCCTAAAGCTTTAAGCATGCAATTCCTGCCATCAGCAAGCACCTAGGAAGCACAGAGAAATCAGGCCTTCCCCCATCTTCTGCAAGCTCCTGAAGTGGATGACAACCTACTGTTGCTTTCATTTAGCCCATCAGCTAGTCTGGCAGAAGCATGTTTTATACTTGAAGGTGTAGCTCAGCAATGATTCAGTCACAGTGTGACCTCTTTTTCCAATTTGTTCTTTAAAAAGTCCAAAGAATTATACATCAACATATCTGCTCAAGAAACATTAAGGTTGCCATGTCAAGCACTAAAACGAAAAAATGCCAGAATTAAGATTGGTTGTGCAAACTTAATGCAGCCCACTGGGAACATATTTATGCATACATGTTAAAAAAAATAAATCACTGTACAGTTTAACATGGCACTTCGTATCACCCAGCACCCAGGGACGGACTAGCTCTGGAATCAAAGGAGAGCTGAGTACTGAAGGATATTTATCTGTAAAGAATCAGACTCAGTAACATAAAAAAAAAGTAATTAAGCACTGAACAAGACAGACAATTACAACAGGAAGGGAAAACATGTCATCCTACTCGAGACAGCTGCAGCTGCTCTGTGGAAGCAGATTCTGCTCCACCACTGAGTTCCACAAAGACAGTGGGCAAAAATCACTTAACAGTACTCCTCAGCACAGCACTACTCTTTCTGACTGCTGATGCCTACTCAGCTTGAAATGTCAATGGGAGTGTTATTTTGAATGAACAAAATGCTCTGTAATTGTAAGCACTCAAAAAATCTAGGCATCTCAAATCAGTGTCCTAAATGTGGAGATTATTTTTACCCAACTCTCTGTCTCAGCTGCCCTCTTGTAAACTGAGGGCTCTCCTCCCCTCTTCTCCAATTCTGTACAAAGACTATTTGTGAAGAAAATTTCAAGAGGTATTTGCTAATCCCATGTTCAAGATCAGTCTTGAGTATCCGGTTATAAAACAGGCCAAGGTCAAACACTGAACAACAACAATAAAAAACAAACTGGGTACCAGCTTATTCAGAAAGCACTATCTACACAGGTTTTCATGAATTTACCAAATGCATTTAAACAAAAAGTTTCATTTTATTAGTTTGCAGTTATAAGCCACCAGGGATAGCACCACAGTAAAAAAAACCTCAAAGTGAAAGACAAAAACAATATGGGAATTGAAAGTGCTAAAGAGTAATTTCAGCCTGAAATGAAGACTCAGAGGGCCTGAGGAAGTCTGAAAGCACATCAAACACCAATATGAGAAGCCAGAGGCAACAGAGATGGTTTCCCTACTTTTATTAATGGCAAACTGGAATGGGTCCTACATTGACACGATAAGTAATTCCTTCTACCCACTGATTTCACAGAGAAGGTAACTGTAAGAAAAGGCAGCTCTAATACCTTTTAGCTGGCGGGGAGCACCTGCCACTGAAAGCTACTCTGCAAGTGCACTGTATTTTTGTGCTGGTGTGCTGTGTTTCCAGCCCCAGCGCTAGCATGTCTACTGCTAAGCTCAACAGAGCACAGAAATGACATTCATAAAGATTTTACAGAGTTAGAAAGTTGTGGTAGGGATAGACCTCACTGTGCCCAAGGGAACAGATACTTCTGACTGCGAGGTGACTCTCCACTGGAACATGACCAAGTATTTTCAAAGTTTTCAACTAGCAAACTTTCATGTCCATGAAGATAAAGATATTGAAACCACCAGGTAACAGGTTTGTGATGCTGGGGAAACCTAGTCTGCAGCCTAGTTACAGAAAAATTATTGTATGCTTTTGTTTTGGCAGTCATTCTTACTTGAACCCCTTAGCTAGATTTTAGAGGCAGTGTAAGATAACTTAGGTTTACTGTTTAAAGAAGGCTAAAACTATATATCAGCAGTTCTCTGGTCATTAATTGCTATGTCATCCTGCATGCTTTTGAGTGTTCCTATTATACCAACCAATGTACATGGAAAGCAAAAAAGTGAATTTTAACTTTTACAACAGGAATCTAAATAAAATCCATGGAAAAGACCACACTGTATGCAGATAAGAAAACGTCTCTAAAAGAATTCTAGCAACTTCATACAATATTTAATAACTAATCTAAACAAAGGGAGCAAATGAATTTCTGTGAATTAACTGTAGAATTAATTTTATTACTGTAACTTCATTTTTAAACCATATGAAGTCTTAATTTTTGACTCACCGTTCTTCCAATTATTGCCATATTTAAACAAGTTTGCAAGAAAAATATCCAAATAGACCAACCAACCTCAGTTAAATATGTGTTTAATAAATCCCTGGAAGAAGTGCCAGAAGAAAGCTTGTTAGATGACAAATAAGAAAAAAGAAAGTTATTAAGATGTATACTCACCTGGTAAAAATACAAGCACACTTCCACGTTCTGATGCAATACTCATATTTTTTTTCTCCCTAACAAGAGCATGCAGTTTCATTAATTTTACAACCTCAGCCTACTTTATTACCCCAAGATATTTTATTCTGAAAGAACAAGCAGAACTGCACATTTTTTGTAACATGTATTATCTAAACTTCCTGAAGAAATGGAATTCAAAACACTATTTGCAACTATGCTTTCTGAAAAACACGGTATATAAACATTGGAATTGGACCAGTAGGTTTAGTTTTGTCTTCAAAATTATAACAGAAACATACCTATTTAGTAATGAAATGAATCAAAATTATGTTACGAAATATCTTAAAATGAAAAGGTAGTATACTACTGCAGAATTCTATGCAGACTTATTCAATAATTTTTCAAGTATACGTAATACTCTTGTATTCTAAAAATATCATTAGACACCTTTTTACATGGTAGGCTTTTAATAAAAGCTAACCATTATCAAGAACTACAGGTCATGACATTAACTGAAGATGTCTCCCTCTAAGTTTATCTTGTAACGAGTCAAGAAGCTAAAATCACCTTCACATAATACAGAACTCGTGTTTTTGGTAGTAATCATTCCTGATGCAAAATTTTTTCAGGCAACTTGAAAGTCTCTACTTGCAAACTATATAATGAACAGAAAGTATAGTTTTTAATGGAAAGTACAAAACAATGGATGTTTGTAATAGCCGTTTCGGTATTGAAAGCTTAAAAGTTAATGCCTTCATGTTTGCTTATAAAAGGTAGCTTATTAGTAAAAGGTGGTTTAATTTGGCTATTCTAAACTACAGTGAAACAGCTTAATTGAAAAGATCAAAAGAAATCATCAAGAAAAAAGCTCAGAAGTCAACTATATATTGTAAAAAAGTTGGTGCCAAATTTATTGCATATATGTACCTCCATCAACACTTGGTACTTCAGTGGTTCACTTGATAACTGCTCAGGTAAGCTTAAGCAATGTGTTTTTAAAATTTCAAAGTTTACATAATACTAACTTAAAAAAAAAATTAAGCTCATGAAAAAAAATTATTTCTTCAGCATACATTTATAAATGATTAGTACATATGGGAACAAACCCCATTCCTAAAGTAAATACTCAGTGTTAGACTAAAGTTGCTTCTACAACTTTACTACATTTTCAGATACCAAACATCAATTTACAAAACGCAGAGAGTAATACAAATTAATATTTACTTATTTCAAAAGACAGTAAGGTATTAGTTAAACAGCCAGTGAAAATTAATGCCTAGTTTGTATTCTTTTTGCATGGCTTAATGTATGTTTTAGTTTACAATACAAAATAGTAGTTCTAGTTTTATTCTTCATATAAATCACATTCAGTTCTGGTCTGCAGCAAAGAATCTAGCTGCCATATGACATGGCCGGCTTGAATGGTCACTTACACTCCAGGGCATGAAGTGTATTTCAAGAATGCAGGGCATTCAATAAGACCTACAAGCAGACTTAGTATGACTACCCTGAGTAGAAATTGTTACCAAATATATAAAATAAAAGCAGAGATTAATAGAAAATTAAGTTACCACTAATAACTATAACACAGGGGCTGCTGCTGTTCCTTAATTAGCATCTCTTTTCCCCAAAGAACCACTGATTCCAGACCTTGAACTATATCTTACCTATTACTCTTCATCTCCAACTCATCAAAGGACTGAATCAAAGACACTGCTACTTCATACATTTCCCTTGCTATTACTGGTTCCTCAATTCTTTGAGAAGGAAACTATGTGGAGAAGAAAGTACTGAGATTAACACAATATAACAGGATAAAAGACTAGATCACATACGTGTGTCAATTTTTCAAGTGCTTTTTGATTAAAACTGATCCAGCACAGAAGCTGTACAAAGTACCACCTTATCTGGAGCATTCATTACCTTCTAAATAGACATTTTCCTTCAAGCATCCTACCATTCTAATGCTAAAGAAATACTTCTGATATTTACCCACTTCAGATAAGCACTAGCCCACACTCCATCCCCTACCATTTGCAGGACATACTCCTTATCCAGAAATGTTAAGCATGTGAGACTAACCACAACCCATGGGAACAGGATGACAAGAAGGAGAGGAATTTGTCTAGGGCAGGCACAATCCTTCTCACAGGTGCTATAATGCAGGTCTCTATCTGACTGCCAAATAAATAATTTACCTCTTTCTCATTTAAATTATCTCTGCAGTTAATGGATCTTGTGTTTTAAATCTTACCCTAGCAAAGAACTATGGTTCTGTCGTACACAATACGACCGTGAAGAGTCGTATCTACACTGTTTTCTAGTATTCTGTCACAAACTCAGGGCTTTAATGTTTGACAACTTAAAACATCAAGTCTTCAGAGCAAAGACAACAACTTAAATCATGTTTCAGTTTTAAAAAGAAAATGTTTAATGAACTAGACATGTTCTGGGAATGGTCTATAGTATCACACATTTTTCCCTTGTAGGGAAAATGGGTTTTGATCATTGCTCTCCTTTCACTCTCAGGGTTTCCCCTCATTCTAGGGGAAACTCTTTACTGGACTAACTGCTACCTCTAACTTCTCTAGAACTGTATTACAGTGTAATCTGCCCTCCACATACTTACCATGATTAGATATCCTACAGTCAAACTGCACTTCTCTCCCTCATATTATGCCTTTGAAGTTCTTTCCTCTTCCCTCCCTCCACCCTCAAGTAAAATATTTCATTTACTTCTATGCTGACATCTAACAGTTTAAGTCATCCAAGATTCTCCCAAGAAAAACAACAGGTTCAAGTGATCAGCCTCTACATTCTTTCTCTGCAGGTTGTGTGTGTGTGTCTGCTTTATGAAATCATGTATTTTCTCACTAGCTAACAAGCCTCCATTTATATGTTTATACCTAACCAAGTATTTCTCCTAGCTTATCAGTCCCCTTCACCTGCTGCTTGATACACTACAATAATATTTTATCATTCAAATATAGCTTTCTTTAGGCCTAGACTACTCACTTTTACTTTTATGGACTGGTACTATAATTGAAGTGACAATGAAAACCAAGCATTTGAGCTTTAAGCATAACACTCCATAAGAACTGGACTGCATGATAACAATAAAAATGCAGTAGTAGTTGGTAAATATGTGCAGATAAATACCAACATAAGACAAGATGCAGCTGTAACCAGGGACATTTAACAAGGATGTAAAGTGTAAGGAAAAAGCCACTCCTGGAAAGAAATTCAAAATGGAAGCTGATGGCCAAGGTTAATACTTAAAGGTTTCTACATGAAAACTAAGATATTCCAGGTTTCCCTGTAAAAGAAACAGAAAGTATTTATCAGGTGTCCACATTTCACAGGGCTTTGATTTTAATCACAACAAAATTAGGATTACACATTTATTCCAATTTAGTTATAAGCAAAAAAAGATTCTGCAGAAGTTTTCAATGAGCAAAAAAAGCAATTGAAAGATATACTGATAAAGTTGGAATGCATCATATGTGTACTGACAAGAGTATCATTCATATAATGTGTCCTTCAATTGTCTGAAGTGAGATGAAATCCCATAAGACAATGTGTAAACCTATGCATCTGAGGATTACAAATTTTGGATACAAGCAGACAGTGTACTGGTTGAAAATAAAGAACCACCTGGACCAGCTACTTCAGTCATAAGAAAATAGCAATCTTCCAATGTAATGCTGCTGAAGGAAAGGCAAACATGACCCTAGGATGAATCAGGAAAGGTTATTCTAAGAGTGTGATGTGTTAGTGACACTGTACAAAACCTCCCCTCACTCTGAAGTGACTCAAGTCTTGCCAAAGTTTTCAGCCAGCATACCTGTCAGCCCTTGAAGTAAAAGAACTCTTGAAGCCAACAGGTACTCAAGTATGTGATGCTGGGGAAACTGATGGGGACTGACAATGCATCTGCAATTCTTACCAGTTTTTAAGGGGATCAGCCAAAACTTGAACAGATACAAATTATGACTACTTCAGTGACCAGAAGAATGAAGAAACTGTCTTGTAAATTAGAATAGCAAAGACTTACCTTATCTAACAAAGCAAGAGTATATAATAATGTGGGAAGGAAAAGAGTTATTTTAAGCTAAAAAAAAAAAACCAAACCCCTCAGTGTTGGCTCTAATCTGTCATGGTGTCCCAAGGTGTTCTTGGGAGAAAAGGCAGCAGGAAGCGGAAGTGTCCATTCACTTGTTCCTTTCCCAGCTCCAGCACTGGGACTGTATATTCATATCTTGTTCGAGGTTCAGCGCCAAGACTGTTTTAACCTGATCCGAAAACCTTTGCTTGCAACTGTACACATTTGACCTAGTAGAGATGTTTCAGAGAACTAAAACCACAGAAAACTGAACTATCTGCACTAAGTATTAAAATGAAGTTAGTTATTTTTCTATCAGTTTCCCCTTCTGAAGCAGCTCACGATGGAATCACAAAAGCACCACTGCTAACATTAATTTGGCAACAGTGATTTAGATCAGCTTTTGCTACTGCAACCTCAGTCCTCAGGCTTTCCAGCCCTTACCTGAACAGCCAAACTGTAACATCACATCATGTCAACCCTAGGTAGCCTTGGTGTCTGCAGAAAGACTTCTTTCTGAAAACCCTAACAAAATTATCCTATACTTTATTTGGGTAGAGGATGGATTGGAGGATCAGAAAAGCCATCTGTAAGAACTTGACAATATTCACTTCTCCAATCCCCTTGAATCAACTAGCCAAGCAGACTTCTCAGGAGTACAACTCTGTCAGTCCCAGAGCTTCTTAACTGCTATTTACATCCACTATAATAATGCTTTTCCAATGAAGTTTGATTAGTCCATGAGAAACCACAGACAACATTCTAGTAGTTTTGAGTAGTAGTACTTTTTTTTCCCCCAATATATGTGATAATCTAAGGAATTTATCTTTTCTGGGCTGCTCGAACATAAGATTTTTGGTTTTAGATTACTCCTGCTTAAATAACTGTCAAATTTGTCTCTTCAATTTTGTTACCGATTGTACCGTTAGTATTCTTTAACACGACAAGGCTGCCATATCACTCCTAATAAAAGGTAACAATGTGACAAACAGCAAGTCCAAAAGCCCAGTCAGAGCTGACTGAAATAATACAACATAATCGGAATAGCTTTTGACAGCAGTTCACTACCTTTCATCCGGAATCTGACTTCAGTTCCAGGGATATGAAGGAGTTTTTACATTTGCAAGCCAAAAATGGGACTATCTTTTTTGCCTTAGGTAAGAAGTAGAAATATGGGATTCCACAGATTTACTACCAAAGGCTAACATCTAGACCCCTATTTGCTAACAGTTTTTAAATCTGCTCACAGAATTAACTATACAATTAATTTGCATTTGATATCTCCATACTGTACTACAGCAATAGGTAAGCATTTACACAAAGCTTTAAATTTGCCTACAGATAAAGCCTTCACGCATTTTTCATCAAAACCTGTTTCACTGATTCCTTGGGGCTTAGAGGATGCTGACATAACAAAATAATGATCCAATTAAATACCCAGAACAATGTGCTTACAAAGACCATTATGCCAAAAGAAAAAGAAACTACTTTTTATAAACCTATACTCAAAATTTAAACAGTAGCACCTATAAATGACCCAGTATCTGGGCAAGGGTTAAGCCAGTGCTACAATGAAGAGTGTTTCTCCCTTCCTTCTCTCTTACTTTTATTCCTTCCTACAAATGAAGCAATTCAAGGGGAAAGCTTTATCTTTTATTCAGCTAGATGTCTATCTAGCCATACCAAAGGGTTTACTGCAAACAGGCATACAGGAGAAAAAAGTAATGACTGGCATTTCTATTTATCTTCCAAATCACAACTGATACCAGTGAATACCCAAATTATCCAAGTCAGAACTGCTCAAAGAAAATTTTTATTTTCAAGCATAGTTTTAAAACACCAACAGAAATGAGTGACATATTAAAACCAAGAGCTCTGCAGGATTTGTAAAAGAATTCTACATTTATACAGTAATATCCAATTATGTTAAGATTTTTTGAGAAGGGACAAAGGTTCATACCTCACAGCAAATAAGACAGTTAAAGGACTAAACTGATTACAATCAAGATGCTTTAAGGAATGAGTTATGATTTATGTAATCTGATTGTATAGTTATTAATTTTAAAATCAAAAGGAAACTTGGAAAAATTCTGTTTATCTAAAAAGCAAAGACTGTTTTTTCTTTTAACTTCTGTATTCTTTTATGCGGACTTTACAGGCTTTTATAGGCAAAAATAAAATACTAAGAACTAAAGCCTGAAGCCTGTACCTCAGGCAGTTATCTAACTCATTTTGATTTTAGCATGATGAAAGATGTGCGCCTGCTTCAATATGACAGCATTAAGTCATTAACTGCCTTAACACTCAGGTTCTGCTTTCATTTTTATTAGCATGTTACATAAAACTTCCTAGACCTTCCATGTTTTAAAGTATTTTTTAAATAAAATTATTCAGAGAAAATCTCCACAATTAGCACTGTAAGAAACAAGACACGAGACCAAACATCAGTGCTTTCTAATTCAATTTCTTCTTCTTTTTTTCATACGTATTAAAAATAACCAAAAAAAAAAAAAAAAGAAGATAATCAAGAGCACTTATGTGCTTCTATTGCTGCCCTAAGGTACAAATAACTTCTTGGACAACCATACTCTTCTCCTCCTACTGAACAACAGAATGGCTATAGCTAGAACAACACAACATAAAAGAAACAGATGAAAACTTTAAAAAAAAAAAGGAAGTTAAATGCTCCTATACACAGAGAAAATAAAAAATATAACAAGGCGTAAGCGCTGAAAGCAGTTCCTTTTGTCTGCAAACTTTGAGGTGAAAAGTAGGGCAGCTGACATTCAGCTCAAAGTGCAGCTATGACAAATGCAACTTGACTGAAGTAGAATTCTTACTGAATGTCTTGGTTATCTTTTTGTTGTCGTTTATAATCAAAAATATTTTACAAAAATCATATATTACATAATCTCCTCTCCATATTATCTATCTGAGCTGCCATACTAATGTATAAAAACTGACGGGCCAACTGCTGTATGCATTTAGTTTACTTTTTTGGCTGCATTAAAACTTCAACAGTTGGCAGCCTTTTATTTCAGCTTGCCTGTGTTGATGCATAACCAATGCGTGCACTGTGTACAGCATAAGCAATTATTTTTTTCTGGGTTTCCCATAAACTACCTGTTTGTTTTATTTCTCTAATTTAATTTCTGCAGAATTGAGGGATGAAAGCTAAAGATTAACAGTATGTTCACGTACTGCTCCTGTTCAAGTGCATCCCCTGTTTTCTTTATTGTATTAACATTATAACAGTGTTCTGAATTATCAAAATTGACCAATAATTACTCCCATGCCCCAGTTATTAAAGCCTGAGTGCATTTGTTCTACTTTGCTTTAACCTGTTTATTTTGCCTTGGACTATAATTCTGAAAGAGTTCAGAAACTCAAGTAAATTCCTACACAGCTGTTTTTCAACTGTAAAACAAACTCCTATTATAAAACCACAGATACCAGATTAATTCGAACTTGCATTTACTCCTTTATTATCTGTTATCTATGCATATACATGCTGTACAATAGCATGTTAGGAGTTCTACAAACAAATATACTGTGCAGTTTATAAGCTAAAGATTGACACAGCAAATGAATCTGCAGCCATTACTACCCTCTTTAGGCATTAGAGCAGCAATTCTCCAATGCAGCCATATTGGCTGTTAAGTGGCCACCAGGGATTTGGTGGATATCTATTATTCTAACGTATTTCCATTACTCAAAATTATGTACTTGCCATGGTGGCCTACATGGCTACAACAGAAATATGTTCAAAACTACTGCATAACAGCTCTGGGTCTATTAAAAAAAAAGAAAAAAATGGAAAAAAAAGGAAGCATGTGAGCCTCAGCTGATAGAGAAGCCAACTTGATAACATCAAACTTTAATCACAAATGCTTCTTTTCTGATGACTCTCTTAATTTCCTAGCTCCTTCTGCCTTTGATACATAACAGCACAATGAACCAACCTGGGAAATATTCCCTGAGTTTGTCAGCTTTATTCAAAGAGATCTATAAATCCTCATATGTTACTTTCTGCACAGACTTTTTACACTGTTCATCTTGGATGCAAACTACCAAACAAAATGCCACATACTAAAAATTCCCAGCCCTTTACATTCCATTTCTGTTACATGACAGAAAAACTTGGCTGGTGCTAAGAGGACTCCTGTTTTATCATCATATATTGTTATCTAGAACTGTAACATAAAATTGGTCATTTGTAATTTTATTACACAGCTTTCTTATTATGTCCAAAGAAATAAAGTTGTATTTACAATACCTTGAAATGAACAGTGTGCTTCAAATCATCAAGATAATATTCTTCGATTGCATAAGGCTTGCCTTCCACCTTAAATACACAGGCTGGATTCAGACCATTATGAACAGGAAGTGCAAAGTAATCAGCAAATTCTTTACAGTTGATGGAAGCAGACATCAGTATTACCTGTTAAAAAATTGCACAGCAAATGTAAAACATTAATTTTAACATGAAACGCCACACTGTGCTGGAATCTCCACTTATTCTTTATGCTAAAATGGTCTAATTTTGGTTACTACAGGTATGTATCCTAGGCACATTTAAAGACAATCAAAGCTGAATCACAGAATCAGTACAGTTGGAAAAGACCTGTAAGATCATCAAGTCCAACCATCAACTAACACCACCACGCCCGTTAAACCATGTCCCACAATGCCTCGTCCACACGTTCCTTGAACACCTCCAGTGATGGTGACTCCACCACCTCCCTGGGCAGCCTCTTCCAGTGCTTCACCACTCTCTCAGTACAGAAATTTTTCCTACTATCCAGCCTGAACCTCCCCTGGTGCAGCTTGAGGCCATTTCCTCTTGTCCTATCACTAGTCACTTGGGAGAAGAGGCCAACACCCACCTCACCAAAACCCCCTTTCAGGTAGTTGTAGAGAGCGATGAGGTCTCCCCTCAGCCTCCTCTTCTCCAGGCTAAACAACCCCAGTTCCCTCAGCCGCTCCTCATCAGACTTGTGCTCCAGACCCCTCACCAGCTTCGTTGCCCTTCTCTGGACACGCTCCAGCACCTCAGTGTCCTTCTTGTAGTGAGGGGCCCAAAAATGAACACAGGATTCGAGGTGCGGCCTCACCAGCGCCAAGTACAGGGGCATGATCACCTCCCTACTCCTGCTGGCCACACCATTTCTGATACAGGCCAGGATGCCCTGAAGATGAACCTCTCCATAATCTTCCCCGGCACCGAGGTCAGGCTGACAGGCCTGTAGTTCCCCGGATCCTCCTTCCGACCCTTCTTGTAGATGGGTGTCACGCTGGCAAGCCTCCAGTCGTCTGGGACCTCCCCTGTTACACAGGATTGTTGATAAATGATGGAGAGCGGCTTGGCAAGCTCTTCCACCAGCTCCCTCAGTACTCTTGGGTGGATGCCATGAGGCCCCATAGACTTGTGAGTGTCCAGGTGGCATAGCAGGTCATTAACTGCTTCCTCCTGGATCATGGGGAGTTTATTTTGCTCTCCATCCTTGTCTTCCAGCTCAGGGAGCTGGATACCCTGAGGATACCTGGTCTGGCTATTAAAGTCTGAGGCAAAGAAGGCATTAAGTACTTCAGCCTTTTCCTTATCCTTGGTGACAGTGTTCCCCCCTGCATCCAGTACAGGATGGAGATTCTCCTTGGCTCTCTTTTTGTTCTTTTTGTTGTTAATATATTCGTAAAAACATTTTTTGTTATCCCTTATGATCGTGGCCAGATTGAGCTCTAGCTGGGCTTTTGCCTTTCTAATTTCCTCTCTGCATGACCTAACGAGATCCTTGTACTCTTCCTTCAGTTGCCTGCCCCTTCTTCCAAAGGTGATGAACTCTCCTTTTTTTCCCCGAGTCCCAGCAAAAGCTCCCTGTTCAGCCAGACCAGTCGTCTTCCTCACTGGTTCTTCTTACTTCCCTAGGAAGGGAAGATTCCCTAGGAAGCATGTGGAGAAAGGTAAGCACCTGTAAGAGAACAGCTCAGGCTAGATGCCTAGGGCAGACAACATGAAAAACTTTTTCCTGTGGTAAAAGTTCAACCTAAAAACATATAATACTATTCCTTAAGCTTATGATCTCTACATGGTCCTTAAAAGAAAAAAGTGTACACTAAGTATTTTAAAGTCCCATTTTACTAAACAGTTAGATTAGATATCAGTGCCTTTAACTCCATCAAAAGATGGGGTTACTTCTACAAGAGCAGTAACTGTAATTATAACCCAGCCTTAAAAATGTTACTATAATGATTTTGAAATACGTCAAATAAGTTTTCTCTCAGTTTCAATTAATTTGTGCAACTTAAAACTCCCAAGGATCATACTAAGCTCCTCGCTCTGTTTGCCGACTCTGACAATATTTTTAACCTGTATTCACCTAAACAGAAGACCAGAAACCACATTTGCTATCTGATGACACCTTTTCTTTCAGTTATTATGAAATTCAGAATTTACAGCTTTGTTGTTTTCTCCCTGCTTAGACAGCATGATATGTGCAGAATGGGGCAAGGGAGTAGAATGAAGTAAGCTAGTGGCCATGGCTATTTACCCTCTAACGCCTCTATTTGGAATGTGCTCCCACTGCTCAGCACAGCCAGCTGGAATAAACTAGACAGCTTCAACTTGAAAAAAGACAAAGAGCCAAGGAGTTATAATGAACTGTGTAGTGTTCAGCTTCTTTATCTTCAGGTCTCCTGAGCCACTCTAAGCAGTACTTGTAAGCTGGGACACAGTCCTCTTTTGCTTTCCTGATGCCTTGCATGAATTCAGAAACAGAATAAAATAAAGACATCAACACCCAAAACAAAAATGCAATGAAATACAAGAGCACCCCCCTTATGAAGTGACAGTCAGGCAAGCTCATGAAGTGGGCATTGTACCACCATGCTCAGTTCCAAAGCAAATGTAAAGGCACAAGGAATACATGGAGAGGTAGTCTAAATCATGAAGTCATTTAACATGATCCTGAAAGGAGGAGAAATCTGAAAGGACATAATTCTGCAAATATTATATAAAACCTGTCCCACTACAGCATGAACTGCCTCATGACTCAATAGATAGTGGCTCACCTATGCTAGGAAAGTAGGCTGAATGTAACCTTGCCTGAAGGCTGTTGAAACAAAATCCAATCTAAATTATCCTAACTGCAGTTACAGGCAAGGAACATCAAATTATCTCTTCTTCCAGACAATCTTTATAATTTACACTTTCTAATCTGCATGGAGTCCTTCCAAACTGTAAGGAAAACCATAGGTTCCTAACAGAGTGCCTGAAGGATCACATTACTAAACCAAGAGTTTGATCAATTCCCAAAGTGGAAATTCAACAAGCATGCGTCACCAACATGGCAGAGGAACACATTGGAATAGAGGGTAATCGAACCAGACAGTTCTTCAAGATCAAGCAGTCCAAAAAACACTCATGCAGTGTGGATATGTCTAAAGCCCCACCATATGATACCAAAAATATACACAGTAACAACTTCTCACTTCAGATGTCCCTGAATGGCAATTTGCTAAAACCTGGAAATATGGCTGTCTTTATCCTGTTCTTATTTCCTACCTAAGCAGATGTTACTAGTCACTACTGGAAATCGCACTGTTCGGTCTGACCCAATAGAGCCATTCTTACAGTTGTAGGTTTTCTTGCAAGAACCCCATCCCAGCAAGAGCAACCTTAGAACAGTCAATCAAATGTCTGCCCTGTGATCTAAAAACAATAATCTGCACCAGCCATCTGCCAGAAAACTCAGCATATTTGGTCGGTGAACCACAACAGGTAGATCTTGTCCTCTGTATGTCAGAATCACTCTTGCCATCCTGTTAGTTGATGCAATGTTGAATTACCTGCTACTTCTGTGGTCTGCAATGTCTAGGTTAGGAGACAAACACCTCATGTATGTTTCATATCACCCTGCATTATAAATACATTTCTTTCCCTTAAACAGGTCTCCTTGCACCCTTTTATTTCATGAATCTGAGGGGCTGGGAGAAGAATCTTGAATTTTCTAAATTAATTTGCCACATGATCCCTTCCTTTATAGTTTTTCAAAGGGGCTGAAAAGGGATTAAGTAGGAGACACTGGGTTCAGTGTATAAGTTCAAACTGAATAACCTGTTCCACTCTGCTAAAACCCAGCAATTGAGATCAAGAGTTCCCCGCTCCCCACCATAAAAAATTCAAAGGGACACACCCCCCCATCTAAGATCATCTCAGATTTATAAGACATGAAACTGTCATCTGAAGAAACAAATGCAGAGAAGGATATAAAGGAGATAAAGTTTTCCAGTGACAATTTTGAGAGATTTAATTGGAGTTATAGAGAAAAAAAAATCTTTCAGGAACCCATAAAAGAAAAATGTTTTCTAACAGAAAAGATAATAGGACTTGTAGGGACTCCTGCCATTGACAACAACCAGATAATCAACATCAAGGGCAAACTTTTCACAAACTGAGTATGAGCAAATTATTTGGTATTCTCAGTAGGCAGAGGCAAGTGCTAAGAAAGGCTGAATAGTTTCACACTACTGTGTCTGTATTTAAAGACAAGTGAGTTTTCTTATGGGCAAGAGAAGGGATAAAAAGATGTGAAGTGCACATGCACATGCCCTCTGCCAAATGGAATAGCACTTTCAGTGAGTGAGAGCTAGCATGCTTGGAAGATCTAAAGACCAAGTTATCTGAGTTTGAATCAGTGAGGTGGATTGTACAGAAGACGACAGATTCCCTTCCAATAGCAACAAAAATAGCCAATGTAGATTCAGGTTACATCTGTTTTGAACAGAACAGTGTGCATTAACTGAACAATTAACTGAAGCACTTAAGGGATATGTCCACAGCCTCACAAAATTTCTGCTGTCCCAAATAGCTGCACAGAAATATACCTAGTTAGCCTAACTCTATCACCTGTATTTAATTTCTTGCAATTCAAGAGTCCATTACTTTGAGACCACAAAGACTAAACATGTCATGCTAAATCTCTGCAAACTCTGCTCTAGTACAAAGCATAATTACCTAACATGCAGTGAAAAATCTCAGCCACGTTTTACTACTAGCTCTTGCTTGAAGTTACAATATAGCATTTCTGGTTTTTGCTATTTTTCCAAATATGTTGTCCCATTTAAAAAAAAAAGCTCAGTGTTTCCAAGAGTTAATGCTACCATATTTAACCAAGGATAAACACTGCCCTCAATACCCAATACGTAATTCTAGTCAAATACCCATCTTGCATTTTTTAGCCTCAAGCAGACTTCAGAAACTAATGCATTCTAACATGAGGAAAAAAAAGCCTCTCAGAACGCATTATAGAAGCCAGGAAAAGAATGCCCTTTAGCTTGCTTGCTTACGAAGAGCCTCAAACTAAATAATATTTTAGTACAAAATAATGACACATTTTAAGGTAAGTTCTTTAAAACATGCCCTTTGTAGACCAAAACACGTAAAAATTTATTCTTGCAAGAAAAAGTAGCAGAATATACTTTGAACCTACCTTTACAGATTGTGAATTTGTACGCAACAGTTTACGGATCACCAAAAGCAAGAAATCCATTTCTTCTGTACGCTCATGCACCTGGAAGACATTATCCACAATTGAATATTCATTAATTCATGCTCTTCTGTTTGACATTCTCCTCCTTTGCTACTCAATTTCATGCTTTATTTTCATAACTTGGAACAACAATATATTTTCATAGAAGAAAACACACCTTTTAACACTATGCACGTTAATCACATTTTAAAATCCCAGCATAGCTTTTCAAATAACTACAGCACCCTTTGTGACAATCATATGCCACTATTAAGTCATGAAAATTATCGAATGACTAGAAAACCAATTGTAAGCTCTAGCCACTAGTTCTACCAGAGTTGACAATAACAGCTGAAGTGATACTGAAGATGGACAAGTCAATTGTACTGGTAAGATCACAAATGATCCAGGTAGGGACTAAGTCTGCTTGTCTAACAGCTAAGCAAATTCAGTTGACTCCATGTGTTCCCAATGGCTTCTAGCTATGATCAAAATACACAACTGCTTTCTAAAACATTATTTTCCACCCAATTCTTTATATATCCTAGCACCTGACTTTTCTGGTTGCTTGTTGCAGTTCAATAAATACTTCTTCTCAACATTACTGAGGATGATCATATCCCTTTCTTGAATTATTACAGTTTAAATATATTAAGTGCAGCAGCTTTTTCCAGAGCTTAACCTTCAAAGGTCAACATTCATCCTCTGTAAGGCAATTAGCATATTCTAACGTAATATATACTTATATTCAATACTGCCCCATTACAGAAAAGATGTAGCTAAGGCAGTGTGCAGGCTGACAGCAAGATCTTGCTGTGAGAAGTCATGATTAGGTTTAGGTTTGCTTAGGTATGTTCCTAAATGCCTGGAGTACTCTAACAGGGCTGAGACCTGCAATTAAGAATGGAGAGCAGCTGGTTGCTAAAATCATAGGATCATAAAATGGTTTGGGTTGGAAGGGACCTTTAAAGATCATCTTGTCCAATCCCCCTGCAATGTGCAGGGACATCTTCAAAAAATGGTTACTGTTGGGTCAAGATCACAATCTGTGAGGTAAATGTGGGGGAAAAAGTGGCACATGAGGAACAGGAAGGACTGGAATTTTGGCTGGGGAAGCAAAAAAACCATACAAGTCTTGAAAGCTAGGAGCTGCTGAAAGAAGTGGTACAAGCTGATATCATCAGTTCAAATTACAGCACCCAAGCAAACAAGGTTTTTCAAACCGCTGCATAAATCTGTTCTCCTGCACAAGGTGCCACAAAACTTTACTCATTATGTTTTGTACCTAATAAAGAAACAATCTAACACTTCCCTATGTAAGCGGCTTCTATTGTTAAACTTTTGCATCTAACATCTAACATGCATTTCCTTATTTTATGCTTAAAAATTCTAAGGTTTGCAAGACCCTGCTAATACGGTAGAGTGGTCTCAAATCTTTCCCATGAAGAAAACTGGTGCAATTCTTTAGGATTTGGGGTTTTTTGGTTATTTTCATCTGAATGAAGTCCTAAAGTTTCTTCATACAAAAGTGTAACTATTTGCTTAATCTTTCCAGTTTTTCAATGTGCCATCTCAAGTGCAGTCACGACAGCCTTCATTATCACTGTAATGGTCTAATGGTATACCAAGTACTCTCTCGCTGCTTCTCATATACCCAAGAATCAAAGTCATTCTCAGCTACAATAATGTAATGAAATAAAAATTAAAACGAGCATAAAAAAAAAAAGTCCTCTTCTGTGCCACGACCTCCCAAGATTTAGTCCTACACCTTACATGTGATTTACATTCATGGTTTGTGAAAGCACAACTTCACATCTGACTATATTTAACAGTAAAATACTGTTTACCCTCAGAAAATAAGCATAAAAATACGTAAAAATATACGAATTACAAAAAATCCTACAAGTATATTTTCTTTAGCTTTTTAGTGAAGTGACAGCAATAATGATGAATCCATATGAGTGGACTGTAAATCCAGCCATAAGACAGAGAATTTTCAGAGGACTATTTTATTTTTCAAGACATCCATGAAGAGTAAAGACTTTCTAAGGGCAGTAACAGCCAAGAGAGTAAAAACTAGCCGTCGCCTCCTCCTCACAGGCCTAGCCAGAAACGTTCTTGGAATCCAGGCAGTGGATTTCAGAAAACATTTCAAGGCATTCATATCAAAAGCTAAACACTCCCAAACATCCCCTCCACACCTTCAGTTCTAAACTTCGTTGCTCAAAGGAACACCGAGACAAGCCTATTAAAAGAAGTGTTAGCTGGGACAACTTATACAAAGCATCTTTACAAGTAGATGTCTGAATTTTTCTTTCTCTAGCATGGTAAGAGAGACAAAAAAGAAGAAGGTTTTCTTAATATGAAATTTAAATTTATTTTCACCAACTTACTTCATCAATGAAAATATGTGTGAATTCAGCTAGGCTTTTGGCACAAACTACTTTCTGAAGAAGAACTCCAGTTGTCATGTACAGCAACCTTGTCTCCTTTGTGGAAATGTTCTCTAAACTTACCTAACACAATGAGAAAAAAATAGATGTGAACAGACAGTTAATGTATTTACAGGAATTATGCATCTGAAAGAACTCCAAAATGAAAGATAGTGTAAACTCGTAAGAATTATTCATTCAAACTTGTAAAAGCCTGTGTACAAATGTGTTTCTAAAGCCCAGAATCAGTTAACTCAGGAAGTAAAAGATTTTCTTTGGGAGAAATTAAAAAAAACCCAGAAGTTTATAAAATAAAGGATGAAAATTTCTTGCCGGGGGCTATGGCCTGAGAATAATTCTTCTAAAGTTTTTAAAAGGTACATACATGGATCTTTCCACTAAGAAAAAGATTTTGCCAAAATGTAATTTGCTTACTGGACAGGAGAAAAGGAAAGAGGTATAAGGTATCATGAAGACCTTCTTGAGAGGAAGGTTTTACAACCCTATGTTAAACAATGGATTTATGATTTCTAAAATACTTCTGTAACTTCAGCTATCTCAGGTGCTGCCTACCCAGGCGGGCAGGCAGAGCCGTGACCATCTTTTGACTTTCCGCTTTTGAAACAGCCTAGAGCAGACAAGTCCAGTCAACTGTTCTTCTACTTCCATGTCTGCTCAGTTCATGCAAGTACTTGTAAAACAAGCATGCCACATCCACATAGGCTATCCTGAAGACAGTTTGGAAGCACACCTCCATTTAACATCTTTAAGACTCATTACCCTAATGAATCAATTTTGCAATTTTATGAATATTTAATTCAAGGTATCAAGTCATATAAAACACTTCGTTTAGAAACTACTTTGGAAAAAAACAACATATATAACCTGCAGTAATTCTACAAAGCAATAATTGGAAGTTATTTATATTGGCTTAGTTTAGATTTGAGATAATGTCAGTTCATAATTCCCACGTAGTTGTCTAGAATGTTCACCTCTCAGAACCGAAACTTCTTTAGTAAGTGGCTGACCATGAAGAGTATTTTTACTTCATTTTCCAACCTACCTGTGGAGAAATTAAACTTCATAGTAGTGTAAAAAAAAAAAAAGGCAAAAGCATTTTTTCCTACTACAGCATTTCTTGTACATATATCAAAAGAAACTGCTAAGATTTGATATTTAGACAAAGAACAGTATTCAGTACGGATTGCAATAAAGATCCTTTTGATACAAAAATGAAGCTGATGTATCTGTGTAGCCCTATAATATCGTATTGCTATTACTAGTAACAAGCCATAAGCTTTGTACCAAGTTTGCAAGGTCTCGGGACTAGGGCATGTCAGGCCTGCTCTCTCTGAACTTTTCTTGATCTGCCTCTACCTTTGCTTTACTTGGTCTAGCTGTGACAGCACTTTAGCGTACTGTAGAGATATACAGGCCTGGTACAGTATGAGAGGCCTTGGGAAGTAGAGAGACAGGATGCGGAACAGAAGCAAGCAGATGTGGGGTAACAAATGAGGGAGAAGCTTGGCACTGTAGACCCTATGCTATAAACAACTCTGTAATGGTCAGTTAAAAGTAAAAACCTCTCAGATCTGGAACTGGACAAAATTGGTTTTATGGGTAACAAAGACAAAGCATCTAACATACATAAATGACACCATATGTAGCACACTCGGATGCAACCTGGAGTTGCAGACCAATGAAGAAAAAGGAAGATGTAAATGCATGTTAGCAAACATATTTATATATGACCCTAAGTGGGAGCAAGAAAGGAAGAAACAACAAGAAAAAAGAATAGAGAGGAAGAAGAAACCAACATGTATTCCTCCCAGCAAAGGACTCCAGAAGCAGACAACTCTCCATAAACATCCTCCCACTGCCAACACCAGCACGAACCCACCGGCCTTAGGACCGAGAAAAGCTAGTCCAGAGACAGCTACTATCAAACTATCAGCAAAAAAATGATCACAGCAGTTTATTGTAGTTACTGACAAAGAGCTGATTAAAGCACCAGTATCTGTGTCAAAAGATGAAAAGTGCAATCAGGTTTATAAATGGAGGGATAGAACTGAGTCTGACAAAACAAAAAGGGGAGGTAGGTTTAAGAGGAAAAACTAGTTCAATTTTTTCATATGTTAAGAAGAAACAACAGGACATTCACAAAAGTCTATCCATAAATGCATGAAAGTTTTGACATAGCTGACAGCTAAATGTAGTAAAGTCAAACAAATCAAGTATGTTAATTAAGAAGTTTAAAGGAAAAGTGACAGAATATAGTTCTCCTGCAACAATTTCAATGATTAATAACAGATGTGCCCAATTATCAGAATGCAGACAATTAAATATTTCTTTTGGAGTCTCATTAGCATTTATAGTTGTTCAACTTTAAAAGTTTAAACATTTAATTATAAATGTTTAACAGGAAACAGCTAGAAACCTGCAATTCCACTTTAAAAGAAGATTCTGTAACATTCCTTCAGTATGCTAGATACGCTTAAAAGTATTCAAGAAAGAAGATACGGTAGTTTTTAATGTATTTTAAAATACAATTTGAAATTTTCTTATACCTGGTATCCTACAAATCCACCTAGTGTCCACGATCGTTCCTTGCTAATCCACCTGGCAATGCTGCTGGCACCAATTTTCCGAGGCTGGGTAACAGCAATGTTGCAGTAGATAGAGTGCTGAATGCAATAATCCAAAATATATTGTGGAATCTGTGTACTCTTACCACTGCCAGTTGCTCCTTGTACAATCACAACTGAATTGCTTTCTATCAGAGATACTATCTGAAACAATTTTTCAAGAAAACTTGTAAGTCCATAAAACAACTCAAAAACAGATTTCAAAAAGATTTGGAATATAAATAGCTTCCAGACCACACATCAAATATCTGTAAAACATTGTGCTGTATTTTCTATGATCTCCTAGGCATCTATAGATAACTGGACTCCTAAAACACATTAGGAGATCACAGAAAAGAACACGGGCACACACTCACATATTTTACATAAATACCTATAAACAGTAAGTATAACAGCAGTGTTTCTTCCTCTAAAAATTTTTATACAATGATTTTGTACAATGAACAAAGATTTTGTACAATGCTTAAAACAGGAACAGAAGTTTCCTTCTGGAAAAAAAAAAACCACCACAAAACACCAAACCAAAAAAAAAAAAAACACAAAACAAAACATGATTTTCAACTTTATTGCATAATGAGAGAAAGTACAACGCAATTACCTCTTCCCTGTGTTTGGCTACAGGCATATCCACACATTTATGGTTACTTATTGGTATAGAAGTCCAATCACTTGATTCACACTGAGACAATGAAGTATCTAGGCATAAAAATAACCACGAGTAAGTTATTTCAATAGAGAAAGGGCAAGACCAGCAGGAGAATATGATCACAGTATTTGGAAACCTAACTTCTACCAAATTTGCATCACATACTTATGAGTATTAACAGAATTATTACTTTTTAATATTAATAGATTGAAGAGACACTTTATGTTTATGCAACTGCTGTTTTACTGGCAGCAGCTCTGAAAGACATTGCTTCTGCTTATAAGCCACCATCAGTGTCAAGGATGTATACAATTCTATAATTCTATATGCCTTTCTCTTAAATAAAAAAAAACAGTATTTTTGCAAAGTTTCCGTTACAACTGTCAAATCCACCCCTGTTCCCAAGAACTTTTTTGATGATACTGAAAACATACACCTTATTCATGCACCCATGTGTTGTTTCCCTTAGAGCCTAAGCCTACTGGATCGACAGTACAAAAATAACCCATTCTTTGACACAAAGACCACTGTATTTCTACCATGGCATTTAAAACAAGTCTGGTAAGTATCATGATGATCTTTCAATGTGATACTACATTCTGCAGTCTCCTGGCAGGAGTTAGTCACTGTTAGCACTGGGAAAATCAGGACAAAAATCTTACAGTGAATCTTACATGAATTTCTGCTAAGCAGCCTGCTGTCAGTTTGACCGTGAAAAACCAAAGAGCAACTGAACAGGTGTGGAGGCAGATGTAGAAGGGAAAACCAGGACAAGACTTCAGTAAGCAACAATTTTGCAAGTTACAATTAAACCATTTGGCTAAAAAAGCCACTATACTGAAATCAAAAGTGGAAACACTTTTCATTTCAAATGGGTTTCACCAGGTACTATGGTGAAATTTACTTACTTATTTGGATACAAATAATAAAAACTTTAATAAATGCATACCATAGTGGGAAAGAAATCTAGTATTCTTTTTACAAAGGAGCTACTTACTGTAAAATAAAGGCTATAAACTAAATAACTGACTAGACAGTTATAGCTTCCTTTCTTCAGAACAGTTACTAACAATCTCATACAGCAGTGAAGCAAAAGCAGGCAGAACAACTTCTTTTGTCTCTGTACCATACCTGAATGTGCTCCAACCCCCCCGAATTGTCTTCAAGTGTCAAGGAATACAAAATTAGTTATTCCCACATTAAAACAAACCCCCAAAAGCTGGACAGTTCATTAAGACAGTTTCATAAAGCACTAAAAAACAAGAGTTCTCCTGAAGCCACACTCTCCAACAAGAAAGGTTCTTTACCTAGTTTCTGTGTAATGCAACAGTCATAGGTGATCATTGCATAGTAATTTACTTAGCACTACTAAACACATACGAAACAGAACTTCATACCAGCATCCCTAGAAAATATTAACTGTCCTCTTTAAAATACTTTTGGTCAAATTTCTAAATATAATCCCCAGGAAAATTCATATATAGCCTTCTGTCATAGCAACACTGTACAAAGGCTGATGGCTTCCCCCTGGCACAAACATGTCACTACTGAGACATCAGTAGCTCTGCATGATTTGACCAGCGCTGGAAGAAATCTCAAGCTGCTAGGGAAAAGATCCCAGTGTCAGCATATTCCTGCTAAAGCAACATAGCCTTCTCACCTCTATCAGGTTCTCCATGTAACAATTGCAATTTTGAAAAATGAGTTAAAAGCATACAACACAAGACAGCAGCAGCTCTAATAGTGCTTATAAAAAAGGGAGGGACAAAAAAATTTAAATGGTAGGATTCCCATTGTAAGCTTCACTAACTCATTAAAAACCCAGTGTACTAATAAGAAATTATTAACCTAAAATTCAATAAAGAATTTTATTTTAAAAACACAAAGTAACAAACCAGAAACAAATAAACAACCACCAGTATTCATGTACCTGATGAATAATCACATCCATTTAATGAATTTTGTATAACTCAATTTTTTCATTGATGAAACATAACTTTTCTTTATATTGCTTTTTATATAACAGTTCTATGACAGTGATATCTTACCTTCTCCTAAGCACAGAAGTTTGGGAAAAAAATCTACCAAAAGTAATCCAACGTTAGCCACCATCAATATGCAGAGTTTGAGAACTGGCAGCCATATAACCATTTAGTAGATGCCGCAAGTACTAAGAACTGTACGATTTGTTTTTTTCTCTTCAAGACATGTTCTCTGTGCTTAAACTGAAAGAAACATCACTGAGTTTGCCCGGGGAACTAATACCATGACAACCATGAGACTTCTATCTAGAGCAGACAGTACAGTCTCGGGCCTCAGAGTAAGCTGGCAACTACACATGAACACTGACGCGACACAAGCAGCCATCAAAGGGCCCACTCTAACAAGCTGAGGATATAAACCTTTTCTGAAATCCAATATGATCATTAATGAAAAAACAAAACTGGGATTGGGAACTTCGGTAGCCAACTTGGAAGATGTTAAACTTTTGCTTTTTTTTTTTTTTAATGAAATGTGGCGTTCCGAACAACGAAGACTCGCTGCAGAATAGAAATACTTGAATATACATCCCTATGAAAGTTGCAAGGTTATTCTACTCCTTGAAATAAACATTCAACTGTGGACTCTATACGACACAATGTAATTAGCTTCAACTGTTGCTGTTTGGTTCTGGAGCTTTTTTTTTAATATCTATTTATGTAATAAATCCCAAAAATGAGAACTGGTCTTTAGAAAAACAGATCACTTTTGCAAATACAGAGGCATCTACAGGTTAAAGGAGTTACAGAACTACAGACTTATCAGTAAGAAAGGCATAAAGTTTCACTGTTTCAATTGCTTATACTTTCTGGAAAACATTATCAAGACTGGGACAACAAAACCAGCCGGTGCACACCTTTGTAAGACGTTACGCTCAAACACACATCTTGGATTCTGACACATAGAAAATGCAGGACACTTTCAACCTGAAAATAGTAAATTGAGGAAGCATGCAACTGCCCACCAGGCTGTTGTATGAAAAACAAATTAATGCTAATCCAGAATAAATAATTACATTCTTTTCTCTGTTCAGTGCCAGTGCAAAAAGAAACTGAAAACTCAGTTATGGGAAAGATGAATTTGCCTGCTCACTTCCTTTTCAATTATTATTAAAGTTCTGTAGAGATATGTTGACTGCCATGACTAAAACAGTCTGCTGCCTGTGGAACGAGCAATTTTATAACATCTCCATTATTGTACCCCTTATAACAGATGTATTCCTTCCAGTACCTGTTTCCTGAATTGAATTTGAAGAGATCCTTTAACACAAGATTAGATTTTTGCTTCACCAGTTCTCGAAGAAGAGATGGTACAGCTGGACCTTGGTATCTGCCACTAATCAAATTAAAATGAGATGCATAAAAAACCCCATACTTGAAAGTGCTGTTTAGGTGAGTCAAATGAGATGCTTACTACATCACTGATCATTCCTCCGTTGAGCTACAAACATGCAAAGGGATTACAGCTGGTGAGCAAGCTCGCAGGAAAAGAAAGCCTCCTCAGGAAACAACCAGGCTCCTACATTGAGCCACAAAGCCTAAGGACTTCAGGTAAGTCATGCTACTTCAGTCAGAACGCAAAGTACATGAAGTCGCTGCTGATTGAGCCCTGAAGAGCTTAATCCAGAGCCTGGGCAAAGCAATTATCCTTCCTGACTGGGGAAAACACGCTAACAGTTCTCTGTGTCTTGAAGCCTTGACTGCTGAAGAATGCCCCCAGGTAACATTAAAATTCCTAAGAAAACACCACAAGTAATTAGTCTTTGCCTTCTGTTCTCCATTGCAATCCTCTTCAACTTGCACACATTTTGAATACAAAAGGATTTGGGATGAAGATTTGTGCTATGATTAATTTTCATGGAATGCATCTGTTCTGAATCAAAAACATTTAAGGAACTCTATAACTTATTTTTTTTTTATATTTCAGAAACCTGATCAGAAACAATGTTTAAATTGCTTCTTCTTTGTAAGCAATTACTTCACTTGGGACCTAAAAGTTCCCCAGAAGAGATCCATTTAATGGTGTGAAAATAATGAAGACAGAAGAGGAAAAAAAACCTGCCATCCACAAAGCTGCATGAAAATAATGATATAGGCATCCTTTAATAAAAAAAAAAAGGGAATTCATTAAGGATTTTGGAAGCTTTCTTAAGAGTGAAACTCTTAGTGCATACAGTTTAGAATACCCAGATTTGGGGGAAAAAATAAATAAAAAAATCTGTTTTCCATAGGATGCTTAAAGCAGGCAGGTGTGCCATACACTCTGCACAACATCCTGTGACCTCACTGAATCAAAGGTGTCTGTAAGTCTGACCCTGAAAAAAACAGTACCAATTGCCAGTACCAAGGCACAAGCAAACACCACAACAGCTTCAGTAGCTCTGCAAGATTTAAAATAGGCTGTCAATTTATATGGAAGACATCATCTACAGTTAGAACAGCAATTCAGAAAGAAAGAACGAAGCAACAGAAGGGTTACCAACTCTGAAACCTTCAGGGCAAATCAGCTTCTCATTTCCATGTTGTGCAGCTTATTTGTTGACTACATTTGTACTTAACACAGCTAGCGTGGTAGGGCCTGGTCTAGATAAATCCTTGATCATTTATGACAATTTTTCATGTTCTTCAATAGAACATGCACATCCAGATTGATATAGCTGATAGTTACACATGGGTCTTGAAGCTCTTGAAATCTGCATGATTAACATATTACCATTTGAGAACAGCATTCTCATTAACAACATACACATTTATAATCCATAAAACTAACATTACAAATCTCATTCTCACTCGCTGAGCTTCTTTATTATATTATCCTAACATAATATTCCTGAATCTGTCTGTAAGTCAAAGTCAATAACAGTAAGGATGAGGATTTTCTGAAGTTTTTGTGTTATTTTACATCTAAGTGGGATCTGGCAGCTGTGTCTCAGAATGCTGCAGCACTCTTCCAGGCCCATCACAATCCAGTCTGCTGAAGAGTCCCCCACTGGATCGCATACAGCTGGGAGCAGAGTGCTGACCAGAGAAGGCAGGCATCAACACCACATCGAACAGCTCCTGAAGGAACTGAGACTCCAGACCATGACACAGTCAAAGAGTAGGAAGAGGAGGGAAAAAAAGAGTCAGAGGAAAACATCTAATAGATTAATAATAAGAAAGTATGCATATGCTAATATTTTAGGATTTTTTTTAAGGTGGTTTGCTAACTAGATGCTCTTTAAGTAAGTTATAATTGGAAGGCAAGAGTAAGTATTAGAAGGTATAAATTTCAAGGACAAACATTTTAGGGTAGACCATGAGAAAATAGGTATTTATAAAATAAAGTACCATGATGACTATGCAGAAATATTTCCTAACAAGCCTAAGTTATAACCCTGTTTCGTTTACAGGAGGAACATTGCTAGCATCAGCTGCATTCAAAATTAAGCAGGCCACCAGTGCTGCTAACTTAAGTTGCTAGCCTACCTTAGGCAGAATTCTTTTTTAATAGCTGAAGGACATTAAATGATTTATAGAATTTCCTTGAATTAATCAATACCACTCTACTTTTAAAGAAACATCTAAGGAACGTATGCTTAGTCAATTTGTTGCTGTCCTTCCTTCACTAGTAAAGCACATGAAAAACTAGGGAACACCACATTCCTGAACTACAACATTTGGAGCTTCTTCCAGTTCCTTTATTCCCCCATTTTCACCTTTCAATACCTCCTTCTCTCCCACAAATTTTATGTAATGTCAAGTGAACAAGAGAGTATTTTGTGGTTAGGACAGATGGTTAGATGCACTGCACATGCTGGACAAGCCAACTGCACCTACTGCCTCTCAGCTGATAATAGGCCAAACAAATGGCTTCATGACCTACCTGAGTTCAGAGGTCATATAATTTGCAGAAACACTGAAGGACAGTAATTTCTAGAAAATTTCTCAATTTGTCAAATTCTGGTATATCAGTGAAGGGGTACAGGAAGTGTTACAGAGAATGACACATGCAACAGACAAAACACATAAATGTCCTTTTCTTGGGAAATCAGCTACATTAATAAATTTGGAAATTACGAGGCACAGTAAGAGTTTGAAGCTGAGCTGCCCTGACAAGTGAGTCAGCCTCATACTGCTTTTACCAGAGCTCCTAGGAAAGAAGTGCAATCAAATTTCTCTCTAAAGTCAGTTCAAAGTAACAATCAGGTATATACAGAAAGAACATGGATAGAAAATGGAAAAACAGAATAGAGAAAGACATGAATCCAATGAATGGTATATTTTCCTTGCAGATATATTTCTAACATATATCTACATTTATCAATACAATAGACGAAATGTATGTACATATATCCATGCAACAGCATTATACACTATGGTTTCCAGAAAATAAGGTGTTTACTTTTTAATACCGTGCCTTACACAAAACAAACAAATGCACATACAGCATTCAACAAACAAGAACTACACAGTAAGGTTTCATAGTTTTGTTTAGGGGAGGAGATGGGAGGAAAGACCACAGAAAGGAAAAGGACAGGTATAACTGAGTTTGTCACAGAATCATTAAGGTTGGAAAAGACCTGTAAGATCATCAAGTCCAACCATCATGCCCACTAAACCATGTCCCACAACTAAAACACGTCCCGCATGGGACTTTATAACCTATTATTTGGTTATAATAGGAACCAATTATATATATATATATATTTTTTTTTTTTTTTACCTGGTTCATAGGCAAGCTGGTCATTTCCAACTACATCTAGCTCTTGTGCCTCCACTTGTCTGTATTTTTCAGCATATTCAGTTCCAACACTCTCTGTGATAGGCAGCCTGAAGAGGAAAGAAATGACAAATCAATAAATGCTTCCTAATCTAACAGTCATGGATATCTCTGGGAATAACAGCATTATACAGTAAGTTCAGAGTCTCCATGTTGTGCAGAAACTACTTCAATGAACAAACTTCAGAAATAAATTTTGTCTCTGCAGTTAGATACTAGCCTGAGGAAAGTGCCACATTAAATCTTTTTGTTTAGATTCAAAAAAAATGAGCTCGCAAAATATCATCCTTTAAGTTTTTAATACCTAGGAATTTCTCTCCTAATGAAAGTCTATGATTTTTTCTGAACAAAGATGAAATAGCTCTGTTTCCCCAGTTCTTGACAAAATACAATTAAGAAAATACATGTAATTCTTACATGATTCCCTGAAGACAGGGGAAGTAGACAGGAGTAAACACAATCATCTCACTCCTTTAAGGAAAGAACTTCTGTCTTTGAGCCAAGAGATTATGACAGCCAGGGAAAAAAAATTAACACAATAACCCAATCAGTTAATCTTATGGAAATTTATTACATGCAAGACAAAGTCTATTCATAACATAAATAGAATGAAATGGGATTAAAAAAAAGGACAAAGTCTATTCATTACATAAATAGAATGAAATGGGATAAAAAAAATTCTCTTCTTCATAAACTGTGAACAAAACCACATGGATTTCACTAGAGAATAAAGTAGCATACCTACAATGACTCTATGACTAATAAATCATAAATGAACTTAAATGTAGAAGAGTTTTGGATGCATCAAAAGCTCCCTCTTTTTGTCTTTCTTTTTTAAACAAAATACAAACTATAAGTCAAAACCACGGTTTTGCACTTTAAATTAATCTCTGGGCCCAGTGTAAGCTTTTGCTATGCACTGCATAGCAAATCTGCTATGCAGTGCATAGCAAATCTGTTTCTCAGTAGCTGTATCTCTGAGAAGTTTTATAAAATGATACTGCTTCAGAAGCATCTATTTCTTGACCCAAATAATAAGCAACACTGACTCCAAAAACAATTAGGCTGAAAACAAGAGATATTTAACATGGCACTGTGTCACACAGCTGTCATCATACAGTAATTCACAATATCTTGATGCCACACAGCACCCACCTTCTCTGACAAGGCAAACTGTGCCAGCTTGGCTCTGCTACAGAGTACTCATTCAGGTAAGTCATTATTTCCTCCTATAGGAAACACCCAGTATTTACCACCTACTGCTGCCAAGAAACCAAGAAATGGCTTCCTATCCTATTTCAGCAATACTTTAGGCATAAAGCTAAGGCAATTTTTCCCTGGATCTCAAGTATCTCTTAACGCAGGGTTCAACAGGATTGCACGCATCTGCACAATCACTACATGAGCAACAGCTGCCTACTTTCAAGCAAGCAGCCGCCTACTTTCAAGCAAGCAGCTACAACACTCATATCACTCCAAACCTTCTGAAACAGCTAGGACAGGGACCACTCCACAATAGACCTGAATCCAAGACAGAATTCAGAAAAGTTCATACACATCATGTCAGACCACTTGTTAAGTAGGTTATTCCACTGAATGTACATTAAACACACATAAAACCCCAAAATACAATTAAGGTATCAAAGTCAAACATTCAGTAGTTGAAAATAACATAATTAAGCTTGGCCACACAATCTCAATTTGGCAGCCTTGTATGCACATACTATACAGATTTTAGTGATGTAACCAATTATTTTTCATTTCCGTAAGACTGCACCCTCACTGAGTGCACTGGACACACATCTCTTGACAACAAAACCTGGTTATGCAGTAAATACAACTTGTCCTTCAGTCCTACGCAAGAAAAAAAGCCACCTGATTAAGACAGTAAATGCTGTCATGGAGGAGCAGGTACTACTCAACCGACAGAGCCCTGAGCGATAGCAAGCAAATCACTTCAACAAAAAACTTCCACTGAGGGATAGGGGCTAAGGGTGAGAAAGGTATGACTGTGTTCCTCATTTGCTGTAAAGACCTTGCAGAAGCATCAGTATTTAAGCAGCAGCTGAAGTCACCTAAGAAGCAGTTTTATATAACACCAGATATATTCAACTAAATGCTCCTGGAGATGGAGCATCAAGCATTTCAAAATGGGCTCACAGAAGTATGTATGTGCTTTTGACCTTTGCCCATACAGCTCCAGGAAAATGAGGACAGTATGACCTCGGTGATTTGTGCGAATACATTATTTTTTTTTGTTTGGATATTTGAATATTTTCTTTCAGAAATTAGGTTTTCTGTCTGCAGAAAACAGCATGCAGTAAATAAACCTCAGGCTACACACTGAATAAAGAAAATATTTAATAGCCAGTCATTAAGAATGAACATTGCTCACTCGATGCACTGAATCAGGCTACAGTCTTGGGGAAAATCATATGCAATAGGAAAACTGCATATGAGAATATGAAATGAACAAACAACCTTCATTACATCATTTCTCAATGTTTTAATGCTGAACTTCGCAGCTTTAATAAAATAAAAAGCTTACAGAATAATGTTATTTTTTAAGGAAAATGGAAAAAAAATCATTATGGCGTCCTCTGGTGCTCTCCTAAGTCATCAGAACAATACAATCTCTTCTAGTAATCACTAATAAGCCATCAGTAGCAGGTATCATTCTATACATACTTGGACAAACAGAAAGGGATAGAACATTTTTCTAATGAGTTTCAACTAACATTTGCTGACAGCAGAGGAACGACAAGATTCAGAAAATTCAAATCCATTCCAGGCCAGGAAAGGACAACACTAATGAAGGGACTTTTCTCAATTGTACTTATGAAGCATGTGTCTGTCCAATACACCA
Organism: Gavia stellata; assembly: GCF_030936135.1. Classification (NCBI taxonomy): domain Eukaryota; kingdom Metazoa; phylum Chordata; class Aves; order Gaviiformes; family Gaviidae; genus Gavia; species Gavia stellata. The sequence goes on from NC_082600.1 coordinate 12,142,804, forward strand.
GTTAATCTCTTCCCCATTTCTATTTCCTCTGACACAGCAAAACCCCACATTTCAGTACACCTGTCCTGTTACAGCAGATACTCCTTAGGCCTTCCAGACTCCAGCCTTGGTGCTTACCTACTTTTAGACTCCCCCAGGTCTTTTGATTCCCCAAACACATTACAACACTGGCAAACAACAACTTTTCAGCTGCATATATGAAACAAATTCATAATTCTACCAAATTAAGAGGCGGTAAAAAGCATTTTTTTACTCTAACACAATTACTGAAAATTTTAAGTCATCAATGTAAGGAAATGAACGAGACTTCACATGTTCTGGTTTTTTCTTCCTTCGCCCTCATTTAAAAGAGAAGGTGAGAGTTTGATCTTATTCAAATCAAGGGCATGTTTCATCCTCAAAAGCAGCCAGATTTCTGTGGCTGAACCTGCAAACATATGACATTATGTCCACCCTAAATGGACAAAGGCAGACAAAATTATAAGGCACCGAGAACATGATCAATCAGTAATGCCACTCAACAACAAGTAACTGTTGAGGTGTCCTAGCATCTGTAAAACATAACACGTCAGCTACCTATGAAGGTGTACACATCTCAAGACCTACCTATTTTGGAAAACACTCTCAGAAGTAGCAGACATGGGAACTTTGAGCCTGACAAGCAGTGGTCAGTACGAGGCCTTCTATACAGGCAAAAAGGTAGTACACAGCATGCCTCTTTTTGGAAGAGAATTAACACCGTTTCTTATGTGATAACGGGATACTTTTCCTTATTCTTTACCATGTGGTTTCACTACTGTAACATTTTTCTAAAGTGTGACTGATCTTGGTACACATGACTACTTAAACTAATTTTGAGCATTTGATTGGGACAAAATCTTTTAAAATATTTCTTATTTGGGTTTAAAGGAAAATTCAGTGTCATAAACACAAAATTAAATACAGCTGCCACTTCAGGGGAAACACAGTTTAGCACCAGAAATTGTTGACACATCCAATTGTAAATGCTCTCAAATACACTGAGGGTGCCTTTCTTTAAAAAAATTCAGCTAGAGAAAGGTCTTCCTTTTCTTCAAGCTATAGAATGACCTCTAATAAGTCACCAAGGCCATCATAACAAGAGTACACTCGGTAAATTTTTGTATTTGAGCATTTCAAATATTAACCACAGCATTTTTGCATAAACTTTGTTATCAAAAATAGAATCAATTGCCCAATCTCAACCATAACTGTGACAGGTAATTTATCTGGCTCTTTTCAGCAACATATACTACAATGCCACTGCATACGCTGAACACAGTTAATGTCTCTAAAAGCAATGTTTAAAAAAAGCCTTATTAAATGAACAGATACATACAGTCTTACTCCCTGAAAGAATAACACTGCTTATGCAGCAAACCTGATTGTATAAAGAAAACATTCAAGTATGTAATGAAATTCCGAAGATTAAGATGCTTGCTTATCCAATTTCAGATAATTTTCTATTAGCTATTTAATTTTGGGGTAGAAGCTCCTGTTCAAGGCCATGCACCTTCAGGAACATTTCCATCTTGGAGACAAACAACTGAAAAATCAAAGGGTTTAGGGCTATGTTTTTAAAAATTCTTATAGATGTACTTTTTGCTTATTTATGTTCTGCCTCATTTGACACAAAAATCCCTGTTCACATGTGACTGGGGGTTGAACACAAAACTAGTGTCACTCATTTCACAGATCACAAGAGAAGGACTGCCCTAAGTCATGGCTTCTATCACACACACAAGCTGTCCACCTACTTAGAGATCCTCGGTTGGGGGTGGGGAATCACTTGAAAAAACACTTAGCCTTACAGCATACAGAGCAATATTTTGCTGTACAATTTTAGTATGATATATACAGTAGAGTGTTTCAAAGCCTCTTTTCTAATACTAAAATAGTGTGACACTTTACATAACTGAACATTTGCCATGACAGTAAATAACCTTCCACTGGATTTACTGAATGACATACTAAAAATTACTTTCCTTTTAACTGGCAGTTGACGTTCCATACTTTTAGAAGACTGGTCTTACCTGCAGAAATACACTAACTGTAAAGAAATAATCTACTGTCATTCAAAAACCATGTTTCACTTACAAAAATAGATGATTATTAATAGAATTCAGAATAAGTGAAGTCTATTAAATACTAAAATACACATTTTACAAAGTGGTTTACAAATTAATTAAAGAATCTATGAATCAATGAGGTGCAACCTTTTTTCCACTCAAGAGAGCTGTTCTAAAAAGGTAATTAGCTAGATATAGTGATAAAGCCTTCATATATAGGCATCTTAATGGCTTGCACTGCTCTTCCTCACAGCAGTTATTCAGAGCTCCTGTTTTAAAACCTTAACTAGCTGGGGAGAGGGAGAGAGAGAAAAAGTGCACTAAAACTACTTTGCAAAATCCTGAAAAACTCAAATGCAAATGTTCGGATTTGGAGAGACTATGTAAACTCAAGATCTCAGAAATATTTCTTCTATGTCAAACTAATAGCTCTGTAAGACCTTTCATCTTCCACCTTACCCACAACTAAAATCCAGGAAAAATAACAACCACAAATGCCAGGCTGAAACAGCCCAAATCCTCAAATTTACTGTCTACTACTCTGGGATTTTATGCCAGTGGGGGAGACTGGGATGAACTGCTGGGCTTCAAAGAACTGGACTCTTCTTGGAGATGAGCTGTTGACGAGCTCCTCTTTCTGCAGCCATAGCTCAAATAGGGATGTTTTGAAGAAGACAGCTATTACTTGTGGTGGATAGTGACAAGCCACACAGCAATTAGCTCTCTACCACACACGAAACACTTAATTTTGTAAATTAATGTTGTTATAATTAGTTATGAATTAGAAGTCTGATGGGTGTTCATATTTATTAACTTAAAACAAAAGCACAGTTCCTCTATAAAGCATTGTTTCTGATCCTTTAGCAAAATTCACAAAACATCTACACTCTTTAAAACTTCAACATTCATAATTCATCCCTCCTCTAACCACAAAGGCAAGGAACTTGGCCAAATAGCAAAAAAAAAAAAAAAAAGCCCCATAACAAAAAAATTAAAACAAAAGAATTTGCTTATCAACTTGGTAAAATCCAGCTTAAATAAATCTCCAAATAAAATAAAATGCAAGTAAGAGACTGTGCTAAATTAAAAAATGTCCATGAAGACCAGTATCAAATGCAAGATCCCCTCAATTTCAAACTGACGCCTGTAACTCCCCTGCCTATTAGTGAAGTGTCAGCAGCACCAGAGACATTAACACTACAGTGCTACAGACAGTCCAACTGGAAGAAATCAGCTTCAAACATGTCCTGATTTTATTCATCACAGCAACAGAAGTACAATGATAGCTTACACAACTTTCTGTCAGTTAACACTATTAAAAGAGAATTATTACTGTTGTTAGCTGTCACAGCAAACGACCCAACAAGGAGTCTTACCAAGAGGCCTCTCATGTAGGCTCATGGCAAGTTTTGTTCATAGTTGTTAAAAAGCGAAAGCAGTAGTCACTGTCTGGAGTGATCAGAGGAGGTAGACTCACCATCTGTCTGCAGCCTGAAACAGCTACCGTGAGTTGTTCTGTCAAATCAAAAGAAAAATACACTGCAAAGTTGATCATTAAATCCGAAGAGTGGGGCTGTGTTTATAAATGGATAGCTACAAAAATGAAATCTCGCTTTTCTCAGATGACTGGTAGCATTGGTAACCTTTCCATGTAACTGTTCTGGGCCTGGCTGGGATAGAGTTTATTTTCTTCATAGTAGCTCTATGATGCTGTGTTTTAGATTTGTGACTAAAACAATACTCCTAACACACGAATGTTGTAGCTATTGCTGAGCATGTTTGCACAGCATCAAGGCCTTCTCTGTTTCTCACACTGCCCCCCCAGCGAATAGACTGGGGCATGTGGAGGAGGTTGGGAGGGGACACAACCAGGCAGATAACCCAAACTCACCAAAACGATGCTCCATGCCATATAACATCATGCTCAGCAATAAAAAGGGAAAAGAGGTGGGTTTCAATTACATTTGCCATCTATTGCTTGGGAACTGGCTGGGCATTGGTCTACCATGGGAGGCGGTACGTGACTGCCTTTGCATCACATGTTTTGTTTTCTTTCTTTCTTCCACTTCTTCACTTAAACAGTTTTTATCTCGACCCCAAGATTTTTTGCTTTTACTCTCCCATTCTTCTCCCATCCCACTGGGGGTGAGCAGGGATTAAGCGAGGAGCTATGTGGTGCTTAGCTGCCTACTGGGCTTTACCCACAACAATAAAGTATCAGCCCTTCACACAAAATCCACAGCAGCAAACCATAATTTGTGACTGTATTACCCACAGATGCTAACAAAGAAATATGGAACATATACCACTATGCCAATGTGTTGAAACGTTAGCTAGCTAGCAATTGTTGTGACCTGCTATCAACACATTTGCTCAAATAAGAATTACGATAATTTCTCAGTGTGTCATTATTAGTCTTATTCATAAAGAAACATACACTTCTTACCTCTTTCAATTGCAAGAGTCAGCAGCATCTCAGATGGTACAGATGCCATAAAATCTTCCCAAGTAAAGAGTAAGAAGCTTCTCCTCCACCTGTTCACAGCAATTGTCTCTTTGTTGCTCACATCAATGCAATATTTGGTTAAATGGAAGCGTTTTTGAAAGGCTGGTTTTATTTTTACCTAGAATCACTTCAGTGAGGCAGTTCAAAAGCACAGCCCCATGGCACAACAAGGCAGGAGAGGTAACTCCTAACAACTTCTCAAACTGGCCTTCTGTCAAAAAAAAAAAGCGTGTTGTCCAACAGCACACTCGATCAGCTCAAATAAGTATTGAATTTGTAGTTCTTATAGATAGGCGTAGTAGTAGCTCCAAGTTTAACTAAACTGCTTTTTTATTATAGGACCTGGTTGTCAGTTTAGGAAGTTCATTTGCACCTGTGATGTTAAGACACATATGTTGAGACTAAAGTTTTCTTGCTGAGAGCTGACTTGGATTTGCAGCTTTTTTCTCCCAGAATACAGTTACTGAAAAATACTTGTTCACAAGAAAACACTACATTGGAAAAACAGCTGATCCCTAGAAAACTTTTATTCTTTGTGAGAATTTCAGATTTTACAGGAATGATAAGTCTGTTTTAAGTATATGCCTTCTCAACTACAGCAAATTATTTATTATAGTAGCACTGAAAGGTGATAATCAGAACATAAAACTTGGCATGATGTGTGGTTAAGTAAGTTTCCGGTGCTGAAGCGATTATTTTACTTAGTTTTTTAAAAAAGCTTTCAAGAGATTTCAGGAAGTATCAGACAGGATAAACTAAACATCTTCTGTCACCTCTTTTTAGCTAAGAAATATTACCTTGCTGTAAACAGTCCCATCTTCTAAAGTAGCTGGTGTTAAGGTTAGTTATGATGATTTTCAATTAAGAATCCACTTTCCTTTAATGCTACTGCTTATACTAGAGGAAGTTTCCTGCAAATATCCACAAAACCACCTCACTTATTCTTCAAGTAAAGTTATACTTTGCCATTGTATCAACAAAGCTAAAATCCAGGTATATTCAGCACCCTCAGAACATGCATCCCACATTGACTCATTCTGTTTCCCTGTGGTAAGTTTCAGCTATTTAAATCCATGTCTGTTGTACTTACATCGCAAGTGTATGTAAATATTCTTACTCTGTAGTTGTATTATGCCTTCAACATAGACCCCAGGGCTCCTATTTGGTAACATACAAAGCTGTAAGAGTATTCACAAGGACAGATTCAGAGGTTTTAACCCTGAAGAACTTTAAAAGCAAGCAATACTCCTACTTAAGTAAACACTAAATCTTTGCAGCCTCACACCAGTTATTTGATTCCCGAATATCTTAATCGTCAAGTTCCCCCTCATAATTGTGATGTCAAACAGAAAGAGGGGAAAGAGGAATTCCTAGAACAGATGAGACATTTTGAGTACCAGTAATTTTTCAGGTTAAAGATTAGAGCCATGAACTGGACTTCTACGCCTTCACACCAAGCCACACACATGGCTGAACAAAAAAAGCTGCCTGATGGAAAAGGACCTGGGGGTGCTGGTTGACAGCCGGCTGAAGATGAACCAGCAGTGTGCCCAGGTGGCCAAGAAGGCCAATGGCATCCTGGCCTGTATCAGAAACAGTGTGGCCAGCAGGAGCAGGGAAGCGATTGTCCCCCTGTACTTGGCACTGGTGAGGCTGCACCTCGAATACTGTGTTCAGTTTTGGGTCCTTCACCACAAGAAAGACATTGAGGTGCTGGAGCGTGTCCAGAGAAGGGCGACGAAGCTGGTGAGGGGTCTGGAGCACAAATCTTATGAGGAGCAGCTGAGGGAACTGGGGTTGTTCAGTCTGGAGAAGAGGAGGCTGAGGGGAGACCTTATCGCTCTCTACAATTACCTGAAAGGGGTCTGCAGTTAAGTGGGTGTTGGCCTCTTCTCCCAAGTGACAAGTGATAGGACAAGAGGAAATGGCCTCAAGTTGTGCCAGGGGAGGTTTAGGCTGGGTATTAGGAAAACTTTCTGCACTGAGAGAGTGGTGAAGCACTGGAACTGGCTGCCCAGGGAGGTGGTGGAGTCACCATCACTGGAGGTGTTCAAGGAACGTGTGGACGTGGCACTGTGGAACATGGTTTAGTGGGCATGGTGGTGTTAGTTGATGGTTGGACTTGATGATCTTACAGGTCTTTTCCAACCTTAATGATTCTGTGAAAAACACTTCGAAACACAGCGTTCTCACACCAAGTGTCGGGTTTAGATGTATCTCTTCAGTACGAAACACACCCAGAATGTAACTGCCACCATGCATGCAGCACTATCTTAGGAGGAATTCTTTAAAGATGGCATGTACTAATACCATACCAGATTGACACTCCTTTCCCCTCAGTCAAGTAAGAGCTAGTAACAGACTCCCTAAATATGCCTGCTACTAACCAGAATGAATCAAGCAGTAAATGGAATAGTGTCTCATATTTAATTTATTCTAAGGGTGAAAGAAAATAATAGAATAAACAGAGCACATGGCCCCTGTAGGAACTGTTCTGCCACATGCACCAGGGCATGCTTGTTGCTCTGACTGGTGATCCATAGAGTCATTATGAAGATCACCTAAATTAGAGACTATGTCCATGTTTACTGAAGCCATTCGGGAAAACCCCCACACCTTTCCCTATTAATCTATTCTAAAGTAATTTCATGTAAATTATGGTTACTTTGTGTACTCACGTAACTATGGGAATGTAAGTTAAGTAACCTCGATGATTCCTCACTTTGTATTTGTAAGCTAAATGTCATGAAACCATCACAGCTAAAAGCCAGGGGGAAACCAAATATATCCACCATAACCCATAAGAAATCCTCACCACAACAAAGCAGAGTCACTATTGCAAAGATACATTTAGATTGTTCCATCATTTCATTCGTGGTTGTCTTCACTCACCCATACTGATGCAAAAGTTCAACAATCTCCTTACACACGAGCTCTGCCATGCAAACCTCTATTTTAGATTCCCTAGCTCTATTCAACCACTCTTAAGGTGAAGCATTCATTCTTCATGTAGTCTGAAGGAACAAGATACACAAGTCAATACATCTAGCTGCATGGCCATGCAATCAGACCTTCTCCACAGGCCTCCATTTCTACTGTTATTTTGGAAAAGGGCTTCTGAGAAGTACACAAGTATTTAACTTACATAGCTAGAGTCATCTGCAGTGGAAACCATTCACACAGTGCGATGGAATGGAATTGCTAGAAGTAGTATTTGGTACTCTCTCAAGACTCCTCCTCTAACATCTCCAACAAAGCAGGTTACACAGTCTCCTAGCCAACTGCTGAAGCAAGAAACACCTCTGTAAACTGGTAGAATTGACAACTAGTTCAAGAAGTAAGAACTGTTTGATGTGAACCTCCCATTTACTTGGGGTTGGGTGGAGAATGAGTATAGGAGAAAGAGGAAGACACTGACACTTTGGAATACATTTTTTTGGTACCAAGAAGTCCCCAGGATAAAAATAAGCCATCACCAAGGTTTTAAAAAAGTCTGTTCTGTATCTAGCCATTTTAAAATAGAAAGAAATAACCTATGTGTCTTACATGCAGGGAAAGAGATCCCATTTTATCCACTGGCTGCCACCCTTATTTCCTTGTTTACCCAATCAATTTTCATTTAGCATGTGCTCTTGAAAGGCTACTGGTTTGGAATAAGGCTCTTTGCTGATGAACCTGGACCTGCCACAGCAAAAAAGGAAAGACCACTCAAACTGTCTGAATTGATTTATGCAAGGAAATCTGCACTTTGGCTCCAGCAACTCTTGCTGCTCCCTCAGTTCAATTTGAGAACAGCATCAGAAAACAAATCTGAAGTATGCTACAGAAAAAGGAATGGTTACCTTAAGAGAAAGCGTAAGAAACACTTATGTGAAAAGACACCCTTTCTGATTTACCAACATAAGCAGAGATATCATTCACTGCAGTTCAAAGAAAATTATTATGTTATAGAAACAACAGATGCTTTAGGAATTCATTACATTTCTTGCCTCAAAAATAAAGAAAACAAAGTAAAATAAGGAGGTTGAAGGAAAGTTTAAAAAAGTTCAAAGAATCTTCAATTTACATTTCATATTATGCACACAGATAATTAGGGTTAATTTACAGGAAAAAATCAATTAACAAACAACTGCTCTGCTGCACTGGTAGAGTAAATTATGGCTTATTAAAACAGAAAAAATTACTCATCATTATATATCTAATGTTATGCCTCACTCAAGTATTATAATGTGTTTTAGTCACTAGTACCAGCAATGAAAAATTGAGAAAAGGGAGATTAAAACTATAAAAATATTGGTTTGGTATGCTACAGTAAGAAAGCAAAAGTGCTAGGACTGAAACTTTTAGAAAATTTGCAGAAGTGAGTAATGAGATGAAGTGCCAAAGACAAGAGAGATTCAGAAGCTTAAGACCATAAATCACTTAAAACACAGCATCTCTGTGTTATCTAAATTTACAGACTGAAGTGCAACATTGCTAGATGAATGCTATGGAGAACAAAACGTTTTTCCCCAATAAAGAGAGAGTCAAAGAACATGTTAAAAAAAAAAGGGGGGGGGGGCAAGAAACCTAAATGTAAGTAGTAAAGACTTCACACCATTTGTAATTCTATTATTGTAATTTTAGGAACTGCCTAAAAATTAATGAGAGGATTCAAAACATAGCCTTCTCCCCCCCTCCCCCCCCCCAGCCCCCCCAGGTTAAATCATAACAATAACTGTAGTTACTAATAAAGACAAACTCAGTAATGGCTTCAGGGAACTGACCCACTATCAAAATCAAGCCGAAACTTCCATCCCAACACAGCGCTGCAGAACCATGAGTACATTTAGGGAGAGTTGGATGGAACTATAACTCTCCACAAACTTTCCAGGATTAACCACTGGCTAGCAACTATATAAAATACTGCTCTGCTTTGAACTTCCAGTTCCCAATGCCAGCCTCACATGTGCAGTCATCTCTTCCTGAATACAGATCTGCAATGCATACAAAAGTAGAAGCCATACAAATTTTCAGCTTTAATGTCCTCCTACCAATGGAAAGATAAATACCATTCTCAGTACCCTGTCTCACAAAATTTGATGATGCAACCAAAGATTAGGTAAAAAAAACCCAAAAAACAAAACAACCAAAAAAAACTGTTGTAGGTTTCACATTTAATTAATTTGCACACCTTCCAGTATGCACCTCCTTAATTTGCAAAGAGGCTACAATGGTTTCATACTGTACAGCAGTTTACCTTCCGATTTGATAAAGTGGAAAAAAAGTGGTGACATGTTAACTGTGCTGTAAAGGAGGTGGCAAAGAGCATTTTAATTTCATCTGAAAATCTGTCAGGACAGTTCTGTCACCATAAACCTAGCTCCCTTCCTTTTTCATAGTAACACATACAATGCAATGTGAAAACCTTCCAGTTGAAGAGGATTAATAGTGACATTTGAATTTTTCCAATGTATAAGTAATATCAGCTTTAATAACAGCCACACACGTCATCCTTTATGTTGTATGACATCTAGAACAAATTTACAGAACCCTTGTTCTCCCAACGGTTCAACACACCAGGGGAGGCAAAAAAGTAGGAATGAAAAATACTTACAGTAGCAAAGACAATCATTAGAAGAAAGAGCAGAAGAGAAGGCATTTCGTATACCATGCCTACTGTTTAGATTAATAAGAAGAGACCAGATAACTGGAACGGAAAATGGCTGCTTCAGCGACCTTTAGTGTGCACAATGAAAATGTGGAAAATTAATCTTAAAAATGGATATGCTCAAAATACTCATCAAGAAAAGAGGGAGCATGCAACTGGCAGACAGTTGAGAGAGAAGCAAAGTCCATGGTAAGACTTACAATTCTGGGCTTTTTAGATCAGTCTGACCTCAATTTGCATCTCTTTAGCATTCTGTTCCTTTAATTAGATTAATGTGTCTTTCATGGCACACCATAGGTGTTACAGACTGCCTTCTTTAAACACATTTGAAATGTTAATTAAAAATGCTAACAGCTATGCACAGTAATGAAAAGGTGTAGTACCATGAGATTGATGAAATTCAACTGGAAGTATTTAATATAGTAGCAAAATCCTGAGCAATTGTCAAATAGCTCTGTTCTGTCAACACTCACTTAACAGAGGCTTTAGATGATCTTTACTAGAAAAAGACTATTCTTAGCTGTTTAAAAATGACAGTAGAACAGCCTGATCCCCCTCTAATGGGAGAAATGTCTTCCAGCATCTCAATGGCCTGAAAGTTTAGTTTGATGATAAAAGCAACATAGTTATTTTTAGCACTCTACAGGCATGAAAATACAGCTCTAAACTGTGACCTACAGCTATGCACAGCCAAGCATCACATCATACGACAGCCTTAACTTTAGCTAGAAGCACGTCTGTAGTTGCTTCAGACTATCGTTATTCATCTCACTACCAACAATACCTTTGGATGGATTTAGCAACAAGCATTTGAAATTGTTACCATCTTTTTTTAAATTGCTGCCATTGGCAGATCTCAATTCAAAGGTAGGAGATCTTAATGGACTTTGTAGAAAATATTTGAAAGACCATGTTAGGTTAAATGGATTACTTCTTCTCTCTGCTACAGAGGATGAAAAAGAACCTTAAAAGCAGAAAAACTTAAACTGTCATATTCAGTACAGAAAGTCATTTTTCTAAGCACAGTTTGAGTAAATGAAAAAAAAAAAAAAAAAAAGGCGGGAGGGGAAAAACCCACCTTGTTTTCTTCCAGCAGTAGTAACAGCCTGGAAACGGGATATGCTAGAATAAGAGACCTTCAAGCAAACTCACCTGAAACAACACTGTTCATAGACTACTGCAAAGGTAATTAACATTATTTTATTCCAATTAGTATGCTTGTGTCTGCATGATTTGTAATAAACTGCAATTTAAAAGCCTATTCCACCAGATTCCTGTTTCCAGGTTATATAAACAAGAATTTATTTAAAATAAAAATATATACAGAAGTTTTAAAAACAGATCACTCAGAGTTCCAGCACTTAACTTTATTTAATCGCTTTTTAAATGTACAGGTTACTTTCAATTTTGGAGGTTTGATGTTTTGTGTTTTGTTGGGGTTTTTTTTGGTTGCTGTTTTGTTTTGGGGCGAGGTGCTTGTTTGCTTGGTTTGGGGTTTTTTGTGAGGGTTTTTGTTTTGGTTTGTGTTTAGGTTTTTTTTCTTAAACCATATATACTACAAGGATAAAAAAAGAAATATTTCTAAGATGACAGATACGCACTTTTTAATGCTGTAAACTTCACATAGTTATGTTAATTCAGAAAACAGACGGAAAATATTATAGAATGCAAGGCTTGTGAGATTTAATTATGGCTTGGTGATTATTGTTATTACTACTTGTATTGCACTGTAAAATATTTTAGAATCATTAATAAAGTTTCCTTTAAACATTCAGCTGCTAAGAAGAAAGTCTACAGGTATAAATACTATTGGCCACACAGAAATAAACAAAATCTGGGTTTTTTTTCTCTCCCCTCACAGCTTAAAAATGCCACTTTTTGGCTGGATGAAATGGTCAAAAAATGATTCCTACAAACCCACAAGATATCCTGGATCAGAAGTAGTTACAAAAACCCTACTGAGGGAATTGAAATGGCACCTGAAAGAGCGTGAAAGATTAGTGCAAGAGATTGAAAATGAACAAAAAGTCCAAAAGACTGGTATGGATTACAACTGGCTGAAGAACTACCAAAACCCTCAAGCAACAATTCCAGCTACTGAGCAACGACAGCTCGAAGTTCTGTGTTCACAAATCCAGCCTTGCCAAACGGGAACTGTTCTCAGCAGGTACTTGTTTCTTATTTCTCTAACTTTGAGTACTCTATCATAAGTAAGACATTTCTTCTGCCTAATCCAAGCTTATATTTGGCTCTGATCTTTCTTCCAAAGCAACAATGACCAGGAACTGGAACACATTTTTACAGACGTTTTAGAAATTTATTTTAATACGTTGTACTTGAAGTTTTTAATCAGGATTTTCCTGGTCTAATCCAAAACAAAGGAAATCTCACATGCTTAAACATGTGACCTCTCAATACTTTCAGTTTTTCCTCTTTTATCCACAATATTTATTAAATAGTAACCCAATAACCAAAAATCAAATTAAAGCACTAATGCAAAGCACTGTTATGCAGAAACCTAGCCTCAGTGTCCAAAATACCTGAAAGCGTCTAAAACTAGCAAACCAGTGTCAAAAAAAAAATTCCTGTTTTTTAAAAACAAACAAACAACCCCCCCCACATTTTACAAAGAAAAATTCTCTTACGCCTGTATTTAAATACATTTTCTAGGGACGTGTAGAAATGAACAAGCCTATATGCCTTTTAAAGCCCAGAATATACCTAAGGGCAAAGTCAGTTTAAATCAAGCTACCCAGATGGGCCCAAAAAACCCACCAAACAACAACCAACCCACCCCCCCACCCCCCACCCCCCAAAAAAAAAACCAAACCAAAACGAACAACCCACAAAAAAAAACAACGAAAAGCACACCCAGTAACAATAGCTTTCAGTCCTCATAGTAACTGGACCACATCCAGTGCATTGTTAGAGCTCTTTTCCTCTTACAATCTTTTTGGGGAGGTGTGTGGGGAAATGTGGCAGCAAGGAATAAATGACACCAGAATGCAGTCATTTCCTCCTCCTTCCCCTCCCCTCAAAAGACCAGAGAGGAAACAGAAGAGTTTTCAACACTGATGATTAGATTGCAATTTTTGTTTGTTTCTAGATTTCGTGAAGTTTTGGCAGAAAACGATGTTTTACCTTGGCAAATAGTCTACATATTTAAGCAAGTTTTAAAAGATTTTCTTACTACCACTGAGAGAGAAAACCAACAAGACCAACTGGTAGATGCATGGAATACAAACTGCTCTGAACATTTCAGCCTGCGTGGAGACAGTTCTAACAAATCGGACAAAGATGAAATCCCCACGGTTTCAAGTTATGTCGACAAAACCACACAAAGCATGTTTCCCACCTTCTCTCATAGAATCTGGAATCTACCCTATTACTACCCATCAAGTTAAGTTGGTTTGTGTTTCTTTCAAAAAGCTATGTAGGCATTTGCATTCCTTTCTTGTGACTGCCATCCACAAACATAGGAATAAGAAATATGACATGCTCCCCTTTTTGACAAGTTCAGAAATTAAAATCCTTGATTATAGCTAGCATGCAGTATACAGACTTTAAATATGAACTCTTTAACTTTATAGTTCTTTAAAACATGTTGTGTTTGAAGGCACCTTTTAACCAAAAATGTAGATGTTTCTGAAAAACCTCAAGCATTTTATTTTTTAGCCATATACAGCTACATGTATTTAAAAGAAGAAAAGTCTGCTTTCCATATTTTGGCATCAATCCACAGTGTTAGGCAAAAAGTTCTGTATTTGTCACATAGCTTTTAGGCTCTATGGGAACTTTATACTGTGTAAGATAAATGCTTTACTATATTATTAGTTATACCAAATAAACTGATAAATACTCTTTGGAGCTGGACGGTTATTTCTTAATTTTAAAAATAAGTTCTAAAATGAAAACAATGTCAGAAGTTATCACACGCTGCATGTACTGTTTCTACATTTTTTCCAAACTACTCTGCAAGCACTGAAATACTGTGAAGGTAGACAACTAAATGAAAACATTGGATATTTAACAGCATTTAACAACTAGCTCTCTATTCTTTAGAAGTTAATGATTTATTTTATTTCAAATAGTTGTACTTCTTTATTTGACATATCGGAAGCTATCCTGAAACCCAGACTCTGCATTAAACTTAAAACGTTTTGATCAAATCAGACAGTACTTTTCCAGAATAGCAAAAGAGTCAACAGATCATTTCCAAAGCAAGAGGTAATCTTTTTAAATTTAAGTAAAACAAAATTTCATGGTTTTCAGTTGCCATTATCTATCACTGTGGATTCATAATGAAGTTTTACAAGACTGATTAGATACGTAATAGTTACGTTCACAGCAGACAATTAGAGCAGAAAATCAATGAAAACATATGCCAGAACTCAGTTTGCTACATTTCCAATTGGGCTCCCATCACTGTATGTAACAAATTATTACATGTCTTTTATGTAACCTCTTCATCTCCCGATTGCCTTTTAATCTGTCTGCCGCATCATAAAAAACAGGCAAGACTCACATGGCTCAATTCACAAAATGCACTATTTTGCAAACACGGAGGAAAACTGCTTCCTCTGATATTTTCTTCAAATATACTGAAGACAACATTCAGATTTCCTCAAGTTGGTACCATAAAACTGAAGATAGTTCCTTATGCTCCACAGATGTATCCCCCACCCAAGAAAGAATTTACTAATAGTGCAACATAAATTCACTGAAACAAATGGCACAGTATTTTCATTAAAGATAAAAATACTATTTTAAAAAACCTCTGGAAAGCTTATAATCTAGAGAACATTTCATGCAAGAGTGGAACATAATATACACAGAAGGTGAAACAACCAGAACTCTTGCATACACCTAACTGACAAAGCACTAGAGGACTACAGTAAATCAGTTCCTACAGGTTTAGAATAATAATAAATTGCAGCTCAATACCAAAAGTAACCGGTCCCTCCACGTTCCATAAACTAAATACACAAAACTCCAGAAGCATGTGCAAACTCATTATATCTGCAATCAGAGCTGGTATAAACTCTTTGCCCTCCTCTTGTGCAGCTGTCAGTTTGTGGATAAATAACAAAAGTGTTGATCTCAACTTACTCTGCCCTGCTGCTGCAGAATAAAGAGCATCAGATTCTTTTCATACAGTTCTAAACATTCCAGACATAGATCCCTGCATGAGGGCACGATGGTTTGAAAGGAAGGTTTTTCCTCACTGATGAAGCTCCCCAAAGAGTTAAACTTCAAGTATCTTTTCCATAGGAAAGAAGGTAACAGGTACTAAGCATATAAAAGGAATTAGCAGAATTAATATTACATTGAGAATTAACATCCACAGTGCTGGTTTCAGAAAATAATTTTTATTTGGTCAAATGTGCAAGATTCCTGCAATGGTAATTCACATAAATTAGTTTCTTAAAACAGCACCTTCACAGCTTTCTATTGGAAAACAGGTGAAAAAAGCCCTAAAAATTTAGCTTCCAAATTTTAGTTTATGGAAAATGGTAGGCCAGTAAAAATACAAGGTCCACTTACCTTTATGAACATCAAAACCAGGTGGGAAAAAAACCACCAACCACCCCACAAGATGACCACAGATACAACTTACCCATTCTTCATAAATTTCACTTGAATTTCACTTAAATATAAGCAAATGCAGTCTTTTAAGTCTAGAAACAAGGACCATCAACTACAACATATGCTAGAAGGCAGTCGCTGAATAACAGTTAAAAAAATTATCTAGGCATCATAGCCAATTCAATCTTAAATCCCAATGCAATGCTAAGGAAACACATAAAAAGGCTTACCTACTTTTATATGCATGTTTTATTGATGAAACTCATACCAGGCTACTGCATCTAGTTCTAGTGCCCACACTTGGGGGGAAAGGAGAAGGAGAAACCAAACTGGGAACTGGAGAGGGTACAGGAAAAAAAATTATCCAAAGGCTGAGAAAATGCCATCCGCTAAGACCTCACTTTGTCCATTTTTTCAAAAACAGAAATGAGAGGCAACTTTATGGAATACGAGCACTTTCATCTGATGAAACTATTATGTACTCTCTCTCCAGTTAAAAAGCAGAGAAAAGCACAGAAAAAACAAAGGTGTAAGCACCAGATGACAAACTAAAAAACTAAACATATTTTTAAAAAATCTGCTACGTTTACCACAACATGCTGCAAAAAGAATCTTTACCTCAGTCTGCCAGCTAAGACAAGCTATTTTCTGGAATTTACCTTACACTTACGATTTCAACTACATCAGATAGCAGTAACATGGCTATAGGCCAGTTATCATTTCCCTGCTGAAGATTACCATCTGAGAACTCAACTGTTTCTTTAAGCACTTTTTATTTATGGCCTACATGATTTGCATGAGATTATGTGAAACTATATTGTTCCTTACACTAACCCAGCTGATATTTCTGACACAGGCAGGCAGCTGACACAAACCACGCTGGTGGCAGAAAGGAAAGCGATAATAATTTCAAAGGGCAGCAATGTCTTCCACCTGCACAGGTGTCAGGCAGAACAAACAGCGTGCAATGCTTTTAGCCAAACAAGCTGGCTATAAAAAAGGGCTAACTTGGTGAAAGCTACACCTGTGAAATGCAAGAAATCAAAGAGAGGATAACCACCTTTTCCACACTTAAGCTTTTAAGTTGTTTTCATAACAAGGAAGGATTTAAGGGTCTAAATTTCTTTTCATTCAGTTAAACATAATCAGAAGAATAAAAAAAGTTAATCAATGAGCTATTTGAGGATCAAAATTCCAAACACAAGTTCTGAGAACTATTATCTTTCCCTAACAAGCTCAATTACTAATACTGCTATTCTAGAGGTAGTTCAGATAACAAGATATACTTACAAGCCTTGAAAAATAAGACATCACTGGTAAAGGAAGAGAACACATTCTACACCTCTTTTTAAGGGAGATATGAGGCTTTTAGATTCCATTAGACAGTCTCAGTAACATTTTTGTAAAACATTATTACACACACTTGTGTGCAGTAACACAACTGTTATTACTGTTACCAATTTGGTATTAATCCTACACAGTCTTACACATAAATTTAGACAGAAGAAGTGGGAAGACAGTCTCCATCAATAATCATATATCCAGCTTGAAATAAAATAAAAATAAGCATTTGAAAAATTTGAAGTGATTTTGGTTTTGATTTTCCCAAGAAACAAACCAAGAATTTTGAAGGAAATATTAAAATAGACTATTATCATGCAAGCAGCCTCAACAAGAGAGAAGTTATTTTGTTTTCAGCTCTTCAAACTTTCTTAAGAGAAGCCAGTGAATAAAATCTAAGCATTTCCTTCTCAAGATTCTTCAAGTTTTGCAAAAACTCTCTAAATGCAAGCACATTCCCAGAACTGTGAAACAGAACCATATATGGAAAAAAAACATAGCTAAGCAAACACACCTTCTTATAGAGGTTCTCTTCATTTTGCTACAGCAGCACACATATACACCTATCAACCAGGCTCAAAGATTTTATACATGTCTAAGATGAGCAAATTCTGTCCACACTTATATAAATGGCTATTTAGGATGCATATCCCCTCTCTCTCTCTCTCAGATGCAGAAATAAAAAAAACCCTAACTTTAAAAATAACTTCTCTCTGTTAACACAACTGTCAAACCCTACAACTAGGTTTTCTGCTAAGGCTTTTGAGTGGAAAGAGGTATCTGTCTAACCAAAGATAAAGATCTGCCTCTGCCTAGGCACACAAGGCTTGATAAATCTTGCTAATTTCTTCTATGTTACTTAGTGTATTTCAGTGGCTTAGTGCTCAGTTGGGTTCAAGAACCTCTTGTCAAACCCTTCCCAAGTACTACAGAAATGTTACTGGTACCTAAATAAAGACTGAGAAGTCCCAGACATCTCATACATACTGGGTTTAGGAATTACATTCACGGTAAATAACCTTAAAGCTATAAAATTCTGGTTGGTCACTTCTGCAAAATTTTAACTACTTGCATAAAACCCAGTAGCTCTCAGTCAGAGATTCAGAGCTTGCTAATGGCAGCACTTTTACATTAAAGGATGAGAGGGGATAGATATTTTGAAATGCCAGTTTTGTCCTTTACTTGAAGCAAAGACAGAAACTGACAGCCTGAACAGTCTCTGCTGAACTGTCAGAATAGCTGCTGTTAAGACGTTTGGCAAAAAGTTCATTCTTTCTCAGAAGCCAGTGTACACGCTTTAAGAGAGGTCCTCAAACACAGTGACCCATGCTGCTATACATCATACAGTAAAAGAAAGACACTCACTCTACCTCCAGCTAATTTTGGAAAAGACTTTAGTATATGAAAGTGCATATAAAACACTTCTCTATAGCCACCACGGATACGCTAACCAAACCTGATCTAAACACTAAAATTACTATGCACTGCCACAACACTTTCCAGTTTAGGCAGCATCCAGGGGCAAGTCTTTTTTTTTTCCCCTCCCAATATCCAAACACTAGTGAAAACCGAATGTACCTGTCTGCTATGCAAATATACACACAGTTCTCCTCCTCAGCTGTAAAGTCTGCCATCTGAGAATAAAGCACATCCAAGGAATGACATCCCAATATACCTTGAAGTAGCTTTACACTGGTAACTTAAATGCTTCCGATAGGTCACAAGAGCAATGAACATACACAGCTGGAAAACTAGAGCAGTCAATTCAGGAAAACAGACTGTTAACTGCTACTCAGAGAAAACAAAAGTTCCAATAGGGAAGCAAACAAAGATTCAGTTTGAAATAACTGAGAACATCTGCTGTAAGTGACATCACTATCTTAACTGCCGGAAAATTGCTGGCTGGAGAGGAACATTAATGGAAGGAAGAAGAACAGATAAGACATAAGTCAAATTTTCAGAAATTTGTAGCATTACAAATTAAACTTACCAAGAAAGTTACAGGTTAGGTAACACCTACATATTATTATTTACTTACAAACTTTGGTATAAATAAAGGATGAATCTGCTCAAAAGAAAAGTGCTTAATTACAAATAATCTATGGAACACTACTGGTCAAAAAATGCATGTACTGTAAAATAACTACTCGACATTCAAGGATCAGCCACTGAAAACGATAAAAGCCAGTAATACTGTTACGGGACTATGAGAGGAAAACAAAGATCAGCCCCAATCAGCAGTGTTGCTCATTGATTTAGTAGTTAAACACATAAAAACACACTCTGTGAGAATATTATTCCCTAATGAACAAATAAGTTCACTCCTGAATCTCATTTTATTTATCTCTTGCCACTGTCAAAATTCCGAAGCTACACACCTGAATCAGAATAAACCAGGTCTTTTCTAGCACTGTTCCACAGTTCTTCAACAGCACTTGCTGCAACTGCACAACAGCACTAAAGCGCTTCAGAGAAAGAAAATCCTATGCATACCATGTCTAGTGATGATCAAGACAATAGAGGTAAGTAGCAAATCAGAAAATAACTTCAGTATTAAACCCACAAAAACACACCAATCCACACCTGGATCCAAACCACAGCACCCCGAGCCCACGCAGAGCAGGGGAGCCAGAGGGGGAGTCCAGACCCTGGGGAAAAGCCCTGCACACCGGGGGCCACAGGCACACACAGGAGAGAAAGGAGGCCACCGGTGCCCTCACAGATGGCCCTTCACCATGGGCGCGAGGAACATCTCCCCGCCGCCAAGAGTGGAGGCCCAGCGCCCCGCACTCACCCCGCAGCCGTTAACGGCTCTCGTGCGGCGAGGGGGGCCGGGCGGCGGCAGAGGGGACTGTGCAGGGCGCCAGCCTGCGCCTCCTCGCCCAAGAACTCGACGGCGGTCACGGCTTTGCCGATGGTGAACCAGTCGCTGATCTGCTCCCCGGTGAGCTTCCGCAGCATGATGGCGGCAGCATGCGACCCGCGGCCCACCGCCCGCGCCTCGCACCGCGGCTCGGGGCTCCCGCCTCGCGCGCGCGCCTGCGCCGCCCCACTTCCCGCCCTCGTCCCGGCCCCGCCCCTGGCACGTGACCCCACGGCCAGGCGCCTCTCTCTGCTGCCACAGCGCGGGGGCTGTGTCCGTCCTCGTTGCCCGAGCAGCGTGTTTGACAGTCCGGCCACCCATCCCGCCGGCTCCTTCCTGCACTCTTCCCAGCATAAAGCTCCCTCTCTTCTCAGCCCCGAGAGGCACTCGCAGAACAATGGCCGAGAGCTGCTCTGGAATCCCAGTCGCCCTGTCCTTCCCGTCGCCTGGAGGAAGTGGCCCACAGGCACGTAGACGCCTCAGCCCGCCTGAATCTGACCCGGCGGCTGCCTCCCGGTCCTCCAGGACAAGCTATTCCCTAGGCGACACACTACATAAAGACTCGCGACAGGCCCTTCCCGGCATTGTTCCTCGCATAGGACACTTGCTGTGCTCCCTTCTGAGGAAGTAGGAGTGAGGTGCAGAACGGGCAAAACACTGTGGTGAGACGGGCCCTGGGACTGAGCGTGGACTTCCTCAGCGACGTGAACTCTGTGAGGGCCGGGCAAGGCCCTGGAGCGGCTGAGGGGGCGCAGGGACGTGACGGGATTCGTGCCGCGCGAGGCTGCTTCCCCCGCGCACTCCGGGGCGTGAGGAGCGGCCCCACGGGGCTCGGGCTCGCCGGTCGAAGCCGGGGTGCGGAGGGCGCTCTCGTCCTCCGCAGCCGTAGGGGTCGCTGCGCGGCGGCGGCGGCGCCTCTCTTGGTCTGAGGTCTTCGCTCGTTGGCGCGTCCTTTCCCAGCATCCCCCGCGGCGGTAGCGGAGCCCGTCCCCGTTTCGTGACCTTCGCTAGCAGCCCGCGCGCTCCCGGCTCTGACGGTGGGTTTCGGCCCGAGCGAGCCCTGCCGGTCGTTGGGCGGGCATCGCTCAGGGGTGTCTTGGGGAGGCAGTTGTGGTTCAGCCCGGGAAAGGAGGTGGAGCGGGCGAGGCGCTCGAGCTCTGCCGTTACCCACCTCCCCCCCCCCCCCCGTCCCCGTGCGGAAGGAGCTGTGTGGGTCAGGCCCCGGGCGGGCCGTAGGTTCCCCAGGCTGCGGTGGGGTCCTGGCGGGGAGGTCGATGAGAAAGCCAGTTCAGCGTTCGGGCGGATAGATTTCAGAAAAAAAGGCCTGAACAACGCCGCGTCCGCCAAGGCCTTGGGGAAAGGTCTCTGCTGGGTTTTAGCAGGGTGTTAATTGGAAATAGCATTGCTTATTCTCTGTGTTTTGTAATGGTGGGAAAATGCTTTTCTTCCTTTCTGTTCGGTGTCCTTGTTTGTTAGTATGTCTTGATGTTCTGCTACAGCAGAATTACTGCTGTTACGGCACTATTCGTCCGAAATGACAAAAACGGGAGACTTTGGGGGAGGTGCAGTGTTCTTAGCAGTACTGGTGAAAGCGCAACACTGTTTCAGGAAATTTGTCCACAATAGTAAATTTGATTGAAGTGTCTGCCCATAAGCAAGTAAACATAAATATGGGTTTGTCTATAATTATACATTAATTACCATGAAGATGCTTTAATTCTCTAAGAAGCACCTAGATTTTTCTAGTTGTTTTGACATTGGCTACCCTTGCATCTTTTTCTCTTTGATGCTTGCCAAAGGATGCTTTACATTTAGTAATGGCAAATAAGTAAGTAAGCATTACCTCATAGAAGCTTAAATCTGCTTTTCTTTCCTGGGACTCTGGTTTACCATATACTGTCCACATGTGTATATAGCTGACTTAAATGGGTTGTAGTAAGTGTAAATCGTGACTTTATTGGGGTGAAGAGCTGTATGTAAAGACGGTAGAACATACAGTATTTCAGTGCAATGTGGTGCAAATGTGTACTAATGTATGCGAGTTAGGGTAAGCTTTATTTAAAAACATCTTCGTTTTCTGTTTGTCTAACAAAGCTGCATAGAAAGGAAGAAAACATCGATAGGCTTCTTGCTCTTGGGGCTTATTTTGAAAGTAAAATATTCATGATAAATTCATGATAAATTCAGTAGCTTAACATCATTTATTTTGGTATTTTGAGTAGAAATTACCATGTTGGGAGAGAAATCTTAGCTGTCGTGAAGGGAGGGAAACTAACTTGGTAGTGCAAGGAAGGAGCCTCTCTAGCTTGTCTGGAACAAGGCTTTCCTCCTGAGAGAATCTGGAAACATTTAAAAAAAGCTGTCACTGATAAGGAGAGGAGCCTAGTTATTGCTACTTTGTGAATGCTCTATTGAGTCATCTTTCAACCCTTTCATTAGCTGTAATTTACTATTTTTTATTGTCTTAGCCCATAAATTGTAACCTGAAGTCTGAATTTTCATTGCTTTGCTTTGGAATAAGCACTTTCATGTTTGTGGATTTTTTGTAACCTGTAAACTGCTGCTGATGTATATCATTGTGTATATACATAAATATATATATGTATATATATTAAAAAAACAGCAGGTAAGAATACAATTGCAAAACTCACCATTGCAAAACTTCTTATAACTTTCAGATGGTGCAGACCATGCTTCCAAAGTCATTGAGAGCCATGAAATTCTACTTCACTACCGTGTATCAAGAAATATGGGTTGGCGTAGCATTAACAGCTTATGTCTATTACAAAATTTCATATGGTGGTAAGTTACACATTATAGTCTTCATTAGCTGTTACTTTACAGATAAAGCTTATAGAGGAGAATATCCTTAATAGTTAGAAATCAGTCAAAATATCCAGCAAATAAGGCATTAACAGTCTTACTTAAGGCCGGGGCTTTGCCATAAAAATTTAGAACTTTTAACATACTCAGTATAGAAATTTACACTAACAAAAATACTCAGATACCAGTGTAACTGTGCCTACGTTATGAAGATTAGGTAATGTAGGAATTGGTTTTAAAAACACATCTAACTTGCAATGTATAGCCAGGGGCTTCTCCTGTAGATTTGTCCTGAAGGGGAATGTAAGACTGTTCTGATCTAGAACTAACTTTAATTACAAATTTTTTTAGAATCCTTATGTTTTTGAGGTTTTGCTAAAGATCTGCAAAAAAATACAGTTTTTAAAACGTTTTGCCCTGTGAACCTGTGAAAGTTAAAGCACTTAGTTTATTTTGGGCTGATGCACCTCAAAATGTGAGGTACATCACTGAACATTAAAATGTGTGTTACTTGCTGATACTGGATCACTTTCTCAGAGGAAGAAACAGAACATCTAATGTAAAAATAACAAATTTGAGTGGGCCAGGTCCTTCAAAGCGGAAGGGTACAACAGATTATGGTGTCTTAAAGGTCCTGTTCTTCAGTTTAGGCTGTGCTGAAAAAATTGCAAGTCAAGCCCTTTACTAGCTGTCATGAACAACAAAACGTTGCAAAGGAACCCCTCGCTGTGGGAACAGCTGAGTGATGTTACCTCGACACTTCTCTAGCTTTGTCCAAATAACTTGTAGTATGTCCAAAACTGTTACACTACACTTACAAGCTTAAGTAAATATAAGTAGTTGAACAGCCAGAGAGAAAAAAAAATTAGTTTCACTTTTGCTTTAAGTTCTTTAATTTCAAGGAGAAGTCAAAATTGACAGACTGTTTCAAGTTTGTGTTCATGTCATGCTACTTTTATTTTCATCTATGGTTCATCTAT
The DNA here is from genome assembly GCF_030936135.1 of Gavia stellata. Classification (NCBI taxonomy): domain Eukaryota; kingdom Metazoa; phylum Chordata; class Aves; order Gaviiformes; family Gaviidae; genus Gavia; species Gavia stellata. Next base: position 12,166,640 of record NC_082600.1, read on the forward strand.
GAACCATCTATGATGGTTTTATAACCTAGAATAGATGTGGTGGTGTAGGGCTTTGAGGGCCAAAACCTCGATATGGAGCAACTGTATGCTAAGCATTATTTTAAAGTGAAAATAGCTTCTAATAGCTGTAGCCCTTTCTGCAATTTGGGGAACAATTTTGCATACGTTTATAGAAGAGTATGTTGTAGAATAAGTTAGATTGGAAGGGACCTCTTCAGCTCACCTAGCCCAAACTACTGCTTAAACAGTTAGATCAAAGTTAGATCAGGTTGCTCATGGCCTTATTCATAATCCAAATTTTTATTTCCAAGGGTGGAGATTGCACAACCTCTTATGACTGTCTTCCTTATGAAGAATTTCTTCCTTCTATTTTTGTCTGATCTCTGTGAATCAGTATTTTAGGAGAACAATTACAATGGGAATGTAAAATAAGCTATTTTACTTACAAAAAAATATTTTAAAGCAAACTGTATTCTTATCACTTCAGTTTACATCCATATGTTGTGTATATATCTATATATATTATGTAAAATAGTACTGTTCTGTATACATTTCTTTTGAATTACAGTAGGAGTTCTGATGGCTACAATTTCTAAATGCATGGAGTCTTGGTTAATTAAAAACCAGTAACTTTTAAGAAAATCAATACGTTTACTGACATATACCATAGAAAGTACACGTTGTACACTCTTTAAATCTTGTTCAAGCTAAGTTAGCAAATCGTAAGTAGTATAATCTAATTGAAATTTATCTGCAAAAAATAAGTAAGAAATATTTTTTAAACTGTTGTTGTTCAGCTTCTTTTTTCTTTTTTTTTCCAGGCAAAAAAGCAGTGGCAGATAGTAAGTATTAAGTATCTAATACCCTGTTGTATTTTTTAAATGAGTGAAGTAAAAACAAATCAGCATATTTTATGTAAGTTTGGGGTTTAAGTAATGGATTTAGAAAATGCTTAAAGACTACTTCAAAATCCATAGTTTTTGGTTGTATTGATGGTTTTATAACCTAGAAACAGCTATGAATCTGCACAGATGCTACCTCTGTCTTAAATTGTTCTTTGCGTAGGTTTTAAGAGCAGAATGGAAGTTGTATGCCTCGATTGGGGGGGAGGAATTATTCTAAATAATAACAACTATTTTGTGGAATTACTTAAATCAGCACAGTATCAAGAGTAGCTCCTATTTTAGCTGTCAAGAAACTAAGAAGTTTAAACTTGTATTTTAAATTTGTATTTTTATATCCTCTATAAAGTAGTGTTTAGATACTTATGGACAGTTTCTTCTGACATCACATTGGAATTTACTTTTTCATGAGCTGCTATATCTCAATTTACTTTCTGCACCATGATAGATAGCCCATTTGGTCCCAGTTGAATTTGTATATGCAAACATTATTTACATTTTTAAATGTAATTAGTGAAAATACTGCCCAGTAGGCTTAAGAATAATAGCATAAATAAACTTTAATTTAGAAAGAACCGTACCAAAACTGAGGAAGAATGGATGTTTGCCTATAGTAGTGCTTTAAAAATTGCAAAAGAGGATTTTTAGTACTGGCCAAGTTTACGTATGTTTTGATTTGTCAGGGCAGTTGAATCTGCCAAGTCTTGTGCTCAGATGTAGATACAGTTGTCTGTTCTAGGTTCTGAACTACGTTTCTGAATTGATTTGCTCTACTGTTTAAATGCTTTAAATCATGTCTTTGTTTCAGAGTCCTCGGGTGCTGGCCATCATTAAAGACCTTTTCTCTTCTTGGAGTATGAATTTGGTGGTTTGTCATCTTTACTGTACATGAAACAAGTTACAACCATAGTGAAGTTAATTCTAAAACTGTACCTGATCCATCTGCTGTAATTAGAGAAAGAATAAATCCATTGAGCAACAAGGAATTAAACATGTTCGACAAAGTATGCTGGAGTGTATTGTTAACCTAATTTTTAGAATAAGCATTTATTGTTTTCTACAGTGCTTCCAAGTTCTGTGTTAAACTTTTTCAATAGTACTTTGAAAAAGACCAAATTTCTATAACTAAACCTCTTAATAGAATTAGCCAACATTTTTTTACAATAGCATTAAGGCTGTTTTCTAATGAGATCTTTTTTGTCTAGAATGTTTGAAATACTCCATTTACTTTTAAAATGTCATTTAATAGTATGCCAAGTGTGAGGACTTAATTCTCAGCTTTTTGTCAACTTGTGGTGCAATAATTAAGGGTACAAAAAATCCTTTTTTAAAACCTTACATTTTTTTAAAGAGTTTTTAGTTCTGCAGTGTTTAAAAGCAAAAGCTTTACTGTTATTAAAACACCATGCAAATGTTTACAGAGGTTTTTAAGAAATACATTATTGGCAACTATCTTTTTTTGTCCTTGATGTTCAGTAGAGCTAAGGAATTATTCTGAAAGGCTCTTCCTTTAGTCACAGATTTTGCAAAGGAGTAATAATATGCCCATATTGTATGAGAAAACTGATACTGCAGGGGCCCTCATCTGCCATTTGAGCTTATGAAAATCTCAGAATTTAAAGGGAATAATGAAATCGCACACTGTGGCAGCAGTTAATATGAGCATAAACAAACATTTATCTGACTTCAAAGTGTTTTCCTTTTTCCTGAAAATTTAGAAGTAATGTATGTATTACTAGGATGGATCATTAGTGGTTTTTGCAGATAGCTGTTAAAGTAACTCCATAGCCAATATTTATATTTTGGAGACTCTAGGAACCTATACTGTATTACAAAAATCGGTTTTCAGAACTGTACATACTGAATTCTGTGCCAAGGATACATAGTGTACAAAACCGAAATTGGACTTCATGTTATGTTTTGTTTAAATTTAGCCTAATCTGCTTTTGAGAAGATTAAGAGGCTTAAGTCATTTTAATGACTTAATGCTTACGTACATCTTTTTAACTACTTCACTGAAACATCTTAAATCTTTCAGCTTGATTAATGTTTTGCTTTTCAGTCTCTCTGACTGCAGTATCTGGCCATAACTTAAATATTTTGTATTTGAATACTCAGGAGCTTGATAACCTGATGGTAAACATTCCAAACACTGTGTTGCCTTTAATTTCTTCAAAATTTATACTTCTGCTTAAGCTTAATAGCTATACCTATTTTGAGTAAAATTACCAGTCATACTTCTCTGAAAGCTTTTTTAAAAAAGGCAGGTAAAGCATTACTCAGTTTGGAAAGAATAGGTGACATCTATCTTTCATGCATTCTTGACATTTCTTCCACCTTCCACAGTTTTCCTTGTTGTTGCATCATTCCTTGATAAGTTTTAGATGATTCTTTCATCACTTTCATCATTTCATACAGGTTTTTCAGTGTTTCCTCACCACAGAAGAAGGAATGAGAAGTAGAAAGAACTCACTATTTGTTTCTTTACATAAAACCAAAAGCATCCAGAAGGAAACAGAGAACAAAAACTAGAAGAAAATGGAGCTTCAAATGAAGATCTATTAGTCCAGTGGTGATTACAGGGTGGGTCAGAGTTGTGGTATAGTTAATAAGTGGTTCAGATTGAAAATTTATGCCAGCTAAGGAGCTGTATGTGCATTTGTAATGCAAATTTATGATCACTAAGTTACAGTTCCTAAGATACTACACATACTTCAAATGACCTGCTTTAGCAATTTTCAATTACAGAGCTGAGGAAAACAAGCTAGGGAAAAAACATTAATCACTGCAGGATTTGCTTCACCTTAGCTAGAACCTAGCACATTGTGACTGAGCTACATCAACATGCTGTCTGATCTCCTGGATGTTAATTGAAAAGCAAGAGGAGCTTCTGCTACCCTGCCCTTGGAGCACACTTTTAGGTAAACTTAACCTACTTCAACTCTTAACACTTCTTGGTATCTGACTTGCTTGATTTTCTAGTAGGGAAAGAAAGTAAATACAGGCAGCAATGTCTAGGTTATGAAAACTACAATTTCTACTGAAATAATGCTGTCTGCAATGGGTTCTTCCATTAGTGCATCTCTGTTGGAAATTTCTGTGAAGGTTTCAGAATATTCCTTCCTGTTTGTGATCTTAACACACAAATTTCTGCAAAAGATAAGGGAAGTAAAACATGTTTATGTTTGGATTTCTTTTTTTTACTTGAGTAGGATACAGAAGGAGGAAATTAACTTTCAGTCAGTGGCTTGACTTAAAAGCAGGAATCAACACACCCATAGTGTGTAACACCTGTACTACTGTCCATATATTTTCTGCTCCTCTATGCTGAAGCATACCAGGTAGTATAAAAGACAATAGAGGAAAGTTAGGTAAGGCATTATAAGTATCATTTCCTATTTACAGTGAGGTGTGGAAGGAGTAATCAGTTTTATTTGCAGCACTGGCATCTGGAGTGTAGCCCTAGGTAGAGAAGCATTGAAAAGGAGTTCCCTTGAAGTGAATACTCTTACTTTAGTAAGAGTATGTGCCTTTTTTCCTAATTTAGCTAAGGTGATTTCTAAAGCTAACTTAAAACAAAAAGGTTTTCTTATTCCAGATAAGTGTCTATATAGACAAGCCTCAGCTCCTGAACAAACCCATTTTCTATGCAAATACTATTTAAGATCAGGATTTTTATTCATGGAGATAGCATTCATCATGATTCACAATTAAACACTGGTGGGGAAAAAGCTTACTGTTCATTGATGGATCATGCTGTATCCATTTAGTTGCTGCCTCTGAATATTGCTGACATTTCTGAAATGAGAGGATTACATTTAAACTTTGTGTAGTAAAATAGTTAGCAACTGCATTTTTCATTTGTTGCCCATGATAAGGCATCAGCAATGACAAAAACTGACTGTTTACTACCTTTGCAATGTCAGTGGAACAACAAACTCCTGTAGGGGTTGAAAAGCCTCATCCAATTACTGCAGCACCATCTTGACCAAGTTTTGCTGTGGCAATGGTAATTTTTTTTAAAAATCAATACAGAACATGAAAGCTCAGCAGTAGCAAGCTGTATTAATAATGACAATGCTAATGCAAGATGTGGTCTGTTTACAGTACTTGTACTGCTGTATTTGCCCCTCCATGATGGGTCTTACTTATGTCCAGGATTTCTCATTGTAGAGCTCTTGAGATTTCTAGCACATTTTCAAGTGTTGTCCTATAATTAGGAATCTCAGAGTATCCCCTGCATGCTAATAAAGTATTGCGGAATACTGTAGGGGAGCAACAAAATACAGTCAGAGCCAAGGAAACATTAGTCACAGGGCCCAACCTAATTAACCTCTTTAATGGCTAACTTGAAAAAACACTCAAATGTGTATTCATGTTAATTGGGAGGATGAGTAAAGTTGCAGGAAATGATCTAAAGTAACTAAAACAGCTGAACTAGTCTCCTGTTTATCTGACTCATGATAGCAAACCACTGTTTGAAGTACAAATACAACCTGATACAGAGCTGGCATGTATATGTGTGTTGTACTTTCAGTCCCCAAGGAAGGAAAACTATTAGGTGCTTGTTAGACACAGGTGATTATGTGTGACATCACCACCAGATGGCTGAAATGAAACTAACTGAGGAAATCAACATGTGAAATCTATTGTTTCATTCACGGAAATCTGTAAAGCTACTAGGAAGGAAAGAATAGTAAGATAGGAGATTCCCTGAGGCATTAAATATGTTGGTTAACAATTCAGTAAATGGAGGAACAAGAAGTGACAAGATAGTGCTTGAACAGCAAGCTCTTCATACTATAATTCCATGACCTTTAGCAACTAACATTTAGCAGCCAATATTCTCTTTACTTTGAGAATATAAAGTCATGTGACTCTGATTTGGTAATTTATGAAGAATTTGTAAACAAGAAATTCCTGTATTCTACTCCGCTGCTGCAGGCAAACTACTTGGAAACAATTACTCTCCCCTAACTAAAAATGAACTGACCACCACATGAATGGATTATTTGGAAGTTTTAATTAAATTCTGCTAAGGGTACTATGATTTCTTTGGTTGTGGTTTAACAGTATGAGTACTCTGGCAGCTGTACCAGCTTGTGGAGTTTCCACTCTCATACCGCAGTGCTTGCTCCTCATAGTTGTGCTGATAGAACTATTTGTGAATCAGATCAATTTTTTTTTTTTTTTTGGGGCAGGGGGGGTCCCTCTAAAATAACAAAACAAGCACTCAAGGTTTTCTTCGGTTTTAATTTGGATCCATTTCCTGATCTGTTTACAGCAAAGCTGCTTTATAACTTGCATTACAGTACAACAGCACTATTTTTTTTGCAGAAAAGGGGCAGAAGAATCAGAATTTCTAGCTTTCCATTCACTCACCCAGCTTTCCTAACTAATTGTGTCCCTTACAATAATGTAATGCAAGTTTCCTCCTCATACTCAGCTACACACATGATCAAAGTACTGTCTCTCCCATAAGAACTGTCATCACTGTCAACACTCACAGGAATAAAAAGAATGCAGAACTCCACCCTGTATACAATCAGGAATGTCAGCTTGTGCTTCAGCAAAAAGGCAGAACCTTGCTTCCTTCCTCTGTGACAGCATGTCACTTTCTCAAATCAAATTCTATTATTGGTTGTCATCAAATGAAAATACACTTTTAATTATTATGACCTTCAAAAACCTAAAGTAACTTTTTTTAATTGACATGACCTTGAACTATTTTATATCCATATCATCACAGTAACTTCAGCTATCTGCTGGAACAGACAATAAAGGTTTCTTCAGAGCTAATGAAGTGTGTTTGCTAGGAAATGATAATGGGGATTCTGTGGGTGGTAGAACTAACAGCAGTATACTGAATGAATCCCATCTGTGATGACTACTTCTGCCTACACAGATTTTTCCTGCAGTATCAGTTGTAGTCTTCGTTTCTTGTTTTAACTTGTTGTGTTTAGCATGCTTTTGATAATATTAAGAATTGCTGCAATTAAGGGGGAATTCTTTAGGTATGAAGTAGAAACTGTTGCGAGGTATTTCATATGGAATGCTATATAAACAAGCAAAATGGCAACAACTAAACTATGAATACAACCAGAGTATTAGGGGGGAAAAAAGGAGGTATTAATAAAGTGGATTAGAATGTGAATAGGCATGTGATACAGGACCAAGAATACAGGGAAGGATACCCTTTTTTGGGGGGTCTAACCAAAAGCATTTCCACTTTCATAATTAACTCCATATTTATCTTGAGGATATATAGAGAGCAGTCTCAAGCTATACTTTTTTGCAGCACTATTATTGTCTCTACTCTTGATGCTTCAGGTATACCTTTTAATTTAGTGTACTTGTACATAAAAACAGCCTTCTTTAAGTTCTCCTATACCTGGCATTACAGTTCTCTCCTTATACTCCTTATGTTGTATTCCACATATCATATTTCATACATATTGAAAGGAAAATTCGTTTGGTCCCAGTTAGGACCTCAAGACACTTCTTTAAAATAATTAGCAAAAATTTAAATTATGCATTTCTTTCAGTAAGCTAAGAATTGGAAACATACCAATTTTAACAAAGGATCTGACTCTTGTTTCAGTAAACACCGAGACATAAATACTTCTCAGCATACTTTGATTTAGTTAATTCTTTTGGATAATGCAACCAGAAAAGGAATCTTGCCAAAAATATTTTTACTTTGCTTTCAAATTATGTGTTCTTATTAATGCTAACTATCACACCTCTTTTTAAATTACGGCTACTAATTTAAACATGTACTCAGGCCTGTCTAGAAGGACAGAAACAAAAGGCAAGAAAAAGTTGTGTAGAAGTTTCACATAGCAATTGGAAGAAAAATAAAAGATTCAAGTTCCTTTACCTTGTGCTGTAACTTGTCCTTTTATAGAATGGAAATACTGGTTTTGAACTTGAGACATAAGTAATAGACAAACCTTTAAAGTAGCATCTGATCATTCCCAAGCAAGTAGGTTGTTGTTATTGTGTGTACTCTTCCATGATGAACACACTCCTTTCCAGTCTTTCAAATCTTCTGAGGTTCAGCTGCATATTATATCTTCTTTGAATAAATCAACCTAAAATAGATTCTAAACACATACCAGTGATACATTTTCTACTGTCGCTATTTCTAGGGATTTTCATGGAATCATTTTCAATAGGGTTCCATCAATGCCCTAATACAATTCATCTCCCTTTACTGTTGACATTCTTCTCTTTATGCAGTTAAGAATTGCAGTAAACCTTGTCGAAGGATCACAACAGTAAAAATAAAAATTATTCAGGAATACGTTTCTGCAAGATTACCAACCAAGGTACTTAGAGGCAAAATCAGCTTGTCTCATTAATGTTCCCAGGACTAGAACATCATTACTTTATCTGAAAAAGCAATGTTTATGCAAATAGTTAGAAAGGATGAACCTTGCGCATCAGTAAGGTACAAAACCAGTATTTTTGTTTATAACATGGAAAAAACATCATTGCAAATGTTTTAGGTTACATCTGCTGGTCAGCTTATCTGAGTGCAGCTGCTCTTCTATAAAAATGCACTATTAAAAAAGTGCCTGTGACAGAAAAACTCAGATTCAAAATAAATTGTATACACCCATATAGAAGACAGCCGTGGTCTGACAATTTTTGGTAATCAAAAAGCCCAAAAAGTGATCAAGTAAGGTTCTTAAAAAAAAAAAAAAAAAATATATATATATATATATGTGTGAGAGAGATATTTAGCACAGAAATGTTTTCCATGTAGGTGTATCTTAAGTCATAACTATATCCTGTTTCAATACTCTGTATTGTATTTTTGGAGGAAACTTACCTTGTACATTCTTATCTGTAAAATTTGTGAGGAGTACACACACACAAAAAGGTGAAGAGTATTATTTCCAGTAGCATAGTCTTAATAATGTAGTTGTTTAAATACTAAGATAAACAGATTACTGTTTTTTTTAAAATGCACATTAATTTGGTTTATAATTTTTCTCCTACTATATGTGAGTATTCTGCTCAGAGACATGTTATTCTCTCCAAGCCTCCTTTGCACATCACCTTGTCTCAGTAATTGCTGAAAAACACCTTCCAGTATATCCCAGACTTCAGAATGAAGTAGAGGACTTTCCTAATCTCCCCTTCCAAGCTGCAATCCTTCAAGTTCACCCATTACCAGGTACAACAGCAGGAAGCATGAACTCCATTATGTTATACCCTCTGCATGTTTTTTCTTATTAGATCTACTTACCTCAAGTAAGCTAACCAAGAAAAAGACATATTCTAGCAGAAAATACGTATTTCAAATTAGGAATTACTGGGTTTGAATATGGGAATAATACAAATTTAACATTAAAACAAACCTGCATCTGATCCAGCAGCAAACATAAGACAAGAAATCAGATTGTTTTCAATCATAGCAAATAAAGTAGTTGCCCATCTTAAACAAGGAAGTGATGATTAATAGAAAAGTTGAAGATTAGCCACCCACCATTTTTGCAGCATGGGGTAAATAGTCATGTATCACAGAATTCTGCATTAGGCCTTTAGCTGAGAGAGGCAATATTTGAAATCACTTCATACAGAAATTGTTAAAAACACTTGAGTACTTGACTCACTGAATCATGGCTGAGATACCTGAGAACAATTTTAGACTTAGAGTAACACATAAAATGGCTAGGCTCAACCTTAAAATGACCCATGCTTTTTCTCCTCAAACTTCAGTCAAGTGGTGCACCCAAAACAAAGTGGCATATAAAAAAAAGAGTGAAGGATTGACTTGTTACTCTATCCCCTCACTAATTAATGTTTGAACTAATAACGCATCCTCTAGCTAGTCACAGATACTTCTACTCATCATGGGTGGATTGAAATTGAAAATTTAAGAAAAAAGATTTTTGTAAAGAAACGTCTTGAGAGCCCACATGGTTATAAGCCTAAAGGTACAAGCAGAGAAAACCTCTCCCAGGACATTTAAGTTTTTGTTTTCTCCACCCCTTCGAATATAGTTAATGGTTTCATGATTATAAATTACAGGGGAGCAGAACAAGATTTTCCATCTGTAAAAACGATGGCATGTAATCTGCCTTATAGAGCTCTATCTTCTGTAGCCACAACATAAAAATTAACAATACTTATTCGTGTAAGAATTTTATGGGAGTGTATAGCAACACATTCCCAATGAAGCCACAGCATTCTCCACTAGGTACACTCTTTTGCATCATGTGTATTGGATTAAGCATACAATTTATGTTATTCTTTAAAGAAATTACATCTCTAATCCACCAAATGCAGGGCTGAAACACATGACGTATCAGACATTCAAATCCCAAGGAAGTGCACACAGCTATGCTATATACAGATCATATGCCTACACTCCTGGTTTCATTATTATACTCCTTTTCAGAATCATGCACTGAGTGGACTGTGCTATGGAAACTTTAGAACATTAGTCATCTAGTCCAGCATACATTACTTTAGAATATTACAAGGTAGTGATGAAAAAGTATCTTTCTCCTGTTCACGTGTCTCAAATACTGTATACAAAACAGACATCAAAGTGTTTCCTTTAGATTATTATTTATAGTTTATCTCTGAACAGGTTTGATGGGGTTTAAAATGCATTGGCTGTATATGAATTCAAACATGGCAGCATATGACTATTGTTCAGTATGAATTCCTTATTGTTGCAGCCTTAGGAAGTCAGCTTGATTCTGGAATGAGAGGTTACTTAAGGCCAAGGAACAAATTAAAATACCTTTCCTTTAACTATACACACTTACTTTACACAGTATTTCACTAAAGATTTTAGGCTACTTGCTGTGAAACTCTCCTTGAAATACTTAGTATTTTTGTTTGCATAATCTGTTACATAGCACTGCTCTTGCACGTTGCCCGGCAAGTTAGAAGTACTTCCGTGACTCAACTTCTAAAATTGCTTACCTACTCATGGCCAGTTCCTCCTGCATGACAGCAAATGCAAAATGTAATTTTTGTAAGGGGAGTTGTATTCTGTCATAAAGTACTCCGCTCATTCATTTAGAAAGGATACATCAATTTTTTTTGTAACACACATATACAAAAAAACGCAACACTCCTACCCATACTCACGTCTTAGAGATTTTGTGCTGCCAGTCGTAAGGAAACCCATCCTATCTGTAGCCATCGAAAAGTCTGCTCTCTAATCTGAACTAGTCATCCAGGCGCCATCTTTAATCAATAGAGAGATAGGCACCTTCAAAGACCAAGCGATTTAGATAGTGGGATGAGTATCTCAGCATGGAATGAATTGCCTGCAGAACTGCTGCTCTCCCTTCCCTCCCCATCCCAATTTGTCTATAGAAGGAGCCTAGATGACTGATATACGTGCCTAACATCTAGATTACTGAAGCTGGATAAGATGGATCCCACCCCAAATGTTTGACCTTTGAGACTGTTTCTGGCTATAAATAGGAGTACCTATTATTTAAAATAATACCACATGAAAAGAAAAAATGTTAAATTAATTAAAAATAAACACTTATTTTCCTGTGACACCTCCAAAGCCTGAAAACATTATCCTATGCTCCAGAAAAGCACCTTAACAAGTTAATGCAAAACTGAAGAAAATTTGGATCTGAAAAGGTAGGAAAGCTCATTTTGCTCCTTTCGTCTATGCATAAAAAAGAAGTAGGAGAGATTCAGACCCGGTAGTTTAAAAAACTTTAAAACTACATTTGAAAACCTTGCTAGAAGATACTTAAAAAACGTAAGTAGGAATTGGAACTTCATCAAGAGTGCTTCCGAAAATCTCATTAGTCTCCCACCTGGATCTTTGGGAATCTCTGCTTGTCCTAAGAATAACGTTGTGCATGACCAAATAAGAGGCCTGCCAATTTATTAACTGCAGTTACTACCCTTTTTTCAGTAAATCTGGGTTAAATACAAAACGTATTTTGATATTTTTTCTCTATGTACCCACAAATTTCAAGTACTTCAGCAAAACACTAAAATGACAGTTTATACATTTCAAACAAATTTCAATTTCTAGCTAAACATGAGCTCAGCAAAAATCTCAAAAACTAACCATACCAAAACTAATAAAGAGCAATTCTTCATTTTTTGATGTTCTAAGTTGAATAAATGTCTGTTAAGCTATAGTCGTTCAATTGTAAAGTTAAATAGTATTGCTCTGTTTTTTTTATGAACCAAGATGAGCGTAAAAGGTATTTGCATAACATGTTTTAATACTTATACCAATAAATAAGCACAAACCCTTTCCTTTAGAAAAAGGCCAACAAAACCAGAGCACCTATCACAAAGGCAACATATTTGGAAGCAAACAATTTGAGTTCTGTATCTCTATCTGCTTCCATAATCAAATCCTCCTTATCTTCTTAGGCATTCTCCGAATCATGACTGCTTTCACACAACCTCGCTTATCTAAGACAGACAACTAACTTGCAGATATCACTGGCCCCTTTGGCCAAGAAACATAATTACTACGAAGTTGGACCAGTCATTTGGTATGGAAATGCATGGGCAATGGGGAAAAAAAAAAAAAATCTACATTATTACAAGTGACTATTTTCCTGCTCACAGTAAACAAAACATTTGTGGATACTGTAAGTTGGAATCAGAAGATTTTATAATGGCTGCTCTGTCCCTTGACTGCTAAAAGAGTAGTTCCCAGAAAGATTCTTCTGTTGGAGAGGAGATGTTAATTAATTTACCACACTGCAGAGTTTTAAGTCTTACACTTTGTAAATACTGGATAATTTTTTTTTCTTTCCTCATTTCTATGGGAAAATGGAGATGGGAAGGGATAAGCCAAGTGTTTTGGGTTTTTTTCAAGGGAAGCAGAAATAGGATTAGGAACAGACTTGCATATAAAGTACGTACTTTACCTTTTGAAGACATTTCCTCTTAGTCCACAGTATCCAGTCTGTCTGGTTGCAGCATTGGCTGAACCTGCATCTGCCAAAAGCAGTGCAAGATCAACAAACTTTTATACTAGAGGCGATTATTCCAATAGAGGCATTGCATGGAGGAGCGCCTTCCTTCCCAGCAGCAATTATGTATACCATATTCGCCTGCTTTTCTTTTTGTCAGCATTCCTGCTGTTGCAATGGAAAAGAAATAGTGGGGTAATATTTACAGTATTTTAGTTTTTATTATCAATCACTGAAAACAGGGGAAAGTCAGCTATAAATTACACCTGCAAAGAAGTTATAGATCATCATTTAAGAATGGCTGGCAAAAAAAATCTAACCTGGTTAATGAGAAAGACAGTAATTTTTAAAGAACAAGCGTGACAAAAGGTGCACAATTCCTCTGTTGTTAAAACTGGAATTTCACCACAAATAGTAAGACAAACAGCACATTTCTATTCAGTGCTATTCTTTCGTTCACTAAAGTTCGGTATGAATTTGATGAACTCCCTTTTTATTTCTTAAGATACATAACTATAACATTATATCTATGTATGTGGCACTTATGGACATGGTTTAGTGGTGGACTTGGCAGTGTTAGGTTTACGGTTGGACTCGATGATCTTAAAGGTCTTTTTCCAACCTAAATGATTCTATGATTCTAAATACATTGACAAGGATATGCAATGAAATCTTAAGCATGTATATATTAAGATAATATAAGATTCTATAGCAGATAATTGTATAAATTAATAGGTTACATTTAACATAGAAGCTCGTATTTGAGATTAATATGCTCTTATCAGTTACCCTCAAAGACCCACACAACCAGTATCTAAGCTCCTCTAAAAAACTTCCCAAGTTACCTTTTTTCCCACTCCTAGCTGAAGTCTGTTATGGTGTTCTACAAATAAAGTAACAAAGACTGGAAACCAGTCATTTACAGAAACGGTTGAAACACTGGGTAGGTCATGTATTTTGTAGATTAGGATTTAAGACTCACAGAAATACAGAATCTGTCTAGATTGCATGTGTTGCAGCACTAACATATGGTGATGTTTTGACTTGTAGTTGAGCTTGACTTCTTCCAAGCTGTTAACTTTCATCTTGCTGTTGTAACTCTACAGAATTAGACACCAGAAAATGAAGAAACTAAACCTTACTTTCAAACACGAGACCAAATGCCATAGAGCCTGATGTCAGGGTCCCGGACAGAAACACCTTCTCTCCTGCTGTTAAGGGGAGTTTTGTACATCAAACAGATTTCACAAGTAACGCACGGGTGAAGGGGCGGTAAAACGAGGGAGACGCTGGAGGTAATGTCACTCCAGCCACAAAGAACAACTATGCACCGAGGCGTGTTTCGGTAGACCAAGACAAGCTGTTGGAAAGCCACCACCCCAGCGCACCCGCCTGCCTTAGCTCACAGGCACGGGTTGACACCGTGGCGCGCCCGTCTTCCCCGCACGCCTGGCGGGTCGCCTCTCGCTCCTCCGCGCCCCAGCGCGCAGCTACAGCGGCCGCGCTCCCGGCCCCTCGCCCGCGCAGCGGCTGGGCCGGGCCGGGCCGGGCGGAGCCGCCCCGCCGCCACCGCATTCCCCGCATTCCGGGAGCGGAAAGCACCCAGGGCCGCTGCCCCTTCCTCCACCGCCGGAGCCCGCGGGCAACCGGTCTCGGGCAGCCCGCCCAGACGAGGCAGCGCCCAGCAGGGGCCCGGCCCGGCGGCAGCGCAGCGCAGCGCAGGACACCGGGCCCAGAGCGGGACCGCGGGAAGAACCGGCGGCACGGGGCCCACGCGAAACACGGAGCCGGGGTGGGGCGAGCGAGTCACGGCGGGTCTACGAGGGAAACCACCCCCGGCGTGACAGCGAGAAGAGGACGCGGGACGCGGGCCCCGGCCCCGCACAGCTCCCGCGGTCACGTGCAGCACGGAAGCGCGCACTCGCGCAGCTCCCTCCCCACGCGGGCCGTGCGCGCCCTCCCGCCGCCCCGCCCCCGGCTCTTCCCGCCTCGGCCAATGATGCCGCGGCGGCGGTTAACCCCTGGCTGGGCGGCGCGGGCGGAGCGGAGCAGGAAGCGCTGAGGGAAGGAGGCAGGGAAGGCAGGGAGGCCGCCGCCGCCGCGCTGAGGAGAAGGAGGAGGAGGAGGAGGGGGGCTGCGAGCCCGGCCGCCGTCGCCGCCTTCGCCTCTTCCTTCCTTCCGCGGTGGGGAGCGAGGCGCGCGGAAGGCACCTGTCACAACCGCCGGGGCGAGCGCGGCGTCCCCCACGGTGAGAGGCGGCGGCGGCGGCGGCGGCGGCAGGAGAGGCCCGGCACGGCACGGCGGCAGCCTCGGCGGGGCTGGCTGGGGGACGGCTGCGGAGATGATGCCGGTGAGTGGGAAGGGGCTGAGTTCGCGTCGTCGCCTTCCCGGCCTGGCGCCGCTCTGCCGGGCGGTGGGACGCCTTGCCTTTTCCTGTGGGGCCGGCGGCGGCGGATGGAGTGCGTGGCGCCGCCGTCATCCCCGCCTGTGCCCCGGCCAGCCGGGGCAGAGGGCGACGGTGCTGCGGAGACGCCGTCAGGCTCCCCGCCGGGGGTGGGGCCGCTGGTCACCGCCGTCCCTGGCTTCAGGGGGGACACGACCTACTCCCGCTCCTCCCCTCAGCGAGGGGCTGCCGCCGGCCGAGCCGCTCTCGGCATTGCACCGGCCGTGACAGCTCGAGGGCCGCGTTCCCCCGGGCTCTTCCCTCGCGTCTGCCTGACAGGGCTCCTTCCCCGCCCCCCGGCTCCCTCTTGCGCCCGCGGCAGTTTCGGCGGGGGGCAGCGGGGAGCGCGGGTTCTCCCCGCCCGGGTATCGGCCGGCGGGAGGACCGGCTGCTGGCCGCCGAGGCCCGGTGTGACGCGAGGGTGGGTTTTCTGTGTTTGTGTGAGTGGGTGTGTGTGTGGGGGGGTATGTTTGTTTGGTTTGGTTTTTTTTTTCCTTCCAAACACCGATTCTCTGCCGCCCGGGTGCGGGGAAGGGTTAACCAGTCCCGGGGCAGGCGGCTCCGGCCCTTCGGCCGGTTGTCAGGGGAGTGCAGGCGGCAGCTTCATTTCAGCCTCGCCACCTCTGAGGGAAAGGCGGCCTCCCTCCTCGGTTTCGGTTTCTGCCACCTCTTTTGTGAAAGCCTCGCTTATTTATCGAAGATAAAACCTTCCATTTGCCCGCAAACAACCTTGATTGTCTTCTGTGACAGAATCTCTCTCCGTTTCCTTCCCCTCTCTTTCCCTCCCCCTTTCGCTGTGGACTGATGCAGTGGTCAGAAGAGAGTTGCTCTTGATGACTCTTCGTTTTATGACAGTATCTTCTGAGACTGAGTAATAAACAATTACATTCTTTTTGATGATTTCTTTCAAATTCTAGTTGGTCTCAAAACTGGGTTTATGAGATACTCCATATAAGGGAGCATTTCCCATGTTTTCTCTAATTCCAATAGAAATGAGCTTTTTATTTACAGTTCCCCTGCAGTGTTTGCAGCCTAAGCACTGCAGCAGAATGCTTCTCGGTGAGAATATTAAAGACATCTTTTACAAAATTGCACTGCTCTTAACTTTATTTCACGATTGAGAGGAGGAAATAAATAGCTCAAACTAGATGTAAAATTTCAGATAGAAGAGTACAAGTAGTGTTTAAAAACCAGGTATCATGACAAGCTTTTTAACATGATGTGCTCTTTAACTTTTGACTGCTAGGTACCAAAATGTTCTATTGATACTTTATTAAGAATTTCAGTGCACTAGACACACTAGAAACCAGCAACAAAGTTCACTGAGTTACAGGCTTGTTCTATAAACATATGGATGTTAGCTTGTAAAAACAAAAACAAAGTGACTGTCAGCTTTTTCAGCTTCAATCGCAACTTGGGTTATGCTTTACATTCATAAAATTCTTACTGAAAACCTAGTATGCCAATGACAGGCTAAGTCAGAACAAATGTATTTGCTTCCCATTACTAACCTGTGTGTGGGTTTCGGGCTAATGTCATAACTTCCGTAGTGCAGTGATTGACTTATTATAAAAAGGGGTTTTTTTAACCTATTTGAGTGTTTCTGCCAGTGTATTGTGTTACCTTCATGGTTGTTTAAATGTAGCAGTTGTTTGTGCTTATTGGAAGGTATTAGAAGATTCAGACTTTTTATTATGTTTTTGAAACGTACTTCAAAGCATTTTTAATACTGACAGCTGAATTCTAATAAAAACAAATTACCTTGCTACAATGGTAGTAGTGTTGCAGATTAGAGCTTACTAAGTCTGAATCCTAAAATAATAAATGTTTTACTTTTCTGAAGAGCTTTTAGATGCTGTTACGGACAGTCTGTCATAAGGTAGTCAGAAATATGTATATTTAAATGGACACTGTGACAGTGCCTTTAGTCTTCCAGTTTCTCATCCCAGCTCTTTTATTTCTGGACTGCAAAGATGAAAAAAAACAACCCCATTTACTGGAATAATCAGCATATAATATCAAAATAACGTGAACATATGGCTGTAGAACTGGACCAAATGTTCTGGGGTTTTTTTACTGGAGATTTTGTATTCTGAAAAGGGAAAAGCTAGTGATCTAACTTGTTATGTGAACGAATTCCTTGAATTCATATTCATAGAAGCTTCTTTCCTCCCTAATCCTATTTTGGTTTGTTTGTTTGGTTGGTTGGTTTTTTCTATAATTAACAAAAGTATATAATTGCAAGAGAAGGGACTTTAATACTACTAGACTTGAACTGTTGTAACAAGTGGGTATCACTACCGTTTTATGTCAACAAATTAAAATGAAATATTATCAAACTTTTCTAGTTTCTTATGACTTGCATTTATCAGATTAGAAGCAATTAATTGAGGACATTTTTGGATTGGTAATTTTTTTACATTCTGTACAACCATTTTTAAGAACGAAGTCATATCTGAAGCATAGAAAATTGAATGATCTGTGTTTTGCCAGCAGTGATTCTCCCCCCCTCCCCCCCCCCCCCCCGGGGAATAGAGTTGCTTCTGAGAGGTTTTTTTCTTTTGTGACCAGGATACCTCCTTCTCTGTTATTTAACATCTTTTCCCTATAAATTCATATTGCTTATTCTACTTTATTTTTGAAAAATATAAAAAAAACTATATTCTGGGTCCTCAACATAGTGGGCTTCAAGAAATAATAATGATGTGGACTGCATTTTTCTTGCCCGTTGTTTTTTGCTTTGCTGACAAGGCATATCCATCATAAACTCTTCCATTGCCTTCAGGATATAAGGGCTATGTGTATGATGAGCTTATGATGCTATACTGAGTATCATGTCTACTAAGGAAGTTACTAAAAGAGTTGCTGTAAGTATACCTTGAATAGAGTGACGGGTTTTTAATTGAAAAAAGGTTGGTATTTATTGCATCCTTAGGTGTGGGTTTGCACATTTTATTCGATGTGATAGCCTTTCAAACAGGAAATCTTTTGGGTTAGAACAGCCATGGTTGTATTTTGTTTGCAGAAATATTGTGGATGTAGCTCCTCTTTCAGCAACATAATCTATAACCTGTTTGGAGGAGCCTAAATATCTCTCCTTGCCCCCCCCCCCCGCCTTTTTTTTTTCCTTTTATTCTGCCCCAGAAGGGGTTTTTTGGTGGGACTTCAGATTTTGTTTTTGGAAGAGTGTTGGAAGTTTTTCCTTAAAGAATGCAATTAATGCTTTTTCTTCTTGGATGACAGTTCCAGAATTGCCTCTGCTGACAAATATTAGCCATATTCCTTGGACACTAGGGTGCAGATAAGGAAAAGCCACTTGCAAGGAGCACTGTTTTCCTACTTAAGAAGAGATACAGTGGAAGAAGGAACTGCTATAGTTGAGAAGTATATAACACTTCCTATTTCTTATCTAAATTTTGGGTATTATTCTTCTACAGCATATGTGAGGTAACACATCATATCAAAGGCGTAGAACTATGTAGAGTCTCTACACCACCAATAAGGTGGTAGGAGACGTGATGGGGCATGCTGTGTAAAAAAAAAACAAAAAAAACCCCCAACAAACAAACAAAAAACCCCAAAAAAACAACCAACCAAACAAAAAAATTGTGATGGACTGAATCTCTTAGGAGGAATAGTTAGTATTGCATATTCACCTAGCACCTGTTGCTGCAGAGCTTTTCTGATTTTGCCTTTAACTTAATTGGGAGAAATGAGTATCAGTGAGGCCACAGCCAGCATTCACATTTGTGAACGCATCTAGGAGGAACCTTATGGGACTTTGCACGAGGCTTAGAGTCACAGACTTGTTGGATGCGTCTATTTTTATGTGTAAGATTGGGTGGTGAGAGTGAAAGATTTGGGGAGTGTTTAGTGATTTCTTTTTTTTTGCCTAGTTAATTTTGTGTGACGCCACAAGTCTTCTCCAAAGATGACCATGACTGATGTGTATTTTATGTTAGACTGGACAATATACAAGTGGATCTCAAGTATTACAATGTGCATTAATATCTTCTTAATTGCTACATATGTTCCTGACCTATGAAGACAGATAACATGATTGATAAAACACAAACTAAAGATGGATATCCGCAGTAGTTAGTTTTGAATTAAGCTATGTTCCAGGTGAATTAAGAAAAATGGGTTTTTGTTGGTTTGGGTTTGTTTTGTTGCTTTTTGTTTTTTTTTTTTTTTTTTCAAATACACACTTGTCATGTATCCAGTCTAAAACCTTTCCCAAAAAGTCCAACGTGGGCATTGCTTATTCCAAATTTAAAATCAAAATATTTTCAAATCAGTGTATGATGTTCTCTTCCCTTAGTAATACGATGCTATGTTGTAAAAGTCTACAGGAAGATGTGTCACTTTAATAGACTTAAACTAGTATTAGGAATTTTCAGTGATGTTGAGATAAAATATATTGCAGTTAATTCAGAGCTGTATAGTTACCAGCAATACTGATATTATCCTTGTTTGCTAAATAAATCTGAACTGACTGTAGGGAGTAATGTTTAAACATTCAGGGTGTTTTTAGATCTATTTTTTTTGTCCTTAAAAGCTGGAGGCAGCTTCAGAAATAAAAAATAATTGTTGAGACATGTTTGTCTGAATTAAATGCTTAGTATTACCATACATTAATTACTAGCACAGGATAGCTCAAAATACTTTACTCTAACTGAATATGCTAGCCTGGGATATAGGAGATTAATTCTTGGGCTTGTGTCAGACCCCAGCAAAGTGAGATTTTGTTTTGGGGTTTTTTTTCCTTAAATTGGAAAATGGTATTATTAGGTGGTTTCATAAATCTTTAAAATCTTTCTTCACTTCTCTTACGAACAGCTTTTATGAACAGCTTTTCCATCAGTCTTGAATCCTGTGTCCTACTGATCTTAAGTTATAAGATTTTAAAGTAAATAAATATTATAAAATATTTATTTTAACACTACAGGTTGGTACATTTTTCTGGTAGTTTGGAAATCTGTCATTAGAATCAATTAAACTTGGAAGCATGTAATAATCTCTAATGTATTAGGCAACATATCCATGGAATGTACTCAATGTTTTGAGCTTCTCAAAGCAATTTTTTTATGACAGACAATAATAGAATTATATTGTGCAATAATAGTCACCATCCTTCAGAAGTAGGTTTGTGTGTCAAAAGCAACAATGCTACCAGGAGCACAAAGCGTAAATTGTCTAATAATTCAAAGGACAAGCAAGAATATGAACTGCTTAGTGGAGGAAAAGAATTGTTTTGAACATCAATTTTCAGTCACTTTACCTAGATTTTAAGTCACTCTATCTGTTTTCTGAAGTCACGCTTAGAAGCAAGTACGTGTAATCTTGCTTGTATCGGGGAGTGCAGGTTATCATTATGGTGCAGTAGGATGTTGGAGCAACTGAATTCCTTTCAGGGCTGAGGTTTCACAAAAGGGATGAGCTGGGTTAACCATTTCCTGTGGCTGGTGGAAGAGGCTGTTTCCTCTTCCTTGCTGCTCATTCCCACCATTTGCGTTGAATGGTCTGCACTGCTTGTCTCAGTAAACTGATCCAGGTCACTAAAATGTAAAAAATAGTTGTATCCAAAGAATGCTGAAGAGAAATAAGTAAATGCACATATATACATATATATACATATATATGTATGTATATTTTGCGAGGCTAGTGCATTAAATCAGCTTACATTGTGACTATTGTATTGTTCATGCTGGTACAGGAGGGAGCAGACGTCTTGGCTGAGATTGATGATGGAGAAGGGGATAGGCAAGTGGAATCTCTGCCTTTCAGTATTTTTGTTTATTCAATTTAGTTTATTGTGGAGTTGTATCCCAGGGAACATATTTTGAATTTCGTTCTCTGGCTATTTAGCAGGTGGGTAGACCAGTGAAATGAACCTAAAGATGTCTGCAGTGCAGTAACTTTGTTACTTTGGAGATAAGTTATGGTTTCACCAGTTTTCACATCTTTACTGGGTATCCGGTAACACTTTACATTTTCCCTAAAGCAGAAGAAAGTAAGGAATTTTTTTTTTTTTTGTAAAATGTGTGGTCTTTGAGGAAGTCTTGAGAAACGCGTATAAAGTTGGGACCAAAAAAAAGGAAAACCAATAAAACTTAAGTGGTAGTTGTTAGTCTGCCATCATTTTTTCCCCCCACTTTGCAGTATTGCATTCCTTCTGGTTTCTGCCCATTATTTCCTTATCCTTTAAGATTCATAGTGTAATTTAGCCTAGTTCTTCAGTAGTAGAAGTACAATTAAGATTTTTTAGTTTCCAATTCATTGCTTTGCTTAGCAGAAGTTCATGTATTTACCTGTGAAGAGACTAGCTATAAAACTGTTTTATTTAAGGAATTCCAACTTCAGCAGGAAGCAATATAATCTAAACTTGCATATGTTGCAGACACTGTATTTAACCTCTGTATCCTTATGTCTACTTCAAGTTTGACAAAAGGATTTCAGTTTTCACATAACTAAACTATTGTTTATAAATTGAGAATGGAGGAAACTGAGGCTTCAGTTTTGTGTAGGTGAAATTGATGTAACTGCAGGGGCTGCTGTAGTTCGGCCTACCTGCTGCCCCCTCTCTTGTATTGGCTCTGTTATTTATCTGAATCTGTGCTGAGCTGTTTCAGTATGTGAACTCAGCAGGAAGTTGTTTGCCCTTTTTTTTTTCTTTTCTTTTTTTCCTCCCACCCGCCCCGCCCGTCCCCCCCCCCCCCCCCCCCCCTACTTTTCTGCCAGCTGAGCACACTGAAACCAACTCAGTGCTGGGTCAGATAAGCACTGGAACCAGCAGGAGGAAGGGCAGAAATGCATAGGTTGCAGGAAGGATGCAATCAGTTTTATCAGTTCAGGTTGTTGGGATTTTTCGGCCTGAAACAACTCCATGGTAGTGAATGAATATGGTAAGATATATCTAGATGATTTTGGTATGTAATCCATGTCCCAAGTGGCCAAGAAGAGTAACTTCCCTGCTCTCTGAAATCAAAACAAGAAGACAGTGCAGTGCCCAAGGTGTCTGCCAGCCTGATCTAGGAGAATTTTTCCAATCCTAAATCCCATGGGTTGACCCCATGCACATAAGCACAATGCATTGACTAGCATCTGAATTAATTCTGTGTTCTACTCTCCTGGGAGCCAATTTTTGACAGATTGAGACCAACAAGCCTTGCTCTCCCAAAAACCAGAATGTATCTGTCCAGATCTAAAAAGGTGAATAGCTAAGAGCTGTTGTAAGTTACAGTATTAGATGGAAAAAGCAGTAGGCAGGGCTGTGTTATTAATATGTGGAGAAAAGTATTGCCTGCATTGCTTTTTGATACTTAAAGGGAAAGAAACAGGGCGGTTTGAGACTAGCAAAGTTTACCATAGCCATTAAGTACAAGCTTACCTGCATATAAATTTTTTTTTTTTATTTTTCAAAGAAGCTCAGTTAAGTGTTAGTTTAGAGTAACAGGTACAGTTTAAGTTGACAAGATACACTTTGAATGCATGTTTGCATGAGAAAATCCTTTTCTAATTCTGTTTCCTAATGCAATTTGTCTAATTTATGATTCAAGACAGTGCTGCACCTGTTGGCATTCTTAATCCTGTTCTGAAGGTGATACTTTCAACATAGTTCAACCTCCTTTTTTCTACACCCCTCCCTCCACTACTTTTAAAAAAACAGGTTTCAGAAAGTGTATCTGGCTGTCTTGTAAAATCTTAACCGGAGTATTGGTCAAAACCTGACCTGAATCTAGCCCATCTAGCCAAAGACAGGGGTTTTCAAATTATTTAAATTCAAAACATTGTCATAATATTTCTTCAATAAATGTTACTAATACATCAATCACTTCCTTTGAAAAGGTATGTCAGGAGAGGATATTTGTACATTCTTATGGTATAATTGATGTCTGTAAAATGGTTTGCAGGCTGTTAGCATTTTGTACAGAGAAGAATGGTAGCCAGAGCATATACAGTGTAATGATGTGGGTAGCATAGGAAAGTAGTATCTTTAATGAGTTTAAACAGTTCAACTAGTGATTACTTGCCTGAAACTGTAAGTTACCCACTGACGGCTCAGCTAATTTATTTTTTGGGCACCTGAGAAACTACTAGCCATCTATGAACCGACAGCCGCTTCTTACAAATCCTGTAAGATAATTTTTATCATACATGGGTATGTTAGATACTTAGCTTAGTGAAATATATGCTTAGAAATAGTCAAACAGGGTCCTTAGCGTTCAACTTGCCATTCAGATACATCGACAGAGAAGTGATTAGATTTTCCTGCCTTGTATTTAAAAACAGTAAGTTGTTGGAAGTGAAATTTTGGATGATTCTGTAGGCTAATGAATGGGTTAATTACTTTCAGGCTCCAAACAGTTGGACTGTATGTACACTTCAGGAGACTACTGAATTCTTGAAATAGTGTCTTATAAAAATAAACTATGAAACTCATCTCTGTATGCAGCTTAATCTCTGCATGCAGCTCTGAATGTCTCAGCATGCCTGATGCTTAATTTCCTTACGTACTGGTTTACTATCCCAAGTTATATAAATTTCAGAAAATTTAAGCTGCAAGTCTGAATCATGTACTTCTGATAGTGGAAAAAGATCTGTAATGGTTGACCTCCTTTACACTTCTAAATCATGTCAAGATCAATGCAATTATTTTAAAATCATATCCTATGGATTGGTCTCTGTTCTAGCCCTTGTCACTTGGAAATGTTTTCAGTCCTTTTTCTGACTAGCTTCATGGTGTACTAACACTGCAGGGTATTTACCATTTTATTGTCATTTATCACCACTTCAGCAAGAGCTTGTTTGGTGTGGGAATATGCTATAAAAATCCAAGATTTATACTGAAAAAAAATCAGTTTCAAGGTTGTTGCTTGCAGTTCCCCCCCACCCCGCCACCAAATTCCTGACTGCAGCACTTTATTTTTACTTGTTTTTTTTTCAGATGGTGGAGAGCAATAGTATTTGGTTTTGTAGCACTGATAGGAGGTAAAGTGGTGAAGGAAGTTTAAATGGGTTTAAACTCTGAATTATAAACCTCTGTTTACCCAAGTGTGATTTTTGGGGTCCAACTCAAATACTTACATTGGAATAATTTAATTTATGTGTCAAGCAGTGTGCTTTTGCTCATTTTTAGCTGAACATAAAGAACTTTTGAACTTGATTTACCTTCACATTTACCAACCTTTAGACTGCTTTGATATCCTTTTTATAGTAGATTTTTTGTACTTACAGTACAAAATTGTAGTCTGGAAAATCACTTTAAGGGACATAAAAGACACACTAAATCAGAGGATTTACTGTACAGTGTTTCTAATATGGTATTTTTATGTTTCTGGGTGTTTTATAACATTCAACCTAACAAATCTTTGTGATTTGAGTCTTCAACACATTACTGGATTACCCCCATTTACTGCTGCTCCCTTCCTCCAGTCATCTGAAGCTACCAAATACTGCTCAGTTCTCTCTTAGAGTTTTGAAGAACTGAGAAGCCTGGGCACAAAATTACAAGTAAGCTTGATCTGGAGTGTGCATGTACTTGCCTGTATCTTTTCAGAAGCAGGAAAAAGCTTTTGGTCAGCTTTTTCTTATTATCTCACAAATGATACAGAAATTTTTCAAGCAGTGAGGTCTCAACAGGCTCTTTTCTTCCAGTGCTCAGGGATAAGAATGTTCTGATTGTGTCTGAATTTCTTTATAAACCTTTTGTCTTCCTTTGCCCACCTGAAGTGGGGACCAAAGTCATTTAGTCATCCTCCTTGTTCTGTTAAGTATTGCAGTTTCCTTGTGAGAAAAGATGTCTTCAAATATGTGAAAGAATGCAAAAATGTGAATGTTGTCATGTAGCTATGTATGTTTTTAATATATTAGTGTCTGTAGTTATACTGGAATAAACAGTCTGATATGCTGGGGACTTAGGGATACTACTGTGTTTCTAATGTCGTTTGGAGAGCAATTGGTAAAATCCCTTGCATACACCCCACCTCCATACCACCACCCCCTAGAAAAGAGCATGCTAAGCGCAATTTCTGTTTCGAATGTATATATTTGAATGTATGTATTTGACATGTTTAAATTAAATTATTTTTAACTTTTATTTTCTTTACTCTTTGATTGGAAAAAGGAAACACGCTCACCACAAATTATACTCTGCACAGGTATTGAGCTTAGAGTTGTTATTGTGTAATAGAACATCACATTTTTTACCTCAGAGAACTAGACTGAAGAAATCCATAAACTTAGTTGTCAGTTTACCTAAGTGGAAGTGATAAGTAAACCTAGGTAACTGTCTCATTAAGTATTACTAATCTAGAACATTACAATCACCTGTGAAAAATTTGATGGGGGTTTTTTGGCGTGGTGCTTTGGAGGGGTTTTGTTTTGGATTTTTGGTTTGGTTTTTTTTTTTACTTTTCCCAGTATGATCAATGGATTTTTGATTGATCCTACTGGAGAAAGAGAATGTATAGAAAGCAAACAAGCTGGTTTTCTTTTAATCTTTATCTTGTATGCAAATTCTAATAAGTTAATTTTCATCTGGAAGTAATCTTGTGTCTGTTTAAATTAATTTTTCACAAATGTGGAAAAGCTTAGCTTAGAGAGCCTCTGTGCAATTGTACACATTTGGAGTTATGCATGTTCAAAATTAAAAATTGGTATATTTGCATATAAGGCATTTACAATATAGCTTATACCGGAGGAGGAGGAGAGAAGTGAAAATAGTGAGAGGGTAAGATAGGGTGGCAAAGTGGACCAAAGTTATTTTAACAAATAAGCCTTAATTAAAAGTTAGTGATACCCTGCATGCAGTGTGGTATTTTATTCCTTATGAACTCTTGCTTTTCTTTTTACTTGTCCATTATTTCTCTGTGTATTCTTAGTTGCTCCAATCCACCAATTTTAATCTATAGCTTTATGTTAAGTAATTTTCCATTTTGTGTAGATACTTGATGTAAAGTTGTGTACATTTTAGGGAATTACATTTTCAGGTTTACTTTATATTCTTTTTCCTACATCATTCCATGTGGTTTTCCGAGGTCATGAGTGTCCTCATGTTAAAAATGCTTTAGTAGGATCATAGACTACTTTCCTACTGAGTGATTTACATAATCTGCAGATACATAGTTTTTTACTGATTATGAGCTTTGTCACACAGGGCAAGTCCTTTTGGATCTTACATGGTTTTTACATTTAATACAGGATCATAACTTACGTCTATGAAATACTGCATGTACCTTATCTCCTTCATTTAGAACATTCAAAACCTCTTTACATTTTTGGGTGGAAAATCTCCTTGTTTCTTTAATTTAGGATTTTGAGGCTGATAGTATATTAAGCAACCAGAGGTTGTGGTATCCTTATCTCTCTACATATATACTAAATTTATATTTACCTACCTAAAGTAACAGTTATAAATCAGTCAGCCAAATAACTGCACTGGATCAGATACTCAAGGTGGAGACAATACATCTACAGACTATATAAAAGTAAGGGGCTACACTGCGCTTGTATTGTTTTTATTATTTATTTTATTTAACAAAGTACACACAGGTGTTTTCAGTTATCTCAGAAGGGAGGATGACAGGATAAGAGGGAAGTTCAGTGACACATATGTTAGTTCATATTCTTCTTTTGAAAGAACCCAATTATCCAATAGGGATGGCAGGCTTTAGAGTTGGACTGTCCCATATACTTCTGGTCTGCATGTGTATGTCATGCCTTCCTATTGCAAGTAAGTCTTTTATAAGTTTTGGGGGTTTGTTGAGAAGAATTCAGCCAGTAGCCATAGCTGGAGGAGTGGCACAATATGTGTTAATAGAGGCGCAGCTTTTCCTCTCAAATATTTATTCATGTGATACAGTTTGTTCTTCTGGCGGATAAAGATACAATCTGGTTTTGGAGAACAACCAGATTAGATTTTTCCATCCTTCCCAAAGCAAAACAACCCTTCCCTTTTAAGAAATATCCTCCAGTTTCTCATCTGTTTAAAATTCTCTCAGTTGCTAACAGGTTAATTTTTTTTAAGTTACAGCATTTTATAAGTCTAAAATGATTCTACCAATTATTTTCTCAATAAACCTCTCAATGTGATACATTTTTGCTGAGGAGGAAGGAATACTGCATGGGATCAGAATTTGTTACCGACAAAATGCATTAGCGGAGGACAGTACTATTTCTGAATGTTGAAGCAGGCTAAATACAGTATCTTACTAGCTTTTTCTTCTCTGCCACTGCTTGTAGAGAAGGGTAATGTAACAATTCTGTGGCTCACAAATGAAGCTGAGAACCCCTTACTTTTCCCTTCTTGCAGTTAATGCGTAAGGTGCTACGCAGAAAATGTAGCTCATAGCTCTAAGAGGTGGATTGTTCAAGTTCTGTTGATCTTTCATAGCATGGGTTGGATTGTTTTGTTTTGTCTTTTTTTTTTTTTTAACCCCCTTGGGTCACTTGCTCACTCTCTCCATTTTCACTATTAAGGGAATGAATCAGGCTGGAGAATATACTTTACTCCCGCAATTGTAGCGTTAAGAGCTGAATGCACTGGTGGTGCCATCTCTGTCTGTTCCCCACTCTGGATCCTGTATAGTGTTGACAGGAATGATGATAAACATTTGCTGTCCCTTGACATGAAGAGGCAATCAGAAACATAGTTTACCATTTTATGCTTGAATTATGTCCAGCAAGAAGATAGACTTTGCCAAGAATGGAGTAGTGCTTGAGCTATAGTATTTTTAGACATAAATACATTTGTTGTTGTTGTTTGGTTTGTTTTTAAGCTGGTTGGTCTTTTTAAAACATTTTCCTGATTTAAGAAAATGTGTCATGTAAATGTCTTGTGATAGCTGTTAGGATCATTTGCTCTTGGAACTTCTCATATCAATGCCCCCTTCAACAGGAAAATCACTTCTGTCTCTTTTGAGACAGTCAGAGCCTTATATGTAAATTTATTTAAGATGAATACTTACTGTTTGTCATTATTACAATAGCAAACAAAGCTTACTATTGCACAGTGAGAGGATAGCAGAACTCCCCTACTGCAACCTTGCCTAATTAGGTGAAACTTGATCTAGCCTATCTTGTTCCTGTCACAACTGTGGCCTGTCTTGTTTCTTTAGAACATCTTATCACTGCTCGTCATTACTGCTTGAATTCATATGCCAGTAGAACAAAAATACTCCATTTAAGTAGTTTTTCACTGTAGTTGTTGCACAGAAACTGCTCTTAGGTTTTAGCTCTTCACAGTATTTTATATTCACTACTATTTACAACTGTCCACATGAAGAATATTTTAAGGATGGTTCTTCAGAATATTATAAAAACATCAAAAGAGAAATCTTGGCTACCAGAAAAGGCTGGACTTAACTCTAAAAACTGGACAAAGGACAGAATTATAAAAAAGAAGGTGGGTTTACTTTGCTTTTTTGTTTATTTGCTGTAAAATTAAGCATTTTGGGATTTCTTTTTGTAAAACCAAACAGTGTATCCTTATAATGGATTAGAGTGTGTGTATGTGGGATTTTTACTTGAAGATCAGAGATTATTGCCTTATATGGGTTTCTTCTGTAGATGAAATGTCTGAAATTTTTAATTTTACCTTGCATAAGTTGCTTGATTTTTAAAATTATTATTATTTGTTTGTTTTGATTCAGCCAAAGTGGAGATCTGAGAGTAAAACAGAACAGCTTTTAATTTTTAAATCTGCCATTTAAAAACTAAAGAAATGCACTGGAAAGAGTTATTTTCTATTATGTGCAATTTCCACTCTGATGGAAGGAAAACTCTGCAGACTGCCTGTTGAATCCCAAAGGATGTATTCATTTTTCACTTTTTATATTTTTGCCAAGCCCCAGATAACATTACATCTAAGATTGAATGGTTGGTATTCCCTGAAAGCAATACACTAAACAATCAGTATTTTGTTAATACTTTCCGCTCAGTGGGAGAAAGCTGTGGCAGTCCCTTTTTGTTTTGCTCTGTTGAAAACAAGAGGAAAGAGTAGTGCTGATTCCAGTTGCAACATTACATACGGGTGTGTGTTTGTAGATTTCATAAAAGTCGTTCCTTGTTTGTAAAATGAAAAAATGATGTTCAGTCCTGCAAATCACCTTTATTAATTGACAAAACCACAACGTCTTTAGTAAAACTACTATGTTAGTTGATTGGTTTTGTTTTGTGGTTTTGCTTTTTTTTTTTTTGGTAGTTTTCTTTTTGTTTTTGTTGAAAAGTTGTAAATGAAAAGACATAAATGTCTGTCTTTGTATCCTATACTTTTTTGATGAGGTTATTTTCAATGCAGTAGGTAGGTCAGGCTTTTCTGGAATTCAGTGGATTTTGGATGACTTTGCTGTAGCTGTTGACAAGGTCGAACACAAGACTGGAGAAACATCAGCACCTCCCTTTCCTTAGCCTTGGCCAAAATATTTTTAATAATTTGAGAACATTCAGTTCTGTGATACAAATTCTGTGGGACACTTTTGTTGCATGTGGATTTTTAAGACTACGTTGTCTTTCAGGAAAATTAACCCAAAACCTCATGCTTAACCCTGCTCTTCAGCTTTGTCTTGCGTTGTCAGAATGAACTTTCTTTCAAGGTAAATTACAGTATTGCTAATCCCAATATGCAAAAACTTTGGCTAGGGTTTCTCCCCATACCCCTCACCCAATAAAAGTAAAATACCAAATTTTTTGTCTTTTTTATCTGTCATCTGGTTCTTGAGTCTTTGAGGGGGTGTCCTGTTTTGTAGGGTTGGAGGTTTTAGGGGGGTTTGTTTGTGTGGTGTATGGTTCTTTGATTTGGGTTTCTGCATGGTTTTTTTTTTTTTTTTTTTTTTTTTTTTTTTTTTTTTTTTTTTTTAAACCTTTCATTTGGTGAATATGACTTTTTTTCCTGACTGGAAAGCTGAGATTCTTATGTAATAAAAAGATCTCTCAAGCTGAATCATCTTCGATTCATTTAGTTTTGGTTTTAATTTATTGCCAGCTTACCTGCGTTTACTGCAAATTTTACAGAACTACAGTTGCGTTGTTCTTCAGCAACGTGTCTTCTATAATGATTTGGAAAGTAAAATGTTTAATAGGATTTTTTAACATAATATTCATACCTCATCAACTGATGAAATGGGCAGTTAATATTTTAGGACTCTTGTTTCAAGCTTGTCATGCATTTGATGTATGACGTGCTGCTTACCTTGACATATGAAAGATTTAGACCTCTGAACATTAGCACTAAGTTGTGTTTGTGATCTTGTACAACCACATCAGATGAGATGCGGTTGTAGTGCCACAGTGATTCCTCCCTCTTTTTCCTTGGGGGCTATGGGGCCACACCTGATGCTGTACTGGGGGGCCCCCCTTAACTCTCTGAACCATTTGATTTGGAGGACCCTGGGTGGGAGATAAGAAGAATAGTAGAAATGTGGACATCATGTTTATATTTTATCAAAATAGAGCTTTCAGAGTTTATGGACAAATGGACTTCAGGAAAGATGACTGCACCAATGTAGCTATTGTTTTGATCTGGAGTCTTGCCGTCCCCTGAACTTCTGACTTTTCTTTCGTGTTACTAGTGTTCCATGCTTTTGCAAATGCAGCATCTGCTGCAGTTTTCTAAAAAGAGTTTGGCAAGAATCCATTGTTTAAGGAATTCTCATATTAATAAGCCTAAACAACTATTAATATATTTAGTTATAGCAGGGTTATTTGCTAGTTTCTTAAATAGATTAGCAATTTCTTTTACTTTCTTATTTAATAATCAGCACAAGATTGATGTGCCTGCTGATTTTGATTTTTTTCTTTTTCCAAGGTGCTCTACATAAATCTCATTGAAATTAGGCAGGCAGTACTAGATGAGGTTTGTCATCCTAAGATTCAAAGACAAAAAATATTCTGAAAGATAAAAAAGAGTATCCTTAACAAAGCCAGCAAGTGTCAGAAAAACTCTGGGACTTCTTCAGAGCTGCTTGATTTGAAGATCAGTCTTCTGTTCTTGGTTGATAGATGGCAAAGACTCATTTACAATAGTCCTATAACAAATCAGGGAATACTAATTTGCAAGGTGAGAATACTTACTTTTATGTATTGAATTGTCATGAACCTTGTAAGTGGTTTAGGAAGTCCGGCATCAGCTGATTAGAGCAGAGAGTCTTTCAAGAAGAATTTCCAACTTCCACCTTTTAATAATAGTTGTGTATATCATGAAAGATAGCATATGGCCCGCAGTCTTTTAAACAGTGGAACAAAACAAAATTTCCAAGCCTTGTTCTGGAAAAAATAAACATCTCTCCATTTGTAATGTATGTTGCCTAACGGAGAAATGTGCTCAGCAAGAACTTGTCAGTGTACCTAGTATTATCCCTGCATTCTCAAGTCTCTTACACGGTAACTAGTCTCTTGACAGTCCTTTGGTAGAATTATTTGCATCAAGGAGCAACAACAAGATCTCTTGCTGTTTCTCCAGATGTAGCAATTTAGGAATCAAGCCAATAGATAATATGATGCAGGGATGTTGAACTCATTCTGTAGTAAGTGCCAAATTACATTTTCCACTAGAAAACATCACAAAAGGCATGTTTTGTAGATTTCTCTAACTTCAGGCTGTGTTTCTTTAGCTGATGATGTTGTACTTGGACAGATTTCCTTTTAAATTAATAATTTTACTTGTAATGCAACCTCTTTTATTCTTTTAATTTGTCCCTTTTCAGCTATATCCATTTTCCCTTCTGTAGCCACATGTTTACTGACCGTCTTTTAAAATAATTTATCCAAATCTCAGCTTCTGCTTGCTTTTAACAGAACCATCTGAATCTAAAAGAAGGCATTCCAAGGTTGTGACAAACAACTATCTATAATGATAATGTCTGGAGAGCTGGCAGTGGTTTAGTACCATGGATTGACTGTGAGTTCTAATATAACAAAGTATAGTCTGAAATCTGATGTAGGATTATGATGTCTAAATGATCGTGTCACTCTTTGGTCTTAGGCAGATGTGAGAAACTTCTAGGTCAGTTGGTTTTTTAGCCCTATTCATATCTTGCTCCTCATAGCCTGTAGAACACTCATTTGAGTTTGTGGGTTGCTTGTTGTTTACACAAGTGAACTTTTAGTTGCTATTGTTTTCATAAGGTATTGTTTTCCTAGAGCTCTGGAAGTCTTTCGATTAACCACTACAATACCTTTCATTTAGTAATCTGTGGATCTATCTTGCTTACTTGAATATATTTAAATACGTAATGATAGTTGGTGTTTCCTTCCTTTAGCAAAAATGTTGGCTTATTTCCCTGCCCTACAAAAAGCATGCCACTGAAAGAGTAAGAGGCTTCAAATTCCAGATCTGCAATTGATGCTGTAGCTTTTTATCTTTCAGTAACAAAGAGCAAGGAAGTGTCACAAGTATCCCTTCAGCAAATAAATATCAAGTAGGTGTAGGTTTTTGAAATAGTGTGAATCCTGTTCAACACCTGCTGTCACATATGGAAGCTCATTTATGGAATAGGGCAAAGGCAACAGTCCTGAAAGTCCTGAGAGGAAACATCTGTGGTTTTTGTCAGTTATTGAATACATGTAGGCCTTATAATAATGTAGGAAAATCTTGGTTAAGGATTTCTTTTAATGCTATGCTTCCACGTTTCTCTAAGAGGAGTTAGATACTTTCTTTTTTTAAAGTGATTTCTGTGCTTTAGCAATAGAAGCAATTTTATTCCCCATCACTATATCTGTTGGTACAACTATTGTCTGACAAGACTATTTTTTTTTCTCCTGGTTATGTTTTCTGTAGCCAAGCTGGCTTGTGCAGAGCCTCATGAAGGTGAATCTCAATGCGGATCAATTTTTTTTTTTCTTTCAGTGCAAGTTAATGCAACTAGCTTACGAGCTTATGTGAGATAAGTATAGTTAAAGTACATTTAAACAACATTACATTTTCAGATTTGATCAAAATTGTAAATGTTATCCAAGAATAATATTACCTTGTTTGTTTGTATTTTTGAGTAACCTTATAAATGCTTAAGTTTATCAATAGTAAATGTTTGTTAGTAGCCCATAGTTGAATGCTATAGATTTTTAGTGTCTGAGACTTGCTCCCAATTTTGCAAATTCTTTTGCAGGCCATATGGAGGCAGTTGGCTTCAAATTTGAAAGTGTAGTAGGAAACATGCTATTGGTTTCACAAGTCTGCATTTTAGCAGACAACTTTACTCATTTTTGTATTCTTTGCAAACTGAAGTATGTTGGTTGCACTGCCTTTGTGAATTTTACTAATACAGTCAAAAGGCATTACTGGGCTTTAAATTTGGCCTGAACTCAAAGTTTGTACAGCTTGCATATTAGGAGGATGTGAGGAAATGTGCTCAGAAATATGGAAATTGAATGCAGTTATTTCTCACCCCATATATGGGGAAGGGGAAAGGATTTCAAAGGAGAGAAGTCTCCTGATGAAAAAAACAATAATCAATAATAAATTTGCTCTATGTCTTGATGCTCTTATTTGAAATAAGACTCTAACATATTGCAAGAAATTCTTCAACACATCTATTTTTAAAAATAACAGCTTCATTCTGAAGGTAAATAATTATTGGAACAAAGCATGCTGGTGAATAACTTGTTTATTAGATGGACTTCAAATGTTTATTTTTAATATAGGGAAGTGAAATGGTTTAATCTTGTTACTGTTTTTCTGGTGTTTACACATCATAACGTACACATAATAACATTTACACATAATTACGTACAGGACAACCAAGGGATCAGGCCCAGCCAGCACGGGTTCATGAGAGGCAGGTCCTGCTTGACCAACCTGATCTCCTTCTATGACCAGGTGACCCGCCTGGTGGGTGAGGGAAAGGCTGTCGACGTTGTCTACCTGGACTTTAGTAAAACCTTCAACACTGTCTCCCACAGTATTCTCCTGGAGAAACTGGTGGCTTGTGGCTTAGACAGGTGCACTCTTTGCTGGATAAAAAACTGGCTGGATGGCTGAGCCCAGAGAGTTGTGGTGAATGGAGTGAAATCCAGTTGGCGGCCGGTCACAAGCGGAGTCCCCCAGGGCTCAGTTTTGGGACCGGTCTTGTTTAATATATTTATTGATGATCTGGATTGGGGGATTGAGCGCTCCCTCAGCAAGTTTGCAGATGACACCAAGTTGGGCAGAGTGTTGATCTGCAGGAGGGTGGGAAGGCTCTGCAGAGGGATCTGGACAGGCTGGATGGATGGGCTGAGGCCAATTGTATGAGGTTCAACAAGGCCAAGTGCTGGGTCCTACAATGGAGTCACAACAACCCCATGCACAGCTACGGGCTCGGGGACGAGTGGCTGGAAAGCTGCCCTGCAGAAAAGGACCTGGGGGTGCTGGTTGACAGCCGGCTGAAGATGAGCCAGCAGTGTGCCCAGGTGGCCAAGAAGGCCAATGGCATCCTGGCCTGTATCAGAAATAGTGTGGCCAGCAGGAGCAGGGAGGTGATTGTCCCCCTGTACTTGGCGCTGGTGAGGCCGCACCTCGAATCCTGTGTTCATTTTTGGGCCCCTTGCTACAAGAAGGACACTGAGGTGCTGGAGCGTGTCCAGAGAAGGGCAACGAAGCTGGTGAGGGGTCTGGAGCACAAGTCTTATGAGGAGTGACTGAGGGAACTGGGGTTGTTCGGTCTGGAGAAGAGGAGGCTGAGGGGAGACCTCATTGCTCTCTACAATTACCTGAAAGGAGGTTGCAGAGAGGTGGGTGTTGGCCTCTTCTCCCAAGTGACAAGTGATAGGACAAGAGGAAATGGCCTCAAGCTGCACCAGGGGAGGTTCAGATTGGATATTAGGAAAAATTTCTTTACTGAGAGAGTGGTGAGACACTGGAATAAGCTGCCCAGGGAGGTGGTGGAGTCACCATCACTGGAGGTGTTCAAGGAACGTGTGGACGAGGCATTGTGGGACATGGTTTAATGGGTGTGGTGGTGTTAGTTGATGGTTGGACTTGATGATCTTACAGGTCTTTTCCAACCGTAGTGATTCTGTGTGAATAATCAACATCAGAGAATTATTTGAGATTTGTTCTGAAATTTCAACACTATAATCAAATAGTCATGACTTGAGTCAAGAATATATCTTTAGATGGCTTTAATTAAAACAGTTTTGTGGTTATAATTTCATAATCTGGTTTCTTTTAAAATGTAATTGCTTAAAGCTTCACCTAATTGAGTCTATAATCTTAAAAAGGGACAGTATTCATACTGCAAATAAAGTTAAAATTCTGCATTAGTGCTTGAAATACGCAACTAAAATTTCTATAGGTGTAGCTGATGCAAGGTTTATGTAATGGCATGAATTCCAGGCAAGCAAACTTGCATGGGATAATTGATAATTTGTAACTTTTTTCTCTGACCATTTTACATGCAAAGTTGTGCATATTAGTATGTCTCATCACCAAAGGGATGATTTTTCACCTCTTCACAATTTGCTTGCATCTCATTCTGTAATTTTTCTAGTAACTGAAAACCTCAGTCTTAATCAAAGTTCATATTTGATTCACAGGCTTTTAACATTTCAGTAAGATACAGTTTTGGACGTTTCAGTTAAAACTCTGTTGTAGTAGCACCTTAAATATAGCAAGCTTCTGGGACTCCCAAGCCAACAAAATCAAAGATGAAATTTATCAAAACTTCTTGGGAGATGTTGAGGTCCCTACTGTGCAAGAGAGATTTACTTTGAAGAAGTCTTTTCTTTGCTGGTTGTTCTCATCTTGGAGTTGTAGGCACCACTAAGTGTTCTGAAATGGCAAAGCACAAGATCATGAATGGATTTTTTGGGACTCTTTATTAGGGGAAAATGCATTGTGAGAAGATAATGCCTTCCAATTTGCGTGAAACAGAAGGAATAAAGTTGGCATTTCTATCAAAAATTTAATTTGTACTTAAGTTCATTGTGTGTCAGCCTTTTAATAATAAACATTTCATATATTCGAAATGTCTGATCACTCTTCTGCTGGAAGAGGAGGCTTTTTGATGTTTGTTGTTTCTTACATTTACACAATGAAATTTCTAGGTTGGTTTAAAAAAAAAAAAAGCAAAGGGAAAATCTAATAAGACTAAACAGCAGTGTGTGAATTTAGCCATCTTAAATATCCAGTATATGCTTAACTCACAATCATATGCTTGATAATTCTTAAGTTGGTAGAAGTTATTAACACAAAAATATCTATTATCCACTATGCGTTAGGCATTCCTGTATCTAGATTTGGGTAATAAGAGCAATAGATAGCACAAAGGGAAAAATTTGTTTTTCATTTTCTTGGGATTTGATTTGATCATCTGATACATTTTTGCCAGCAGCCCTGGTTTTGAGTGGAAATGTGGGGCTTAGTTAAAAACCAGTTATATGTAAAGTAAAAAGCCAGCTGAGAAATCTCCCATCTTCATCTCCAGAACTCACTGTTTCAGAATCACAGAATCATTAAGGTTGGAAGAGACCTGTAAGATCATCAAGTCCAACCATCAACACAACACCACCATGCCCACTAAACCATGTCCCACTGTGCCACGTCTACACGTTTACACATTTTTGAATACGTTTTTTCTCTTTTTGTAGTTGAATATGTGCCTATTACCATAAGAAAATGATCTTGGACTTGTTTTAAATTCTAATGTTTCACCATGTCCTGAAATAGTACTTGTCTGATTGCTTTCTGATAGCTTAAATAATTCCGTTTTCTGGGTATCGGGAGATATGTGCTTATATGGACTGTGTTAGCCTGAAACACCAGTTTTTATTGTATCAGCTGAGGTAATAAATTAAGTTGGGCATAAGGCAATGGAAGTGTCGGTGTACAATTTTATATCTTCTCAAGCACCAGTGTTTCAGGTCTTGGTAGCATAAGGTAATAGTTGACTAAGATGTATTTCTTGTCTCCACGAAAATTGTTTTAAGAGGATCTAATTAAATGTATACCTGTTCTTTTTAATTCAGGATATTAACTGAAGATCAAAAAAATTGTATTTTTTCAGTAAGATTGCAGAAAAATGGTAAGGAAAAGACTTCATTCAGCAGTTGGAGTTTCAGCTTTCTGAGCTATTTCTTAACTAAGAAACAACATGCTACATCAGCTGCCATCTTCTGTTTTTATGGTGGTGGTCTAGTTTTATTCCAATCATAAATAATTGCATTGTACTAGGGGAGTGCAAATGAAGCTGCAAAACTCAAGTAGGGAAGTCAAGGTGGTTTCTAGGACAGACAGAACAAGCTCAAATAGAACAAAGGACGTCAGACTCATTTGAAAGATTATTTGTTTCTATACAGTAGTGTGTAAGGCACTTAGTTGTGGCCTTGTGGGATCTCTGCTGTGGTAGACAAGTTATGAATGCATCTGTGCTGCACAGCTCTTGGAATCTTGATTTGGGATGAAGTAAGAGATGAAATAGACAGTTAGAGAAGTCTAAGTAGACAAAAGAATATTTATCAGCCTCATTGTCAGCGCTTTTCAGCATATTGACAGCTTACTTTGTCTAATACGTTTTGTAGCCAGAACAGCAAAGGAGGGCCTTCAAGGAAAATAATGAGGTCACTTTGCAAGTGCATATAAGGTGTGATGAACAACACAGAAGAAAGCATAAAAACACCTGTTTAGGAGAGTAGGAACTGGTCTAAAGGATCAATTCAGCATCCATTTCTTGATAAGGAGTGAAAAATGACAGGGAAGAAGATTCCACGTCACAATGAGGAAGTGAAGACCAATAAATTGTGCTTATCAGCACTGATACAGAAAGGCAGCATGGTCAAAGTCATAGGCATTAAGAATGATTTTTGCTGTGATAGGCATCACGAGTAATAAAGGTGCACCGGTGAGAAGTTGGGAAACTGATAGGCAAGTTTCCAAACTCTGAGAGCATTAGCTGGGCCAGTTAATAGAAAAAAAACAAACCACCTATCTGTGTCTTACATACTGTGCAGGAAGACTAGAGACAGATCTGAGTCACAAGACTGAGAAAATGGTTGGTGTCAAAGATGCCTGGATTACAACTCGTAGTGATAGGTACTTGTGTGTTATGATGAATATGAAATCTAGGGAGTCATTGGAGAAAAGTGGCTAAGGACTGTGTTATGGCCATATGGAACTTGAATTATTAACTAGGCATTCACAAGACATGATTAGAGATTGTCAACATTTCGGCTTCCTTAGCAAAAGATGAGGCCTAGAAAGATAAAACTGTGTCATCTGTATGGATGATGCCTATTGAAAATTTTGTAGGTGATGTTATCCAGCTGTGGAAAGAGATGAGATAGTAAGCAAGGATAAAGATCTTGTGGATTTATCCCTCTTTTCTACCTCCTTGAGAAACTGCAGGGATGATTAAGTGTGTCCTTTAAATAACACAGGAAGTATGGTTGGAAGAGGAGAATCAGGCTGGGAATGGAGAAAGGGGAGATAACATACTAAGAGGAACACATATAACTATTTGACAAGCATCTGTTGGGCAGAGAAGATGTGGGTAGACTACTGATTCTGAGGCTCTCCTAGGAGGACGTCATCTGTAAGCTGAGAAATGAGTGAGGTGACAGTAATTTTGAAGGCAGGTTGTGATATTTGATACAGCTTCTCTGACATGGAAAAGACCTGAACTGTGAAAAGATACGGTAGAGGTTGGGAGGATATTAAAAGGAGGAGAAAAATATGAGAATTGATGAAAGTTGGAATAAAGCCATTGGTTTGGTAGCAGGAGCAGTAGAGGAGAGTAACAGGTAACATTACTGTCTGGGTTGAGGAGAAGGGAGGTGTAAGATTTGGAGCTTGGTATTCATTGTGGAAACAAGATGTGATTTAGAAGCACTGAGGTGACTTGCTCATGGGTGTTGGGTTGACCCTGTTGTGTGACATTGTGTCCATGTATTAAAAGTTTTGAATGAGTGAACTGAGAGATTATAAAATAAATGCTACAATGGTTATGATCTCATCTTAAAGAATATGGGTTTTAACATGATGGGGTTTTACAGTTGTTCCTATTTAGGTATCCATTTAAAATGAGAAATCAAAGGATTTATCAGTTCTCCTGTGTCCTAATCTTTGGCTAAGAATATTTTTTCATAAAGCTGATTTACTGCCGTGGGTGTACTGTGTATTTCATGTGTATGCTTCACTCATATTCTTCAGCAGCAAATTTCCAGGCAACGTCAATGCTTCTTCGTATTTTATCATTATGAAATACCGCTATACAGCTATGACACTGACTTGAAAATGTAATTAATATTGCAATGTATTAATAATGTTCAATATTTTGAATATTCCTGTGTATGTTTCAGGACATCTGTTTCACAGCACAGTGTTTCAGTTCCTTTGGTGTTACTCAGACAACCTGTTAAAAATAAATCCTTACTTAACCGAGTTTGCTTGAGGAGTAGTATGACAATAGTTGGCTGCAGCACCTTGCCTCGTCATTAGTGAGATACCTTTCCCTGGGCTGTCTAGCAGATGATATTGTGAGTGACACCCAGCTTTGGAGAAGACAGTGCTGGTGCAGTTGGAGCTGAGAGAGGAAAGTGGCATGCTTGAGGTACAGTAAATTTTGGCCTGGTCTAGCAAAGGGGACTGTGAGTTTATATAGTGGTTGAGGTCTGAATTTATGGAGAATTGACTGAGTTGTATGGGACAACTCACACCTCCAAGGCTTTTCTTTCTTTTTCAGCCTGTCTGCAGGTGCAGACAGATAATCTTGAATACATGAAACACATTTTCTGGGCCAGTGTTATCTTTACAGCAATAAAAAATCGAAACTTGGAAACCATGTAAAACCACATGATGTTATCTTTTTATGAAAGGATAAATAGAATGGCTTAACAGGTCTTTCAGACAAATGATAAAGAGGCAGTATGCATCATATCATGACTTCAGTAAAGCCAGGGTCTCTTGGCATTCTTATAAAGTCTGGGAAACTTGGGTTTTATTTTGAAATCACTATCAAGTGTTATGGGGAAACTGTATTTAGAATAGTGGCATTAATAATTATCTGTCAAACTGGTGGTGTTTAATTTAACTTACTTAATTTACTTACTATGTATTCCTTAACTACAGAGAAAGAAAAAGTGTTTTCTATCCCCCCTGTGGCTAGGAGAAGAACTAGTGGGTTTAGATAGTGGCAAGGAAAGCTTTGCCTAGACTTTAAGAAACTTCTTGCAACAGGAATCCTGGATTTCTGGGGTGGATGGTTCAGGGAAGTGGTGGAACTTCCATCATGAAAGGCTTTTCAGAACAGGTTAAACAAGCATCTCTGCAGAATAATGTAGGTATAGTTGATCCTGCCTGAGGCGAAGAGACTGCATTAGATGACCTCTTAAGGTTTCTTCTAAGCCTATTGTTTTATGTTCATATATGACTCTTTCTTCTTAAATATGAGGTAAAATTCCACTACTAGATTCCACATCAGATATTTATTTTGTAAAAGATTCCACAGCCACTGAATATTGAGACTATGTCTGAAACTTCTATGGGGGAAATATAACATTGTGAACTGTTTACAGTAGGTGGTTACATGTACTTTCATTATTATCTGTGGCTGCATCCTATAGCTTCCTCCTAGCTTGTGCTATAGTTTTCACTATAGCTTCCTTTAATGCTGCTGTTGGAAAAACTCAGGTGAATTCTAGCATATTTACAGTCCTGGATGACTGCTTCTAGCATTGAAGCATAGTTATTTGAAAACTTCAGGATACAGTGTACAAACTTGGCAGGCTGAGTGAGAGTAGAAACATGGACTAAAACACCCTGGAGGGCTGATGAGGAGACTGAAAGCTTGAAGCCTGGGCTTTCTTGGAATTTGTCCTGTGCCTGCTTCTAAAGTAGATAGACTGTTCTCGCTCAGTATCTAGCTGTTATTAATGCAAATCTCCAGTTTGGTACATGTATATGTCCCACAGATAAGTGTTACGAATGTTTTTAAGAATTGCCTATACAAATTGAAGCACAACTCTGTTTAAGTGGAGAGTGCCCATTTAATGAAGAGCTTTTAAATAATTAGGTTTAATCTTTGTGGTTTAGTATGTGATGCTACATTTTATTTACTGGAAAGATCTGAAAGAACTTTCTTTGCAGACAAAATTACTAATTTTGTCACATTCTTTAGGGACACCTGAACATCACGTTATCTCTGTTCCATCCCCATGAGTTTACAGAACAATATTGTGACTACAGATGGGAAATTAAGGTAAAGAGGGAGAATGGTTAAAAGTAT
This sequence comes from Gavia stellata, assembly GCF_030936135.1. Lineage (NCBI taxonomy): Eukaryota > Metazoa > Chordata > Aves > Gaviiformes > Gaviidae > Gavia > Gavia stellata. Next base: position 12,208,116 of record NC_082600.1, read on the forward strand.
CTGTTTCGTTTTAAGCAGGAGTTTAGGGTCAGGTGTCTTTCAGAGGATTTAGTGTAACATAGGAATACTTCTCTTTGAATACAGCCTTTTTTGGTCCTTAACCAGTGTGACTCAGGAAAAAATGAATCACTTTCAGTTTCATTGTATTAGAACTTTTTTTTATTGGTAAATTTTTTTTAAATCTTTTACTTTGTACAGGCCCCTCAGCTGTTAACTGTATGCTTCCAGCTTTTCCAGTAAATTACATGAGGGCCTACAGAACAAATCCGTTGAAAATACTATATGAGGCAGAGGCCCTTAATAGGGGGAATGTAGCAAATAAACATATTATTAATGATTGTATCATAATACATATGCACCGAGGAGGTGAGGTGGGTTAAGTTAATGCACACAGTTTTTGAGTGTTTAACTGTGCAGCAAGTTACACCTGCTAACATGAAGACGGATGGGAGTACCTCTGGATATATGTTTTTGTGCACACATTTATTTAAGGTGGAGCAAGGAGTTTGAACAGAAGTTTACATCGACCCAGATTAGTACTAGCTCTTAACGTGAGACTTTTTCCTTTATAGATTTAATCCCATTTTTTCTTCTTTCTGTTTTCCTTGATGTCAAGTCATCTTGAATGTTGTTAAGGGGGGCAGGGGAATAAAAGATATTTTCTGTTTTGTGGCTACTTTCCAACTGGAATAGCTGGGAGCAATTACTAGAGGAAAGGTAGTCTTTTGATGTTGTAACTTTGAGTGAAGAAAGCACACTTAGTACTGCTGTGGGAAGGTTGCATGTACAGTCTCATCAACACAGCCAGCTTGGGGAGTGGAGCTAAAGTAGTACAGAAAGAACTGACTTTTCAGAGGTTTTTAGCGCTAACAAGTATACTAAGCAAATACAATCCCTTGAAAAATGTGACTTTTTTCCTCCCTTTTTTTTTTTAAACTCTGAGGCTTACCATTTAACCAAAGGCATACAATTCAACCAAATATAACTGTGTCTTCAGACAAATTACAAAAATTATGTCCATCATGTAAAAGGTTGCCCACCTGTGAAGCTTCAGGTTACTTTGCCAAAGTATGTATTCATTTGCATCATTTAAATGCTATGATTTCAAGAATCTAACATAGCCAAAACTTGTTCCTTCTCTCCTAGCCTTATTTTCAGATAGAAGTAAACCATTTCAACTGAAACTTTTAAAAGAATTGTCAGTTCAACGCACTGTCAAAAAATTCAACACAAAGGACTAAAGCTTTGGCAAAGTTACAAGAAACTAAAAACTGCTTTGATGGATCGTGGTAACCAGCCATAAGCATACATGTCCATTTACAGAGGGATTATAAATCTTACCCATAATGTTATTCTTGTCATGTTTATTTTTTTTCTTATATTCGGCTACTTTTTCTTTTTTTCTTTCAGATGATATTAACTGTGTTTCTGAGCAACAATGAACAGATTTTGACAGAAGTTCCAATTACACCAGAAACAACCTGTCGTGATGTAGTAGAGTTCTGCAAAGAGCCTGGAGAAGGAAGCTGCCATCTGGCTGAAGTATGGCGTGGAAATGGTAAGTAAAATGCTCAGTAGAAATTGATTTAAATATATGTATAGAAAAGGTAAGACTTACTTTTCAATATTAATGATTTCAAATTGTAATTTGTTTTTTTGTAGCCAACTTTGATGCAAAGCATGGTGATTCAATATCTGTAGCGATTAATGCAATTCTTGACTTTTTTTTTCTCTGTTTTATTCCTCAGCGTGGAGTATTTGATAAAATGCATGTGTAAGATATATGTTAGTGTTCTGTATTTCAATTTTTCAAATTACATACACAAAGTATTCAGTATCACCATCTTAACAGGAAAAAAAAATAATGGGGGGTTATTTTCACTTCTAGAAGCCATTTGTTTCAAATAGGCGTACAGCATATATAGGATGGAGGGTATTTAAATGAGAATACAGTATCTCAGTGATCTTCTTTTATAGTAAGTGGGTGCAGATCACCACCTGCATTCTTTCCAATCCAATATCCTCACTATTAGGCATGTGAACACAAACTGAAATTTAAGAATGGGTATAGATTTTTTCCTTCTGTATCATGAATAACAGATGTTCTGCAGACAGAATTGTGCCAGAATTGGACATAGTATCTCCAGCTTCTTCATGAACATTTCCCCTCAAAGATTTGACAACAACCCTTGGGGTAGGTAGTAGTACCCATATCCTATTTGTGTTGCAATTGTTATTTCACAGAATAATGGGATGGGCAGATCTTTTCAGGAGTGTGTCAAAACAGCCCTATTGTGGATTCCCTTTCTAGATTGATTCTTGCAATTGCATGTAGCGCGAGCCTCCATGTTATAGTATATCAATGTATGGATGTGAGTAGAATTGGTGGATGGGTGAGGATAACAGTCAGGCAGGTTCTTATCCCTCAGTTACTAACGACACCCCTGTTTAAGCTGTTTATGTCATCTGTTTTGTATAAAGACTGATGAGGTCGTAACTTGATACTGAATTCTTAGATTTTTGCATAGAGGAGTTTTATTTTGGTCGGGGGCTTTTTGTCAAACAGGCAAAACAGGCATTATTCAGATACCTTTGGAGCTTTTAAGTATTAGCAGTCTAGAATATTTTTCTCCTGGGGAAATTATTCCTCCTCTTTTCTAAACTGTTCTAAGACTTTGTAAAGGGAAAAGGTGCCTCAAGAAGTCATTTCCTAACTGGATGGGAACTCACAGAGTTTAGGCAAGAGTGAGCAGGGGAGAGGTTAACCACGTCAGCAGTTCTAGGAATATAAATTCAGTTCATGCTGACTTAGAAGACTGTTTTTAAGGATAAAATTTACAGGAGTGTTAAAACTTTCAAATTGGGAGTTTAGAGAGTCTAAGATGCCAAGTGCATCACATAAATTTCTAAAATGAATCTGCAGACTGTGTTTAACAGCACTCAAATATCCCTAATATTTTTCCAATCACTTGTCTGTGAAAGTGTAACAAATGTGGTATTATTTGTTCTTCTGCTTTCACAATACTTTGAGGGTGTACTTCTTAAAAAATGGAGAGAATGTTGTCAACTAGCTTCAAAGGGTGACTGGAAACTGTTGCCAGTGATCCACAAATATCTTTCTGGGACACTTATGCCTTGCAACGCTAGCAAGTGCAAGCACACATTTTCTATAATAACTTCTAAGATTGAGAAAATATTTCATCTATGCATGTAATACATTAATTCTCAAAGTGTTAGATATCTAAAGCTAAAAGTTTCTATAAAATGGGAAATAAAACTTCTCCAGGAAGTTGTGATAGAGAGACCAAGACTAAATTTGGCTATCTACCCTGTGAATTATGCATCTTTGGTCCCATTATAGTTGATGGAGATCTAGATATTACTGTGAGTATAACATGGAGATCACTGATTTCAGCTAGTTGTTATCTATTCCATTTTGAGCATCAGAGCTCACCCGGTTTTCTGAAGTAGACATCTACATGCAGACAGCAAAGTTTAGGAGCAGAATCCTGTCCAAGGCTTCTACCTGTTGAATGGGTCTGTCAAACTTTTCAAAATGTTTCTTTTAAAACTCGCATGAAGGTGATTTCACAAATCTAGCTTCACTTCCTAAATACCCAAGGTGATAACATTGGTGATAACAAGGTGAGTCCATTGAAAATATGGAACAAAAAAGACTAGAGAGAATGAAAGAAAAAATGAAACACTTGCATATGCTTCTGGATCTCTCAAAGAGGCCTGTACTGTCAGCAAAAAAGATGTCGTGCACACTGGTTTTAAGTCTCTCAACAGGAATTTCAGCACAAGCATTTTGTTTGTTGTTCTTAAATGTAGCATACTGTTATGAAATCTGTGTGTTGGTGGCCTCACCTTCTTGCCCCAAAGTCTGTGGTACATAAATTTCTCAGTGAAACAACCTGAATTATTTTTTTTAACAAGGCATAAATATGATATTTTTTTTCCTTCAGCTGCTCCTGAGAGCTGAATTGAACCCTTTCCCCTGAAGTTTTTAAAAATAATTTTGCCTGGAGCAGAGATCTGATGTAGAAAACAAGAGTCTAAACTCTTAAATGCAACAGTTACAACAACAAACAACTTAAACTGTGGTTCTGAGTGGGAAGTGTGAAGCAATTTGTAATCAAACTGCGGCACGCAGTTTGCAATGAAACTGTGGCATGTTGTGCCAGTGGAAGAGTATTTTTTCTCTTCTATTACACTGTCTCTGACCCCTCAGACCTTATCCTCAAGAGAGGTCTACAAATGCTCTTTCAGAAGACATTTTGAAAAGTAGAATACAAAACAAAAGTTAATACAGAAAATCATGGGATGAATAAACACATTAGGTTTTGTCACGCACCATAAGTGGTCTGTTTTCTTGGTAGCCCCTCCACATTGCACAGGTGACAAATCACAGCTCTCTCCATAAGAGAGCTGTCATACCTGTCCTCTTGTGAATGTGCTTAACTCCTCTGTTCTACAGATAGCCAAAGCCTCTCTTGGGTAGCCCAACTGAATAATACATGTCTACTCAAATTCAAAGCAATGGGGCTTGTAGATTGTAGTTTTATTATCAGATACAACAAATATTTTGTGTGCCCAAAAGCTTGTCCATTTCCTAAACTGTATCGATCTAACAAAATACTGTCTCTTCTAATAATCTTCCTCTTCTGAATGTGTATGTACAAATAAATGAGAAATACTTGATATTATTTTTAGAGGGTGACAGAAATAGACCATTTGTCTTTCAGAAAAATGTTATTAAAATCCATGCAAGTTTGTCTCCAAGAATTATGTATGATTTCTAGAGTTCAGAAGAGGATTACAATAGCTTAGCTGTTGGAAAACATATTTGTTTATTTATTATGTTAGCTTTTCTCTGCTTTTGTGTGGCAAAGAAATGGTCGAGGAGCTTCCCAAGAGTTGTAAAATAGTTATTAGAGTTAAGAAACTGATTTCTTCTCAGAGCTGCATGGCATAAGCATTTGGTTTCTCACATCTGATTTTTGTATTTCATTCTCTGTTCCCCCTCCTTTCCAGTTTCTTGAGATGAGTAATAGTTGAAAAAGTCAACAGCATTCACGCCTGATATATCAGTACATTTTGTAGCACCTCGTGCTTTGCACATTTGAAGCTTCCTCTTTTTGCACAGATTTCTCATGCTATAACAGGAGGAAAAAAACCACAGAATATTCTTCCTCATTCCCCAGCTGTTGCACATGGTGGTTGGTAAGGAGGTCAAAAGACAGGTGTGACACCAGGAACTTGTAGTATGTTTCAAGAGAGAATGGATTTAAAACTTTAAATCCACCCAGTACTCAATTATTCACTTCCTTTACATCTGGAATGCCTTTCAACAATTGGTATTAATTGGTCTTCCTGAATTTAGTTGTAACATAGAGGCAAGTGACTGTGAAAGAAATAGTTGTTTACTACAAGAGTACTTCTGCAAACCTGCGCGGGGAAAGACTCGTTCCTGATCTTTCACTGAACTCCCCTGCTATGGAGATAATTCGTTACTTTGTTTTCTCGTTTCATGTATAGCAGGCATAAAAGTGTTTATTACAAACAGCAGGATATTTTTGATCAGGATAAAAGCAGATTCTGAAGTTTGAAACTTATTTTGTTTTAAATAGTGGATATATAGTTCCAACAGAAAGATTTTTTGCAATTCTCTTCTAAAACATGGATGCGATATCTGTGTTTTGGTCTTTCAGGGTGTTTCAGTCATTTCAGAATACTTAAAACTAGCCCATCCTCAAAACTTTTGCTTAAAAGGAAAAAGGAGTCAATCTCAGTTCTAAAGTTAGTCTTTCAGAATTTTCATCCAACTTAAAATCTAAGGCAGTTTATGGATATATGCATATATCACAGTTTTCCACTTAGTTATTCATGAAAACAAACATTATCTAGATAATTTTTTAATGTGTTGTTAAAGTGTAGGGTTCCAACCTGTTTATTATTGCTCTACACCCTTTCTCCTATTTCACCTTTTCTTCTTTCTCTTCTATTTACATTTTTAAAAATTAAAATTAAAGTTTGCAATAGAATTGTGAAAACAAGTACTGACAAATACATCTGAAGCTATAACAACTGGGAAAAGTTTAACTGCGGGGTTTTTTCATGTTTTAGTTTTGATTCTTAAAGAACAGATATTTCCAGAAAATATCCCTTTGTGCTAGCCTAACTTACAGCAAATATAAGATCATGCTTTCTTCCTGCAATTTTTCTAGATTTAAAGGATTTAAACTGAAGAAAGGAGTGGGGACTTCAATTCTTATCATGTCTTGTATCAAGTGTTAATGTCCATTTTTTCTTCCTCTGTCTTTTCTGAATTTGTTTCATGTAGCTAAGTTGCACAGAATGATTAGTGCTTCTTCATTTTTCTTTTCTCTGTTTCAGTGATGATGATGTTGCTGTTATTACTTTAACCCGTTTTCTGTCTAAATTAGGGCAACATATCCCAAATTGTTTTTGTGGAAGAATTGCAAAAGTAATAGAAAATGTCTTTCCCATTTCTCTCCATGGTCATGTCTGAAAAATACTAGCCTTGATTCTTCAAGGTGCATTATGTAAACGAAACCTTTTATTTTGAATAGCTCCTAGGATCAGGGCCTTACTTTTAATGGGGGACCAGCCTAACCAGGAGTCATGCTGCAGCCACTCCTCGCCATTCCGGAATTAGCCCAACCCTGTTCAGACATCCAGTTTCTTGGTACTTTGTTATCGAGTTTCAGCTCTTGCTAGGTTTACCTAGCAATTTTTCTATTTGGAAAAAATTCCTAAAGATTCTTATCTTCTGTGTCCTAAAGTCTCTGAACTGAACCATTTAAATATTTTTACACTCTGTGATCTTTAGAAGACTCATGCTGCAATTTCGTGGGTATGCTTCAAAGCACTTGAAATCTTACCTTACTTTAGGGGTTGAAAAACCTGAAAATCATGTTTTTAAAATTCCTTTTCAAGAACTGAGTTGTCATAAGCCACTGACCTTATTCTTGTGTGCATAAGCACTATTGACAGTGTTTCCTGGAGTCCACTTGAGTGAGGAACAAGCAAAAGAAAAGAAAAACATGTACTTTTTTAAATCTGGTGTTGTGATTTTTTTGTTGTTGTTGTTGTGGGGTTGGTGTTTTTAGGCAAGACAGGTAAGCAGTCAGCTCATGAATATAATTAGCTTGTAGTTTAAATGACCCTTCCCTGTTGAAAGCAGCTACATCTACCTGTGGCTAAACTGTGTTAATCACTATACCTATTTGTCATGACAGCTTTTGACAAGACACTTTATTGTATTAAATGCATTGTGAATCAAGTGATGCAAATGCATTGTTCTTTAAAAACTACAATTAAGTGTCCCAAGAGTATCAAGATGTGCATACATTTATGTAGTTCATAATGCATATAAATTTAGGTAAATTTCATTATAAAAAGGTGTATTTGTGATGTGGTTTTCCCAAGCTTTCCCCAAGATATCTATTATATCTTTCAATCATTTTGTCTTCTCATGTCAAATGGGTTAAATATGAAACAGATAACAAATTGTTAGTGGTGCTCTGCCTGGTAGGAGATACTGCGGTTTGGGTTTTGGGGGCAGAGAGCATTTTGCTTTTAACAGTGAAGAACACAAACTCCACCTTTTGGTTTCCATTCAGGCCTGAGTTTCTGTCGTAATATTGGTTTGACTGATCAGTGCTGCATGTAGGAAAGCTAATTAAATATCTGCTAGTATAATTTTATTCTGATTAGAAGGTATCTTCTAATACTATGCTTAGTATTAGAACTTAAAAGGGAGATTTTCTTACCTTAATTAAAACATTTAAAAATAAATGCAAGTATAATTACGAGACCAGTGAAAACTTCGCTTTTGAAATGTATTTTGATTTTGAAATACTAACTATATAGTGTGCAGCCTCATAGTAATAATATATTTGATCAGTTCAGAAGAAATAACTACACTGTGAGAATGTTTTACATTTCTTTGCAGAAAAACAAAGAGACTGCTGCATAGAATTTAGCCTTTATTTGTTCAAAGATTTGCCAGTAATTCCACATATACTGGAATTTAATGTCTGGCATAGAGTATTGGAGTGGGAGCACCTGCTCAAGTTCTTAGGAGATGAAATGTCAATATAATGATAAGGCTTTTAGTCTGAGTGGAAACCCAGAGGTTCAAATTGAATTAATCATTTTAATAATAGAACAAAATATCCATCTGGTGGTGATGGGTAGCAAAGGTGCAAAGATCAGCATTGTGAAAAAGGTTGTGATAAAGAATTCCAAAATTAGAATTTCTAAACACTGATATTTTTTGTACGGTTTTGCAAACTGGTTATGTACTGCTCTTAAGCAGTGAACTATGTTACAGTAACAGGCTAGTTTTTAATACAGTGCAACTGTTGGTGCCTGTTTCTTTGACTTTGCGTAAAATATATTGGATAGATTGAATTGCTACCAAAAAAGACATGCTGATTCTTAATGAGAGTTCTGTAAACCTTTGCTTAATTTTAAAATAGTTGTGATAAGTTTTTTGGTCTTGTACTTTTAGAGCGTCCCATACCCTTTGATCACATGATGTATGACCACCTACAGAAATGGGGTCCCCGCAGGGAAGAGGTGAAATTTTTTCTTCGTCATGAGGAGTCACCAGCCGAAAGTAATGAACAGAGTAAGTACACTTATCCTGTGGTGTTGTTACCTAAATATATTTAAAACATTTCTGAAGTGAGTTTGATAATCAGTTCTTTCAGTGAACTTCAGTAGATACGTGTAATACAACTACCTTATACCAAAGCCATTTTGAACCTTCCTCAGTGGCACATTTATCCATGTTCTCAAATTCCCTTTTCTAGAATAGTTTCTACCAGTCTATTGAGTAATATTTTTATAGTAAGATTGGTTTCTGTTCTGCTTAATACTGATCCAAAAATGTTGGTGGGTATTAGAGGCTTAATGCTTTTTTTTCTTGTTGAGAGAAAGTCCCTACATTTTGAGAGGGTAGGATTGTTCCTTTTGACCTCCTGTTGTCTTTCAGTTGCCCCAGAGAAAAGACTCAGTAAACTACTTGGCCTCCTTTAGAAACTAAAATCTGTTTTACAAACATCATTGTTGGAGATCTCAGTGGCTTTACTTCCTCAGTACTTCATGTAGATATATTTAATAATGGTGATAATTTGCACATTGAAAAATTGCAGGTCAGCTTAGTTCTACAGGAAAAGTGTTTCTATAAAGCAGTGCCATATAAAGTGGGGCTTTCTTAAAAGACTGGAATGAAAATAGAAGGATTTCAGTTTTCTGATATAACTAGTATAGACTGTACTTAATTTATGAGAAGACTTTTCAGGCTGTGCATTACATACTTAATGGCTGTCAGACTATCTGAAGGATAGGAAAGGTATCTCGAAGTGAGATGTATATTTGCATGCTCAGATTATCTTTACTCATTCAACTAATTTGACTACTTCTGACAACTGAATTTCAAGTCTTGGCTGAGTCCTTATTGCTTTGAGCTGGGGTTTCTTTTCATATCTCTAAGTGGTTGCTGGTTGCTCTGAATGCCAGAAGTAGCAGGCCAAATAATGTATGAGGGATTTTTGTATTAATTAGGTACTTTGTAAAATAAGCAGTCATCCTTTGGGCAATACAAATTTACAGTATGTTAAGAAATTTAAGATACACCTGAAGCCACAGAGTTTCATGTACAACAAAAATATCACTTCTGAACCATGCATGCAAGGCTTTTTAATTAATCATTGACCTATGGATCAATTTGTAGATTAAATTTGTTTATAAGGCATTGGAAAAACTTCTGCTACTATATTAATTTTTAATGTATTCCACTAAAGCTACTGCTTCTTACGGACACAGAAATATGAAACTTCAGTAGTCACACTCAGTACATTCCCTTTCGTGACATCATTCCCTAAACACAAGTCAGAAAAGTAGAGCTGCATGTTTGTACTTTTAACAGAGGAAGTCTGTGAAGTAAATGTTTTATTTCTGCTGACTCTACTGCTTACAAAGAATAACCTAATAAGAAAGAGTTGGTACTAGCAGGATAAAAATTCACAGGTAAAAGCATTATACAAAAATTATCAAAAAGAACAGATTCAAGAGTGAAAACCATTTGTGTTGAAAACTGAATTTTGCACTGAGTGATACTTTACTTTTAGGTGGACGTCAAGCCCAAAATCAAAGAAATGGCATAAATATACCTGTGGAGAAACGTACGGAGAATGGGGTATGTAATAAATCCTAAAGGTTTTGGATCAATTCCACTCACATACTTGATGTTTTAAAAATTCTTGTTTTTTCAAGATCTATTATGGTGGGAACTGGTGGAAAATGTATAGATCTTGTTCTAATTTTTTGTTTGTTTGTTTTTGTTACAAAGTGAATGGGAGAATATGGCTTTTTTCATGAATACTCTTAAGTTTTCTGTCTAGAAAGAAACTACTTTCTGTGACGTAAGAAGCCCCCGGAGTCTTATTAATTACTGCATTTTCTAATCTGTCTTCCTCTGTCTTATTCATCCTGTGTGAAGAAAAAAACATCTACATTATTCTTTCATACTAGTATTGCCTGTCCAGACATCTTTTCTTGTTTGATTTATCTCACTGGTATTGATTCATGACATAGCCTTATACGTTAAAACATAAGAATGTACCTATGGATTCGGATGTTTTCAGACACTGGTAGAATAGGTTGCATGCCCCTCAGAGCCACCTCTTTGTACTGTTTTTTATGCACTGGGTTCATTTCTGTGCCTATTTTTTTACTAAAATATTCCTAGGTTTCTAATTTAAAATACATATTACATAGCATAGGCAACCTGTTTGGTGGCATTCAGTGAATCATGGCTTGAACATTCTCTCTTTTACAAGTAAAATGTAGTATATCTCTTTCAAAATTACCATGGCTTAAAAACCTTCTACTCCTGAGCTGAAACTCACTTTACTTTCTTCTCTCTCTTCTCATCCTCAATACTGATGAAGACTCTACAGAGCATATTCTGCTCTCATTTGCTCAGAACCATTCTGCTGCCTTTACTGAGGCACTAAAGCTATAGTTGACTATTTTTAAATGTTTTTAAATTTCAATAAAAAGATTTGAGCTCGCCAATTCATAGTTGTATTGTCTCTATGAAGCACTGTCAATTTCCAGATATGCATAGGGCTCTTTCTCAGGGTAAAATAATGCTTAGAAAAGTTTAAAAACAAACAAATCAGGTTTTTCAAGCTGAGATGTCTTAAAGAAAAAAAAAAAAAGAAATAAAACGTTAACAATAATTGTGCAGATTAAATAATTCTGTACTTGTATATTGCCTGATACTTGGCATCTAGAATCCACACGCATACACGCAAATATGCAGCAACAAAGTTGTTCAGTTGGTTTGCAGCTCTTAGCAGCTCATTTTGTGTATGGCATGTGGGCCTAGTGGAAGGAATTTTTTTCCCTATTCAAAACAGTTAATCATGTATTGCTTTCTACGTTCCTTTTCTGTAGAGAACACTAGCTGATATCCTCTGCTGCGTGGATCCGTTTATCCTGCTTTCATTGTCATATTGACAATGTAGTGAGATCATAGCACTATAATGTGCTAGGGGAACATAACTCTTTCATGACCTCCCCTGATCTATTCCTCCATGTAAGTCATAGCACATATACTTAATTTCAGACATAATATCTTTGGAAATTAGGACTGGCATGTGTAGTATGCCTTATAATCTCATTTCTTGGCAGCACTAAAGTTTATGATAGTATTAGATCAATTTGCTGTTAATTTTTATGGGTAAAGCTCAGACCTGGTAACTTGAATAACGCTGCTACCTGTGTGCCATTCAGCATATATTTTTAAAAAAACACGAAAGTTTGGCCACAAAATTAAAATTTATTAGGAAACTGATCACTTTAAAATGGACTTTTATCAGGTTTAGGAAATTATTAAAACACAAGAAAGACTAAAACCTGAAGGGGTTGTATTAATGTAAATTGTGGTGGGTTTTATGCCAAAAATGGTACAAATTAGGTTTTGAAAGTGTATAAAACTAAGATTTTTCAATTGTACCAAGTTTTAAATCAGAGGGGGAGGGGGAAAAAGAGGTGGCTTCAGGATCAAGGGTTTAATCAGCTTACACTTACGTAATGCATTAGGCTTATTCATTGTTACTGGCATGCTGAATGTTAGACTAGCCCTAAAATCAATGCAAACTAATGGAACATTGAAGACAGCTCAGATCTTATCAAATATTCTGCATTCAGGTATATTTTTATTATGTGTACTGCTTTAATGATGAAATAATTGATTTTTATTTAATATCTGGTTAGAGGTGAAAGTGTGATACGCATAGAAAACTTTAAGATTAATGTTTGCTTTAATGTTTGAATCAATAGTCTTGGAAAAACTGATGGGCCATCTGTCTAGAATTCAATTTGGATAATTTTATTAATTGGCATTTTGTCGTTATGCATAGGATTTTTTTTTTGTTCTTTGAAACTATATGTGCTTGATCAGCAATTGTTTAAATAATGGTTAGCTTAAAATCACATTCTAGAAATGCTTAAATTTCATTAGATTATCTTCCAAATAAAGATTTGATATCAAAAATAGAATAGGCTAGGTCTCTTCAAACAGTGAAACATGCATTGTTGTAAAAAGCTTACCCGTAATTGCTCACCTGAGAGCTTTGCATTCTGCATAACAAAGTCTAAAGGGAAAACTATGTGAGATTTTGTAAATTGACTAGTTCTCTTATTCTTGAGGTGACCTTTCGGGTTTGCTTTTGTTTATAACTTTCCTTCTTGGAAGTGGAATTATGCTGTAATCAGGGCCTGATCTCTTTCCACCACTGCACAAAGGTGTAGATACGTGGAGATAAGACTTACATAACTAAACATTTCCCTTTGCCAGGGAGATTAGACGGTGTCTCGAGAGGGATTCTCTTCTCTGAGAATAGCTGCCGCTGCCTCTTCCTCCTCTTCCTTTCTTTTGCATGTGTAACTGAGCCAGTTTGATTTGAACACAAGTTGTAACAAGGGAAATTCTAATTAAATATTGGGAAAAATGTTTTCTCAATGAGAGTAACAGACATAGGAACAGATATCCTAGAGTCTGTGGGATTTCTATCTAACTGAATAAAGTTCTGAGCAATCTGAACTGCTCCAAGGTTATTGAACCAGGTGACTTCCAGAGGCTCCTTTCTACCTAAATTATTCTTTAATTTTGTGATCAGTGGCCATGAAACAGTGGTGATACGATACTGGGTCTTGTTTGCTTCCAGATGTCCTAGCATGATCCAAGCTTCATTCCATAGAAGCAGCAGAAGTCGGAGTACAGTAGGACAGAGCAAATATAGTTACAACCACTGGGGGTCAGTGGTAGACAGGAGAGGGACTCGGAGCCACCCGTCGTGGTGCAGCTACCAATCATCAATAGGAAAAGTGGATCAGAGATGTACTTAAAGGAAGTCCCAGAAAGAGGACTGACTGGTTGATGACAGTTGTCCAGATGAAAAGGTAATCAGATAAGCGAGAAATTTCTTGGTGATGAGAAAACAAGAAAGCAGATGCAGCTCAAGAGGGAAAAAAAGATGGGGTACAGGAACCTGATGGAAGGGAAGTGTATTGGACTGACTAGAAGTAGGTTAGTGTAATGAAAACAGTCTGTATATTGAGACAATACTTGTTTGCTGTAGTTGCTTGGTTTAAATTATTTTTCTACTTAGTAATTGGGCAGAATAAAATGTTGGTTTATGGTCTGCTGTACCATTTTCTTTTTAACTTATTTTTGCTGTTTCTAATATTAAAATTGCTCCCCTGATGAAGAGACACTGATACCAATAAGCGCTTTTCTTCATAGATATTGACTGAAGCCTTTGCTAAGAAATACAAAGTGGAACCTGATTTTATCTCTCGCTATGAAATTTGTGTTAGATTTAGCATAAAAGAAACTTATGTCAGGGAAGAAAACTTCATCATCATCCCAAACCGGAGAATCACACTCCTGTAAATTTTCTTAGTCTTGAAGCTGTGACCAATAGATAAAGTTGATAATTAAAATTTTGTGCTGATTAGATAACTATCACTATTTCTGTTAAAGTGGCTCAAATCAGGCTTTTAGCAAAAATTTTACAACAGGTAGCCCAACTGTTTTAGCATCAGGAGACTCTTATACTTTCATGCTGGGGAAATTGCTCAGGGAAATTTCATTAACAGGTAGGTTAAAACTTCTACATATATGTACATGCAAAGCAGTTTAATGGTACTGATTTAACTTAGGAGAGTGTATGGTTGCTGACAGAGAGTAGATAGCCATCTGATGCAGTCAGTCTCTGTATCCCATTCCATCATGACAGTAGTAAAGCTACATTGCTTTTGAGTTCCTGTGGTATGGCTTGACAAACTCTAGGCTTAGAGTTTAGGTATAACCAGATAAAAAGGCATTAAACATCTAATATACATTTTGTCATGTATTTGTTATGATATGACAATTAAAATTTTTTAAATGTCTTCTAAAAAGTATCTGATAAAGAAGTTTCAAAGATGGCTGAAGGGGGGTGGTTTACAAGTATACTTGCACAGGCAAAATACTTAAAGGTTTCCCTAGCCTGTCAGGCAAAAATATGACAAAATCTAGTTGTGAAGAAAAAGGCAAACAAGTTAAAATTTTAACCTCAAGAGACGAGAAATACATTATATGTACTTGCTTGAAGTTCCTCATTTGAAATGTTGAAGGATAAAGAGCTTAGTCTGGAATAGAAGTTGTTCTTCAAACCTGAGCTGCAAATTCAGTTTAATATAAGCTTGTAAGTATTAAGTACTTTCTGTTTGTAACATATAACAATGTACTTGGTAGAGGCTGCCATGCACATAGGACAGGTTTTAATCGAATTTGTTTAAAATGAACAAATAACTATGTGTCAGTCTTGGAAATCTAGATTCTTTCATGGGTCTCAGCAAAGTCTAAACAAATAATTCCATTAAAAGGTGATAAAAAGAAATTCAGGCACAAGGAATTCTAACAGTTGCAGAGAAAAAAAATTTTCAGAAGAAATTTTCTTGTAGGCTTCCTGGAACATTTTGACCATGTAAAACACCTGGTAATTAAATCAGATCCAAGTTTTCCTGATTTTCTGTTGCTTTTGTTAAGGAGACAAAAATGATTGTATCTGCCACTTACACAGTCAAGGGTGTTCCCATGTCTAAGACATACATTCCTAAAATTATTTTTACCTGTCAGAGAGGGGAGCCTTGCTGCACCTACAACAGCCTTCTGCACCATCAGATTTCTAGTTCAAGCCCTGGGTCAGCTTAATAGAGTTTGGGTTCTCCTCAGACTGATACAGTTCTTCATTAAGTCTGTCTGAAGCATATTCCAGACAGCTGGCAGTATCTTGCTCTTCAAAAAATAGAAAAACTAATCCAACTAAAGGACTTGAGGGAAAAAAAATAAATTAGGAAGTAAAAAAAAATTACAGTCTAAAGCTAATTTTAATGCATACAAATAGCTTTTGAATTCTTGCTGGACTAGAAATCCCAGTCTCTTCACACGTCAGTAAAGGGTAGTTCTGTAGGGTAACATCTCTACAAGACTGTGTGATCTCATGGAAAGAATTTCTATGAACTGTATGGAATTCAAATGGTTCTGATCTCTTACCTCACTCTGAGGCCTCTTGTAAACTTTTTAGGCAGTCACATCATTCTTGGATTTGGAATGTCATGAACAGTGTTTTGACATGTCCTGTGCAATCTCACATGTATTTCAATCCATAATGGACAAAGTTACTAATGCTTACATTTTATGAGAATAATTTTATAAGTTTCATCACACTTATTCTGTGATCATTTTCCTGTTATAATTTTAATTATGATGGCATTAGTGATGAACATTAGCTCTTAATATCTGACTTAATTTTTTTTGAGGAGTCTAAAGCTTGTTTGACTAATTGGAAACAGGAAACACTCTTGGAACCCACTTGGAACATTGCGAAAGGACTGTTTTCCTCCATGTCTTCTCCATGTATTTACATAATTTTTAATCTCTGTCACTCTAGATACCAAATATCTGTGTAGATGGCTATGGATATGAGAGATAATCACAGTATACAGATGTGTAGTATACACACACTTATACACACTCACTTGTAGTATGCAGACTTTGTAGTCCTGCTGCTCTTTTGGGCATCAAAGATAGTTCTTCTCAGCAAGTTAAAGGGAACAAAGATCTGGTTTTCTAGTCCATAACAGCCAACAGGTGGCTTCCTGTTTTGTAGAGGAGGAAAGACCTAAACTGCACCATTTACTCAATCTACGCCTTTAGTTCCCACTTTTACAGGTCTGACTTTGCTTTTCCTCAGGCATGGCTTTGCAGTTCTACAGCAATACTTAGTTGAGATGTCCATGGAAGAGGGAGGGTGAGAAGTCCTATCCATTTGTTTGTTTAACCTCTAACTATGGTACTTATTTTCATATATTTGTGTTGTGAACATGGAGCAATACAATTCGCTCATTTTCCTAGATTTCTAACTAAATGAAGCATGTGGAAAATTGCCTCCAGTTGTCACTGCACATAGAGATCCTGAGTTGCTTGGCCTTTATATAAAGGTAGAATAGTTTAGAATGAGTGCTTCAGCTGATGCATAACATTATACACGTTAGCTCATAAAGTAAATGTTACCTGAAGAGTTCATTTGTTATTTTTCATTAAGTATTGCTGTGCTTTCACAGTCCTTACACTGGCACTGTAAACTTCAATGCCTTTTGTCACAGTTGTATCCTTGTATCCACATTAGTATCATTTTTAGTTAAGCCAAATATTTTAATTTTAAGTTATTGTAAGGAAGATGGGACTTGTCCTTTCCTTTATTTCTGTAGCTCCTTGCAGGAGACAGATTATGAAATTCATTGCATCAGTGCAAAGCTCTAAGAGCTTAATTGTGAAAGCTTGAGACTTTAGACTGTCCCTCTGTCTCTCTGAGCAGCTTTCAGTTCTGAGCAGGAGACTCTTCTGGTCCTTATAAGGCCAACTATTCCTTTTCAGGCTACCTTTAGAGTTCTGTCTTTTATGTAGCTGTGTCATCTGCAGATTAGTGTTTCTTCTCATCTTTTCCACAGTCTCTGTGGTTTTTCTTGTGCAGTGCTGCTGTGGCCTCCTTTCTCTGACACACCTTTCCATGTTCACTGACTTGTTCATTTAGTTTCCTGTCCATCTAGCCTTTGGACACCTAGCATACCTATTTCCCACCTGTGTGTTTTTCCCAGGCAAGTGAACCTTTCCATTTCTCTATTGTCTCCACAGCTGCCTCCAGATCAAATTGTTGTTAGGTTTGTTCCCCCTGCAGTCTTCCTCAGATCAAAGCAGAGAAAACAAAAATCCCTCTGGCTAATTTAGGAGCAAGGGAGTTGAACTTGTTTTTCTTCTATTATTCTTACTGGATGATCTTACTCTACAGCTCATACCTTTTCTTGCTTGCTAAAAATAAGCCTGTTCTTTATGCAGCTGGAATATTCACTGTCTTTTGCTTGGACATACAGTTCTTCAGTGTCCTTATGGAGACCCATTTGGCTGGATCTCTTGTGTAAGTGCACTGAATCATGCTTGAATTACTTTCTTGAAAGAACGAAGAGAGAGTGAACTTGCATGTAATTCGTGAGTTTGACAAGGTAATTTACAGCTTTTTATATTTTTTATCTTCCACAATATCGTAATTTTTAGATACATAACAAAATTGTTAATGAGGTTTAGTGTTTTCTTTAATGCTTAATATTTAAAAATCCTTAGGTTAAGTTTTGGCTTGCTGCAGTCTTCTCTGACTTGCAGCTTCTTGGTTTATGCTATTACGTACATGCTTTAGCTTTATTGCTGGCTCATTTATTCATCTTGTTGCATGCAAGATTTAAGAAAAAGCTGAAGTATGCAGAGAAAAGCATATAGCAGAAACTGGAAAGGTTTGCATAAGATTGTGGTATCTATTCTGACTGTACTGTTTGCCTTTTATCTTAGGCAGTCTCTGTTAATAAAGAAACTTAAATTTCAGGTGGTGTGGTTTTCTGTCACTTTAAACAGTAAAATTAAATACAGAAAGTAATGATTTTCCTGATCTTTTTGGTATTTGATTTTTGCACTGAGTTGGTAATACTGCAAAAATACAAATGGAACAAATAGTTCATTTGTTTTTAAAGCTAAATTGTCTGTATTCTTATATTTTCAGTTTAACCTGATAACTGTGAAAGAGCTGTGTATTGCTCAACATTTTCCATTGAATATGAAAAGTGCAATGAATCAAGCTGATTGTAGTTGACAGCTGGCTTGATCTTGCTGTGATTAGGTCTTTTACTGCTGGCAAAATCCACTAGCCTTTTCCGTTAGCTGATTGTTGATGAATGCAGAGAGACAGCTTTTCATATTGGTAAAGAATTTGGGGAAACCTTTATTTCATATGGAATAAGATTAAAAAATATCCTACCTCCTATTGACTGCACTAAGCCAAAAAGCCATGCAGGAACTTGTAAGATGTGTACAGTTCTTGATTTAGCTTGTTCATGGCAAACAGTTAAACAACTAGTGTAGACAGAAAATAACAGAAACATGGAGTTGAAGCTTGTTGAAGCAACGCAAATGTTTACAGACGATGGACAGTGCTGCAAAATAAAGATGTGCTCTCTTACAATTATATGGGAAAATAACGAACAGGTAATTAATTACTTTACAAAATTTGTTAGTTTTACACTTTAGTGGACATGTTATTTGCATACTGTGTAGCTTTTGCACTTTAGTTTAAATGATTGTGGGTTTCATTGTCACATGACTGGAATGCAGACCAGTTTGGGTTTTCTAACTCCTTATCTCTGAATTGAAATTCTTAGTTAATCAGATTTTGTTAGCTGCATTTGCTATCATTTTTAAGTTTTAAGATCTTACCAAAAGCTCGTTACTTCAAGATGTCATAGTCAGCTTTTGCTTTTAACAACTCAGATTTTATGGGAAGTGCAAGTCACACGCTAAGTTTCACCACATATCTTTCAATTATAGGATACTTATTTTCAGTACTTTGGTGTTTTGGGAATGTTTTATTAGACTGTTCTCATACAAACAATACTACATCACCACAGAAAAACTTCAGATTGAAACAATTACTTAAGGGAAGAATAAACGCACATTTGATGCTAAACATGTTATTCAGACTAATGATAAGTGCATCTTAACCTTACTTAGCTAGCTATCAGAATTAAGATGTTGCTTTTCTAAAAGACCCAGAAAAATATAGTTCCGAGCCTATTTTTAAAGGAACTTGGACAGTGTGTTTTCAACATGTATTGTAACATGTCTGTTACTCAAAATTACTCTGAGTAAAAGGATTAGTATTGTAAACAGGTCTGAAGTTTTGTGCACAACCGATCTGTTATTTCTGTGAGAATGGATAATTTCTTTTAAGATAATTTACTTTGTTAGGAGTGTGAGGTTGATGTTTTGATTCAAATCAGCTACTGGATATTTTAGCCAACACTAAAGTTAACATAAATGTGCTTAAGATTTCTGTGGCTGTTAAAAGTGTCTGCAAGGATGAGGCAGAAAGCAGTATTTTCAAGTTCCAGATACTCCTTTCCTATGTTGTAGAAGTGATCTATAAGCAGTTTATTTCATATGTAGCAGATGTTCGATTTATGTTAAATCCAATTCTAATTTTGAAAATCTATTTTAACATTGTTTTGATTTTTGTTGAGTTCTGCCTTTCTTAGCTGTTCTGTGCAAAATAGAGGACAGCCTCACTTGTGAGATTTCTAAGAAAGCAATATGGGACAACAGGAAATCTGGAGTCTGTGGCTTATGCTGAATAGACTTCAAACATTTTATTATATAGAGTGACTTACTAGCATCAGCAAGTTGGAGGAATTGCTAGCAAGGTAATGTAGTTTATGAAAGATGTTAAGATTTTATCAAATATAGATAATGTGAGATTTTTCAGCAAATTGTGGTACAGCTGAAGCGTGTTTATTGTAAAAAACCATTAATGTATTTATTTGCACAAATAAAACAACATTTTAAAATAAATTTCTGAGTAAAGTTATCAGATTCTGTTTGTAATGTTAATTTCAAGATTATTTTATTATCAGGAGATAGCACATGCTAGGTATATTTTCCTTTAATTCCCAATATTCTGATTGCCTTTTCTGGGTTTAATTAGCTTGTTCATTTCCATTAGCTAAAAAAAGCATGTGCTATTGTCATTGGGTTCTTTAAAATGGATTTCTGCTATCGGCATATTTCTGACCCAATTAAAAAAATGGAAGGCAGAGCTGTGGATAAAGCCATTAAACTGGAAATAATGTCGTCCAAGTCGAGATCAGCAAAAACTCTATTTTAGTTTAAATAAAACCAGATATTTTTCTTTGTCTTTTTGTAGTTTTACATGAGTTTTCACACAATAATTTCAAGTTGTCTTCATTGTGCATGGCACTAGGATCAAGTTTTATGGAAAATGTGGTCAAAATCTATTAGAATTCTTAAATTTGGTGATATATAGGGTCAATATGTTTCAGAAATAGAAGGAGGTAAGAATCCATAATCTTCAGCAGATGCTCCATCTTGTGTTCTCCTCTCATAGTCCTCAGAGAACACAAGGAGGCCGCATAGATTTCATATAAGACCTATCTGATACAGAACTGGTATAATAAACTCCTGCATCTTCCATCTGTTTTCCCCATCACTACTGTTGTGCTGAGGACAGGTACCCAAAGTGTGAGCTGGCTATTCTTATCAGCAACCTTTAAAGCTTTGTTGCCAACTGGGCTTGTTAAAGCTTCCCCTCAACTATGTTACTTTGAATGAGGCTTAAGGCAGAAAAGTTATGCATGTCTGGGCTTCTGCTGCTCGTGCCCAAGTTAGCATGGGAGAATTAGGAAATCTTTTGCTAAATTCAGTAGGCAAAGCAAGCTGTTCCTTTCTTTCCTGCTGTGGCAATTTGGTAGTTGTGCAGCCACAGCTGTAGCTCTTCCTTTGCTGTAAATGTGGCACAGAGGAGGAAAATGCAGGGATGGCCCACTGCGGTGAGAGCTCCCTGATTTAGGGAGGCTGAGAATTGTCAGAGCCCTGATCCTAGTCTGGAATTCACTGGCTGGGGAGTGCCCTGACCTAACCCCCTTCATTTTACAGTTGTCAGTCTGCTTCGTTCTGGGAAAATGCTCATTTATGTAATATACTTCACTTCCTTTGTCCACATACTTGTATACCTAGTCCCAGACCTGGCAGTTCTGTGTTTGTCATGTAACTGGATAGATTTCTGGGGTTTGACAGCTGTACAAAGGTAAATTTCCAGTCTGGAGGCAA
Organism: Gavia stellata; assembly: GCF_030936135.1. Classification (NCBI taxonomy): domain Eukaryota; kingdom Metazoa; phylum Chordata; class Aves; order Gaviiformes; family Gaviidae; genus Gavia; species Gavia stellata. The sequence goes on from NC_082600.1 coordinate 12,229,435, forward strand.
GTTTTGTATTCCTTCATTTGCCCTAGGAAGGAACAGTGACTTAAAACTGCTATAGGTTATGGAAGACTGAGTCTTTTAGTATGTGCAGTAAAAACAGATTTTTTACTTTGCATTTCTGCGTAGGCATTTTAAGCTTTCTCAGGAGCAACTTGCAGTACCTTTCTGGCCTTTGCTGTCCTCTCCTATTAGGCTGGTGAAGATGATGTTTTCTTTTTGCTATGGTAAAGTTGTGTGCGTCATTACACCCCCATGTGGGACTTATTAAATTCCTTAAATCATGAGCTCAAAGGATTGGATTCTTGGATTTTTTTCTCTCTTTCCATTGCAGTTCCTGCCTCTAATTCAGTACTGATCTTGTCCTTTGTCTGTGTTTTTTGGGGGGTTGGGGTTTTGTTTTTGTGGCGTGTGTGTGTCTCCGACCCACTATCTCAAGGCTTTGATAGGCTGGTGTTGCCCCAATGTTGATAAAGAGTGTTTTCTTTCATATTTATTCTGGCTGAGGATATGGTTACCTTTACCATCACAAACGTTTGGGGGGGGCGGGTGGGGTATGGAGGACTTCAGAGAAGGCTTACTTTTCTTTTTTTTTTTCAAGCTAAAAAAGGCCATTTGGCCAATAAGTTCCTTACCTGTATTACAATTTTAGAGTGCCAGCCTATGTAAAGAATAAACAGTGTAGTTGGGTTGCGGGTGGGATATATGTTGCGCTATCTTTAGTAGCTGCTCTGTATTGGCTTGTCAATAAATTGGTAGGTGGTTGAAAGTAGTGGGATACAAGCAGAAAAACTTTCTGGGTAGCCCTTTTCATGGCCAGAGTCAGAACCAGCCATTCTGGGCTCCAAGGCAGAAGCTAAGACACAGATTTTCTCACTTCCCTGCATCCTGGTTGATTACATTTTTATCTAGGTTATGTTGGACCTTGGCAATTGGTGGTTTAACCTCAGAATCGTCTCTGACTGTGAGAAGAGAGAAGGGTGGACTGAAGTACCAAAAGAGAAGTAGTAAATGAGGGAGTAAGGATAGAGGTGATGGAGGTGAGTGATAGGAAAAAGACTAGAAAACTTGTGAGTTCATTGTACGTGATTCATTGTACAAGAATATGCGTAGGAGAAGGTGGAGCTTGGCCAGTGTCAGGAGGGTTAAGGTACTTGAACCCTACACTTTCTAGTGCAGGGTGTTGGGAAGGAAACTGAAGAATTGTGTGGGACATGGGTGTGAACACTTATCTTAAAAAGAAGGAAGGAATAGATAATGGAAGTTAATGACATGGTGGCTCTTGCAAACCTAGAAAAAGATCTGAAGAGATAGCATGCAGGAAATGGTTGGTAAATTCTTGTACTGCTCTGGTTTTCTTTTTCAATTAATTGGTTACATTATGCTTTACACTGGCTATCTGAGTGGCTAGGTGTTGCTGAACCTAAACATGAAACTGCCAGTCGTTATGATAGCCTGTAAAGCTTTTGAATAATTGTTTTCCTTTAAAGCTCTTATTTCTGAAATCATAACAGTCTCAGGTGTGTGTTTGATATATGTTTCATTATTATTTTCAAAGTAATTTTCTGTTCTTACTAGTGCAAACCTAGAAAATGATGAAAAATAAGTGTCTTCATGGCTTAGACATGGAAGTAAAGAAATGCATAAAATCAAACCACATCCTAATTATCATATTTTAAAAAAGAATCTATTTCAAAAGTTCAGTCTCATGGGGGTTTTTTTATTTTAATAGTGACATAATTAGATTCCTCTTAAAAGGTAGTTTTCTGATGGGAGTAAAGGCAAAAAAACATTGGAATTTGCCCTTGTTGCTTATATGTCTTGACTACGGTACACTCTGCTTGTCAAAGAAATATTTCAAGTTCAGGTGCAATTTTTCATTTACTATTGTGGGTTGCCAATGAGTAAGCCATTTCATAATATCTCAGAAGCATGTAGACTGAGGAGTTTTTGATGACAGACAGAACAACATAGTGTGAGGGTAGAAAGAATGGAAGGAGGAATAAGAAAATGAATTTTCAAAGTGACAAGACTACCGTGTAGAAATAAATATTAAAGGCGGTTCCTTTTCTTAATTAAATGCCTAAGGTATGACTTGTTTTGAGGCTGCTTGTAAACTGGTTCCCAAACAATTTAATTACTACTGTACCATTCATCTCACCTGTCTCAAAAATACTAATCATCAAATGGTAAAATATTAGCTTGTAGTAGGACGGTAATGTCAGAAGCTGAAACTCCAGTTCATGATGAGAGACAGAATTTGTAATGACCTTTTAAAGTGCATGCTAAACAAAATAAATACCATTTTTTTAAGATTCTTGTCAATATTCAGAAATTAGGGAATATAGGTGTAAAGTATTCTTGTCTGTATGAGACATACATAATACTTCCTTAGTGTCTAATAATGCAGTGTTTGCTCTATAGCATTTCATTTATGAGTTCATCTCTATGTGTAAATGCTTCTGTGAATCAATGAAAAGAAATTTACAATTCAGCAAAACTGTCTGCTTTGATGTATCACCATGTAATAAATGAATCTGTGGAATCTGGAGGAGTAGATATTTGTAGTGGCTTTTTAGCACCTCCTTCAGAAGGCAGTTCTGTAGGAGGTAGGTTTCTCTTGCTGCAGGAGAAAGGAGGAGGTCTGGACCTTAACTGTGATAGGCTCGTGTTTGTTATGAGAGGTGAGTGACTTCATGGATGAAATTGTTAATAACTAGTATGAACAACACAAACTTAAGAATCTGAGAAACCAACAACCTCATTCAAGAACTGAGAAAATGCAGCACTCTCTTTGCCTTGCATAACCTGAGGTTCTGAAGAAGCACTGAGACTGACTATTTTCAGTGGTGGCATTAGCATACAGATTATTACAGGCAGACTCAACTAATATGAAATGCTCTAAATGAATTGATTCAACTAGATCTCGGCAAAAGAAAGATTCAGTGTTTTTCATGCTGTTTCAAAAATGATGCTGTCCCGTTTTGGAGTCCTAAAATCAGCAACAGTCTATCTGAAAATAATTGATTTGATGTCGAAGAGGAATTCTGCTTGGTCTGTTTACTGCTTTTGCCATGTGGATTAAAAAGAACAAACTGCGAGTGAAGTTACAGGTTTAAAACTTTGTTTCCTCAGCTGCCTCTTCTTTTCTTTCCTAAGTATAGTGTAGTTATTTTAAGTGAAAGGGACACTTACTGGTATTCAGTGAGGTAAACATTAAAAGATTTCTCATAGGGCATTTATATTTAAATGGTTAATTATCACTGTTTCGTGTGTTCCTGTGCTTTGCCATGTATAAAAGGTTTTTAGACATTACAGTTGCCAAATGGAACATTTTACAGTAGTTAATAGTTTCTTCAAGGAGAAGCTAATATTTGCATTCATCTTATAATTAGTCTTCTATATTTTACATAATACAAAATAATGCCGTACTTTTTTCATTATAAGATATACTTTCAAATATGCTTATTTAAAGCAGTAAAATTTCTGAGCTTTTCGATCAAACTGGTTTTTTGTTTCTGGTGCTTTTACAAACCAGTTTCTTACTGTCATTGTGCATTCCAGGTTACATTTTTCGTTCAGAAAATCTGTAATTTTCACTCAGTGAAACTGCTTTTTTACTTTGAAATATGCATAACACCTATACAGATACCACTTTTTGAGTCTAGATATATTTTTAACAAGATTAAATTATTAGCAGAATAAAACATCTCTTTATTTCTTGGACAGTGTTATACCGAAAATTACTACTGGAAAGAGAATGAGCTATCAATGTTGTTAACTTAAACTGATGATCAAAGCAGAAAGGAGGGACTTTGCATAGTCTAATGCAAGTTGTATATTTTTGAAACAGAGCATATGTGTATTGAGAAAATACTATCAATTCAACCCCCCACCTTTTTTACTTTTAACATCAGTGATGCAGAGGGAAGCCTTCAAGGCATTCTGAGCCCCTTTTAAGAATTACCTGCAGTCAGGCAGAAGTAGATGTAGAGGTTTAGGTTTTTCTGGCGGAAGGTCTTGCCAAAGGAAGTCAGCAGAGCCCGAACATGTTCTGGGAGCAGCATCTGGTTTTTCTATGTTATTTTCTTGTCTCAAGTGACCACATTTTGGTTTGTTAATGGCACTTGGAAAAGCTTCCTTTACTTTCTTACCAAATTAGTGCCTTTCAGTCTGTAATTAATAATAAAATGTCTCTCTTTGATTTATTAGCTGGCGGCCACAAGTGCGTACAAGTTATTTGGCCTTAAAGAATATTGTGAAGGACTCTTGTCTGTCATAAGTCATGCTAATAAAAATAGGACACCATACTAAGTTCTTTTTTTTTTTTTTTTTTTTTTTTTTTTTAATTACTGTGTTCACTAACAAAGTGTTGAAATAGAAAATTAGTGTTTTGGGTGGATTTTACCTTTTGTTCTAGTTCCACTATTCTATATAGCTATACCTGTAAATAAAGACATAGATTTTTTTTTTTCTCTTAATTACTTCTCTACTATAAATAGTTTTCATTATTGTTGACTAGTAAGAGGAATTTCAGTTGCAGTATCCAGTAAGAATTATAATTTCACTCCATAGTTTATTCAGTAGGAAATGTTCAAAGAGGGACAATAACTTTCCTAAAAATTCTAGTCCGACATGTCTATATCATGCATCTAAGACACAGCAGCTTTAAAAGTTAGTATTCCAAATCTGGCTCCTTTTAGTGACTGACCTTGAGCTGCATATCTTACCTGAATAATCGTATGCAGAAACATGAAATATTAATTGGAGTTCAGGTAGGAAAAAAAAAAAAAAGGAGAAATCAGTTATTTTAAAACAAGTATTATTTTCCTTTCCTGACTGAAGCTTAAAGAAACAGTTCTGTATTATGCATTGGTTGAAGATCTGATACTTACTTAAGTAGGAATTTGATGTAGGAATATGAAACAAGCCATTCAACGTGGCTGAGATACTTTGGTATCAACAAGGTGTTGGAGGAGAATTTTACTTAGAGTGAAGTACAGGTATTGCAGGGGATATGTTGGACCCTATCACTACAGGACTGCATTGGAAGTTGGTAGAAAAGGGCCCAGAAAAGCAGAGCAGCTAAATCAACTTTCCTCTGGGATCAGGTTTGATCAGATCCACAGTCTGATGCTTGATTGATTAGGGTGGGGAGGTGTTTGCGGGCTTCCTTTTTTTTTTTTTTCTTTCTTTTTTTGTATGTCTGTAAAACATTTAGACCTCATTCCATTTTGTAAACATTTATTTGAAATAAAGTTTTATTTATCAATATATCCAAAACATTTAATTATATTTTCTTTTTCAGCAGTATTGACTATATTGGGGATAGGAAATGATGTAATTTTAATTTGTTCTACTAATAGTGTGGTCATGTAGTTTGGTGAAAATACTACATTGTTTATTGAATTATTACAATGCAGTAATCCATCTTTTACATTGATCCAATACATTGACTGAATTACATGTAAATACCTTGAAACAGATGTTGGGCTATTCTGAACTTTCCAGCTTTCCAGCGTAATTTTTTAAAGGCTGGTATTCTCTTTCAGTGCAAATTCTAAATTTGTGGTTAAAGTGTGGAATTCTAAGGTTGTGGGTTTTGCTTTTCTGAGTAGCAAAGCAGGTATTGGGCAAGTGTCAGCTTCTGGAATTTTTGTAACATTGCACTCTCTTTCTTGTGATTGCATAGTGAAAAACATGGTTGAGTTGAAGTAATTTAATGTATAGATTTATATTTGTTGACAGAACTATGAATATACTGAACCAATGCATTCATTTTTAAAAATACATAATATTTGGTCTCACACATTGTCACAGCATCATATACATTTTAAATAATTTTCAGTAATTGCCTCTCTACCCCAATTTTGTAAATGATTTGTTAGTTTTGGAATGCAAAAGGAGTGATAAAGCCCCACTAATATCTTGTCTTTTCATTCAGAGTTCGCTCAGTAATAACCACTTATCCGAAGAGGATCAACTTTACTTTGCTTCACTTTGTACAGACTGTTTTTCATAGATGCTTACCTTAAATGCTCCAGTCTGCCAGGAAATGTCACCATCTTTGGATGTGAGCTTAGAGACAGCCTTTATCTAAGGGTTCTCATGTGGTCTTGTCCTGCGCTAGGTAAATAATGCTAACCACCAGTGAAAGCTGCCAAGACAGTTGCACTGAAAGTGTTAGGAAAGGAAAGGAAAGAAGCTTCAGATTCCAATTACTGCTTGCATGTGTGCTATCACATGTGCCGTATCAGTACTGTGTACCAATTCTACAGAATGTCTTAACAGAGCAGTGTTAAATGTAGTATAAGGGCTTTTTTCTCTTGTTTGTTTTGTCTCTTAAGTGTTTTCCTCTTTCACCTACTTTTCCCCTTTTTGCTTTTTCTGTCCCTGGTATGTGCATGGTCTGTGTCCTTTCTTTTTGCTCTGAGGTTCCTTACTCTTTCATAGGTATCTATCATTATTCTTCTTGTGAGGACTGGGGAGGAGGCTTTAGCCTTCCTCCGAGGAGTGGAGATTTAGCTTCTGTAGTCAGAACACTTAATATACATCAACACATTAATGTAATATTTTATATTCTGCAGGTTGGGAATCCACGTGTTGAGCTCACTCTTTCTGAACTTCAAGATATGGCTGCCCGACAACAGCAACAGATTGAAAATCAACAGCAAATGTTGGTTGCTAAGGTAATAATTATATATAGGTTATAATAAATACAAATTTCCTTCAACATACACAAACATAAGTTTCATGGATACAGAAAAACATGCTAATTCATTCTAGATAAGCTCAAGAAAGAGCTTGAGAAATCCATTGTTTTACCAAGTTAATCTTAGCCTAAGCAATATACAACATTTCAGCGTAAATGATACTATAACAACCTATGTCAAGCCAAGTTATGTGTCCCTATAAAAATATTGGTAGGTTTTATTTGTCTCTTTTGTGAGGCCCATTTCATGATCTGTGATAGTCCGGGCTTGACTCTGTGCTCATCTTTAGTAGCTCATTCACTCCAGTATAGAAATAGTGGTCCGAGATGAGAATATGTCCACTTCGTATATATTCATATATTACATTTCCAAAGTCTCTAAGATGTAAGAATCTAGGTATGTTTTCAGAGTGGGGATTGGGTTTAATGTTTTTGACATTGTTGTAGGTGTTATAATGTACAGTATGCATTGGATGCTTGGAGTACTTAGGAATCAACCTAGCAATTATGTTGTTCTTTTTTGATGGAAATAATGTAGAAAAAGAAACATTTTTTATGTGTGCCCAGCAGAAAGAATTGTTATTTAGAACTGGAAAATTATCTTACAGTAGGTCAGCTTGTTTAAAATGGTCTGTTGGACATATTTTGTCTTCTTTGGGAATCTGGATAACAGTATTGGAAGCTCATTTTGCAACAGCAGGAAAAGTGTTAATAGCGGCAGAAAAAAAATGCCAGAGGAAGCTTCACAGATGTGTTTGAGTGTTCAGGGTAGGGTTGTATTTGCACATTTATGTAAATTTGATAGTTGGTCTAAAAAATCTTGAATCTCTGTTCTAAAACAGATTTGTTCAATTAATGTTAAGAGTTTTCTAGGAGGACTGATACATATTTTAACTATATACAACTTTTTCTGATTTCTCGAAATAGAAAAACCCATCACTATGATAAGTGGGGTTTTCTAAGTTAACTTTTTAAAAAATAAATGGGTAACAGGTACCTCCTGTCTAAAACGTCATTTTGTCAGGAACAACGTTTGCGTTACCTGAAGCAGCAAGAACGTCGTCAACAGCAGTCTGTTTCCGAGAGTGAAAAGCTTCAAAAACTTAAAGAACGTGTTGAAACCCAGGAGACAAAGCTGAAAAAAATCCGTGCCATGAGAGGACAAGTGGATTACAGCAAGATCATGAATGGCAATCTATGTAATTAATTTCATTTAATTTACTATTCACTGCATGACTAGCAAATAATGCTTTATTGCTAGCCAATATAGTATTGAAGCAGGATTTCAGATAGAATGTTTTTTGTCTTACAGAGGGTCCTGTGTTTTGATGAAATTTGTATATGACGTAACTTTTCAGATGTTTTATGTAGTCAGGCATAAAGTCAGAATAAGTCTATTCTGTAACTATTAGGAAATACTATGACTGTTAGCAAATTCCCAACACATAAATATTTCATATGTGCATGCATATACTAGTTTTAGAACTAGTGTGTTGTATTTATCGAATACCTGTAGGACTAAAAAAATTAACAACTTCTGCTTTTCTTAATTGTTTTTTGTTATTTTTATCTTGTTAATTTTAGCAACTGAAATTGAGCATATAAGTGCCATGTTCCAGGAAAAGCAGCAGGAGCTACAGGCTGCAGTGTTAAAAGTGGATCAACTCACTCAGCAGCTGGAGGATTTAAGGAAAGGGAAACTGAATGGGTTTCAGTCTTACAATGGACAAATGACAGGACCTGCAGCAGTAGAATTAAAAAAGTTGTATCAAGAGCTACAGGTAAGTAATGGAGAGATGCTATTTGCATGATAGGTGTAGATTTTAAAAAGTTGTATTACTGCTCTTATGGGTGGCCGCTTAGTTCTGTGACATCTTATAAAACTGGTGTATTGGAATGCTGTTAATGTGTGAGGTTGTAGTTAGCATAAAACCCACTTTAAAACAGAATTTCATTAGCTTTAAAAATTATTTTTGTTGTTGCTCATACAAATAATGATACAAAGCTTGCAAGTGTTCTGAAGGGCATTTCTGAGCCCCTAATACTGAAATACTGAATGTTGACATAATCTAGTATTTGTTTTAATCTATCTTAAAAAATAAAAAATTTTAAAAAATCATTTCAGTACTGTTCTATTTTGCAAAGAACTGGGTGTAGCAAGCTCACTTAGATGTCATCTTGACTTGGAGACGTGACTGGACAGTGAATAAAATTATATTTAAAATATATGTGAAAATATAGCTATAGTGTCTGGTGTAAATAAACAAAATACATAGGAATTAAATAACACATTTTAACAGAATAATAAAAAATATAAGCTGCACTGAATTCGCTACACTATATAGTGCACTATAGCTGCAGTATAGTCACACAGTATTCCCTGTATCACTATCATATATCTTCTTCCAAGAAGATAGTTACATCTAAAGTATAGTTCTCACAAGAGTAATTAAATATTCCATTTACATTGACATTTTGTCCAGTTTTTATGTTTAAAAGTTATGGAATACTTAATCGTGTGCCAATGTGTCAGGATTTGAGGGCTTTTTTATTTACTCATGTACTTTATTGTGATAAGGCAACAGCTCTAATATATATTTAATATTTCAAAATTAATTTAAATTACAAAATTAGTCTCACTCATTTTTTTACATGAGCAAATACAACATACAAATTAATCCAGCACATGTTTTCATTAATTAGGAATAAGGGTCCTTTTTCCCTCTTTTTCCCCTTTCCCCATTTATACAATACATACAGAATCATAGAATAGTTTGGGTTGAAGGGACCTTTAAAGGTCATCTAGTCCACCCCCCCCTGCAATGAGCAGGGACATCTTCAAGTACATCAGGTATCTACCTTTCGAGTATTTCTAAGTGCAAAGATGCTTAATAGATTAAGGTTTCTCTCTTTTGCTTCACAATGATCCCATACACGTTTATCAGGACTTAAATTTGCCTCAGGTTTTTTTTGCATGTAACATTACCGTGAAAATTGGAACACTGAGACAATACTGTCAGAGTTATTGAAGGTATGAAAAAATGCCAATGGGAAAGCAAGAGAAATAATTACAAAGACTGTCATGGTTGATTTAAAGCATAAAGGTAATCCATCCCCTAATCTTACTGGAAACCTGCTGTGGAGGTTTCAATTTAATCCCCATGTAGAGAGGAAAGTCTGAGCCAATCCCTGCACTAGCAGTTCAGTTAACCTCCCATCCAGACATCAAGAAGTTTCATGTGGAACTGGAAACAGAATCAGTAGCAAAATTTCTGTTACAAGTTTTATATCACTTAGTTTTCAGTATATTCAAACTGTTTGGTGGTTAAAAATAACTTCTAACAAACATTTTCTGTGACTTAATTTTTCATGGTGTAATTCAGTTCTAAAATGTTGTAATTCAGTGATAAAATGTCATTATGCCTAATTCTTCAATCCATTTGCTATAAATGGGATGCAGTCTACGTGTATTTAATAGGTATCCACTAGTTTATTAGGACATTCTTTTGCTGCTTTCTTTTAAGAGTTGTTCATGGTTGCAAATGGTAATTTGACAGGCCGTGTGGAAGCATAACATTAGAAACATCAGAACATGGACAATCCAAGTTGCTTTGGTTTTTTTAACACTGTATTAGAAAACAACTTGACAACAGACAAAATGAAGTAACTGTCCTAACAAGTGCGCTTTTTTTTTTTTTAAGATCCGTAACAGGCTTAACCAGGAGCAGAACTCTAAGCTTCAGCAGCAGAAAGAACTCTTAAACAAACGTAATATGGAGGTGGCTATGATGGACAAGCGAATCAATGAGCTCCGTGAACGACTATACAAGAAAAAAGTTGAGGCACGTCAAAAAGAAAACATTCCTGTAAGATAAACTGTTAAAAGGGCCACACTTTAGTTTATCAAGAGCCTGTAAAAACTACATAGAATCTCACTTTTTCTCTGCTGAGTAATACAATTACATCTAAAGAACCTGTTTTAAAAGTGCCAGGCTTCTTAAAACTATTTTAAGGTTTTGCATAGATATCAGAAAGCTGTTAGACAGAATGTGTTTCCTTCTGTTTTTCTTTCTGGCACAGACCATACTATATTAAAAATTATAGTAGTTTATATTTCTAGGAAGGAAAGTGTGATTATGGGCAGTGTTTCAAAGCATGAAACCATAAAAAGTTTGTTTTTTATAAAATATTGATCTTCCAATATGGAAAATCGATAAAAATATAAATGGTCTGATAAAGTCAGTCTTCATAGTTGTCTGGAACTTTGAAAAGAAATCAGTTGCACAGTAGACCATTTGTCTAACGACTAGAGAGATCAATTCTGGATTTGCATATGTATTCCTAGCTGGAGGTATTGCTTTTAAAAAAAACCAAAACCTACTTGATCATTTAAGAACTCGTTTTAGCCCATTTGCCTAAGAAAGGCACAATGAAAAAGACCTTATACAGATAAAGCTTTCTACAAGAAATGTATGTGCTGTGGCTGAGAAATTTAATTTTTGAGGTGTTGATTTTAGGGAATAAAATTTGTACTACTTTTTTTTTTGGGTAGAAGCATGGAGTATGGTAACTTAATTGTTAAGGTTTCTTAGCTACAGTGCATGGTTCTAGATCATTAAATTTAGATCTCCTGTTCGTGCACAAATGCCTAGATTAAATGGAAGTTCACGTTTCAATTTGTCTGATTTTTTTTTTTAGTTGAATCGTATTAATGGAACTTCATCACCCCAGTCATCCTTGAGTGCTTCAGGAAGGGTGGCAGCAGTAGGACCTTACATCCAAGTTCCAAGTGCTGGCACTTACGCTATACCAGTAGATCCAGTTAAACCACAGACTCTCACCATTGCTTCTAGCTCAACACATGGAAGATCAAAATCTGGTAAGCACTTAAGTGTGGTGTTTATTAGTACACATGGTTTGGAAAGGAGTAATAAAGAAAAGGAGTAATCTTAGGAGACCCAGTGTTGGCATAATGTCTGTAGTGGAAGAGGCAAGTTTTAGATTTCTTGATACTATTCTTTGAATTGGACATGAGTCATTTGATATGAAGCATTTTTGCCTCTTTACCTAAATTTTTCTTAGCAGACTGAGTATTTTTCTTGAAATTTTACTAACTGGTACACTGCTAAAAGGAGCACATATTCCTTCACAGATTTTATGTCCTGTCTTTAATAGCTTTTCAATTAGTCTCTGTGTTTGAATATAATAATAAAATCAACTTTGTGGCCAACTATATTATAAACAACAATTTACAGTATGTTGCTTTTTTGTTAAGTAAAACAAAGCTAGTTAAAAAGTAAAAATTATATTACTTCTCAGAAGGAGACTAAATAGGAAAATAGAATAAAGCTATGGGAAGTTTTTGCTCCAACTGAGATATGAAAATTTGTGGTGCTGAAATGGAACCTTAGCATTGATGCTGTTTACTTGTTTCTGCCTTCATTAGTGAAGGACCTGCCCCTTCAGAGTACTCCCCAGAAGTTGATGTCCAAAACTGGCTCCCGTGTCTCCCACAATTAATAATACCATCTACATTATAAAATAGAATTACTATTTTTTTAAAAAAAATTTACATTGGAGACTGAAGGAAGTAGGTCATGACATTTGTGCCTTAAGTTTTCATTCTGGCAAAGCTCACCTCTCTGCTCACATCTTAGCAAAATCAGAATTCTTAAGAAATGTCTAGCTAGGAAAACACGCATAATACAAATAAAAATGCACGATCCCATGGGTCTAACCACAGGACTTAGTTTACCTCGTCTCCTAGGATAGATCTAAAAATGAGATAAGCAATGACCACTAGAGCAAAGATTCTGCAATATTCACATACATTCCAGTACTTAAAACTGAATACTCCACAAAGCTTGCAGCATGCTTCCAAATGGGGAGGAAGAGATGGAGGGAAGACAATCTGAACATCTCTGTAGGAAAGAAGGACAGAAATGTCCCCCCAAAAACCCCAAGGTCAGGAAGTGAAACTATCCAAACAGAACTTAAAAAACCCCAGTTGATATTAGTGATTTAACAGTACCTTTAGTTTAATTCAAGGGCTGTACAAACCCAGTCACTGTGGTTTTATGGAAAAGTCTTAAGAATATGGAATGACTTAATTGCAGAGTGAAGTGACAGATTAGCAACAGTTTTGTTTTCAGACACATGGATTCCTCTTCTGCATATGGGAAAGGACAGCTCATAACTTTTAAGTTCACCATCCAAAAATAATTCACTATTGTGTAAATATCAACCTCAGAAGATATACATACCCACTTCTAGACCTACCTCAGGAGGTTACAAGATCTCTGAATGATAACTTTTTTATTTTATAAAAGTAAATATTCTATCTTAGGATTGACTTTGTGTTTCTTACTCTGAAGGTACTTGAATAAAGTCCTATATGATAGATTTATGCAATGAGAAACTTATATGCTCCCAGGAAGAAAAGAAATTGAGAAATTTTTTTTTAACTGTCATGCTTTTATTTCTCATTATCTGAGTGTTCCTGTTCTGATTTCTCCATTGTCATTGTTATAATTTTTCCACCACTTTTTTTCTTTCTTTTTCTGTGTAACTGGATCTGCCTTGGTGTGTCCGGTAGAGACAGACTGTGGGTGTGTGAAAAAATCTCCAGACACCTGGAAGGTTTCTGATTTAGACATAATAGTGGATCCTATTCTGTCACCTCCCACTTCTCTTCAGTCTGCTGTTCACAATGTCATCCGCCTGGCACCTACTCTCTTTGACACCCAGCACTGTGAGTCTGTAGAAGATCTCTGGCTAGCTAAGAACTCAGTTTTTAATATGGTCATCTGAGCTCTTGCATACAGATGCATATTAAACAGCATCTTTTGAACTTGTGTTGTGGTCTGGCATGCAGAAGATGCTGTTGAAATGTAAAATTGTTGAGAAGTTGCCTTTCATCTTCGAAGGAAACAGATTTGCAGCAAGTTCATCCCTGGACTACTGGAGTAGTGTAGTAGAGATGAGTTTTCTTCATTGAAAAACCTTGAAATTTTCCAATTGTTATTAGAAAATTCACGGTAATCACCAAAGCATGTTTTAGTATATCTCAGATTAGATAGATGTATTACATACAGTTTTAGCTTGAGTTACTTTGTGGGAAACTTTGAGTTCCCATGTTGCACTGGCCCTAGAGTTGGGATAAAAGCTCGCTCTTCCCAAGTCAATAGCAAGAATCTTGCTGACTTCCATTAGGCAAAAATGTTACACTTGGTTTGCACTTCAGTTGCTATAATAAGTATGCTGGATCCAGACCTACAAAATTTTTTTTTAGGTAAAATCAGAGAAAATGCACAAAACCTTTTGTGTCTGCATGTCACTGCCTTATTTATGTAAATGCAAAATGGATTGGTGGGAGTGCAATACACTGGGTGTTAGGTAGTCTTACAAGCGGCAAACAAGAGGGTACAGTTGGAGGAGAAAATGAAGCCAGTTGGCTGAAATGGCTATGGGATGGCTGAGAGCAGGAGCTAGTGAGGGCTGTCAGGAGGGCATTGCCATCAGATGAGCAAGAGTATCTGGGACCTGTTCAGTCTAATCAAAGGTAGCAGAAGGCAGATGCTGTTTGGTTGCCTCCTCTTAGCACCTATCGCATAGCCTCTGGCGCCATGCACTGCAGTTGCAGATTGCAACAGAAGCTTAGTTAGGTGCATGAGATTCAGCTTGGGTTGTGAGAGTATGGGAGAGGCACACTCATAAAAAACGCATGGTAGTTGGCAAGTCTGCCAGATTGTAATATGAAGGACATGAAGGTGGGAACAGATACATTCTGATGTTTATATAAGTAGAATGAAACAGACAAGTTAGAGAGAGGAGAGAGTCTGAATTTACTTCCAGTTTGTTACCTCAGAATTTGGGGATGAATATGCTAATATTTGTAATTCCAAGTATTACAGAAAGTTTTTGTATAAATATCTTTCTAACAGAAGAGTGTGGGCTTGTATTTGCAGGTAAGATAATTAAATTCTTCTGGACTTTTGCTGTTGTTTCTGTAAGTGCTTTCTTAATAGCTAAACTTATGGCCAAAGATGCTTTCACGTTTAGCGTGAATCAGTTACAACACCTTTTATTGAAGCATAACCATACTGGAGTTATGGAACATCCTGGGGATTTTGTACAATAAATGTTAATTCAGTGCATACTAGGAAAATTTGCCATTATTTAGGGTCAAAGTGTTCAGTCAGTCATCTTTTTTGGTCTTGCTCTTGATAACTGGATGATTAAAACCAATAACAAACAAAAAACCCAACATGTCCAGTACTTGGATGTTGCCAGTACTAAAGCTGGGCCTCATTACTTTACTGGCAGTTTGCAAGTGTGAAAAGTGATTTCTGGACTACATACTATATTCTCAGTGTAAAAATATGCAAGTGTTAACCCTATTTTAATGACCAACCACAAAAATACTCTTGCTGCAGAGTAATTATCTCTCAGAATTCAAACACAGTTGATCTGAATTTGGAAGTTTAATACAATATAGTGTGTGTAATATTAAGGAATGGTCTGCACATACAATTAAAAAATAATTAGTATGGTAGCTTAAATGCAAGAGGTAGAACTTTTTATTTTTTGCTCACCTAAAGGTTGTATGATTTTAACAAACCTATAAATACGTTTATGAGCTAAAAGAGTGAATTTGCATTCATTTAGTGAAAGCATTGGAGGGTAGTTGTCAAGAAATCTTCAGGTTGTCATTCCTGTGGGGGGGGGGGAAAGGATAAGGCTCATGGATAGGAAGTAGATGGTGATGTTAAATTCACTGTAATTATAATATTCCTATGCAGCTTATTCTTAGACTATCCACTATACTACACAGAGGACAGCAAAGAATTCTAGAAATAGCCTTGCTGATTCTGTTTTCTGGCGGCTTAAAACTGAAATGAAATGGGAAACTTTGCCATTAAATACCCGACTTTCATTTGACGTTGTCTTACTATGGGGTCCAGAAATCTCAGTAAATTTACACACACATCCTTCACACCACACCCCACACCCCCCTCTTTAGTTGTTGTCTTCTAGTAAAGTTAGTTATGTGTTACATGTCATCTTTACTGATTCTAAGTGCTCCGCTAAGATAATTACAGGCAGTAGGGAAGGAGAAATGATCTCTGGTCTCCTTAGAGTAAGAGAAACCTGAAGTTTAATCTTTTAAAGGCAAATCAAAGCCTTAGGATCTAACCAGAGATTGATCTAGTTACTATAAAACAGATCTAATTATCAGGCTATTTAAACTCTTTTGCTTACTTAGAGAACAGAAACTAAATAGTCTCATGCAGTTAATAAAGTAACATATCCATGCATTTAGGACTTAATTAAGGATTTGTTGCCTCAGTTTATGTGCAGCTATGCATGATTTTTTGCTTATGATGAAGATAAAAAGACCGTAACTTGTATATTGTCTCTGTGAGTTGAAGTTGTCAGCTGACTTCATAAATTTCTTTAAAATTAAATCTCTGGGGCAATTCTAATCAGGTGAGTATGTTGAGGAAAAACAAAAGGTAAGGTAACTGCCACTTCCAGCAAAGAAATACATGCTTTTGTTCCACCCCATTGTTGAAATGAGTTTTTACTTCCTGTTATGAGTGAACGAATCTAGTAAAAATAGTTTAAATTTGGAGTAAGTCCACTCAGAGCTTATGTAGACTTAACATTTAGCATAATTTGACAGTGTCTTCGCATAGTACCAAAGAAATATGTTGATGAAGTGTTTCTGTAAGGATTTTTGTTCTGAACTTGTTTGCCTTCTAATAGTAAAATATGCAATGCTCAAACCAAAATGTTAGCCATCTTTTTTTCTATAGAAATTTTCAATACACTTTGAATGTCAAAGGGTAATGAACAGCATATTGTATGCAGTGATTGGGCTTTCAGTATTGATTTCTGAATCAAACATTAATAGTGATTTATCTCATTTCTGGAATCAAATTAATCCTGTTGTCATCTAAGCTATTCTATTTCACATGTTGTTTTGCTTGTTTACAATGGTGGTGTAGATTATCTTAAATATAGTATTTTGTCTGTTTTCAAGCTAATGATGGAAATTGGCCAATACTTAAACAGAGCTCAACCCCTGTGGTAAAACCCCCTCAGATCTCCAACACAGACTGGAAAGAATCAAGCATGGATACTGCTTTAAAACAAGGAACTATATCCAGCCAGCCTTTGCCAACCTCAGTATTAGGAAGTACAGATAAGCTGGTGGGTTTCATCTGTGATATATTTATAGATGTTTTGCTGAAATTATGAACCTTTGGCTTCCATAGCTGAACTTACTTCAGTTACCTACACATTCAGTTTCCCTGCTGATGATTATTTAAAAAGACAGAAAGAAAATTTCCTCCTGTTCCTTTCTGTTCTTATCACATTACAATTTATGTATTTTTTTTTCTTTCAACTTCAGTAGTTCGTATTCCTTTCTGTTCTTTTACATACCTGGTCTCCCCTTTTCTCTCCCTTTGCTCCTCCTAATCATCTCCCCCACCTTCCTATTTTTCTAACTCAAATCTTTGTTACTATTTTTCCTTGGTGTAAGTTATCACTTTTTCAGTGCACCCTTTTTCTCCCAAACATCTCACAAAAGAAGTCATTAAATCCATCCTTGAGTGAGTCCACTGGTGTTGTCTGTCTGTGCTGTTCTAGTACTTTATGAATTCTTTAAGACTGTAATCTTTAAAGAATATGGACCTTGTCTTTAAATAGTTTTACCAAAACTCTGTTATCACACTATATATTATCAAATACATTATCAACTAGATACTGAGATCCAGAACCTAGAACAAGTTATTCAGGCTTTGAAACTATGCAAATAGTTTTGGATTCATATCAATGTATTATAGCTGAAGATGCCTTTAAACAGTGGCCTCTGACGTATGATGAGGTCTTGTGATAAATTCAGGTAGAATCATATCTAGTGATTAAGGAACACAAATTGTTTATATTGACTCCTTTGCTGTCACACAAGATTATTAGTATGTTTTGTTGAATGAGGAATATTCTTGCTCACAAGTATTTTATTTAATTAAATGTTACATACTTTTTTATTGTTCTTACGTAGGGTCTTGACATGGGGAAGGTGCCACCAATTCCTGGTGTAAGCAAGCAGTTGCCTCAAAACTATGGGACCTATCCAAGTCCAGTTCCCTTAGGAACAGGTTCTACAAATTCTCTAGAAAGAAGGAAGGATGGCAGTCTGCCCAGACCTGGCACCAGTATAACAAATCGGCAAAGACCTGTTCCACTTCCGCCGCCAAGCAATGTACATCAGCCCAGTTCTTCACAACAGATTCAACAGAGAATTTCTGTACCTCCCAGCCCTACTTACCAATCTTCTGGTCCTCCCTTGTTCCCAGGAGGAGATGGCAGGCCAGAACTCCCTTTAACTGTGGCAATCAGACCTTTTCTAGCTGATAAAGGATCCAGACCTCAGTCTCCCAGAAAAGGGCCACAGACAGTGAACTCCAGTTCCATCTACTCAATGTATCTTCAGCAAGCAACACCACCAAAGAATTATCAACAAGCTGTATACAATACCTTAAATAAGTCAGTAAAAGCAGGTAGAATATATTTTGCTTTATTTTTTTCGTTTGAAATAGACTGTTAAGATCTACTTACTGGGTTTAGTTTACTTTCCATACCAGTTTGAAAAACTTGTCTAAATCTGCGAGAAAAGATATTTTTATGTATGTGGCATGGCAGAAAAATGATCCCGTATATTCTTGGCGTGATAAATAAGTATACATTACATTACTTTTATTTAAAACAAGATGCAATTAGAACAATACAGTCTGGATACTCTACCAATACTTTCAGAAATAAGTTGAAAAAACAGTGTCTAGAGAGGAGAGTTTTTCTGCTCTTACTGTTCCTCATGAAAAACATTCCAGGTGTTATTTGTAGCTTATAGGAAGCATCACAATCACCAACAGGTGAGTATTTTTGTTTTGATAGGTTCCAGTATAATTAATTTGATTTTTTTTTTTTTTCCTTTCTGTATTCGTGTCAAACAAGTAGCAACAGAGGCATATGTGGTTTATTTGCAAATACTTTATTATGTAATTTGAGAACAGTTCTTCATTGTTTTCCATCTTTCTTTTCTTCAGTTTATGGAAAACCTGTATTACAATCTGGTTCGACTTCTCCCTCACCCTTGCCATTCCTTCATGGTTCTTTGCCTGCCCAGACTTCCTCACAGCCACAATCTCAGCCTCAGACTGAGGTCTCTGAAAAAGATCAAGAGCTGGAAAATGCTCCACCGTCCAGTGAAAATAGCAATGTGGAAAACATTCCTCGTCCTCTCAGTCCTACTAAGCTCACACCTATTGTGCATTCACCCCTCCGATATCAAAGTGATGCTGACCTTGAAGCTCTGAGAAGAAAATTGGCCAATGCTCCTAGGCCATTAAAGAAGCGTAGTTCTATCACTGAACCAGAAGGCCCAAGCGGACCAAATATACAAAAATTGTTATATCAGCGCTTTAATACTCTTGCTGGAGGAATAGAAAGTGCTCCTTTTTATCAGCCAAGCAATCCCCAGGACTTCATAGGCATCTTAGCTGATGTTGATAATGGTAATACTAGTACCAATGGCAACATCGAAGAACCTATTTCTGTGCAGCCTACAGTTCCTCTTCCTGATGAGCCACCCCCTTCGTCAGATGCCAATGATAATGAATTACCTTCTCCTGCTACTGAGGAACTGATAAGCACTGAAACCACAAATCAAACATCTGAGACAACTGAAGATAACAACAACAATCCTGCTATAGTTCCTTCTACTGAACAGTCATCCAGTCCCACACCTGAGGTCAGTTCTCCAGTAGAAGATGAAGCTCCTTTGCCACCTGCTCTTCCTCCTCCACTTCCTCCAGTAAGTAACAAAGCAAAAAGACAATTTTGTGAACTATAGAATTAGCTGTGTGTTTAAACATAACTGGAAGATGGTAAGCTTATGCAAAATGGTATGTTTGCACTTCAAGTTTCCTGATACTAAAAGGAAAGAAAACCAGGGGGGCTCCAAGGAGAATTCTGATGGATTAGTTTCTTTACTACTGTAGCTGTTTAGTAAGGAAAACGTGCATACAGGCAACAGGAGGTTGTGTATGTACTTTAGGTTGTAGAACATCTTTTGGGATGTACTCCTGTTGTAGAACTAATTCTGGCATCTGAGATTGCATTAAAAATGTTTTTTCATTTCCTTGGGCCTACAAAGATAACTATTTGTATGAAACTAAGGGTAAGCTATGACAGTCAGAAGCTTTTTAATTTGCAAGCAAGCTGAAATAACTGTTCTGGGAGAAGTGCACTCCTTTTCCCCTCTCAGCAGAGAGAGGTGATACCGAGGGCTGACAACACGAACAGCAACACAGCTGACTTGTTTTAGCAGAAATGTTTTTCTAATAGGCTTGTCACGTAATTTGAATTCCTTTCGAAGTCCCTCCTCCAGCTGCACCAAAATCTTTTAAATACTTGCCATGACCAAAATCTACAGTATATGGAGAATTGAAAATAGAGAGAAAACTGGATTTTATTCATAGTTGTTGATATGACTCACTTTAACATTGGTTTCAAAGAATATGTCCACTTTTTGATTCACATAGGGACCTTGCATTCCTCTGACAATTTGACTGCAGTGTGCACAGAGCCTTGCATGCATTTCCCATGAGCACAAGTGGACCAGGATACTTCTGGGAGAATGGAACATGCTAGCAACAGATATTATTCATACTGCGAGAGGTTTATTTTCCAAACTGAAATAGCCATACTAAATAGGAGCATAAATGAAAACAGATCTTACAATGCTAGACACTAAAAGCACTCTATAAAAGCTGTAATTAGCAATAGACTTTTTTTTTTTCCTGGAAAGTGGTAAGGACACATGTGAATGATTCAGAATATTCTCAAAACACATTTAAATGAGTTTCATATCTTGAGAATGCTTCTTCTGATGATAACACCAGATAGAATGTCACATAAAATAGCTTCATGTTCTGTACTTTTGTTTCCCACAGCAAAACTCGTAACTTGTCAGTACTGACCTACAGCAGATTCTTTTGCTAATTCAAGGCAAAGATTCCTCTGAGTAGAGACTGATACTCAGGCTTATTTGTGTCATGCTTTCTAGTCTAAGCAAAAGTTTTGACAGTGTCTCGGACAATCCACCAGAAACACATTCAGCTGATATTAGATACAATTAAGATTGTGGTGCAGAAAAACGATTGGCTTAAGAACTTAGTTCGTTGTACTCACTACCTTTAATTAGAAGCCTCTAGATTATATTGGCTTGCTGTTTTCATTTTTTAACTGAATAAGACGTAGCAAGATATCAAGCCTTTTATTTAGAGACTTTACAATAGAAACATGTGCATAGTTCTAATTACCATTTAAGTAGGATGGGATTGTTAACCTAGTTAAAAAGTAACTAAATCATTTGTAATACTTATGCAACCTGAAATGATGTCTTCCAACCTTCATCTCTACTCAGACAAAACGAACAAACTTGAAGAAACCCAACTCAGAAAGAACAGGCCACGGTTTGAGAGTGAAGTTCAATCCGTTGGCCCTCCTCCTAGATGCGTCTTTGGAGGGAGAATTTGATCTTGTACAACGAATCATATATGAGGTGAGCTTCTAAACAATGGCAACCTCTTTAAGTATTTAGGAAAAAAAATGTGCTGAACTCTTTCATGTTTTCAATAGGTTGATGATCCCAGTAAACCAAATGATGAAGGAATTACACCTTTGCATAACGCAGTGTGTGCTGGTCATCACCACATTGTGAAGTTCCTGCTTGATTTCGGTGTAAATGTAAATGCAGCAGATAGTGATGGGTGGTAAGTGTCAAGATTTTTAACTTAGCATCTGAGAGAAACACCATTTCGAGGCACATTAAAAATTTAGTCAAGACCTATTTTGGGAACAATTCCCTTCCCTTTACCCCCAGCAAACGAGCACTTTCTAATCTCTAGGTGGTCACAAACTCAAATGCAAGGTTGCGCTGTGTTCAACTCATGTGCAAGCACACTTAAATCATAAAGTATACTACGATTTGGGTTTCCTTAGTGATATAGTTGCATTTCTTGTTCACATGCTTAAATAAATAACAACTGACACAAGTTAATTTTGTTTGAGTTTCATCTTCATATAACCCAGGACAGATTTTGGTGTTCTTGAAGAACCTAGCCTTAGAGGTAGATTTAGCACTTCTGAAGCATTTGGAGGGGATGTGAAACCTTGCTGTGCTGATCTGTTTCGCCCTCACCTTATTTTACCTTTCAGATTTCCTCATATTGGAAAATACCCTTTTATACCCAGCAGCTTTGTAAGCTATGAAAATCAGCATTTTTGCTAACATCTATTTTATAATGTTTAGCTTTACTGGAGTCAAGTAAATCCTGGGATCCACTCCAGTTGCTTGACAGGTTTTGGACAATGCATACGTATACTATAATCATAAAGAACAATTTCCTTTAAAAAAAATAGACAGACTAAAGTCTCTATTGCAAGGTAAAACAGTTAGGAATCCTGGAAGTTTATTTTTTCATGTCTACATTTTTGCTTTATTTCAGGACACCCTTGCATTGTGCTGCTTCTTGCAATAGTGTTCATCTCTGTAAACTACTGGTTGAATCTGGGGCAGCTATTTTTGCTTCAACTATAAGTGATATAGAAACTGCTGCAGACAAGTGTGAAGAGATGGAAGAAGGTTATATTCAGTGTTCCCAGTTCTTGTATGGTAAGCTGTGACACTACTTGACAAGCTTTCTTAGCTTTTCTAAAATTCGTTCCTTTCTGTTTCTCTGATGTGCATGAACATCTCCTTAGGCCCCAGACTTGGCAATTCTGCCCATTACCTACCTGTTCTTTCAAAATGCTAAAAACAAAAGTCTTTTTGTTATTATGATGTTGCTCATAGTCCTTCTGTTCTTCTGAGTTACTTCACAGGCTCCTTCTAATGTTACAGATTTTAAAAGTTTAATATGGCTTAATTTCAAGGAAATGCTTCTGTGGGAAGGTTTTCACAGTAACAGTGAGTTGTCAAGTATCTTGACAGAGATAATCCAACTTCCAGATGCACAAATTTCTCGCAGATTACATGGAGAAACACGTACACTTCATGAATAATTAACTTGCAGAATGTATTTAGTTACTAAGGTATTTTTTGCAAGAAAAGTACCTTGATGAAGCAGACAATTTACATCAGAGGATGTAAGCTTCATTAAGGCTCTATATAGCTGACATATTGTACAGATTTTTCAAAAGCTTCAAGTGTTACTGTATAAGGTCGGTTGTAGGAAGCAGGCCCGTGAGAAATATACAGCAGTACTGTAAAGCTGCTTTGCTCAAACACTTGTAAAAATACTTTTATCCTCATTTGAATAAAAGATTGTTAAATTTCTATGGCATACATAATAAGAGAAAAACCCCATGCTCCAAATTGGTTTAAAATATCCTGGAAAACTTGTTTTTATCATGCAGTTAAATTTCTGAAAGCATTTCATCATGGAAGTGCTGAAAATTGTTAATGAAATTTTATCAATAAGAGACTAATATTTGGGCCACAGTGTCCATACTAAAAATCTCAGAGGGAAAAATAGGATATTTTACCATCTAGTGTGTTCTCTAATTTGTTGTTAACAGGAGTGCAAGAGAAATTGGGAGTGATGAATAAAGGAGTGGTGTACGCTCTGTGGGATTATGAAGCCCAGAATAATGACGAGTTGTCATTCCACGAGGGCGATGCCATTACTATCCTAAGACGCAAGGACGACAATGAAACGGAGTGGTGGTGGGCCCGCCTCAATGATAAAGAAGGCTATGTGCCTAAAAATCTTCTTGGGGTAAGTTCTTCTTAAGTTACCTTCTCCCTTCTATTTTTTTACTTCCTCCTGAAGTAGGAACACAAGATCGATCTCTGGTCAGAATTCCTCTGTGCATCATCTGGATACACTGCTATGAAGTGCTGCAAAGCAGATTATCCTTATTCTCTCTGGCCTCTCTGTCATTGTAAACAAAAAGGAGAGGCTAGGGTTAGGAAATTAGTGCTGTTTTTTATTTGGCAAGTTAGTATATTTAATATATTTTATGCTTTAATCTTTAAGATTTTTTTCCCTTGGCTAAAATACAGAGCTGCTATGTAAAGTGTGGTGGCTCTATTAGGCAGCTCAAAGCTTTGGCCCAGGAAGTTCTTTAGGAAGGTTTTTAATACCTGGCACAAGATAAGCAATATATAGATATGTACAAATTTAAAACAGGAAAGAGCCTTGAAGATGACAACTTCAGGCAAGTCGTTTATGCTGCTCTCAGTCAAACGGAACACTGCTATCATGAAAGACCAGGAATGTAAGAAAGACTACTAAGTAGAGAGATATAGAGGACAAAATGCACAAGAAAACCATATAGAGCAGGAAATAAGCTCCCTCTAGGGCTCAACAGGGAATTCTGGTACTCACATAAAAGCATCCTTTGGTCTAGTCTGGGATCTTGAGCTAAACCAACCAAGTCATTTTCTGAGCAGCCATTTTGCTGCTGTTGGCAGGAATACGTCAGCTCTTGGCCTCCTGCTGCCTCTGGTTTAATTTTTCAGAAGTCACTGGAGAACATGCTATAGCTGACAAAAACCTCACCCCCCCCAAAACACTTTGCATTACCTGGTTCTTGTTAGTAAGTACCCCTTGGTTATAATTGACTTGATTTATATTTAACTTGGTATCAGCCATGCAAAGCCTAATATTTTTATTCTGTTTTTACAGTTATATCCACGAATAAAACCTAGACAGCGAACCCTTGCTTGAATTCAGTTGTACAACAGTGCAATACCATGCTGGTAACTGGAAACTTAAAACATACACTGGAGCCATCATTTTTTATCATTTCACACAGAGAAATAAAACTACGATATTTAGTTTTAATGGTGCTTTCTCTTGTTAAATGGACAGCATCCACGATTTTCAAGATCTGCAGTTTGTAAATGATGAGGATTGTTTTTATGTGACCCACCACTGAGGAGGAGAGCGATACCTCCACTACCTACAGTGTTGCGCCAACTATCGTCTAAAGCGGTGTTTTAAGTTAAAGTTCTGTGGTAGGAGCTTTCTTGTGTTAAATGTTCAGAGGTGTCACTTGCGGAGTGCAGATATGCTGTCCAGTTTGCTCCAACCCCACAGTAACTGTCCCATGTCAGGATTTTGGATATTTTGTTCAATACCAGTGAATGTTGAGTTCTCATTACTGATCAACTCTGGGTTCTAAGACACAAGATCTTTACCTATTACATGCATAATTAAGTAGTCACCAAAGCTTTATGAAGGCTAGGATTTTAAGGGGTAACATGCTATACACTAAAATCCTAGTCTAGACAACCCCAACAAAAGCTTTACATAGTCTAGCATCTAGTATTATTTGCATTTAGAATCAAGCTAGAGAACTAACAAAACAGCAGTATTTGTACACTTCAAAACCCCTACACAGTATTTCACTTGGTGTTTTATTTTATTATTCAGTCTACAGCACCAGTGTTACCTCTACTAACGTAAAGGTTCCCCTACTAACCACCTGCGCTTGTCCACCCTGGACAAAACAGTTAGTACCAAACTTGCAGCAGCTTAAGGGATTTGTACGTCTGCATGGATGAAAGTGCAATAGTTGAAAAGGGTGCGAGTCCGGTAAGAGTTATACTGTGTAATTTGAAGTCTGCCTGAGTCACTCTAGAAGAAAATATGAAGGACTGGATAGAAGTAGGAAGAGGGTTGTGTAGATGCTAAGTCAAGGAGAAGAAAGAAACAAGGTTTAGAGAAGGATTTAAGAAAGGTAATAGCTTATTTGAGGACAGTTTCTGTGGTTCTTGGCAGCCTACATCTGTTGCCAAGGCAAGTTATGCAATAACCTATTCCACTACACTGTAGTTTCAAGGAAAAAAAAAAGCACTTCACTGGAATTTTAATTGTACATGATTTTATATACCAAAAGTATATTTTGAATTTCCCATTATAAGTTTTAGCCATATTTCTTGTAATTTTCTCCCATTTAACAGTATGCAATTTGATTAATTCTTCATGTACAAGTTCTGTGTATAATTTATATATCCATTTCCGCAGTGCTGTAACTTGCTTTTACCACAGGTTAGCATTAACTGTATATATTGTGGTGAAAAGTGAAAGGGTATTATTGTTGAAGAATTTGCTACATGAATGTGATGATTTCAAGAGCCTATGATACACTAATTCAGAGAACATGTAAATGTGCACAATAAAGTACTGCTAAGGCATGGCTGCATTCTCCAGTATTTTTATGTAGGTAGCCACAGTAGATGTGCCTTTGATCATAGTCTACAAAAAAAGAATAATTCTAGCCGCTTACTCAGGTTTCTTCATTGTTTTACCAGCTGCACAGCAAATGACTTGCCAAACAACTGGAACATCCTTACACCAGTATTCCAACTGTGACAAATTAATACTTGTCTCTCAAGGGTCCTTTACACACAAGCTGACAACCAAGTGTGTTTGCATGCTCGTTTACTCCCTTTTTACCAGTGTAGAAGACAGAGGGCAGAAAGACACTTGGCTCAGCATGTGTAGCTGGAGGACTCATCCCAATAGTTGAACCAATTATCAACACTTAAAACTAAAATTAGGGTGCCGTTTATAAAAAGTGAAGTTTCAGAGTTCAGAGTAAAGACCACAGTATCCCTCATTAAAGAAGTTACATACTGTGAAATGAAGTATCACCTCTTTCTTTTTAAATAAGTGAATTAATTTATTCATATTTGTACATTAAATTGTATACAATTTCAGATAGCATTACAGTTAGATTAACAAAAGCTAGTTACCAAAAAGAAAATAGAAAACTAAGAATTATTCTGGAAGCTTATTTATTACAGAAGGAAAGTTTCGTGATCATGTTCCTGTAAGTCCAATTTGGTGATATTTGGTGAAATATTTAGATGTTTAAAATGAAATGTTTAAAAAAAATCAAGTGACTTCTATAAAATCCTATCTAAGGCAGATTTTATTGTACATTGATTTTAAACATTTGGATAGAGGGAAAAACCTGAGATCTATACCCAAAAGCTATTCTCTGCAGAAGAGACGTACACATTTGTTTGCTTTTTGTAGCAAACAGTATATATAATTGTTACTATAAAAGTTGTGCTGTACATTAGCTGTAGTGCAGGTCACTTTCATATTAAGTGCCAATAAAGGCTTAACAAAATATACAAAGTCTTAAAAGGTGAGGCTGTTTAAAGCATTAATTGTATACATATTGCACACTATAGTGAATACTCATGGTTCAAAAAAATACTCACATTGCATTTGCCAGTTCTTACATAGTGAACCACATTGGAATGAGAAAGGGTCAAGAATAGCAAATGTTACCAGCTGTCAAATTAGCAAAAAGTTGAGAGGCAGGTCCATGGCGGCTGGTATCTTCCCTCAAGTGGCCAACAGTTTGCTGTTCTTACTGGTCCCGGGACTCATAAAGAAGTTTTGTTGCCTAACATGAAGACAAAATGTCATTGTGTTAACTGAAGTTTCACTTGCAGCCACCTAACCTCCTTCTGACCCCTCCAAAAATTTCCTTTAAACCCAAGGCTTTAAGTTCTTCCTACGCTATTTTCCTTAGTCTAAGGCATTTAACAGCATTCAGTAACTTTTTGAAATTATTCAAGGTTACTTTAAGTGCAGAACCTGAGGTCACTGAAGATTTTGGATCAACTTACATTTGTTTCTTCCTGGTCAGAAATTACCATTTCTGAATAAAACTGCCTTTGAAAGAGTGAGAAGTAGTATTTCTCAGATTTTGGTTATCTGTCTAAACATATGCAGTAATTCTGTTCTACATTCCTCCTACCTCTTCTGCTTCCCCCTGGCAAAGTTTTGGTGAGGTGTTCCATTTGTTTCAAACTATAGCATCAGCCAACCCCCTGCCACGGGAACAGATGAGCATTCTCTAGCAACAAGTGCTTTTACATGCTGTTAACTAGGACCTCCAAAAACCTCACTGCACTGATCAGCTACTCAAGACTCCTGTTGAAGGAGACACATAGGTGGGGGGAGGGTGTTAAGCTTATCCATAAAATACTGGTTCTCACCATATTTGCAGGAGTTGCATTGCTTGTGAAATATGAGTTAGAACAGGCAAGGAAGTGCTAAATTGTACTCATGCGGCAACACAGAGTTTGAGTGCGCTGTGCTGTACACAAGTTAAATGCTGGGGTTGGGGGTGGCTGGGGAGCTTACCAGTGGTGAAGAAGCAAACAGCCACACACTTGTGTTTGCAGACAGCTTATAAATTACAGTTCTAATTATCAATCAGATGAACAAAGATCCAGAACTAATTGGGGTGGTTTTGTTTTTTGTCTCCCTTAACTTTGACTTATGAAATAATAAACTTCAGTTTCATTAGCCATACAGTGCCTAGCAACAAATGATGAAAGTCTTTCACAGGGTCCTGCCCCCACCCCATTCTTGTTTTCAAAAATCAACAACTTCTTTAAACCTTCATAAAGTAGTAAAAACAATTAGCTGAGTTCAGGTTCAAGAGAGTATTTCACAATGCACATTCTTCAGCGAGTAACAAAAACCTAAAGGAACTTGAAAGTCTAATTCCTACCTCTTTTCACCTAATGACATACATGAGATCTTGGGAAACCCTTTGGTAGTGTGTATCTTCTTCAGATATCCTGAGCATAAAGCTAAAGTCACGTTCACAACAACCATCCATAGCCTCTGTTTTCTTAAGCAACAAGGCCCTGAAATCCTTCAATCAAAAACAGTAATAGAAAGAAAAAAAGACTCCTAAGGCTGCATACTCTCTTTACTGCTACTAAACACCCCATGTAAAGATTTTCTTCAGACTTCTGTAAGTTTTGCGTCCTTTGCTGACCTTATGCATAGCTGCCAGCCAGCTTGCTGACAGCTTCTTGTTACAGCTGAAGTCTTCACTGGCTGTAAATTTCATCTGTGTTAGCTCCTCTGATCCTGGTACCTTATACTGCAGAATCATGCCTACGGCACGAGTATTACCTCCTGAAAAAAGAAATAAAATCTTGAACAGCAACAGGTTTTACCAACTAAGCAACACAACTTCTAGCTAATAAGCATGTTTGAAGAAAACTACCTCATCGCTTAATTCAAAGCGCTAGCAACTGCAGGTGCACTAACTACACCTGCGTTGGAGGAGGTAGTGACCACAGGTGTTAATGCCAGGCAGTGGGATGTGCAGAGTCAATATTGTTTAATTCTCTCTGGCAGACACTGAGGCACAACTTGTATAAGCCATCACGTAAAGCTACTAGCTACACACACTAAGAATACCCTCGTGTTTTAGTATTACCATTCTTCTCTTTAATTAGATGCCATAGTTCCATACAGCAGCCTGCAGTTTGTAAACTGCATTACTAGGGTCCAGTTAGACTGGTATCAAAGAGGGGATCCCTGCTTGATCCGGAGTCTGGCAGAGCAGTCAAAAGTCCCTCCAAACCCAGCAAAGGCTGGAGGGTGGGAAAGATGCTTATGCAAGACTAGATGACAACTGGCAGCATCACTGACGTCCTGAGGGAAGCGAGATGTTTGCATCTCTTTTCCTCTAGCTGCACAGGGGGCAAGATAAACCAAAGCAAAAACACAGAAATTAAATAAAAGCTTTGTTTAGAATAGCACACTGATGCTTTACATAGACTTCATTGGCACTGCTTATTTCCTGAAGTAGTAGAGCATAAACCAAGCCCCAGCAACAGCTCCATCATACAGAGAAGGACACTTTTGCAAACTGTCCGCATGAGAGGGCTCCTGGAGGCCACTACTGTAGTACTCAAGAGCCAAAGACAGATAATCTCGGTCTAAGCAACTTGATCAAAAGCCCGCAAACAGCGTTTCTGAAAGTAGCTATTATCTCCTCTTCCAGGATAAACTGAAATCCAACTTCTTCATCACTTGCTCCCCTGCACCTACATGGTCAGACTAACAGATTAAGGCCCTACTTAGAGATAAACTAGTGGAAATTAAACACCTACAGCCTTGACCAGTTTGCCCATGTCTGGCTTTCCAGGGCATATACTGAGTCAGGCAGAACACACCGTACATAACAAGAGGTCTTATTTCTTTCAAAGATGGACAAAAGCAAGGCATTAATTAACAGTTTATTTATTCAGTGCAAAGCTTTACTGGACAGTACCGTACACAAGAAGTGTATTATTCATTTCTGGTATACACAATTCAGCACACCTCTGCTAAAGTAGGTGATGTATACCACTACAGATACTATTTCTCATCTTCCCTTCTCTCTTCTAGCATGGACAATAGCACATGTGGTCTAAAGAAGGCCTTGAGTATTTTAGTTCTCCTCCAAAAAGTCACAGATCATTCCTTCTCAGTTTATTAAACAGACAGATGGGAAGGAATAGATACATGTCAGATTTGAACATAACTTAAGTTGAACAGCTATAGATCAAGCAAAACAACAGCACTGCAGAGGAAGAAAGATGGGAGGGGGGTCATGACAACATGCTTAGGTGCATCATGCTCAAAGGTACTGGTGATACCTTCAGTAATATGCTGGCTCTCCAGAAGGCTGGTGTAAGTGTGAATATCTTTTTCTACCATCAAGAAGGAAGGCAGGCAGGCAAAAAGATAAAGCAGTCAGAAGAGTAGTGAATAAGGAATTATAGGAGCATTAAGTAACTCAGCAACACGTCTGGTTGATTTGAATACCAAGATAAGTTTATTAAAGTTAACATGCTGCAACAACTGAATATTGCACAGATAGGCTGTCTGATTAGAAAATTCCAGCAGTGACAGAGGTGTTGCTAAAGAACAATTATTAAAATTCCTGACCTTGTTTGTTCTCATTTCAGTGAAATCATATTCAAGGTCATCCTGAAATACTCTAAAATCTGGTAAGAGATGAGGCAGTAAGTAGCTGCCCCCTGATTCAGATGTTACCAGTTTCATTTGGCCACCCCTTCATCTTGAATGAAATTAAGAAACCATAGTTTAATAATTTACTTTTTTCCCCACAGTTTCTCTCTCACTCTCGTCACAATTGTTTGTACCAGTAGAAGAGAAATCCCAGCTGGATTCTGAAATGGAAGCTCCCAAAGACTAACAGTTCCCTCCTATGAGTTTTTGAATCAAGAGATGTTTATATTTAGCCAAAAGAAAAGATCAGAACAGATGATGACCACTTTTACTCAGGTTTATCAAGAAGCTCTCCCATATTAGAGCTCTAAGTTAATTTCTCAGTTCTTAGGTTTTCCCCCAAATCCCAGTAGCCACATGGACAGGGTTCCACACACTGCACTTTCTTCTGAGAGCAGTTGTAACTAACATAGTTACACCTAAGTTACAAATAACCTAGAAATGCACTGTCTAGCTTGAACAATAATTACAACTTCATGTATTTTTTTCTTAATAGTTAATTTGTATTCAATGAAAAAAAATTACCTCCAGGAGTAAATCCCTCTGTAAGGATCTGAACAGTTGAAATCTGTATAATTTCAATTTCATAGTGGCTGTCTCCATCCAAAACCAGGTACCTACATAACAGAAGAAAAACTTTTTTTTTTTGAAAAATGTTTTTTCTACAATATCAAGTACAAATCAAAGGAAAAAACCCACAATCTCTCAGTGACTGTTTATATGTTCTTTGGGGTGGGGAGGGAGAGAAATCAAGCAGGAAAAATGACTTTTCATTGAAGTTCTTCACTTAAAGGAAAAAAAACCAACACAAAACCTATAGTTCAGTTTGCCAAGAGACCCCTTCAAAATATTAAAAGCATTCTTCCAACGTTCTGGGGAAGAAGGGAACAGAGTCTGAAGTGTTCTAGCCAACCAAATTATAGGGATAACCAAATTGAAGCTTTGGCTGTAATGTTAAACAATATGGTGCAGTGTCAGAATCATTCTGAAACAAGCTTTTTTCAGCTGCTACAGATTTTTCCGTGCCCCCTCTTCCTATGATCCCCCTATGAGCTAGCAAAAACACTGTATTCCAGTGGCACTGAGAGGCATTATCAGTGAGTGGAGCTCCAAGATTCTAAGGCATTCTGATCCACACGGCTAGTAAATTCAAACAAACTTACTCCAATAAAGTTGTACCTATCCTTTCAGTCCAATTACTCCCTCCAATATCCTCACAGCATGTTACTCTTATATTTTGTTTAGGTTATCATCTAATAATATAGCTGTAAATGCAACAATAGTATAGTTTACAAGTGCAATTTCTATCAATCTTTCTCACCTCTGATTGTTGGAAAGTCGACAAACCATGAGCTCAGACTTATCAGATGTTCCCAGCGTTACAAAGAACGTAGCACCTGGAAAGAAATGTTTTAGTATTCTAATGCAGAGTTTAGAAAGGAACATTCAAGTATCAGAAAGGATAACTAATTTTTACTTACTGCACCTAAAACACTGAATTGGGTGAATGAAGAGACTAATTGAAATGTTAAACTGATTAACATCAGCAGAACACTGAAGTATAAAAAGCTGATCTTTAATGATCATGCTGTGAATCACAGGACCTTTCACAATTGCTAGGTAATTTCTCCCACATGTTGTAGAAATACAGATGATATCTAAGATGAAGCTTTTAAAAATGAGAACAGATTTGGAGATGGCAAAAATAGGCAATTGAAGACCCTATCTTGTCACCATAATACACACTATTGTTTCAGTATTTAAAAAAAAAATCTGTCAGAAGACTCTAATAGCAGGACGTGACCTTCAGCTCTATGCTTACTAAATAGTAAGACACCACTTTTTCATTACTGAAGGCTAGCTCAGTCTTACTTTTGAGGTCAATGAACTTCAGCCTTCATGTTACGTTTCTTCCTGCTCAAAAGAGTTCCTCTGGCATCAGGGAAGTCATCTTAGCTACACTAGTGAAGTGATTCATAATTTAAAATAAAGCAGACTACATGCCTAACCACTTTATTTCCTCCATGCCTCACACTCCCTGTATTACCTAATCCCAATACTGCTGGTCTGGAAAATGAAAAACATAACAACATACAGCCCTGCCAAATGGTCTGCAATCCATCTCCATAATCCGAACCATGCAGCCTCAGACAGCTTCACCTCGTGTCTATTTCACAATTTTATGCAGTCTCACTGACCCCTCAACATGGACCCCCAGGCTGCTGCTGAATGAGACAGAGAGGCAACAGCAGCAAAACTGCAAAGGACATCACAACCACTATCTCTCTGACTGAGATCTGTGGCTCTCTGTAAATCAAGAACAACTTCAGACTTTAATTGCACAATAGGAATGCAAGCAGGACAAGCTTTTAAAAAAAATCATCAGTTTAAAATACATTATTTAAAACCTCATCTACACCTTCATCTGCAGAGCACAGTGAAGAATGATTTGTGTATTACAGGGATAAGCATATTCCTTTCTGAACGTCGAATCTCCCTAGGAACTTTCTCGCTAATCAGACGTGTGGTTTAGGTTACCGATTATACACATTAGCATCATGCTGAGTTGAGAGCCCATCAAAAGGCAATCACAGAATATTTTAAAAACTGAAGACTCAGCTTTCTTAATGCAATTGGAACACGAATTACTGTATTGCATGTAGTTTTAATACTATGCAAAATCGACCACTCAGGATGATGTGCCATCAGCCATAGCTGTAGGCCATAGACAAGATCAAAGCTCACAGATGAAGCTTGAAACAAGCACTGTATCTGGTTAGAAAATACTAAAATATTCTCTATTGTTAAGTATTTTTCATCCTTATTTAATGTAACAGGAATCTGGCTAAAAGATGCATTATTTTAAGAAAAATGTCAACTGCACACACATCTGTTCTCAGAGGTGCTAAAAATTCCTTTGTCTTTAGTTAAATCATTCTTTGTAAACATTGACTGAAAAGTGAAAACTTCTCTCTAAATAAACAGGTAACACAGAATTATTAACTGGCAAACAAGAAGCACGGCAACAAAAAGTATTTAAAGGAGACAAAGCTGCAGCTTGTTTGACAAGAGGCATTACTCTTGCTGTTTATCACGTTTGTTCAACGCCGCATTTGAATAAATATAAATGAGATCAAACCAGCAAATATATGCATTCAGTCCTTACCATTCATGAGCACTTTAAGCTGTTTGTCATAAAATTCTGTTTCTTTCTGAGAGATGAGGGCACATTCAGCACACTGGCGCACAGGGTCCACAAAGCACATGCGAGGCAGAGGCACTTTTTTACTGCAGCACTTGTCACAGAAGCACTTTCCACATCTTCGGCAGTGATGCTAAGCATGAGAGAACATTTTGTTTATTTATTTTTGTTTCTCAGGTGTGAAACATACCAGTTGAGGGATAGGTAAAGGAAATTTAACTGCTGGAGTGGTAGGAAGAAATATCTGAAGATGGAACACAAAGGACTGAGTATAGTATGAACAACAGCAACTTATTCTCAAGTTTTTCCCATGGAAACTTAAAACCTAAAGCTATTTCTCTATCAGAAATATCAGGCAGCGTTGTACAAATCCAATGAATTTGCAAAACCAGAACTAGTATTGCAATGTGTTTCACAGCTACTAAATCTGCAACAAGTAGCTTGTGCTCCAAATCTCTACTGGGGTGTGACGGTCCCAGCAGGTCTTCCTGATGCAAGTTTACATGTCAGAACAAGTATTCCCAGACAAGCAGGAACTGATTTGTGGCTCAAAGCAAGTTTGAACAGTGATACAAGGAACTGATACACTGCAGTTACGGTCAGTGTTAGGCTTTCCTTCTAAATGTTATGCAAAATTCTCTGGAGTACCTATTTCCCAGGGCTACCTCCATTTACTTCCCAAAGCTAACACAAATAAAATACAGCAGCCTAATGAATTCGTGCTTCTCAATCAAAATGCTCTAACCAACCAACAACCATACTCTTAACCCATCCAACTAAAGGGTAAAACGAGAACTAGTATAAAGTACACTCCATGATTTAGGAATAGTAGGATCACTGACATCCTAATGCTCTTCAGGCCTCCTGAAAATTTAGACCTATCTGGTATAACATACTACTATGTCTGGTTTACAATTTATCCTTCCCTCTCCCTCCAAACAATAAATTAAAAAACATTGACCATGTCAATGCACTACAAGTAGCACTTCCACATCTTTCTTCACTTTCAGAAGCACGTGCTAAGAGACTGTCAATGTAGTTATACAAAGGAATGATATTCCCTGCTAAAAATCATTGCTGGCTTTTTCTGGGAGGCTGCTTCCCTTCTCCATGCAGAAACTCCAGTATCAGCAGAATGTTTCCCAATACTAGTATTCGATACACCAGCACGCATTCCACGGTGACCTGCTAACTTTTATGTAATGAATATAATTTAACTCTAATGTTAGTGTTTTCTCTTCATACAGTGAGCCTACTTACGGCTCACAGCAATCAAGGCAGTTTATACTTTCTACTGTAATCAGAAATTCCCTTTTCCAAACCTGAGATAAATCCTGGTTTAGTTTTAGAACTGAAGGAGAATCTGAGTTTTGGTTCTCTGCATTTTAACAATACAGTTCTTTAATGTAAGATTATAATTCATTACTCCTGAAAACACATTTGCTTACATTTCCACAACTAATTTTATCTCCCAAAACACAACTGAATTAGTTGATTTGGTTTCTGTGTCAATACTGATGTGAGCAGCCCACTCCAGCATGAGTTCCTCTAACTCTTCCTTTGAATGTAAATCCTGTGTGTACCCAGTAATTTGGAAAAACCCTAACTATGTATTACACATTGAGCAACAAGAAAAATTTCAAAGAAACAGAATTAAAATAAAAAGGACCTGTACTCAGAAAAGGCAGAACAGAAAGAAAAACTACTTCAAGTTGCATCAGACTTTGCATGCTATTCTACTGAAATCTTCTACATTTTAAACCAAAAGAAGTCCATATTAGTATTTTGCAACAGTTAAGGCTTTACATTTAATTAATTTCTCTTACCTTTCTAGTTATGAAGTCAAATTTTGTATCACACTGCATACATCTTGGGCACTAGAAAACAGTAGAAATTAAGATTAATCTACAAGATTTCTAAACCTTTAATCCTACTACCATATACGAAGACAGAGCTTTATATTATGCCCTAAAAAGAAACACCTCCAACAACTTTCCATCCTTTATCTTCTCACCATGGATGGTTTTGATTTATTTTAATATTGATGTAGCAAAATAATGCCATCCCCCCATTTGTAAGACAAAAAAAAGCTGCCAAACTTTTCAGCCTAAGGAATACTACTGCATCTTGCCAGCAGTCAAAATTACATTTCAGAAGTACTTATCATGCTTAATTATGTTTGGCTATCAGACAGTTATATATTCCAGAGTCGACTGTTCTTATGTAAGTTGTCATCCTCACTGTATTATACTGTGATGCTCTGTTGACTCTCTAAAACACAGTTTACGTATTTTAATGCTCTCAATACCTACACATTTTTGAAACACGCTAGGAGATACTTGGTTTTCTTCTAAGCCACCAAGACTTAGTTTTTATTCCAGCTACAAAATGTCACTTCCTGAAATATCTCTTTCCTAAAACAAGCTTACACCCACAGTCCTCCCAAAAGAAAAGCCAGAAAAAAAATAGAAGTTTCTCTCTCGCAACTAAGCAGAGTTTAAGGGGTGAGAGTTTTGATTTTCTAAACTAGCAGAAGTGATCAGTGACTGTTGCAACAATTAAGATTTTCTACACAGAAAGTCACCTACCAAAGGGCTGATACTCAGCACTTAGATCACTAGATTTTCACCAAGACTTTATGTATTTGTATGCACCATATCGAAAACCACTCTCCAATTGCTTATAAAGCTATTTTTCTTAGATTTGCAAATATTAATGCAAAATTATGCCTGACATCTGAATCAGGAGAACACAGTTAGATTCTGTAGTAGTCTAGAAACCTAACTCTTCAAACCAGACTACAGCAGAATGTCATGTTAAAAACATGCCCTAAGCTGAGCAGGTGCTATTTGCTAAGCACCAGTAATCACTGCCTTTAATTAACACATTTCAATACTTAACCTTTTATCTTCTATAAATTCCTTCAGGTTACAACAGCTTTTGTTGTCTATTTTGGCGATTTTTGCTTCAGCAGACACCCAATCACTGTCACAAGTTCAATAACTATAGCCAAGAAAATATTACAGCAGCTAAATTAAAAATTCTCTAGAAACTTTTCATGTTCTTTTGAAGTACCAGCTTGTTAACAATTTGCAACAGTTTATATGAAGTGTTCCCACGTCTAAACAAAACTTTAACAAATTAGAGAGTAACTGCCATCATTGTAATGGAACATAAATAGCTACTTGCAATATTTGTTACAATAAGCTATCGGTTTCTAAATCCCACACAAAAGAAAACTAGAAGTGTTCCTGTATTGTTTCAAACAGTGTACTGATTTAAGGCATCCAACTACCTCTTCTCTCAATGGCTGTAGAAAAGCTTATTCTAACATTCACTGATGAATAACCTTCAGCATAAAGCAACTCCAGCATTCCCCAGGTTTCATCTCTGCAACAAGTAGTACTCTACAGCTAATACCACATTTTACTCTACACTGATCTTGATTTAGTGTTTTAATTTTTGACATCTGTAGTTTAATAGCTTGTCTGGGAGCAGGACCTGGCAAGAATTTTAGTACACTTTGAATTTACCAGGAGTCTAACTAGTTTTCTTAATGAAAACTTTTTTTTTTTGTCAGAAATTAGAAAGCATAAGCCACAAACTAGGGAAAAAACCTGCTCATCTAAATACTGTCCTAAATAGATTTCATACACAATGTTACGCTAAACATACAAGTTGCTTTTCAGGAAGGAACAAATTTATCCATTCTCTCTTATTTAATACAAACTCTACAGAAAAACATTTCTTAATTCCAAACCTATCATGATAACACTGCCTGATACATACAGCAGTCATAAATAAACCACAAGAAAAATGGCCTATGGTAGCAGGCACTGCAGAATGGGATTTTCCTACAAAAAAGTTCTAACACAAGTAGGCTGAATACACTACTTCAAGGCACTTCTGCTTTAAGTAACTAAAATCAAGCAAACCATTTGTAAAATATGAACTTCTACTTTGCCTGGGAAAAGATGGCAATTGAAAAACATCTTGAAAGGTGAAGTCTTCCTATTCATCCACATGCTGACATAATTAGAGTGCATGAATACTGAATTAAGCTTTATAGTTTTAAGGGCTTTTCTCATCACATTTACAGAGAAGAAAGCATGATGCTTGAGTTACTTTTTGTGTCCTCAAGACACAGGCTTTTCAAAACTACTGCAAATCTTAGTTTTTTGGAAAGTGGAAACAAAAAGATATGAAACAAGAAATAAAATTAAAATGCATGTCATTAATATATTAATTTCACATACAATCAACATACCACTAATACTATTATCAGATTACTTCATATAGCAAGAGGAAAATGGAAGAACATCCAACAGTTGTTGGATCTTGTTATTAATTTAGAAATACTGAGAGCTAGTTCATTACAAATAGAGTGGAACTTCTCATGCATTTGCTGAAGTGTGATAACGAATTTGCACAATACTTTGGACCCAGCCAGAGGTGAGAATACCGTAGATGAACAGGAAGCTATAGTTACACTTCATACGCTTTATTTGCACATACAATAACAAAGCGATTCAAGAAGTGATGCAAGGTAACACCTGGTTGAACTTGTCAACGCAGTGAACTTCTGCAAATGTGGAAGTTCAGAAGCTCGTCAAATCACACCTTGTAACATGCCTGACCAAAACAGCTGATGCCAGAGTGGAAAACAACACAATGCAAACATGCAGCAGATACAGCTTATGATGCTTTCTGATATTACAATTGTACAGGGCCAATTCACGGGCTGAGCTACACGAGTTTGCCAGCAGTCCAAGCGCAGCTCTGTCACACAACTCGTGCAGACTCTGAGAGCCTGAGCCAACAGAGGACCCAGCTGCATAAAGCTCCGTTCCCTCCCGCAGTGATCCCGGAGCCCCAGGGAATCACTGTGACCGCATCCGTATGCTCGCATCTGTACGCTCCTCTCGCACAACCCAGCTCTGAGGCATGCAGTGTTCCTCAGCCACATAAAGATCTGGTACACAGCTGGATGTCATGAGGTTTGGCCACCTCTGCATTCGAGCATACAAATTTTACTCAATTTCTAGTCCAAGATTTCCTTAATAGGAACATCATCAGTTGAGTTCTAGTGATTAAGAAATTCTAGGTTAGACAAGGCACGTGCAGTGACCAACATTTTAAGCTCTGTCTCAAGTTTAATGATGCTCAGCACAAATTTTCATTTATCCACCCCAACTCATTATTTATATTAGTAATAAGACTACCAAAAAGAAAGTTGTCCATAGTCCTGCTTCAGCCTTACACGTTAAACTCCCCAAAATAACTGATATTTCAAGACTGTACAATCTTCTGACATAAAATTAAAAAACTGAAATACATTTCAATGTTATATAAGTTTAGCAAAACTACTCACTGCCATAACTTTTAGGTAGCTTTACTTTTTAAAAATAAGCCAGTAGAAATTTCCTGCAGAAGAAAAATAAAGCTACTGAATTGGTGAGTGTTCCTGGCTACACAGCAGAAGCCAGCATATTTGAAGAGCCAGATCAATGTTTGGTAATACCAGCCTCTTCTCTCGGACAAACAAAACATGTTTTTTACTTATTTTACTGAAATAAGCTAAATCAACACCTGACACAGTATCATCAAGTGTTCCTGTAGAACACTTTCTCAGTGGTGGTTTTTTTTTTTTTTTTACACTTTTCTCATTTATGTAGTTAGTACTAGATAACACTGTCTCTTTAAATTTCATTTTATTAATAAAACCATGGGGTTTACAAGCTTCCCTGTATATCATGTACCTGCTTTATTTAGGGAAAAGTTTGTAAAGTATTTGATAAACGTTAACCAAATGGATGTTAGAATTTCAATACACTTTGACTTAAAGAAATAGAGTAAAATAACTTTTTATAAAAATAACTACATGCAAGATTAAGAATATGAATTAATAAATGCATTTAAAATGTTTGCCTATAATACACTTCCTCTCAATTGCAAGTATCACTGAGCTTGATACAAAGGCAACATTCAGTCACAAATAAACATCAGCCTATTGACCAACAGACTACAAGGGGAAAGTTGAATTTTCAGGAGAATGAATACCTGCAGTACAACTGTAATATAGAATTCAAACTAACAACACACATCAGATTGATGTATCTAAAATGTAGAGCCTTCATTCTTAAATATATCTAATTAGTTTAAATAAATCCTATCACAATTCTCAAACAACCATTAGTTAAATGAAGATGGTACTATGCATCAGACTGAGTTAGAAGTACCTTACTTTTTTCAATGAAACTAGTCTGCTATAATCGAGGTTACACAAATTATATCCACTGATGATGATGATGCCAGGAAGCAGGTTTCCAGATGGCACAGGTCAGTGCACACAGGGCACAGCAAGTCACCTACGCAGCAAAAGTAGACTCCACGCAACACAAAGAGAAACCGCTTACACAACAACTGCTCAGACTTTGCTACATGCTCCCTGATAAATACACACCCCACCTGCAACACACCCAGCGCACCACACCACATATGGTGCCAGCTGGGTAGGAGCCCCAGGAGCTGAGCACTGATACCTTCAAATGACACTCAGCTCCAGCCACTGAAAATTTTGTCTTCTTTACACTTCATATAAGACAGATAACCAGTCGCTACTGAGGACAGGGAGGACTGGTTTTTTTATTCTCTAAGTATGGAAGAGAATAACTTGAGAAAACTCCCACATGGTATTTTAACAAACTGCGTGTTTAAAGTAAGTTGAAAAAGTCACTTTCCAAAAAAGGGTTGTTATTTTGGACAACACCAGCAACTGACTTACTAGCCATGCACCTTAGGAGAGTAAAGGTTAGCCTCAGCTGCCTGAGCTGCAGAAGCTGTGCTAGCAGAGTGAGTCTCCAGTATTACTACTTTTACACAGACCTTTTTGCCTCAGGACATAGCAGGTAGGGGCAAAATTTTCTTCCTTGTTCCTAACCATAGCGTTCCCATACAAAACAGACTAACCACGTCAGTATCTGGCAAGGAACGGCTTGGTTTAATGACTCCTTGCTTAAATTCATACTGGCTCATCAAAAATAAATCTTAATTCCAGTCACATTTAAATGCATTAGCACGTATCCGCACCACAGAATGCTGGCCATAAATAAATAAACAAACAATTGTTTCTAAGTTGTATTAGCATCTAGCTGTAGGGACTGGTAACAAATAATGCGTATTACATGAACTTTAGTGTAACATCATGATCACATAGCTTACTTGAAAAGCATTTAAAGGCAGAGTTGACTGAAATGGTCCAAGTTATTTGATACTTGTTTAACACGAAGAACACCCACACTGGGGGCCAGAGGGCTATTCTAACTTAGCCTTATTGCCTTAGTACTTCGTATCTCTTTCTTTAATCAACGTAGTCTTCAGAATTACGAGAATGCTTCACTAAACGTTAATGCTGCATAGCTCGCTACGCTTTTAACTCATTAAGTTCCTCACTAACTTTGGTGACAGGGCCACGCATCCCTGCAGAACGAGTGGCGG
The DNA here is from genome assembly GCF_030936135.1 of Gavia stellata. Lineage (NCBI taxonomy): Eukaryota > Metazoa > Chordata > Aves > Gaviiformes > Gaviidae > Gavia > Gavia stellata. The sequence continues at coordinate 12,270,770 of NC_082600.1, forward strand.
TCCCATCCTTTTCAGCCCAATAATCTAAGCGAAATAAAGAACTTTGGTTTACAACTGAAAAACCGCACCGGGGCGAGCCCGATCCGCGGCCCGTCAGTTGGCGAGGAGAGGCGGGGGGAGCCGAGCCTGCCTGCCGCTCCCCAGCACCGGGCGGGCGGGCCAGCTCCCCGAAGGCGCCGCAAGCCCCGCCGGCTGGCGCGGCCCCCCGCGCGCGTCCCGGCGGCCGGCTGGCACCCTCCGAGCTGCAAAGGGCCCCCCGGCCGCTCCGACCACCGCCGCGCCCCGGCGGGCAGCGACGGCGGAGGGAGGTGCCGGGAAACGGGGACGCGCCAGAAAGGGGAAGAAGCGCGATCTCAACCCTCGGCTCCCGGCCCCGGGGGCCGGTCGCGGCCAGGCGAAGCGTGTCCCGGCCACCCGCGGGGCAGCGGCCTCTGAGGCGGCGAGGACCCCGCGGGCACCCGGCCGCCGCGGGGAGCCGCTGGGGCGCGCGAGCGGGGGCTGTCCCCGCGCAGGGGAGCCCCCCCCCCCGCCCGGGGTGAAAGGGCGGCGCCCACCGCCCCTACCGATACCTCCTTGTCAGGCACCCAGGGCGGCTCGTCCAAGCCGAAGGGGCTGCGGGCAGAGCGGTGCTCGGGCACCATGCGCAGCCCGCTGGGCGAGCGCACCAGCTTCTTGGCGTCACGGGCCTCGCAGCCCGACATCTTCCCCCTCAAACTCCGCCACCGCTATTCACTCCCTCGGGACTGGCGGCGCCGCTACCCAATGGCCGCCTGGGCCCTTCCAAACGGGCACGGCGCGAGGCCAATGGAAAGCAGCGAGCCGCCAGTCCCCGCCCACCCGCTCCAGACGCCCAATAGAACACTGGCTCTGGACTTCTAAGCCAATCCCGTATCGCTTGGGGTTTAAGGCTGGCATGTTATTCCTTCCCCACCCCTTTGGGCGCGCGAGGCGCATGCGGAACGGGAATTGCCGGCTCCGCAACCCGGAAACGAAGGGCGTGCGCGCCTCCGTCACGCCCCCGTATTCCGCGTTCGAGGAAGCGTGATAGCCAATCAGCGAGTAGGGCCGCGTAGGGGGTGGACTCAGCTGGCCTCGGCCTTGAGGAGCGGCCTCTGCGGGGGCTCTGCTGCGGCTGGTGGGGGAGCGCCTGCCCTGAGGGGGCCCATCAAGCCGCTCGCGCCAGTAGTGGCGAACGCTCCTCTCATCCGCCGCTCCCCGTCCAGCCCCGCGGAAGAGATCATTACCGGAACGAAAAGTGTCCCGCCCGCTCCTTGAGCAGCGCCCTGCCATTGGCTGTCCTGCCGGAGCGGTCGCTTTGAGGAGTTTTGATTGGCCTGCGGCTAGCAACGTCACAGGCAAGCTGCTCGCCGATTGGCTACGACTCTTTGCGGCGGCTCTGGCGCGGGGTTCGTAACGGGGGTGAGGGCGGTGTGGCGGCCCTGCGCCCAGGCCCCGGTCCCTGGGGCGGGAGGGGGTCTCTGAGGCGGTGTCCCTCTCGCGGTGTGCCTCTGCCGCCAGCCGCGCTCTGGGCCGCGCCGAAGGCTCCCGTGAGGGCGCCGGCTGCGGCGAGGCGGCTCCTGGCAGGGCCGGGGAGCTGCGGGACTGGTGGTGTGGTGTGGCGGGGCGGGCCCGGCTGCTCTGCCCGCGCCCCCCTCCCCCCCCCCCCCCGCCCCGGAGTCCCTCACCCTCTGACTAACGGGCCGCGGAGGGGTGCTGCTGCTCACCTTTCTCTGTGCCAGGGTGGGCTGTGGTGGACCCTGGAGGCCTCTGTCGGTGTCTTGTCCGTGGGACACGCCTGGCTTTCCACTAATTGGCTCCTGAGGAGTTCCCTCTCTTCCCAGTGCCTCAAAGAGTGGCTGCAACGGAGTGGCTTCGTGTGGGTGGAGTGTACGAAATGGTGTGGAGACCTTCCAGTCAAAGGTCGTCATAATCATGATTAATTTCAGTAAGTTTCGGCTTCTAACTCTTGTCAGAATGTTGCTTTAAATAGGTGTTGCTTAAAAATAATAGTTTCTTCTCCTGCATTTGTTCTGTTACCAGGATCCATGGCAACTTCTCCTCCCCCATCTTAAAAGAGGGATTGTTCATTAAGTCATATATTCTTACATAACCTTTACGTGTCTGCTGCAATCCTTCATAAAGATGATTTGAATAATAGTAACAAACCCCCACTATTCTTCTAGGCAGCTATAGTGCTGAACTATTGTGTTTTAAATCAAAGTATTAAAAACAATGCTTAATGATGTTATAAGAAACAAACTGATTTTACTGTTCTAATACTAAGTTTGCTTTTAGCTAATCAAAATATATTTTACTATGATCTGGATGAGGGGATTGAGTGCTCCCTCAGCAAGTTTGCAGATGACACCAAGTTGGGCGGGAGTGTTGATCTGCTGGAGGGTCGGAAGGCTCTGCAGAGGGATCTGGACAGGCTGGATCGATGGGCTGAGGCCAACCGGATGAAGTTCAATAAGGCCAAGTGCCGGGTTCTACACTTTGGCCACAACAACCCCAGGCAACGCTACAGGCTTGGGGACAAGTGGCTGGAAAGCTGCCTGGTGGAAAAGGACCTGGGGGTGTTGATTGACAGCCGGCTGAATATGAGCCAGCAGTGTGCCCAGGTGGCCAAGAAGGCCAACGGCATCCTGGCCTGTATCAGAAATAGTGTGGCCAGCAGGAGCAGGGAGGTGATCATGCCTCTGTACTCGGCGCTGGTGAGGCCGCACCTCGAATACTGTGTTCAGTTTTGGGCCCCTCACTACAAGAAGGACATTGAGGTGCTGGAGCGTGTCCAGAGAAGGGCGACGAAGCTGGTGAGGGGTCTGGAGCACAAGTCTGATGAGGAGCGGCTGAGGGAACTGGGGTTGTTCAGTCTGGAGAAGAGGAGGCTGAGGGGAGACCTTATCGCTCTCTACAACTACCTGAAAGGGGGTTGCAGAGAGGTGGGTGTTGGTCTCTTCTCCCAAGTGACTAGTGACAGGACAAGAGGAAATGGCCTCAAGTTGCGCCAGGGGAGGTTCAGGCTAGATATTAGGAAAAAGTTCTTCACTGAAAGCGTAGTGAAACATTGGAATAGGCTGCCCAGGGAGGTGGTAGAGTCACCCTCCCTGGAGGTATTCAAGGAGCGTGTGGATGTGGCATTGTGGGATGTGGCTTGATGGGCATGGTGCTGTGTGGTGTTGGGTGGGTTGGTGTTGGGTTTTTTGTTTTTTTTTTTAGGTTGGACTTGATGATCTTACAGGTCTTTTCCAACCTTAGTGATTCTGTGACTACCCAATGTATGAATAGTCCTGGATCATTCCAAATTGCAAGTGCATGAGATCTTTTTTCTATTTGAAAAGGAAAAGCTCATGTAAAGAGTGGCAGGATAGAAATGACTAGCCAACGTATTTGCAAGCTTCAATCCAGAGCAAAAGCACTATGTGGAATTACAAGCAATTAAAATGACTCGTAATTCTTAACTGCAGTATTATTAGTTGAACCTTTTCATAGCATATAAGTAAACAGCCATCTGAGAAGACTTCTGCGGATGTGCTGAATTATTGTTATTTTCCTAAGATAACTGGTAAATATATTGTTAAAAAATAAGAAAGACTATTCCTACAAACTTTTCACGTTGAATAATGCTTATTTTTTTGTTGCCTGTATATCTGATAAAAGCCACTTTAATAACAGATAATTCACTCCAGTGCTGTATCAGGAAATGGACTGGGACCAGTTTGACTTGAACCCCAAAGTAATTGCTGCCCTTAAGAAAGGTAACTTAATTTGCCAATGTCTCACCAATAGATCTGTCACCATAGTGTCTTCCTTTACATAATTGTGTGTTTGTGGATGTAAGCATATAGACGTATAGTAACGTTTTAGAACTGTTATTACGTGTTTTCTGAGTAATCAGAAGTGATGGCTTTTCCCCATGCTCCAATAATAATTTTCCAAATAATTTTATAGCATGTGTTGATACATTAAATGTTGCCTGTCCTGCTTACAAGAATGCAGTGGAGATAAACTTCAAGTAAATGATTAGTAGAAAGCGGGAAAACTTTTTCTTTTGTGCATAAGACTGTAATCCAGCCAAAAGTATTTATAAAAAATTCTTCCAATTTCAGCTGACATAAAATCAGTAAAAGAGATTTTAAACCTTTCTGGAGCAGACTTGCAAAGATTGATGAAACTGTCCAGTGCAGATATACAGTGCTTACTGAAAACAGTCTCTCACACGCTGAGGAGAAGTAGTATGCTTACAGGTAATACAGTCAATACAAAAAAAGTGTTCTATTTAAATCTTAAAATACTGGGAGGAAAATAAGGTTTTGTCTCCTCATTGACACAGTAATGTGAATCTGAAAATGAAAAGACAAGTGTTTTTGTTATGCTGTAGTGAATTAGTTAACTGTCCTAAGGACAGCTCCTCTGAAACCTTGAAGGTAGTTGGAAGTGGATGGGTGTCATTCTTCAGGATCAAGCCTGCCTGAAACAGGACAAAATGATTCTCCAGTCTGGAAAACTTGATTAAAGGAAAAAAGATTCCCTGTCCCTTTGGACTAATAGAAAAACTTGTATGATATATTACTTACTATATAAACTGGTTTGATGTAAACACCTCATTCCAAACTAAGCAGGACCTAATAGCTCCACCTGTACAAATGCTTCATGGCAGCTCTGTACTTAGAATTTATTTTCTTGTGATTTGCATACATCTTCAGGCCTTGGCCAGATGCCTGGTACGCTGTTTCATAGTCTGCTATAGTTTTCCATTTCCATAACTGCTGTGCTTGAACCTTGCTGGCAATATTTTCCCAGAGTGTAGCTTTCCATAGAGACTCCTTAGAGGCAGAGAAAGGAAAAAAAGTTTGAGAGGAGGAAAGGGCTCAGTGTAAACTATCAATTTTTGAACAGGCATTCAGTTAGTAGGCCCTGTGGGGAAAGGGAGGTGGGGAAGATCAGGCTGAATTAGAAAAATCTCTCATCAACAAAGAAAGCGTGCCTTGTAGATATAAACCTGGTATACAGCCTCTATTTTGTAGCATTGTGTGTTAGAAAGATACTAAATGAAACTCCCTTTTTTTTTCTTTTTTTTCTTTCTAATTGTTTAAAAAAAATCCAAAACTCTGCAGCACTTCAACTCTACCAAGATAAAGACCATTTCACCTCCCAACACCAGAAGCTAAGCCTAGGATGTTCAGTACTAGATAACTTGTTGAAAGGTGGCATTCCTTTAGTGGGAATCACAGAACTTGCTGGGGAAAGTTCTGCTGGGAAGACTCAGATTAGTTTACAGTTGTGCCTTTGTGTGCAGTATCCTTACAAATATGGTGGATTAGAGTCTGGTAAGTACTGAAATGTAAATATTGATTAATTTGCCATTTGGGGGAATGTACTGTCTTTAAGAACATCATCAGGACATTGAAGTAGGTGCACGTATTCAGTGCATATCTTACCCTTCTGCAATAGCATTAGTACTAAGCTAGTCAGTAATGCATCTTTATAGAGAGAAAAGCATGCTGTGCACATGCCCTGCATCATAATATAATTTAATACAAAATTACTGTTGGCTGTTGTTTACCCGCCTGCCACTGTGGGTTAAACTAGACATGCAAACAATACATGAAAAGCATTGTTGTTATAAGTACTTTTGGACTCCTAAGGTAACAACTGCAGCAAACAGCTTGTCAGATAATTTTCCACAAACATCTCTGGTATATGGTATATATTCCCTAGTTGGGGTTTTCGAATTTCAAGGAATATTTTAGTTTGATAACAATAGCTAAAGTGGTTTACAGAGTAAAATTGATGGAAATCTAGTTGAAGAAAGTTAACATACTTTTGTACCTGCGATTTTCCTGGTTTTGCCAAAGTATGTATGTTTGTTCTTTGATTTGAGTATAGGTTTTTTAACCATCTGTCACATTAATCTAACTTAAAATATTTTCTTTTGAGTGTTATATGCTGTCTTAGGGAGCATGTATCACTTCTGGGAATTCGGTGTTCTGGTAGTCTGCTTTAGGTGTGTTTTGGCTGTAATCTTGCTCTTCCTTTCATACAGCACTGGGTTTAATTTGGCAGCTCAGTGGTTTGTTGTGGGGAAACTTAATTATTTCTTGTACTATATCCACCCATGTGGAAAAATCATGGAACGTTCAAATGAAGATCTTGCTTAAAGGACAGTAATTAGCCTGTGGCTTACATTACTTTGCTTTAAGTTACATCATTAATCAGGGCAGAGGCAAATACATTTTGTTTGATTCCTTAGTGTGCTTCTGCTAACTGCTGCAGGTGGTTTGAGTGCAAATACATTTTTATTCATGCTCCAGCACTTCTCCCGTTTATGTTGAAAGAAGGGAACAAACCAGAATCGAGTTCAGAAGAAGGTGCCCAATATTCTAATGGCACTCTTGTCTCTTGTACCAGGCTACAGTCTTCCTTGTAGGGCTACAGAATGGCAAGTCTTCTCATTATTTGTGTTTGAAGATGGTTTTTGTTTCTTACGCACCTAGCACTTGGTGCTATTATGATTGCTTTGTTGTGCCTGTGTTCCCCCTCTACCTACTCCTAAGTGTTTCATGGAAGATAGGATAGAATGGCCATTGTATCAATGCTCCTGTGAGAGAACCAGAGCGTTTCGGAAGTGCTGAGAGCACAGAACTTTTAAGGATCTTGAAGGTATAGAAGGCAAAAATATCCTGCTGCTGGAGTTGAAGGGCTAAGGGAGTAGTGGAACCCTAATTCTTGCAGTTCTTTACTCTCGGTGTGGTATCTTGCCATATGTTAGACTACATACAGTCATAGCAGCACATATTGTTTGCATAGCACTTAGAAAATGAAACTTGATTTCTCTGCAGTCTATAAATACAGATTGTGTTGAGTCTCTTATGAAAATACAGAAATTAAAAGCTTATGTCAAGTATGAGGAGTTTTGTTCTTTAGGAAACTTGAGGAGAACAACAATGTTTAGTAACTATCACAGAAATCTAGCACTACTGGTAGAAGATTAATCTCAGTGCTGAAAGTTTGCTAATGATTTACAGTTATGGTGAGTTGGTTTTTTGGTGTGGGTTTTTTTTTTTAGTGCTAGAAACTTCCCTTCTCTTAGGTGGTGATGCTGAAATACATTTCTTCAGACAGTATAGATTTATTGTGTATTTACTTCATTTGACTTAGTGCTAATCTTGTTTACGATTCTCAGTGCTAGGAGGTTGGCAGTAAACAAAGAAATTAGGACAGCCTTTGCCTCCAGGTTATCTTTCTGCCATTCTAAGAATGTCAGTTATGGTCAGTCGCATGTTGGCTGAATTTATTTTGTATGTCCATACTTATAAGTAATACATGAATATAATGTGACAATTTCATATCCATATTAAAATTCTGAATTAGAAAAAAATGTTTGCTACTGATTCTTGGTAACAAGCTGGTTTGGTGTATGACAGATTATGTTTGTAGGACTCAAAATTTGTCCCTTGAGGGTGGGGTTTTATTGTGTTTTTTGGTTTTGTTTGGTTGGGTTTGGGGTGGTTTTTGGTCAACAGCCAGCATGGTGCTTTTATCAGCCTAAATAACAGTAAAGCACTGGGATTTGATGAAATAGCTGATTCTGTTTGGTTTTTCTGGACCTGTGAGGAAAGATGTTTATGTGATCACCGAGGACAGCTGACTTCTCTTAAGAGTGTCTCTCAGCTTCTTTCTCAAAAGTGGTAACTACCCTGACTCTTGACATGTTGTCAGCTTCCTAATAAACTGTAAATAGCACAAAAATTTCTGTTTGTGTTGTAATAGTCTCCTCTTTTTATTTAGGTTATGACAATTTACTTATCTTTAAAGATACGTGACTATTAAGTGCTTTTACCTCATAGTTAGGCATTGGTCTTTAATATTGAGTTTACTTATTTGTCAATCTCTTCTAGCCCTTATAACTTTGCTGTGCAGCACCTCCTGTATTTTTAATGCACGGGTGTGTATGCTCGTTGATCAAATGTTTCATTGTGGTTCAAACTGAAAAGCACAAACAAAAGCTGAAGAAGCTTGATGAAGGTCCTGTAGGAGAGAGTGCTGTTCTCATCATACTGTGAAACTCAAATTTTAAGCCAAGGCAAAGCTCATCTGATATATTTTATGTGGCTTAACTCTCTTAAAATTCAAGGCGAAAGTTACATTATTGTTTTGTGAAATGAGCAGCACTTAAAAAAATTAAGGTTACCCCACTGTATATTTTGGAGAAATCACAAGTGAAACCAATTATGTACTCAAAATACAATATCTGCTGTAGTAGATTTAACTGGTGTCAAAGAAGCATTCCAGCAGAGTAGAAGATTGGCATGTGACTGCTGGTATTTGCAAAACTAAACTGAGGCAGGAAATAGTCTATGAAGTGGAACTGTTCTTAAGAAGGAATTAATCTTCTTGCTCTTTTTTTTACAAGTGTTTTACTTAAAAAAAATTAATATGAATAAATGTGTACATTTAAACTTTAAAATTGCTGACATGATTTTACGAAGAGGACAGTGTGTATCTATTGACCAGGAATTTTAAATCTAGGTTGATGGACCAGTGGAGCAGAGGGGACCAGACTCTTGCTTCCCTGGCTGTTCTTTTTTACCTACAGGTATTACAGCTGTAGGATTACCTTGTTTGCCTTGATTTACTTGTTCATCAGGTATAAATGTGAAACTAGGCCACAATTGTGTATATGTTTGTAATACAGTAAGATTGCTTGAGCGTTTTATACTCTTCTGCTTTTACCTTGTCTTTGTTCCTATCGGTGTTCTTAGTACTGTACTGAAATTATCTGCAAATAAGATCTTTAGGAGAATTTTGTATTTATTTTTCTCCAGATAAGCGAATTTTGGAAAATGTATTTTTTCAGCAGGTTTCTCAGGTTTTCTCTTTTGAAATGTATTGAATGTTGCAATAACTCTGGGTGGAATACAATTACCTAATCAATGGAGCACCAATCTATCTAGAAATGCAAATCTGCATTTGAAAAAACAACCACCATGAAGTTTCAAGTAATGAACATTCCATCCTTTTTAAGTAAAACAAGGAGAGCACAAGGGACATACTCCTTAAGGCAGGTCTAATTTTTAGAAAGCAGATGATTTCTCTGTAAGCCAGTATTCCTGGTGAAGAAATCCCTGTCTTTCAGAATTGGGCAATGCTGTGCAGTCAGCTGTGAATAAGAATGGTAGTTGAGAAGTCCGGAATGTTTTACTTTAGGAACTGTTATCTCAGCACAAGTTAGCATAGCTTTTGTTAGTATGAAACTCAGAAACCACATGGCTTAAAGAAGCTGCATATCATGGGGGGTTTTCTTTATTTCTTTGTTTACTTGGTTTTGTATTTGCACCATAATGACTTTCAGTTTTGTGGGGTAAATGTTGCAAGACATAATTGGCTTATCTGAGCTGAGCATTGGTGCTAGATATAGATAATGCAAATTTGTGATTAGAAATTTTTCTTGACTTACTGGCTTTTTAGAAATCGTGACACTGAAAATCTGATGAGGAATGCAAGAACTGCCCTTTAGTAAAGATACTCACCTGCCTATTTGATATGCAGCTGTCACTGTCAAGTTCGAGAGCAATATGAAAATTAGTCCAAGTAGGATAAATTAACCTAGGGAAATAGTCAAGAAAGTTAAGGTTCACCTAATTAACTGCTTAATAATTGGCTGTTTAAAAAGCCTGAAGCAGTTAAGTGATATGATTAATAGTGTACCATGTTTTCCTCGCCTGAGCTTCATACAAGTTCAGGTAGTATTCAACAAGCTGCTGATGTCACTGAAAACTTAATGGATTCGAGTAACTGTGGACTCATTTTATCTTTTTTTAATTTTCCTTCTTTGCTGATGGAAATTTGTATATGTGCTCATTTGTGTCTACAGGTATTACGTATGACTTCAGTTGTTTTTGTAATTACAGAAGACAGCATTTATGCCCACAGTTTAAAATTCAGGATTCCATCCATTCAAATGCTAGGAAAAAAGTGGGAAAAATACAGAAAATATTAGTGGTTCAACTTCTTAGTTTTTTATGTGTTGTAGTTCAGGAATCGTGATCAGATCATGACTGCTCTGATCCCTAATGCTTTATTGTAGTCCTTATTCACTGTTAAATGTTGTGAACTGCTAACAACCCTCAGTTCCCTCTGATATAAGTATATATGTAATGAAATTGGGGAATTAAGAATGGAGACTGAATATTCTAGTGATAAATGCTACTGGTTGCCAGGGCTGAGGAAAGTAAAAAGCAACCAAAATATAATTTGGACCTGTTATTAGGTAGAATGGAAATAGAAATTGTGGAAACATTTCATTTCCTACTTTGGAATGTGTGGATGATGATAAAGTATTTTTCCATGTGTTAATAGTTGAGGAAGGTCTTTAATTCTCACCTGTGAAAGACAATTTTTTTAATTAGTGGGCATGGGTAAAGTTTTTTGCTTTACCTGATAGCTTTCTAAGTATTTAAAAATAAGAATGTGTACTGGAAAAATAATTTATTTTTAAATGTTTCACATGTCAAGTAGGGTGATTTATGTAAGAATTTATGGTGGGGTTGGGGAGAGCTAAGCTGAAGATGCAAGTTTAGTCCTAAAGAAAATTAGACTTAGGCTCATCTTTGTCTTATATAGAAAACTCTCAGAATTCAGTACCCTGTGTTACACAGGTATCCATCAGCAAAATATTTTTATTGGTAAAGTAACCATTAATTTTTACTTGATCCAGTCCTGAGATATTTCAGTTTCTGCTATTGGATATAGTTTCATATTTTTTCAGTGGAATATATAGAGGATTTGGAAGTTGCACCTGGAAATGGAACTTTCTGCTCCCTGGAGAGCCTGCATAGGGATGGACCGTTGGTTTGGAAATGTTCAGGTTGTCTCATGTTGCCAAGCGTATCAGCTGCCAAGCTCTGTTAGCAGCTTCAACCACTTTAGTGAGCAGACTTAATCCTTAGATGTAACCCTATAAGTGTTAGCTGATAATTCTGGCTAGTTCTGCAATAACAGTAACAATTTTTTATAAAGAAAATATTGCATGTATTTCTGCTTTCTTTCCCTGACATCTTTGTGTATGGTCAATTTTCTCTGCAATAATGCATACTTGTTAACAAGAAACCACAGTAAAAATATATAGACATCATTCACAGTAATGTGATTGAAGTATAATGCTTTTTATCTAATCTGCCATTTTCAGGAAGAGTTAATTGGACTGAGATTGGATGAGTGATCCTCTTTAAACTGGCTTACAAATTGTGGCAATAAGTACCCCTCCATATGTAAATTTAAAAACAAGAAACTTGAAAACAGTGAGTGAAATTAATCAAAATACTAGTTGTACTGGGTTTGGCTGGGATAGTTAATTTTCTTCATAATATAGTGCTGTGTTTTGGATTTCTGACCAAAACAGGCAAACTATGCAGTATCGCTCTGTTTGTGGGTTGGATAAACTATGATACTCGTAATCTCCCAAGTTAGGTGATCAGGTGTTCCACAGCTGTGCAAAATGAGTGTCACCTAGTGGAGAGTACAAAAATCCACTGTGTCAGCAGACACCAAAAAGTGCACCTGGCAATGACAGGAAAGTCATAGGAGTGTTTTTTTTTCTGTTGTTCATCGTTGATTCAATATGGCTGCAAAAAAAAAGTAACAGGAATTTCCAGGTACATATGTCAAGCTTTTGAATGCAGAATAAGTTATTTTATTTTTGTACTGTTAAGAAAACTGTGTGTGTAAGAGCCCTGTTGTAATAATAGAGGTGGTTTCCTTGACTATAGGAGCTGTCTACATTTGTACAGAAGATGTATTCCCAAGTAAACGTTTGCAACAACTCATAGATCAACAACATAAGCTGCGTGCAGATGTTCCAGCTGAAATCATACAGAAGATCAAATTTGGAAACAGTATTTTTGTTGAGCATGCAGCAGACCTAGTAAGTAGTAGCACAAATAACAAATATATAATTATTACCTTATAATCAAGTAAGCACAGGGTTTTTTTTCATGTAGGAGGCCCTTCAAAAGGCTACAAGTGAACTAAGATCTGTTATGAATACTATTTAATCTCTGTGATTTGCTGTTAGAACACTGTCTGTTACAGTGTTTTATTGTGAAACATATTCAAAGATAAATATTAATATTTTTTAGAATGAATCATGTAGTGGGGGTTTGTAAGTTATGTTTATTAAAATGTAGTAGACTATTGCTACTAGTTTTATTGCAGCTCCTAGGGAGATCTTCGTTGAGTTTGGAGATAGGATACACACCACCTTTTGCATATATATTTATATCCTGAGTAACTTGCAGTATAACACCAGAGTTGTTAAACTGCAATTTAGGCAGATGGGAGGAAAGGATACAAAAAATGATGCCTGGAATAGGTAATGGCACAGCATAACCACAGCGGTGTAGCTGTCTTGCCCCTCTGCCTGTAAGATGTCATAGTAGAACTGGAGGGGAAAAGATACAAACTTCAGTACTGTATTCTTGCCTTGTAAACCCACGTTTTTGTGCTTTTTCTTAAGTAGCCATGAATATGCTCTTTATTGATAGAACATCAGAAGTTCTGTTTTCTCTAAGCCTTGAAAGTAGCACTTGTTAAATCATTCAAATTGTTGGGGTTTTTTAATCATAGTTTGCGAGTGTGGGAAGATTGTGTACATTAGTATGCTTGCCACTTATTCACGGTGTGGTCCAGGCAGTAGGTAAGCTACCTTTTCCATGTCCCTTTCATTGGAAATATTAATTAGTAAGTTCTAACTGTAGTTTCTGGAAGCTACAGAGTATGTTATTGTAAAAAGGAGGGAATCACCCTATAATAGTATGTATATCTCTCTAAAATACCCTTAAAAGTAAAACACTACACTCACTGATAAGTCCAGCAACTGCACAATAGATTATTACAATTCATATACTGCTATGTATAGATCCAGTTTGTGTGTGTGTGTATTCATATACATAGAATGCATTGCTATATAGAGATGGGCAGATCATAGCAACCGAAGTAGAAACCCAAATCACAATGACATTCTGTATCTTCTTTCACATCAAAATTTTTTCCTTTGTTCATTCTGAAGAATCCAGTTGTTCATGTATTCACTTGAAAAGAATGAGTCTTGTACAAACAGAAGGACCACATACAAACACTGAAGTGTTTGACGTGCAACCTAGTTTCCTGTAGATATACCAGTAAATTAAACAAAAAACTCCATTTTCCAGAATGGAAAGCAGTCATTTACTCTTCGGAGTAATTTTTTCCCCTCAGTTAAAAAAAAAAAAAAAAAAAAAAAAAAGGCCTTTGATATTATAGTATTATTTATTTTGTAAAAAGCAGCTCATCTAGTAGAATAGATCTTATATAATTCGGACTTGGGAATTACAATTTAGTTTTAAAAGCTGTGCAATGCTGGCAGATACTCTATGTAAGTTTGGATACACGTACGCTCTTAGCTGTGAACCTCTATTTAGATGTTCAGAACTCTGACTCTCGCATTGCTTTTTTTTGCCAACATTGAAATTTGTGATGGCCAGAAGCTAAGATTATCACCGTCAGCTTGTTCTTCTTTCTGCTCAGCTGCTGCAGACCCCACTGTTAAAGACAAGATACTGGGCTACAGGGACCTTTCATCTGACTGATATGATTATTCTTATGTGATAGAAGTTGCACCCTATAAAATATTTGTTAGTTAAACTTCCTGCAGTTGAAATGTTTAGTGGCTTCAAAATACTGATTTAGTAAAACTTTTAATAGGGAGGATATAAGTTGCAGCTACTCATGTTTAAGACTCTTGGTCAATATGGATTTGATGTAGCAACTATGTATTTTACTGTTAATGTGTCATTAGCGGAATAGCAGAACTTCCGTTTTGACTATTTAATGCTAATCTGGAGTCCTCAGTGCTTCAGTGAGACCCACTCCTGCAAAATAGGAATGGTTCAGGATTGTAGTATTGCATTCTTGAGACTTTGAAAGGTCAGTACATAACTGATTTAAGTCAGACCTGCAGGTAACTGTATGTTGCAGTTGGGTCTCTCTATTTTTTTCTTAAGGTAAAACCACAAGACATTTGCAAAAAATGGTTACTAGTGATACTTAAAGATCCACAAACTTGCATTATGATTAGAAACTCCATCAGCTTCTGTTTCAGCGATGATATCTGTAATTACTATCTTGATTTTACAAATAGAGTTATTTAGACTGGTTTTTAATGCTGGCTGTTTGTATTTTGTGGTAGGATACCTTTCACAACTGCATTACTAAAAGGATTTCCCTATTGCTTACAAGAGGCATGGTGCGGTTGGTGGTCATAGACTCTATCGCTGCTTTGTTTCGATGCGAATTTGGAGTTTCAGATTCTGTTACGAAGGCTCGGTATTTGCAGACATTTGGAGCACAGCTTCACAGTTTAAGCACTAGATTCAGGACTCCAATAATGTGTATTAATCAGGTATGACATCAAAATTGCTTCTCATTTTATAGGGACCATTTAATAAATGGCTGGGGTGGGGAAAATCTGTGTATGCAGATTTCTTGGTGTTGTATTTAGCACTGTCAGCTGAGTATTAATGACTGGAAACTGAAGTTTCCTTAAACTGGTGTGCTTTAAACTAGGACATTTTAACTTCTCACAGTTTAAGAATATCACTTAAGCTTTTACAGGCTGTTAATGTTCTCAAAAGTTGTCCATTAAAGCTAACAAAAATAGATAGATAGATAGCATATATATCTATTTGCTAGTATAGCTATATATAGCTGTTGCTAGTATAGCAACTGCACAAAGCATCAAACTAAAATAACAGAGCTCTTTCTTAACACTAGCTTCAAATGCCATCGCCAGCAGGATTGCTCTGGAAACTCTGTATGCACAGTTATATTCCACATATACAGGAGACAGTGAAACACCAGGGACTTTGCTGCCTTTTCGTGAAGCTCAGCATTTTTGTGTAGCTGCTGAGATTACTAAAGCATTAGAATGCATGCAAGCTGACTCGAGCTGAACCAAAAAAAGGCCCCAATGATATTAGTCAAAAAGAATATTCTTTTGAGAAAACTAGACAAGACACTACTTCTGGAGAAGCGGCATGCCGCTGCTCTTAGTCTAATCAGAAATCGAAGGAGCACATGAACGCTGGAGAAGCATTCATACTTGGAATGCAGCCTCAGAAAGGGGTAAGTAAATGTGCAGACAGGCCAACTTCCTTTTTGAATGCCCATCCATCAAATAAATCAGCCCTGAGGTTTCCTTCTCACAGCCGAAGAGAAGAGGTAGGGAGAAAAGTTGAACTTGAAAAGTCACAAACAAGAAGAATTTTATATCAGGGAGGAAGAAGTTATAGAAACATCAAGTCAACTGTTATTTCTTTGATTTGTTTCTGTTCCCGGGGAGTTCTGGAACTGTGGAATGGACAGTGTGTAAAACCTTACATTTACTACCATAACTGGAAGGGAGTTCTGGAATTTGTATATAGCGGTAATTTGAACAGCTTTCAGGCATGCACAGTGTTTTTATTTTCAGTAAGATTCCCATTAAGATTAAGCAAGATTTAAATTCCAGCCTCAAGTTACTCCTAATTTTTAACCAACTTTTTCTTACATAATCTTTCCTAGGGTCAGCTAGCTTTTAAGGAAAACTGAGATTTCCTGTAACTGCTTTCTGCATTTTGCTATTAGTACAGACAATTTGTTCTCCTCAGGAAGCATGGTTTGGATTTTGCTCTTTGTTAAGCAAAGGTTTGTGTGTTTCAGCATTTATGCTATGAAGCCAACCAATGGAGTCAAGTTCTTGGCTAACTTCTGGGATACTCTGAGTATGGGCATTTGGAAAAGGCTGTCTGCCTTTTTCCTGGGGGTTTTGAGGGCCCATCTAGGAGGAAAAAGATCATCTGATTTAAGGGTAAGACAAGTCTAGATGTATCCAGATGGAATGGTTCAGTGTGAGAGGGAAAAGAGTGATGGAAGAGCTTTTCTTAGATATGCCTTCTGGTGATAGAGTTTTATGTTGATGCTGGCTCACAATAGACAAGGTCACTGCCTGATGCTGAATGACAACAGTCTGACCATTTGCTAACAAAGGGTCCTTCTAGACTGTATTCTAATAGAAGGTGACTCCACATCAAGTCTGTAGTTACAGAAATAAACTGAGTATGACAACATTGAGGAATATTATGTCTGTAAAGTAATCCGTTCTGTACATTATATTTAGAGAAGTACCTATATAACTTAATTTTCTGTACTTTGTTAAGAACTTGCGTGGAAGAATCATGACATTAAAAGACAATAGAGGGAGTCAAGAGGTGTGGATCTTTCTAGGTTGTAGCCAAAGGCAAACTGCTCCATTAAGCAGGCCTTCAAAGGTAGTGAAATCATTGAGGACAGGACACCTTTTGGAGATTTGGGCTTCAGTACCTTTTATCTACAGATACAGCGTCGGAAGAGTTGGGGGGGGGGGGGGTGTTTGCTTTTTTTATTTTAAAGAAATTAAGAACCTAGTAGTAGTTAAATTCATATAAATTGTAGCTAGCTAAATAGTTGTAGCTAGCTAAATAGTTGTAGCACTGTAAACAAAGATAATACTTCACAACTCCCTTCTAGTTTGCCTTGAAAGAATAAGGGTTTTCTAACTTGGCTTAATATGTGATCCAGTAACTTGGATTTTCTTGGCTTTGTTCCCTTCCCTGCCCTTCTGTTTGCTAAAAACAAATGCATAACTACAGGTCAACTTCAAATGTTTTTCTGCTTTAGGTGACCGATGCAGTGAATGAGTCAGAAGCTGCTCAGTGCAGTTGTAGGTAAGTCATCCACAACAGAAATGTAACAATGATGTCGTACACAGCAGCATTTAACCACTATATTTTTTATAACTTCGATATAAACTACCAGAGCATATTAAGAGCAGTAGTGCGTTTACCCAGCAATGCTGTATTTACTGGAGATCAGCAATAACTAACGTGCTGTAAAGTGGAAAAAACTCTCATATACACTTATGGGGTAATTTCTAATCAGCAAGTTAGGGGAAAAATTCTCTGGAGTTAATGGCTGGTGTACTTGCTTACACAGGAGTATTTTTGCATCTTCTTGTTTCTGATATAACCAAGTGCATTTTCTGTCTGCTTAAAAGAAAAAATAGCAACCAAACCTTATGGGTTGGTTTTGTTAATTGCTTAACAAAAAAAAAAGTATCTTTTGACACCAAGATATTAACAGGATTCAAACATGCATCGTTGTTGTTTGAATCCTAACTATAATCTTGATTTGATAGATAAGCTAGGTGCTACATAAATGTGGGTTTTGTGAGGAGTTAGTTATGTCCTCAGACTTAGAAACTGACACACAACAAGGATAAGGTTCAGGTGTTTTTTCCTTAGTTATCTTGTAATTCTTTTACTGGAGAGATTGTACTTTTTCCAGGAAAAAAATTGTTTTAAACTTCGGGTTGAAAGTAATACAGTGTGCAGTGTTGTATCTACCCAACATTTCTAAATATACCTTCAAATGGAATCCAGGACTTAAGTTCAACCATTTTTCTATTGCTATTTTCCTACCACAAACGGGGACCCATCAAGACAGAGGCAGGTTTTCACCATGGCTGTAGTTGGAAGAATGACTGAATTATTCTGTGTAGAAGCACTTGTCTTCCAGTTGTTACCTTGCTACAGAGAGAACCTAGCATATAGTTTTGTGAGTATACCCTGTAATCTGTCTTTGAAGACCTATAGTTTGAAAATATAGCAAACAACAGTAAACATAGAAACAGTAGATCATTTCTTCCAGTGCAATTTTGTTACAACAGCAGTGAAGATACTTCATATTAAATTCATACATGCACAAATCTGTAATGCTTTCTTTATAGTGTAGTGGATAACAGAGTCTCTCCAGCACTTGGAATAACCTGGGCAAATCAACTGCTAATGAGATTGATGGTCAGCCGAGTATCACAACCTGAACAATCATCTGGAGTTGCGTCACACCACACAGGAAGTGTGAGGACTTTAAGAGTAGTTTTTGCTCCTCATCTCCCTCCATCCTCTTGCTACTACACAGTCAAATTGGAAGGTGTAAAAGGAATAAAATAAATCCTTTGCAGAGTAAAGCATCCTGCTCCAAAAATGTATCAACACAACTTTTCTTCAGGAAGAATTACTAGTAAAAAGAAATTCTTCCTAGATGAGAGAAATAGATGCTGAAATACATAAGCAGTGATAAGACAATACATTAAGCCTTTTCTACATTGTGAAAGAACATCTTTTTATACTTGGATATATGTTCAACAGCTTTTTCTCATGAGGTAAGTTTTCTGATGGATAGTAAAACTGTGGGTAGGTGGAGGCTGCACAATACAGTGTGATGTGGCAATCCCCATGTTAGGGGAGACCTGATTTTTAATTTTAATAGTGTGCTAACTTAGAAACAGAATTTACTGCAAGTGTGTCCCTTCTCTGCTTCCAGACCCAAAGGGACTCAAATTCAACCAGTTAATATTGCCTGATGGTGTTTCTAGTCCTTGTGCTGCCATTATGTATAGCCATTCTTCTATCTACAGAGCCTCAGAAATAACATAAAGCAGCTTTGTCACAAAACAGCTATCCTATTTTAAAACCACTTGTTAGTAATATTAGAATTAAAAAAAACAACCAGAAAGATACTTGATTTTAACATGTTACTGTAAGAATTCATTAAAATTGTACTGCTTTTGTACTATATGGGCATATCTAGCTTCATAAACTTCTGCAAATCTTTTGGAAATGGTTCTTTTCCACTCTTTTCTTGCTTTCCAGTTCCCGCCCCTCATAGCAAAAGCCTCTTTAGCCTCTTCCATTCAAAAAAATAATAAACCACATACCCCCATCCCCTTGTTCTGTTGCCCAGCTCTGAAGCTGTGTAACCAGGTAGTTTGAGAGCAAGGGCTCTGGTAGTGTTCTTCCCGGTACTCTACACCGCTCTGTGTTTTGTTGGATCTGGGTAGCAGTTTTGATCAGCTTCTGGATCACCACCTCTGGTATCTTCTAGTCCTTACTGCTGGGCTCTTAGCTAAATTGTGCTTCTCAAGGGCACCTTCACCTGTTTTCATCCATCCATAGAGCTGTTACTCTTCTCAGGTTGTTGTTAAGGCTTTACATGTTTTTCTTTCCATCTTTGCACTATTTATTTAGCACATCTTTTTTTGTTGTCCTCAGACTACTGCTATGACATCTGCTTTTTCTAGTCTTTTGGGATTTTTTGCTGCATTCAGTGTGGAAGCAAGCTAGATGAAGTTACTCATGCACATTTTCCAAAGGCCTTAGACCTTATTTGGCCTATGTTACCTGTGTGCCTGCTTTTATCAGTGTATGGTGCTCACTTGCATTGCCCGTTTGTTAAGCTTTCAGATTTCCGTCTTCTACCTGCTTCCCCAGGCTGCCCAAACAAGAAGTCTACCAAAGCCTTAAGTTTTTCTGTGTAGTTACATTGCCGAGTTCTGTCTTCTGGCAAATAAGAACCTTTTGTTCTCCATAGTCTAAACAACAAAATCTCTTCCATAATTACCAGTTCAGAGGACTATCACTTGGTAAAAGGCAAGTCCAGGCACAGTCCTTTTGTGTTCTTCAGGTACCCTATATTAGTGAGATGATAGCCACCTTCTCTACCTTTCCCCTGTCCCCAGTGATACTCTTTCAGGATATAGCAGCCATCTTTCCTTGTGGAAGCATACAGCTGGGTAGCAGAAAGGAAAAGTTTTGTTTAACTGTACACTGGGTCAGCTGGAACTCCCTGGCAGATGAGGACAACTGAGTATGATGCAAGGAAAGGAGACCCAGGAAGATGGACTGTGTGACTGCCTCAGGGAAGTTCTTGAGGAGAACAGGCACAGTCACAGCTTGAAGCTGAAGGATGGGAACTCTAATCAAGCAGAAAGAAGGATGAATTGCTTTCAGCGCCTTCTGAGATACCTTCAGTCAGCAAAAGGGACCTTGTGCAAATAGCAAACAAATTGCCTTTAAATCATTTTTCTAAAATGTCTTAATTCTCTGTTTTTGAAAATAACCATACTCTCTGCTATTCTTTAATAAACTCCAACCATGAAGCTTAGAAGTCTTTGTGTACTCAATCTGAGGAAAAAGTGGGAGTGCTATAGCTCAGACACATGGCTACCTCAGCCTTCAAAGCGTGGTGTTCCCTGCCTCCTTCCTAACGCTTTTAATTAAGATAAACTAATGCAGCATAGGTAACACTCAAATTACTCTCTTCCATTCCTGGCCTGTTTAGCTGGGACAGGATCTTTAGCCAACATATCACTCATCCTATTGTACTAATTTGATTTAAAAAAATTAACATGCCACAGATGGATGTAGCTGATTAATGGAAGTCAGTCAACCCCTGTGTGGACATTCAGTTACAAAAGAGCTTCAAAGCCCAGGCTCCAATCCCAGGAGCTTGCCCCACTGTGAACCATATTCAGAACAGTCTGACATACATCTTAAGGCTCAGCTTTGTAATATTTTGATAGCTTTTTACAATGTGACTGCTTGCAGGAATGAGATGTGCTAGAGTCACAGGTGTGTCTGTAACCAAAGTCCCAGTTTACTTAATGAAAAACACTTTTACCAACAAATTTAAGTAACATCTTACCTGAGCAAGTCTTCCTGTTGTTGGCCATGTTGGTTCTTATCTTACTCTCAAGCTGGATGCCTAAATCTGAGTCAGAGTATGTTACAGTATGCTTCCTAGCTCACCGTCACACAAACCCTGAACCTCTAAAATGCAGCTGACCCCCAAGCTTACAGTCACCAGTCAATCACTCGCAGTAGCTGAATGTCCATCTGCAGCTTCTACCCCTTTCTTCACTTACTTAATCCACAGTCAGAAACCTAGAATGCTGTTCATCTGACATTACTACAGCTTTGGGGGTGCAAACCCTCATGAAGCCTGAACAAAGCATCTGCCCTCTTTGAAGCCTTGTGTCAAAAGTGTTGAAACATGCTTAAGTTTTAATAAATGCAATTTAAGAACCTTCCCTTTATACAGCTTTATTCATCTTTGGATTTTACAACTGATATTCATTTCTATACAGGAAAAAAATGAAGTAATTTTTACAAAGAAGATTTACATTCTAGAATGTATTAATTAAGTATATCATCTTTATCCTGTAAGACTACATTTAAGTATTTTTCTACACTTTGAAAAGAAACATTAAATGACATTTGGGAAACTTTTTTAAACAGTTTCAAATTAATCTACAGATCTGTGATTTATTTAAAGAGCCTTTTTCAGCAGAAAGATCATATAGGGTTCTGGAAGCATTGCTTTGGAAAAGTAAAACCAAATTCATTTGTGCTTGGTAAAGATAAAGAATTTACACAACTGACCTATTAACAAAACAGATGTAGTAAAACACACCAATCAATAAACCTCATTACAAGTTTTTGATGAAATCACAGTGAATTACTACTATTTGTTACAAGTAACCTTTGTGGAAGTTTATTTTCAACAAAGTTTTATGGGGTAAGATAAACAGGTGAACTCTGAACAGGATTTTGTCCATAGCTTTGACAAGCAGTAACTACACACAGAAATCAAAATGCAGCACCCTAAAGCCTATTGTGGAAGGTTTATTTATTTTTTTTTAATCAAACATGAAGCCCACATATAAGGGCAGGGCAGAAGTTCTCCTCAGGAAGGATACATTGACATTACAAATGGTTTTTCTGGTTTTGCTGTTGTTGGGTTTTGGTTTTGTTTTTTAAACCGGGTCCTAGAAAACAGAAAATACCATTCCTGATTGCATTGCTTAATGAAACTGTAACCTACCACCACTACTGTATAATGCTTTTACATAACTTAAAACTAAAGACTCAGTAACTTTCCAGGCTTGAAGTGTGACTTGAGTATAAATATAAGGAGCCTAAGGATTCATCTCGTTTTAAAAACTACTTCACTGTGCTTGTTCCATGCTGTATACAATTTTTAGTCTCTCTCAATTGTGTGTGCCAGCACAACCGTTACAGTAGCTTTGAGCTTTCTGCTGTAGCTGGAGCATTAAATGAACTTCCAACTGTGCTTCTCTAAATATTTCTTATTTAAAAGCAGCCGTAACTAAAGAACAGTTTTGCAACTTCACTACGAGCATAAGGATTTTCCCAACAACTCAGTTCTTCTTGGCCTCTATCAGATGGTGGCACTGTGCTTTGCTTCTTGCTTTGTTGTTTCAGGCTTTTTTTTTTTTTTAAACTATTGACCTTGACTATTCAGTGTACTGAGACTACTATGAATGGTTGGGGGGGAATGTAGATGTTCAAGACTTCCCTCAATTCTAAACTATTAAAAAAAAAAGGCAATGTTTATACCAATACTTCTATAAGTCTGTGACAACGTGAAGTTGCTACAATGAAACTGTAAACTTGACAGCATCACATCTTTTAACATTTATTCTCTCCATACAGGCTAACATTACCAAAAATGCAATTCTCTTAGCAGCTTTCAGACAAAATACATGACCTGCGTTAACAAAAACTAAAGTAACTTGAATTCATCAAGTATTGTAAACACACTTTCAACGAAGCACTGCACACCCCTTTTACTATATATATTTACAACAGAACCCCACCGTTTTCAAAATCACTGGATTCAAATGGTACAATTTAAGCACAAATACTTCCCAAGCTTAAAACCATTTTAATTTACTACCATTCACGAGGTCTTGGAGGGTGGTGGTTGTTTTAAGAAAAGGTACAAACTCTACATAACATGTCCAGTTGTTTTTCTGTTGTTTTAAGTGCTATGCTCTATCACAGTACTGCAAGCACAAACATCACGGCCATAGTTCAGTTATTCCTCTAAAAGGAGCGTATCATGAAACAGTTATATTTTACAGTAATATTTAAGAAGATCTAAACTTAAGGACAAATATTGCCAATATTCCTAAAGACTAGTGCATAACCAGAGAGACAGAAGGGCAACGGACACCTTTCTATCAGTAACAACTCAATGTCTGATTCATCCTACATGCAACCCTGGCTGACTATACCCCAGAAGAGCTAGCCACAGTTTGCAGGAGAATCCAGAGGAACTGGCCTAATCTGGAGTCCTTGTTAAGTTTTTAATGAAGTTCACTCTTACAATTCTGGGCAAGGACAAAACATGCTAGACTAAAACCAAAATAGCACTACCAAGGTTGCAGTTTTCCTAACAAGATGTCTGGCAATTTTGAAGGTCTTTTCTAGTTTTCTGTTTCATCAGATCTGTTGATTTAGTTCAGTACTGAAGATATCCAAGAATTATACAACGGGTATTTTGGTTTTATACTTCATGCAGACTGTTAGCTAACACTGAAACAGAGGAAATTCAGAAAGAAAATGTTACATAAAAGCCAACTGAGAAGCCCACCTGAAATTTAAATGTATACAAACCATATCCTGACAGTAATTAATTCATGATGCAGACATAAGGAAGGCTGGCCTTAAAATTGGTTTTGTACTTTACAAGTTTTTCCTCAAACTGCAAACAGCTCATTGGCTTATAACTGTAAGGACCTGGCTATCGTTTACGGATTTATGGGTTAGAGGAGTCTCGAAATTTGTTTCTTCTCTGAAATAAAAATTAACCTTTTAAATGTAAGAATTGTGTAATAAGCAGTAGCTCAACAATTTAATCTTCAAATAAACTTTAAAATACTATATAAATGTTTAAAACATTGAAAAGCACAGTACTAGTAACACCACCAACAGTACGATCCTAAACAAGAAAGTTCTCTCACTGTCACCATCAACATTGCATTTTAAAACTTCATGTACGTTGTAATTTGGCATGGTTAAATATTTTATTGCTATTTACACAAGTTCTGTTTGTTTGTTTGTTTGTTTTTGAGAGGCTGCAAAAATAATTTTCCTTAGAAGTTGAAAGATGAATGTAGGAAACACATTCTTCAATTTAAGTAATTCCTTATTGCCAAAATCAGTTCTGTGTCGAATAGTTTTGTGGGTTTTTTTGGAAGTCAGACTTTTATAACGGTCTCTAAGTGAAACACTGAGCTCCACAGAACCGCACGTTCCAAGGCCCACTGGGCCACTCCTGTGGCAGCAGCATCGCGCTGGTGTGCGACAGGCTGACTGCAAGGGGAGTTCGCAGTGAGTTTCTCCCAGGCGCGGCCAGGGGAACAGTGCTGCCACGGGCTCTCCCGCCGTCCCCCCGGCCTGTCTGTCAGTTGGCCACGGCTACCTGACCAGCCTGGCAACCTGCGGTGCAGTTCTTTGTGCAAAGCTAGCTCAGTCTGGACTTGTGCAGAGACCCAAATCCACCAGTGGCTGCATATAACATATTTTGCTTTAGGGGTGAAAAAAGTATATATATTATGTATATTTTTATATAAAAAGCTCTTAATAAAAAGATTAAAACTCAAAAGTCTACATTATATGTGTATATATTGTTAAGATAACTGAGCAACAACCTGTTCTTGCTCGAGTTCATTAAGGAATTGCACTACTCTGTGCTAATTCTACATATTAGCAGCATCATATCACACCGTTCCTAAATTTTCCTTATAGCAGGTATACCATACACAGCTTTCTTTAAAGAGATGCTAATAAGGTACCTCCTGGTAAACATAGTCAAGTGCATTACACATACAACTTTTTGCATCAGGTATCGTAACACAACTTAAAACCAGATGCAAAGCCAGTCAAATACTTCTACAAAGTACTAATTCTAATGACTCTTCACAGCCTGTTCAAATACTAAAACTTGCTTATATCCCTATGTTTTACCTCCTTCAGCTGGCGCTAACCTTGAATGAATATTCCAGCTTTTCCCAAAGTTAATTTCGTTCGGCATTTTCCAACTCACAACTACAACCACAAATACATTTGTACACACACTGGTTGGTTTTTTTACTTTCTCATCCAGCTTCACATGAATAAGAATTTTTACAAAAGATGAACAAAATTACAAGCTTTACAGAAAAGCAAAATGAAATACTAGTGTCTATAAAATACTTAAAACATACATAGTTCTAGCAGCAGTCCTGGATACAGACAGCATGTATATTAACTGTAAGTAGATTTAACATGGATGTGTGGTCAAACGAGTTGCTTGCCACTTACGGCCATCCAGTGCTTCCACTGGGGCCCCTCAGATCTGAGTGGTCCTTTGCACAGCCCCTACTCCACAGGGTAATGGCAAAGCATGCAGTCGCCTGCTTCTGCTGTCATCAGCTATTACGGAGAAAGGCAGGACTTGGGATCAGCATAAGGAAATGCTGGAGCAAACAGAGAATGGGATTGTGAACTCCAGTGGACAAGCAATAAAGTCAACCTGAGGCTTGGTGTTTCCCCAAGAGCAACAGCAGCTGCTCTGGGACAGCTGCAGTCCAAAACTTCAGTATTTGTCAATCATGCAAGGTAAAGGTCAAAACATTTTCCATTTCTCCTGATCAACATGAACCATCCTATCTCCACTAATTATTGTGCCCTAAGACTTACATCAACAAGTATCAAAGTTATGGTCACAGGTATCACTATTCATGCTATCTATATGTAATGTAACCCCAACCATCTCTTCTGTAACATTTAATAGCTCAATCTAGTGGTTAAGTAAGCCGTGTCTAAGTGCTGTTTTGCCAGCTAGGTTTTCTAACATTACAATAATCCGTGGTGCAAAGGAAAGCCCCACCAATACAGTATGCTCAATTTGAATTTATACAGTAATGCACATAAAGTTATCCTTTTCTCTTTCCACCACTGTATATATTGACTGCTACACACTTAATTTTGCCTGCATTTTCAAACATCTTTGCATTTTGGTATGCTTTAAATATGTTTGCATTTTTACATTTTTTTGGCTGCTGTAATATTCAGATCTAGTAAAGAAATCAACATAAGTAGCATGAATGGGAGCAGTGCAATGAGCAATATATATCTATATAGTTTTCCTTTAGACGAAAATACCCACTAATGCTGTGTTTAAAATCGTTCCTATTTAGAAAAGTAAAAACAGCAGTCCTTTAGAAAAAAAAACAACAAAATCTACAAACTAGGTGTTCCTATACATAATGATGAGGAACCAAAGCTTTGAAGGTCTCAGTGCTTCTTTATTCACCAAGGAATATTAGCTAGCTTCTGTCCAAGAATCTCAATGCGCCAAATCAGTATGACTGACACTCAGAGCTCTCGAGTCTGTCAGACAATTATTTCGTTCCTGTGTGAAGGGGAAAAAAACCAAACAAACAAATTAAGCAGATGTCCAGACAGTTCAAGCAAATAAACAAAATTACTAGTTTTAACAAACAGGAACAAGCGAATACAAGGAACTACGGAGAACTGGCCCTGTTCATGTTGGGCAGGGGAACACTCTACTGTATTCTAATAAACTTCTTTCTCCCCAACTTTCAACTAGCAAAACTGAAAAAATCTACTGATATGCATATACACCCTTTACAAGCCTGACCCAAGTCTTACCAGAAATGCAAGAGCCCATCTATGTGAATTGCCATGCGTGTCTATAGTGGGTGAACTAGAAAAGTTCACAAGAAGTGAGAACTAATTTTAATATCGCAGTGTACACACGAACAATAAATTACTCTTCTGGAAGTCACATCGATTATATACTAAGGATCCAGTTTAGGGGCACCCAGGGCATGACGCTTTGAAACCTTGGCGCTGTTGCTGCAAAGAATTATGCTTTACCCTGGATTTTTTTTTGGCTGAAGTTCACCCTAAGCCAAGTTTTGCATACATTTCACACCACAGAAAACTCTGCAGTACGTTCATTAGAGATAATACAGTTAAGACACCTTTATACCACTCAACAGTAAAATGAGAGCCATGCAGTTTTGGCTTTTTTGCTACTGTAGGACAAATAGTGATGAAGATCCTCACGTACAGTTTTGTTAGTACAGAAGCAGTTTCATCTTCCTAAAATTAGTTGCAGTTACTGTGTTAGTAAAATGCACAACAGTGTTTAGAACGCAGAACATTGCTAGCTTATTTGACAATATAAGAAACAGTGACTTACTAGGTAAAAACAGGAAATGGGAAGTAGCAATCAGGCACACCATATACAGTTAAGCAAAATAAGGTTTTGTATTAGCAGAAGCATAACACAGACAACCTTTTAGTGACTTCCCCCTGCATGACCTCAGAAACGACTGAAGTCGCATTTAAGGGAATCTGAAAATGTGCACAATTAAGATGATTGTGCCCTCTGCAATAAAGGGACTGAAGTAAAAAAAACTTAGTAACTGGGCTTTGAGAGTTCTTGGTTTTTTAATTAGTGTTTACAAGAACATAAGAATCCAGAAGTTTCATATCCACTGTCATAGTTAGAAGGTCCAAAGCCATATCATAAAAGTATGCTTGGTATCATAAAAGCCAATGCTCTTCAGTGGTCAGACTTGAGCACTTGCTTAAAATTAAGCATAATTCATAAAAGTGTTACGGAACGATGCCTTAAGCATACACTTTAAACATCTTGCTGAAGTAGGATCTTACCAATCACTAGGAGCTGTTGTTTTATTATTTATCATACTCTTTTTATCCCAAACCCTACTAATGATATCTATTTTTGTAAGAGTATTGTAGGGCTTCTTACTTGAAAATGATCTTCAGTAGCCTTGCCACCCATGTTAAGAACATTCAGAGAACTGGCACGCTTCATGCTGCAACCAGGACAGTGAACATGCAAGGATAAACCAATCAGAATAGCTGGAAACTAACAGCTCTAAAAACACAAGTATAACAACGAGCAATGCACAGTCAAGGGAGTTTGAACAATGCCCCAAAACTGATCAGAGGGATACCCTTTAAGATAACTACATAACTTAGAATTTCGGTTCTAAATTACATAGAAAACCAAAAAAATTACAAGCTCCTCAGAGCTTAAACATTTCAGGCAACTGATGTAATTTCAACTCAAAATCTCAATTCTTAAAGCACAAACTAATACACTGATTTTATTAGCTAATTCGCAGTTTCAATTTTATGCAGTTTCTTACAAAAGCATCAAAACATTCAGACAGCTTAGGAAAAAAAATGTGAAACATGAATAAGTTTGTCATAGGCAGCATTTAACTTCGAAAGGCTACAACAAACGTTAGTTTAGTACTTTCTGCCTCATCTAGGTAAGTCTCCAGAATCTTTTTCAAAAAGCATCTTAAAATCTTTTATTTTAAACATTTCAAAGTGGAGGGAAATAAGATGGTTGCTGCTACTAACTTTGGTTATGCTTTTGGCTTACAACGCTCCGAGCAGTGGTAACAACCACCCTAGAATACTGTATTAAAAGCAACAGATGAGGAAAAAAAATAATCACCTACACAGGAGCCACTGACAGTCAAAGTATCACTCCATTAACTGTAATATCTCCTGGTGTTGAGATGATGATTAACAATTTATCTGCATTTCTCAAACATATACAAAATCTAGCAAAAATATTTTGAAGTGCGTAGAATGAAATTCAATATTAGCCTTAAGCTTCCTATCATCTTGGTTACTACAACAGGAATGTCTGATGTTCTTTATCCCAACGTGTCCGTAGATTACTCAGAACGTACTACGTATGCCTTGATTTTTCACTATTTTTTTTCCTCTTTAGTGATTTCAAAACTACTAAGTGAGTACTTTGGATATGTATTTGATGAACTGTTCACAACACAATGCGGCCCTAAACCTGCAACGCCACCTGCAGCTTTAGAGAAAACTGGCTGATGCAAAGTTCCCCATGCCTTCCAATAACATGGAAAGGTTTATCCATACAGATCACGTTAGACATTAACCAGTTTTTCTTTCCACTGAAGCAAGACTACTAACAGTCAAAGTCAAGCACGAGTTTTATATGCTTTCATAAAGCAAAGGCTTAGCAGAATAACGAACTAACAAACACAGGCAACAGCTGCCACGTAACATAGGCTTACTGGTTTTTCCTAGCGTTATTAAATTTGCACATTTCAAAAGCTAGAACACACACAATTTGAAATATTTGACATGAGTGTTAGCAACAACAAAGCAAGGACTCATGCATGGTATGCACCTCTCATTTATTCAAGGAAACGTACAACAGAGGTTATATATGGAAGTCGAAGTAAGTTAATCTGTAAAACACAAACAAAACATTATGGATAACATTCCAGGGAAATAGAAAATCCACCAGTAAAAATTTACACGAGTATTTTTAGGTTCTTGCTGAAGTCCCAATTAAAAAATGAGATACTAGTTTGTTTGACGGTTTTTTGGTTGTCATTGGTTTTGTGGTGGTTTTTTTGGTTTTGTGGTTTGTGTTTTTTTGTTTCTGTTTTTTAAAATCAGCATACTTTAGTCTAGCAAATGCACTTTTAATTCCCTCCATGTTAGAAACATGATTGCACAAATAGCATGCAGTTGTTTTTCTGGCGCATAAGTAATAGCAATAATGAGAGGGGATTTTTTTTCCCCCTTGTAAATTACAAATCTTAACTGTTCTGACATATGATCAAAATTTTAAAAGAGAAAAATCGAACCTAACACTAACAAAGTTAAAATTATTGCAGAACTGAATTCTGAAATATGATAAAGAAAGAAAGAAGTCATACCATGCTTCAGGTATTGTATGTTTCAAAAAACAGTTCTTGAGAGATTTGTTCTTCGTCAAAAAGGCTTTTGCATACTTTTAAAGAAACAATTCCCCTGCTGAGTTTTCCACTTAATTCCCTTCAGCCTTCTGTATCAACCAACATGAAAACTTAGTCTTTCTTTCATGCTGGGATATTAATGTATTTCTATTTGAGTATTTCTCATTCAGAATCACACCAGCACTGTCAATTACTATTTACAGAAGCACGGTATGAGCAACAGGTGTAAATCAATTTCAAAACAAAGTCTTTATAGAGACATAGGCACAGAATGGAGAGATCTACTGGTAAGGAGGGAGGCACAGAAGTCTTCTACCTAGAGTGGCTGATGTCACAGCAAAAATGATTTATGTGTATGCTATGTCACTATTGTAATATTCAGCTATCAAACACACTAAAAAAGAAAGGTTTGCATAATAAAAACTGAATATCCCTTTTAGTAAGCTCAGAAACAGAAAAAAATTAACTCTATTTACTAAAGTTTCTTCAGAAAATGAAACGAAAATGACTTCTTGGAATATCAGTATGTATAGCTATGCTTCATGATCTACAAAGCTGGTGTTTAATACCAGAAATCTTAGCTGGTTTTAATAACAAATGCAAATATAAATTAAGATTGAAAAAATGTCTGTATCTTACAAGAACAGAAATTGTAGTATTTATTGTTTTACACACTCAATGTGCATATATACATAAAAGCCTGTCAATGCAATACACTTATTGCAAGTTTTAAGGATAAATTATTCTTTGAGAACAACAGTAACATCTAAAAACAAGAATATTTTGTCAAAAAGGGAAAGCAAGAAAGATACTGCTTTGTTTTCAAATTTGTTTCACATTAATGTCTTTATTTGAGGAAGTCTTATCTGGTGATGCAGACCCCACAATATAATTAATGTTAATGTGGGTAGATTAATTCTATGTCGGTCAAATTACACTACTGAAGTTCAGACAATAAAAAGGTAGAGGAGTTCTTACAGGACACTGCAAAACCAAATGTCTTCAGTTATACGTAAGCATAATTTTCTACACCTATAATCACGGAGTTACTTTACCTGCAGAAAAAGTTAGCTCTATTTACTACAGAGAACAAGGAATAAAACTCTTGGCTTTTAAGAAAATGAAAACCTTTCCATGCCTCACAAAAATGAGGAGAAAGTGCAAAATTAGCTATGAATATATGCATCTATTGATACAAGAATATACCTGAACTATGATGTATGAACTCTAGACAGTACTGAATAGAAACAGAAAACCAACATATCAAAATGCTAACACTGAAGACAAAGAAGAAAATCCCTTTTATTCTATTTTGGCTTGCATTTTCTTTTTTTCCCTAAAGCATTTTACATTTACATATTTCCTTCTTCTAATTACATGTTTTTCACAGTTTATCCCAATCTATCATCTCAGAGGCAGTTCTTAATCATGTATCAATAAATGCAAAGGATTTTTCAACCTTAATTTGATCCAGTGCCTTCAACATCAACTCTCTGGCAACTCAGAGTGAAATTTTAATAAACAATTCTAAAAGTCAGATCAGGCTGAATTTGAAAGAGAGACGTGAGGAAGAGAATTCTATGTGCACTGCAGCTGTACACAATGTTTTACAGACGCATAAAAACAGTAAGGCAAAACTTCATTGGAGCACTTACAAAAACACATTGAGACCCTGCCTCCAGATCACTGTCTCGCGTATTACCATCATCATCATCTACTATATTACTCATAGATCCTGTTACTCCATCAGAAGTGAATCCACATTCTCCAAATTAACTGTTCTAGAGCATAAGTTCAAATTCACATTGTCACACAGTTTCCTGTCAACTACATAAGTTCCAGTTTTCCACAGCAAGAGGAAAACACCCTGCAAAACTGACTGTAATTACGTTGGGGGTGAGGCGGAACACCCATGACTGCTATTATGAAAAAGAGTAGTATATTTTAACATTTCAACTTCTCTGCAGCAGCCAATAAGTGATGCACGGTTTTATGCATTTATTAGAAATATTACATACATTCAAATCCATAATCATATGGTAAATAGGAAAGAGTGAGAAGTCAGAGTCATTAAAATTTGAATTTTTACCACTGACTTCACTGAGGCCAAAATGTTAATGAGATGCACAAGGTTCAAGTTTTTCAACATTCTCCTTTGCTTTCTGAAATCTGGGTTTTCCAAAAATAGAAAATGAGAAGGGCTCAAGTCAGTAATTCTCTTTATACCCACAGCAATATATAAAGCTATAGCAAGAATATAACAAGATATTAAGCTGTATCAAGAATGTTAGTTGTGGGTTTACTCTATTCAAGCTTTTATTGTAAAAATCAGTAACATTTATTATTCTTCACTGCTGTGTGAAAAGGAGAATTTTGCAGGTAACTAAGATTTATCAATAATTTTTAAGGCTTTTCTAGTCTTCAAGTGGCTAAAGCAGTAAAAAGGGAAAAAACACTGTTAAAATTGAGTTAAGTCTTAAAAGTGAATATAATTCCTCAGATGTTACAGAGCTTTCATTATAAGTTTAAGAAATTATTTCCTATTTTGTTTTCCTTTAAGATATAAATCTATATGATATGCAGTTAGCCTAGCAGAGAAAACACTGCCCTAAGTACTGCACTACACTACAGTGGGGGCACAGAACAAGGGCACACCAGCACAGCTAAGAATAGATAATTACCCTGGATTCTTTGGTTCACTGTCTCGTGAACTTCCTCCCTTCAGCTTTCTAACCAGCTTCTCACTGCTGCGTCTAATGGAAGCACGAAGTTTGCTAAAGGAACCACTGCGTTTTAAAGATCCAGTGCCATCCTGAAAAAAATTGAACAAATGTGAAAATGCAAGAGTTTGTCGCCCTCCCCGAAACCTGGCTCAAAAACATATAACTGATGAAAAGTTTTTTTTTAAATTGCTATTAATATATACTTGGTACAATTACCTAAACACAGAATATCATATAGCTATCACTTCACTAAAACAAAAGGGTTCCTTCCAAACTGTAACAAAGATTTCTAAAATGTTAAGACATGCTCAAGCTGTGATTCATAATAATTAATAAAACCCTACCACAGTAGTCAAACAATTCACCATCACCATTCACCATCATATGAGTGCACTGTGGTTAACAGGGTACAAGCCCCAAGCAAAAGCATTCCATCAGTCTAAGAAAAAAACAGTTTTATTTTTTTCTAAACATCTACATTACTTGCAAACATGTTTAATTAACCCTAAAATCCTTGAACAAAAATAATTCTCATCAGAAACACATATGGTTAAATTCCTATGCTTCATTTTAACTTTCGCCAAAGAAAACGTAAAACATGATGAAACGCATTTTTCGTACATTGCATTCATGTTTTACACTGCTGTGCTGATCCAAAGAAACTTCCAACTGACCACAATTCTATTTTTAAACATTGTACTCTTAAAAAAAAACACCCAAACCCAACAGTTTAGTAAGATTAGAAGTGACCACTTCCTACTTCATAGAAATTCTATGTGATTATGAAAGAAGAATTGTAGAAGGAGAAAGTAAAGTACCACTAAGCAGACAAAGACAGACACCTGATTTGGAGTGAGTTTATTAGAAGTTAGAAAGACAAATACACAAATCACTGAACACCAAGATTAGTAGAGAAAAGCATAATTGCCAAAATCTCCCACAAAGACTAAACAGCAATGCTACGTTAGAATAATCATAAGTGAAGACATCCAGAGTTCCGTATTGATGTTAACCATGTAATAGGTCTCTAAATACATTTTAAAGCACTTGGAGAACATGCCTTACTGTTACGGGTTTTGTTTTTTCTCCTGTAAAGATCACCACCATGCCATTTCAATAATACCTTGTGTGATACTTTTAACTACCTTTTTTCCATAGTGAACAGCTACTTATAAAGGTCATTGTTACTTTTTTTTTTACTAATGTATTACACAGCAAATGGTTGTAATAACATTTTGTATGACTAGATACATATCTGGCAAAGCTACACGTGTACAGAAATAGAAAAAAAAAAAGAGACACCAGCACTGAAGGAATGGCCAGTTTACAGGGAAGTGTAGCTCTGACAAGAATCTTAAGGGATTGGCTAAAGCACAGCAGTCAGTACTGAAGAGAGAAGTTAAAGCTTGAAGATGGTGCACGCCCGTCATGCAGGAGACAGTATAAGAATCACAAAAGGCATCTAGGCCTGTCAGAAATGGAGAGAGAAAAACTGAATGAAACTGTTGGGAAAAATTCAACAGTTTTCAATTTTGAACAGTTATGTTTACAGTATTTCTAGGTCACATTCAAAACAATTTTTTCTGGAGTAAAATTTTGGACTGCCCTTAAGTACAAAGTGCAGGCCCTTGCAATTACCAGAATGTACATCTTTATACAGTTTCACCTATATCACTAATTTGCAACTTACAAAGAACATGAATGATGCTGTGCATTCTTTAGGTTAGCATTTGTATAAAATACAAAACACCTTTAGGATGGGATAGCTTTAGTATTACATTTTGTAAACAAAGAAAGGAATTTTTTTTCAGCTGACATTAACACAAAAATAAAAATGAGGAAAAAAAAAAACAGAAGAAAGGAACAGAGCAAGGTGCATTCATTTCAGCTTTAACTTCTGTCAGGAATTCTCCTCGAAACAAAACTGCAAGAAGAAAGAGGTTTTCCCCTAACCTCCAGACAAAATTCTATTCATTCCTTTAAGGAATTAGACTCTAACTGACCTCACGAGTATTTTTTAGAACATATCTCTGTGTGTGTGTGTATAAATACATATATTATCCAAGTGGAAACTGCTGTACTTTTCCTAATGCAGTGAGGCAGCTGAAAGAATCCACCTTTAAATATAAGCTGTGGTTCAATTTACACGCTTTCCATTCTCAGTGTTAAGTATAGAAACCATTACTGATAGTCTTAAGATAACGGTTTTGACAGCTTTTACCTATAGCAACCGGAATGAACAGTAATTAAAATTATTCTTGCAAATGGCAAAATGCCTTGCTACCAAGTGATTAGAAGATCAAAATCTAACCAAGTATGTTTCAAATTAAATTGCATACATTGTTCACACTTTTAAGAATAGACTTCAGCTTTGCAGGATTTAATAAACTGAAGTCTAAATTCCAATTGGAAGTATTAGATCAGTGAAAAGGCTAATTATTCCTATGTTCTTAAAACAGTGGTACTGTAGAAGTGATAATGATCTAGTAAAAAAAGGCAAGACAAATTTGGTAGATATGGAGTATAACTTCTATTATGCTAACTAGCACATTAGGAAGAAGCAGACAAGCTTTTGGGTACTTAAAATCTGAAATAAAGACATTGAGCTCCCAAGTTAAACACTGACTGCATGATTAACAAAACAGCTTTAAAGCATGATCTTAGGATTAAAAAAAAAAATCCATAAATCCAGTATAAACAAACAAATCAGATATCCGTTTCTATGGCAAAGATTAATTGCTATTTTTATGTCACTCAGAATGAGAATCTTATTACTTTACTTATCTTATTACTTTTGCTTACACCTTCATCATCTCCTGTACTTTGTAGTTGTCTGCTACAACGCTGCTCTGGCTGACACTTCTTACTTAATAAGAGCAACTCTTACCTGCTAGTCTATGGTAGTGAAATTTATTGCTTTCGTTTCACACCTGAAAGTGGACTGATGTGCCCAAAAGCTTGTCTTTTTGAAGCATATGGTTTAGAATAATAAAAGATACTTCCTCACACTAAAAACATTATCTTGAATTAAACACTATCATACCATGAATATTTTTATCTGTCCTCCAACTGGCTGCAAGATCGATTTACAAAAATGCCAATTAGAGACACCCCCTGTCATTTTTAACATACAAACATAGTAAGGGATAAAAATCTTGGGATTTCTACCTTGAATGTTTAAGACAAAGTATTTCTTTGCATCTTTGGTTAACTTTAAGGGATGGACTTTCTATGAAACATGTAAACATGCACTACACAACCTCACTTAGCATGTTCATTTTAATAGTTAATGACAGATTTACTTCCAATAAATATTTCAGTTCTTTTCCATAGAATCACAGAATGGTTTGGGTTGGAAGGGACCTTAAAGATCATCTAGTTCCAACCCCCCTGCCATGGGCAGGGACACCTTCCACTAGACCAGGTTGCTCAAAGCCCCGTCCAACCTGGCCTTGAACACTTCCAGGGAGGGGGCGCATCCACAACTTTTCTGGGCAACCTGTTGTGCCTCACCACCCTCACGGTGAAGAATTTCTTCCTTACAGCTAATCTGAATCTACCCTCTTTCAGTTTAAAGGCATTACCATTTTTGTGAGACTATAAGACATTACATCAAAGCATACAATGCTTAATAGTGATTACATTCCATATGGAAGTCACTTCATTACAATAAATCTTCCAACATAATTTCTTTGTTGAAGTTTGTTGCTTTACACACGCCACCTATTCTCTGACAGCCAAGAACATGAGTCAGCTTGACCACTTCAGAAGAATTTCAAGGGAAAAGGCAGGCCTCTCTTCAGGCTCTGCACACAGAAGTATCTGCCTGATAAAAATATTCTACTATATGAATCAGAATATTTTGTCTGGAGCGAACACAGAAGCGTGAAAAAACCCTATATGATATAAAGTAGAGGGAAGAACAGCACTGAGATAGAAACACTAGCAGGGTAGAGGGAGAGAGAGTTGCCCACTTTATGTAAAAGATGTAATACAAAATACCTTCTCTTAAGAGGGGGTGGGGGGGAAGAAATAACGAACATGAGAATAATGCAATGTCACTTCGGCACATTAAAAATGAAAAGTTTGTTTGCCTTGACAGGTCAAAATTTAGTTTTTCAGATCAACAAGTTTTATCACTGAGTTTGATTCAAATATTGACCTAGAAATACTGTCTATTGCTTTTCCAGAAGGCCTTTTCAATCCAAAACCTGCATGCTTGTTTAATTAATGTAAATACAGAAAAAAGCTTAATCCATTTAGAACATATAGTCATGCAAAGTACAGCGAAAATTAATGGAGGAGTACAGTACACAGTTCTAACACTGAATGGGCAAAATGAGAATTAAAAAAAAAGAGTTACCCAACCTTACTTTGGCTTTATTAATGATGCAGTATTATTCACAATAGATGCTGATTGACTGTCTTGGCACTGAGAACACCAATGCCAAGAAAACAATAATAAAGAGACAAAAGTAGAGATGGAAAGAACATGCTCCTTTAAGACTAAAGCAGTATGCGTTTTATCAAGATTTCTTTGGAACGCTAAACTTTGTCTCATGTGGCTAAAAAAAGAAGAAAAAAAAAAGAATAGCTATTGTAAGAGAAATGAAACTTCAGAACACCCAATATTGCAAAGTAGGCTACTTCCCCTCCCATACAGCAAAAGCAGGCAACAGCACTTTTATAATCTAACAGAGTATTTTCAGCAGAACTGCAGCTGGGAGTTAGTTAACAGTGCAATATATATATCCCATTGCCAGCAATGGGATAAAACATAGGTAAGCTGGTGACAGAAGCAAACAACTACATAAGCCACATCAGTAACTGAAAGCTTGCGCTGTCTTTTAAATAAAGGAAAACAATAGTTAGAAAAATGCATATGTAATCATGTTATATATATGTTTTTACTTTATGACAATCAGTGTTACACAGTGAAGCCAATATACAGGAAACAAATAGGAACAAGCCCTGACTCCAGTCAAATCCTAATAAGGGAAAGTGATATTAATATATCTCACTTAAGAAATGTGAAGTTACTATCACATTGTTATGTGATGGCACTGCCTCTTAAAACAGATTGTATAGCAGCTTGAAAAGTTATGTTCTTTCCTCTAACAAGTTGGGTAAGGAGGAGACAGGAATTATTTTAGTGATAGACTTATCACTTAATACATCTCCATAGCAAATGTTCTTTGTGATTCCAACAGATGCAGTATTTTTAAAGAAACATTTAAAATACAGGCAAATATGGCATCAAAAGGACAAAAGCAAAAGTAAGTTAAATGCCAGAGTATTTCTACCAGTAAAAAGAAACCACTGACAAGCAATTGAACACCAGACCATAACCAGGACACTCAATCAGCATTAAACAACTTAAATACAACTGCTTGGGATTCTTGAAGAAATTTCACCATTCAGGACAACAACAGAAAGGATGTTTTAAAATTTTAAAATAGTACATTTTTTTTTACATGGTGTTAATGAAAAACAAAATGTTACTCTTTATTTCTTAATTGATTTTGCAAAATTACAAAATACAAAGTCGATCAACCAAGAAACTACTGAAAACACAATAGGCTGATGAAGGGACAACCACGTTTGTTATGTTGATAATTTATCTAAGCTATTTTCTTAAACTGTGTACTGTACTTACCCCATTCCATTCTACGCTCATACTCACTTCCTCGCCTCCATCAGGACCACTCTCGTACTTTACCACATCAACATTGAGGCTTTCTCGGCTTCGCCTTTTTTCTATGCTCTCAGGGTCATTCAGCACTTCAGCAACTCTCTGTTTATGAACATTGTCAAGACCCTGAGAATTAAGTAAAATAGGAAAAGGTTTTATTTTATTATGAGCTATATTAATCTACAACTTACACACAAAAACCATACCAAGAAAGAAGTCAATCAAACCCATAACTCCATTACCCTGATTCTGCCTTCAAAGGGCAGTCAAGATGAGCTGCCCTTTATACATTGCAGGAATCAACATAGCATGAAGTGGACACACAGTTTGGTAGTTTGAGAACTCAATGACTTGCCATTCTTTTCCTCCTCCCCTATCACTTATTAAAGCCCCATGGTATTCATGTCACTTACCTGAAGCCATTTGGCCACGAGCTTAATATTTAAGCAATTTATAGATAATGAGCAGTCAATGCAATTCTCAGTTTTCCACCTATCAAATGGTGCAGTATTCACCCACCTTTGGAAAGAACATTGCAGGTGTCTGAATATCTAATGCCTAAGACACAGGTTGCGTTATTCAAAAATACTGACATATGACACTTGGCACAGTAGTATAATTTATCCTTCAGAAAGAAATCAAAGAGAAAATAAGCTTATAATAGAACAAACGAGATATATGGTTAATAAAATGTGTTTACTTTGTGTTAAAGAATGGCCACCAATTACCAAATAATCCTTTAAATATCTTAAAAGTGCTAAAATACCTTCTACGAAAACGCCACACTAAAAATAAAGGCAAAATCTTTAACACAGAAACTAGAAAGTAACAAAGCTCAAATCATACTTATTTGCAGTTTTGTTTCCTTTATAATAAACCTACTCCACATTATAAAAGGTGTTTGCTGACAGGAAGAGATCCCAATGAACACCTTACACATAAGAAAATATTCTGCATCTTTCATTGTGCAGCGTTAGCAGCAAATGCAGCAGGGGATCTGTGTGACAAATCCATAAAGTCTACCACAATACAGGAAGTGAAAATCAAGCCAAAATTCTACTTAAAAGTAAAGTGCGTGAATAAGAATGAAAGTTGGTTTAGTGGCATGGAGAATTCAGGTTCTTGGTTCTCACACAGCTGCTTTCCACTAACTGAAGAGCAGAACAGCCCTCGCTAATGGAATTCTACGCACAAAGAAGCATGAAACCAACATATAAAGATCATGTATTTTTCACTTCCACATGGCTGTATGGCACAGAAAAGTGGCTAGAGCTCTCAGACAGTATAGAAGAAAGGCTCAAATTGGCTTTTGCACCAAACCCTTTAGCAGCACAGAACACTAAAAGCATAAAATTATTTAAAATCATCACTGAGGAGGTGAAGTATCACATAAACAACCTCTAGGCTCTGTTTCAAAGCTATTGTCATTCATTTACCTCGCATATTAAAAAAAAAAAAGGGACAGGGAGCTGCACTTTCCCGGTTTGCTTGATTCTGTCAAGAAAGATGAAGGACAAAGAACTTCACTGGTTTTCAAAAATCTAGCATATACATCCCAGCAGCTAAAGCAAACAAAAAAAAAGTGTGAAGAACAGAGCTGTGGAGGACTGATGCTTTTCCATACCTGGGAACAAAAGCACCTCTTTGCTTTTAGCTCAAAAGGGAACATGCATTAATCCTGTCTGTCCTCCTTTACTTCAATGACCTAAATAGAAAGGTAGTGTTAAATGCTGCTAGTAAGACAGCATTGTTTCCTACATACCCAAATCTAGTGCTGTGTGCAATGTGATATATTGTAGTAATGGTACAGGTGGTATATGATGCACCAATGAAAATCTGAAGTATGCTTAATAAAAATAAAGTAGCAACAGCAAGTCTCCAGCAGGCTCTATGGAAAATGGAGAACAAGGAACAGTTTTTCCAGTGGTACTGGCAAGCCAGAAGTGGGCTGATTAAACAGAGACTCTAAAAGAGACTTCTGCAATAGCAAGATCCTTCCATCCTTAATTCCCAAATAATCAATTTCAAGCTTCACAGTAAAAATTTGAACTTAAGAAGTTGGTGTTCTGGTTTTTTAATATAAAAAAAGGAAACAAACATAACTACAAGCTAAGTCTTCTTCCAGTCTTCTAATTATTATTATATTATGCCAATTTATCTTGGTTGTATCTGTTCACACTAAAAAAAAAATCACATGTAATGGCAACAGTAAAACTAAGTACCAAAGCAAATATGTTAAGATGTAGTGCATGTTAATTTCTTATCTTCAAATCACATTTGAATGAGAGACCACCAATAATGAACCTTGAGAAAAGTATGTGAAAATCATCCTCAGTAAAAGAAAGTATCTGTATCAGCTATTTTTCCCC
Source organism: Gavia stellata (assembly GCF_030936135.1). Classification (NCBI taxonomy): domain Eukaryota; kingdom Metazoa; phylum Chordata; class Aves; order Gaviiformes; family Gaviidae; genus Gavia; species Gavia stellata. Next base: position 12,311,117 of record NC_082600.1, read on the forward strand.
TGCCTTGAATCTTCCTTGCCGAAGAATTTTTCTCCCAGATTCATACTTTCCTCTTGCCAGTTTCGTTCCATTTATTTGGCAAACATCATTTTTCCATCATTTTTTGTGGAAGAAAGAACTTATGTCACCTTATATCAAAGGGAACTGTTGCTGAATTTGCTAGAAGAGCATAAGGTTTGCCCGGAACTTTTTTGCTCTCTCCCTTTTCCAGAAATCCACTTCTATATACATCAAGCACTGCAGCATCGTTCTTTAAAATACAACTTCAAATCAGTATAACCAATAAAAAAAAGTACATTATCAATAAAGATATGATCCATCACCTAAGTCAGTTTACTTCGATTTAGAATTTGAGTTTAGAATTTTACATGGACACATAAGGAGAAAAAAACCCAACAAAACAAACCACTTCCAAAAAAAATACAAAATATTATTTACTATTGCATAAAAACAAAACTAAAATTGAACTTTCCAAGTTTTTTTTTCATTGTTGTCATATTTTCTTATTTTGCTTTCCATTTTAACACTGACTGACAAGCCATGTTTGCTTGTCCAGTCTTATATACTGCTGTAAAAGACATTGTACCAAATCATCCAAAAGGGAAAGGAAAAACAAAAAGCCAATAAAACCCCAATAAAAGCAAACTCTCTGCCACCTTCTAAGACTGTGAGAAAGGCTTACTTGAACAGCACATTTGAGAGCACAGAGACAGCACAGAACTTCTCCACATTAGAAAAATAATAGTCCCCCCTTAAACTGTAATATCCATCCCATCGGTTTGCAAAAGTAACAGAAACAGCAACTGATAAATTTATAACGGTCTTCCGAAGGTCTGCACCAGTTGCAGTCTATCATATGCAGAACATGTGTAAGTTTGACAGCTCCTTATTAAAAGTAGAACAGCATTACTAGCAAAGGAGATTATCAACAGAAACTCTCCATTTTTCCCTAGCTACAAGTCCCTCCCCCAGGACATGTAGCCAGTTGAGAACTGCTGGCCAACACAGTGTTTTCTGCTCTTCCATTTTCCACGCTATTTCACTCCCAATTTGAATCACACCCCTGGTACATGGTGCCACTGCCCTAGCAATTAACCAGTTAGCAAGTGGTAAAATGGTATCAGTTTATCACCAGTTCAGATTGAAATTAGAGGGTGACACCAGGCACTGAATAGCTAAAAGCTTACATATTCTGCATGTACAATAGATCCTTGAAGTTGAAAATCTGCATGACCACAACGCAGAAATATCATTAAGGTGAATCTTCATACTTGCCTGTTTACGAGATCTCATTGCTGCCTCTTCTAATGTTTCAGCAGCTTCAAATTTGCCCTGTCGTCTGTAAAGCGCCCCAAGGTTCTTTAAGGTAGTCGTTACTGTTGGACTATTTAAAGAAAAAAAAAAAGGATATATATATACATGCACACAGTCTAAATTAACAAATTAATATAAATTAATATTTATCTCTTCTTCTGTAATATTTAATAAGTCTCTCTTGAAATATACTATACTGTACTTCATGTACATGGAAAAAGCTGTTAAACCCTTTCAATGCGCAGAACAGCTCACACTATGATTAGTCTACAGCCCTGAAAGCGGAAGTTAGTAACTAACCTCTAAACCTACTCAAGAGAAAACTGGAGAGCTACATCCTTGTGTTTCTCAGATGCATCTCAAGATGAAAATTTAGCTGAATCTGAGTGTGTCCAACTGAGTAATTGTGAAGCTTCCAGAAAATATACCTACTCATGCATGCAGTGACCATTACTGTAGCATGTGTTAGTCACAAAACAAATTACCAGTTCCTTTCATCAGCTTTTACTTAGTACCTAATTGCAGTTTCTATGCATTCAAACTACACTTGAAAAATAAAGGCGGGGGGTGGGGGTGAGGAATATATCGCACATTCCATTAACAAGTCTCACACTCCAAGACATTTTTTGTTTCAATGATACAATGAGAATTAGCTCAGTCACAGTATTGTTGCTTGAAGTTTTGCTCCAGTAACAGCAGAGAAAAGATTTCCTCATGCACTACAATGAACTAGTACATGAAAAACAAACCAACAACATGTACTGCACCCAGAGTTCAGGACGGAGAAAAAAGAGCAGATTTCAACAGTACAAAGGTTCTGTTGCTTGTTAAACACAAGAATTCAAACACTGAAGAAAAAAAACCTCACTGAACATTATCAGTACTGGGTGCAGGATTTTTCTTACATTGTACCACCTGCACATTAAAAAAAAAAGGCAGTTAAGGAACAAAATTAAAGCAAAAAAAAAATTTCACCAAGTATAATCCAAGTTGAAGTCCTTGTTTCTCTTCTTCCATTTTAAGGTACACGTTTTCATTCACACAAAACTATATTCTTCAAGCTTTAGAAACTGAAATAACGCTGAATTGTGGAAGTTTAATTTTGCTTCTTGTGCCAGCTAGAAAACTCAAGGCTCAGTTATTTGCACAGTCTCCTCTTTGCTTCTGGCCCTCTAGGTCTTGCTGGGGCAGGGAGAGCACATATGCCAACCAACAGTATAAAAAGAAAGAAAGGTGACCTATGCTTCCACGTGAAGGGCTGCCAAGAACACAAGTGGTGAATTTTTATGTCACTTACTAGATCTAACCAGCCTAGATTAAAAGCAGCCCTGGGACTTGAAAACTGCTACTGTGTTCCTGAAAGCCAGTCTTGGGGCCTGAATTTTTAATACTATAGTTTTTATAGTCCTAAGCAAGCAGCTGGTTTGGTTTCATTTTTAACCATGCTTTAATCTGACATTTCTGGACACTGGGTATTGCCACATTGTTTGTGCTTTAAAGAAATTACCCACCTGTCAACTTTGCAAGCTTTGTACCAGCCACCATATTCTCCAAAAGATGTGCCATCTTTTTGCTTTCCCTAAAACAAAAGTAACATTGAACAAAAATAACCAATTTGTAGCTTAAACAGTAAAAGCTCCAAAAAAAGATTTATGACAATGGCCTTACTTTGCATTCTTCCCTCTCTTCCGCATGCATCCAAATAGGCTTATTTTCATCTAATGAAACAGAAGAAAATATTTTATAGAAGTATTCATTGCCTGATTTTCACCCTTCTGAAATGAAGTTCTGAACCAGAGAATTATACTATTACCACCACAAAAAAGCCTATTATCCATACTACAAGCAGCAGATAAATAAAACATGCACCTCTTTTATAGTTTTACAGTTCTGTCTTTTCTTATCTGAACTTAGAAACAAATACTTCTGACAAGCTCTGAAGTCAGTATATGCTGCCATTGATTTGTCACGTGCCTAGCCCTGTGCTAGAAAACACGCATTTATTTCTTTTATCATAACAACTGTTTTGACATCTACTAAGTGGTGCATATGCTACTGTTAGGGAATGCAATTAAAATTCTTCACTTTTGACTTTAATGTACATTTGACTTTAATGTACAGTGCAATTCACAATTTAAGGGTATTTTCCCCTTTCTTTGAATGTATTAATGGAGGACTCACATTAGCAATGTATTAATTGTATCATTAGAAATCCTGCACTGACTTTTTCCTGTGACTGCAAAGTGACATACCAAATTGGTTTTGGTTGGGCATAAGATAAATTATGTCAGAAATACAATCCATAAAACATAAACCTACCAAGTCTGCCTCATCTAAGAAAAACTCTCCTTTTAAATCAAATGTTACTGCTGTATCTAAATGCTTTCTTACGATGAATGTACTTCAACGCATCTATAATCTCAATTTTTAAGTCTACCTCAGGCAGACAACAATTTTTATCAGGATACAATTAACTTCTTGCAGATTTTAGTTCATACCAACTACAAAAATGAAACATACATTCAAATCTAGGGATGAAGTTTCTTACCATCTACAGAGCCAAATTCCCGTTCATGAGCACGAGTAAGAATCTCTTTGTATAAAGTTTCCGCTTGCTTAAATTTGCCCTGTTTTAGATAGCAGGATGCCTGAAAACAAAATATCCCCCAAAAGATCTAATCAGCACACTGGTTTACTTAGCTTGATAAATAATAAATACAACACATGCTGAAAAAACATGCATTTCAATCCATCAGAAAATTTTACTTTTTCTTAGATTTACTTTACAAAAGGCTTACCAGGTTATTCTTTGTTTTCGCAACATTTGGATCATCAGGTCCCAGCTTAGTTTGGTAAATCTCCAGTGCCCTCTGATAGTAGTATTCAACCTCCTCATATTTACCCTGGTTCTGGCATAGTAAAGCCAAGTTATTTAATTGTTTGGCAACATCAGGGTGGTCTTTCCCCAGAACCTGAAAATGAAATACCTTTTATTAAAACATTCTCCAATCATCATAGAGGGTTTAGAAATGCATCATTTAGAAATACTCCATTAGTTTGTATCATCAATTCAACATGAGGATGACAAAAGCAAAATTTGCGTTTGAAAGATACAAAAATTAGTCAATTCTGAGAATGGTGCAGAACAATTCATAACAGGAATAATATAAGTAGTATAACAACATCATATTCAGCATATTACACAAAGAAACCTGAAGATGCAGGCATTCAGTCTCATGGACTAGAATAAATATCCACATAGTCATAGAATAACCAACTTAAAAATTTTAATGATGTTTCGCTTTTAGTGCCAATGCTCTTGTCAAATCAAAAATTACTTAACTATCAAAGGGGAAAGAAAAAGGTAAAGAAGGTTAGTTACAAAATACAGATTTCAGAATATACCCAGAGTGCTTCAACAGCTCTACAGGACTAGTGGAATTTACTACTGTTTTGAATTTCAGACACTGCTAACTACTAGGGCATTGCTAACTCTGTGGTTTATCTGGCAGACCTACCCAAACAAAACACAAAAAATGTCAAAGTTTTTAACTTTGCCCCCTCCCTCAAAAAAAATCCATTCAAAAGGTGATGTATTCTTTTACTCATACCTTTTCTCTGATTTCCAGAGCTCGCTTACACAACGGTTCAGCTTCTTTGTACTTTCCCCGTTTACCATAAAGTACTGCAAGATTGTTTAGAGTTGCTGCCACCTGTCAACAGTGAAGAAATATTAATTACACTGGAATTTGCTGATACAAGTATCTGACAATGAACACATCTGCAATGTACTGATGTCTTCAAATTTTCCATGCACAGGGTAGATCTCTTGAAATTTGTAAATTAAGAAATAATTATTATTGAATGCATACATGCACAAACAAGGAAAGGAAAAAACTGAAATCATTAAGTACTTCTGTTTCACTTGTGGAAATGTCATTTAGTGCATACATGTTCTTCATATGTTCTTCTCTTGCAAAGTTACCTCTCACATATACACTCAGAGCTGCCCTGCTTCACACAGGCTACATTAAGTGTGAGATATCACATTCATTTTAAAAACTAAATAAAAAAGCTTGATTTATGTTTCATTTAAAAGCAGCAGTAAACCAAATCAGAAGTACACCTTCAATCTGAGTTTAATAAAGTGATTTGAGTAAGCAGATTAAAACCTTTCTTCCCAAATTAATTTCCCATAGAAAATCCATGCAATCCAAATCAAATATGTGCGAGTCATTTGTAGTGAAACAGCACTGAATACAATGCTCAAAAAGGTACATTAAATATTTAAGAGAAAACAAAGACTGTTACATTGTGGCCTCCTACCTGTACTATTCAGAGATAAGCCAGGTCTTAAAAACTTTCCTGTTGAGTTTAATATTAGAATAAGTTGAAAATAATTCAGTTAAAAAAACAACTAAGAATATGATATTGCATGTATACAAACCGCTGGATGATCTTTGCCCAAAGTCTTTTCGCGGATAGCCAAGGCATCATTCAGGAGATTTGCTGCATCTTTGTATTTGTTCTGGTCTCTAAATTTTAAAGAGTCATAATTAATACTGGGGATTCAGAAACGAAAGTCACAAAAATGAAGCTGACTTCAGTACTGGCCTAACAATGCTAGTACAAAAGAAGAGTAATTGAGAATATATTCAGAAATCAGGAAGTAAAAACCTGAAGCCTGTAACTGTAAAGTAGTTTGCTGGTTAAGGATTAGCATATACTATTTCTACACTGCTGTCCAACTTATACCTCTAGATTATTTGTAAGTGGGTAATCAAGACATGCCCCTCAGTAGACCAAAAAAAGTATCAAAACCAGCTTCGCTCCCAAAACAAAGGCACAGGCAAAAATGCAGCAACTTGTTTGACTTAAGTATAGGGAGACATATAAATATTGGAGGACCCTCTTGAAGGTTTTAATAGAAAACAGGGAATGGAAAATAATACAACAGTCAAAAAAAATGTTAGTCTGAATGTTAAGGGGTTGTAGAAATATATTAACTATTTATTCGACTGATATTTATCTATATCAGTATACAAACCTGTACACCAAAGCAAGTATATTCAACATAGTGGCAACATCAGGATGATCATGACCCGAAGTCTTCTCCAGATCTTCCAGAGCTTGTTTACAGAGAGGTACAGCAACCTCATATCTACCTTGGGAAGCGTACTGAATAACAAGATTATGAAGGGTCCTTAATCTTGCTGGAATTTCATAGCCACCTTGTTGGGCAGCAGCTGCTGCACTGCTATGCTGCTGTTGAACTGAAAGAAATCCGAAAGATTTCAAATTGTTTAAAAGATGACTGTAACTAAACACCTAACATTAGTACTCAATGACACAAAATGAGGCTCACTGAATTTTATTTCTTCAATACAAAGCATTAGTATTAGAACATAATTCACAGCAGTCATGCTGTCTTGAACAGTGACAGTGAAAATATGACCATTTACTGTCCAGTAATTACTGTCCAGTCCAAATACTGTCCGGTATTTTATTAATATTATTTTACACTTCTATTAGCTCAAAGGGCCAAGTGTAATAAACCAATGAAGAAAGCAGGAAACTCTTTCAGCTCAGCAAATCATTAACAATTCTCAAGATCAGATCATAATTTTGCCCTTACAAATATTGACATTTCCCTATGGAAAGGAACATTAACATAAACAAGCCAAGTACCTGCAGAAAAGCTCAAATTATTTGTCCTTTTTCCTTTATTCTCCTTCTCTAAACACACAATTTTTTTTTTGTTTCCCTTTGTTTGCTATACCAAGGAATACTTAAGGTTGGCACATAAAGGATTAAAACATCTTGGATGCCACTAATAACAGTTGCAAGAGAAAAGGCTCTGAGTCAAAGCCAAAGCCAGTTGTCAACTTTTAGGTTTTACTCACTAACCCTCAGGGTTAGCCACTTATTTTCCAGTAGCTCCTAACCTTTGGATGTTGCAACCCCCACCCTCCCACTCCCCCCAGCAGTCTACTACCCTTTTTCTCTTCACCTGGGAGATTTCTGGGAAGATTGAGAAAAATTACCTTACTCATTTTCATTAAATTCTAGACAACACACAGGATAAGGGCTACAGCTGTGAGCCTGACTTTCTCCTCTCCTTTCTATTAAGCAAAGAACACTCTCACAGCAAGTGGGAGCATTTCATGTCAGTGGAATCATACAATTCCAAGCCTACATCCACAATCACTGCCTACCAAAGCACTGAAGCATTTCAGTATTTTTCCTGGAGGTCAAGGAAATTACTGAAATGTCACCTTTGTCTTCTGTAAAGCAAAATAAGATAGACCGACTATGCAGGTATATAGGCAGCTTTGTCGTTCAATTTTCCTACTACAGAATTCTAGGAAAGGAAGGATCAGCTCAGGATGGAGTTCATAGTCAACACTAACCTATTCTAAACTCTTCAAGTCCTCCTTCCATTGCTGGCTATGGATAGAATTACCACACTATCAAGCATGCAGTGTATCTTGTGTATGTGCCCATAAAGGAAATTCAAAACTCTGCTGATTACAAAGGTGGGATCCTGCAGACATTTTTTTCTGAAGTCATTTGTCTGTTAAGAACTGCACATGCACTACAATACCAATACATTATATAATATATCAGCTTCACACCCATATGAAAAAACACATTTCACTAAACAAGGTTACCTATTAATGGCTTCTTTCAACCACACTACCATATCCCTACCTCAAACTTCAATGCATATTCATCAGCCCTTCTGACCTTAAGACAATACTTCTAGAATGAGTAGTAAAATAAGGAAGGCAATCTTAGCAAAGAACGAAAGATTATTTGAGAAAGACTTCATACTGAAACCTGCCTCAAAACACTAAATCAGATCATTAAAAAGGTCATTAACAGAACTCACCATCTGGGCAGACCATCAAAAAGCTTCAATATTTCGAATCTGGCCCAGTCACTTGGAACAAACCTTTTCCATTCTGAGGCCCACAGGAAAGACTGTGGGACCAATTTTGTGCTGAAGTCAGTCCCAAGAACTTTACAACAGCTAGTAAACTCTGTTTAAAAAACTAAGCCCCAGTTCTATACATATTGATGTATAGAATGCTTATCAATGACTGGTTTCCTTATTCTAGCAGAGGCATTCACCACTCCACTGTGTTCCAGAGGATCCCAAGCATGGATTCATTTTTGTAAAAAGCATCTTTATACTCTGCATTGCAGAAATACACTAACATTGTAATTTGAAGTGCACTTACTTCCTTGTCCTTGATCATCTTCATCATTGGGAAATAAGTCATCCAAAGGCTCTTTGGTGGAATCCGTATCTTTATCCTCCTATAGAACAACCCCAAACCCAAACAAATAAGTACACTTAAATCTAAGACATAAAGGGACAGTCCAATTAATCAGCAATATTAAAAGAAAACCCCACATCCAGAACTTAGGAATTGCCAAGAATAACATTTCTCATAGAAGTTTAATGAAGGTCTTATGTTCAAATGTATTTACATACTCTGTCCCGAAACAATACAGGACACCTTCAGAAAAGCCAGGAATAGAAATCAGGTCTCCTAGATTTCAGTCTCGATTTAAGCACACAAGAACACATTTGCTATTCTTACAGACATTATACCTACTGAAAGTACCCAGTGAAGAATGAGCACTACTGAATACAGAATTGTCCACTGTACTTTTTTAGTCATAAACGCAGTTATAGATGAGCAAGGGAGAGGAATAAGGAGATTCATCTCCTGAAGAAGAATAAAGTTGCACTAGCAACTTTAATTATGCCACCTCAGTTTCTGAGTACTCAACTTCTGCACAAATAATAGATTTTGCAATTGTAATCAGTAAGGTTCAAAAAGAAAAAAAAACGCACTTGGAAGGTAGTTCATCTCCAATAGTCTCTATCTGGAACCATATTAATTTCTGCATAATCCATCAGTGTATATTGATTTTAAACATCCAAAGATCACTCCAAATCCCACAATCATGTAAAATAAAAAACATAGAATCAATCCTGTTTCTTAAATGTGGAGTCTACACAATATAAATAGTTGAAGTTCTCAGAAATGTTAATCTCAATAAGGAGAAAACCCAGGACCAGAACACATTCCTATTTTTCTGGCTCTCCATCCAACATATTTTTCCACAGATAAGAAAAAGGCAACTGCTGCTGCTGGCATTCGAGTTCAATGGTGGCAAAGTGGGTGCTCTGCAAAAACAGCAGATTGATGGGACTAGATCACAGAATCACAGAATCAGTACGGTTGGAAAAGACCTGTAAGATCATCGAGTCCAACCTGGGGGGGGGGGGGGGGGGGGGGGGGGGGGGGAAACAAAAAAAAACCAACACAACCACAAAACCCACGCCACACAACAACAATAACAAGCCACAACCCACCCAACACCACACAGCACCATGTCCATCAAGCTACATCCCACAATGCCACATCCACACGCATCTCAGATAGGAAGTTCAAAATTTTAAGTGTGGTGATTCCAATCTCATACTGAGTATACACAATTGACTATTTTCAAAGGCTAACAGAGACTGTCCATATAGTTAGTGAAACTATAAAGATGCTTTGCTTACTTTGCCCCTATTTGCCAATTAAACTTCAAATAATCATGTTATTTAGGCCATCTGCAGATTACAGTTCAACAGTGAGCAAAATCCCAATATTCCCTCCTCCTGCCCCTTTTCTAAACAGGCTTCACTGGCAGTATTCAACTGCAAATACCAGCTCATGAAACAGCACTGAAGAGTTCCACGTGCAACTGACCAAGAAAACTCTCACTACTCACAATATGTTAAAAAGGATTTACTCAAGCAGTTCGTTAAACATGACTAAAACACATACATTTTCAACCATTATGTTGTTGAAATAATTGGTTATGAAAAGCTGTTCTTTCCAAGACACAGCTGAGAAGGTCTGAACGCACAAAATGAGATCTTTCTCTACAGCGCCATCTAACTTAAGAAAACAAAACAAAAGGATAACAAAGGCAAATAATTCAGAAGTCTTTAAGTGGTAAGTGACTTCTGTAAATTAAAATGGTATCCATTTTCTCTCCAAATCTAAGAATATGTAACACAATGGGCTAGCTAAACACGACTGAAAATGTGCAGATGATCACAATGTCTGGCAAAAGGTTATGAAAGGGGATTCAATAACATCCTATCCTAGTATAAATTCTCAACAGATATAAAAGCTACACACTGATTTCACTAGATGAAAATTAAATCTTTTACTTGCAGTCAAAATAAGCCAAGTCCCCTAAGTACTCAGAATATCTAACAGTTTACATTCCCCACTTATTTTAACTCTTGAATTTACAGAAGGTAATTTTTGGCTTGAAGTTCAGGTCTTCATATTTTTTTAAGATAATATGACACTAAATAAGTATTTATGGATTTTGACCCTCATATATATTCTATTATCTACAGACAGTGAAACATTTACTCTCTTAAAGTAAGAATGAACTAAACTCTCAGAATCTTTCTGCAGACTACGTGACACTGGTATAAGGTAAAAATTTTAATGACAAGTTTATGTTAGAGACAAATAATAAGATTACATCTGTCATTTCTCAGTAACTAGACAGATTACAACACGTATCTAAATGTAAGGTGCTTTTTGCTATACAGCTACTTACTGATGGTGAAATATCATCATCATATTTTTTTAATTGATTCATGAATTCTAGATGTTTCTTTTCTTCCTCCAGTTGAGCCACAGATTGCTCACTTTTCTGTAGTTTCTGTTGTGTATTGGCTAGTTCATCCCGTAGCCACTGATTTTCCTGGCATAGCCGGCGAACCTGAGCACGCAATTTCTGCTTCTCTGATTCCACTGCATTTAAGTGATTTGACAAGGCCATCATCACCTAAAAAGCAGAAGGTGTCACATGACATACTTCCTCTAGAATGCAGTCCTGTATTTAACATAGAAGCTTTTTATTATTTAAAACCTATGTCAGCTGTGAAATCTGGTAAACATTCAGATTTCTCTTCTTTTTATATCTGGTTCTCACTTTTCCTCTAAACTTATTTACCATTTGTTCAGCCAGAATTAACCCAGAGGAACTTTCTGCTAATGATTGTTTTCCATGATGCTATCAGAAGTGAAATTGTTTATGATTACATAGTATAATTAAATAACATAATTAAATTGCATATTATAATTAAATATTATGTATTACAAAATGATTACATATAATCTTAAGATATATGAAAATTTTGAACTAGGATTTAGATTACTGAAATGGAAAACTTTGTCCCACTAACATGAAATGGAGCAGTAATACTTTTAACTTGAAGGATCACAAAAATAACCTAAGAACTAACACAGAGTTCTAATTTAAGAGCTTTCAGACAGAAAAGGATTCATATACATGCTTACAGTTCATAAGTGTGAACACCTCAGCATAACGATAATACTTCGAAGGGACAATTATACTACAGAGATCTAAATGCACAACTGAACACACAATTTATATAAGCACTTTATAGATACATGTCATAAGCCTGAGTGTGCAGACATTTAATGTGTTTGAACAGTGACATTAAGGACAAAAAACCAGAACAGCCATAAAAGCAGTCTACTTGGATTTCCTTTTTTTCTAAGCAAAGTTAAATGAAAAAGGAGCTTGTTAAGTGAAAGCCAGCCACTACATACAGAAGATATTCTCCCTTCACTGTTTATGTAATCTCCCACTGATACATGTAGAACAGCTGATAGCAATCCCGGGAAGCACACCTTTTAAGAACAGGCAACTGGTGATAATAAAAATCTTCTTTTAGATGAATTTGACATCTCCAAGTTATCAGTATTTCATCTCCTCAATTTCATGTTTCTTTAAAACAAAAGTTACTTTGAAGTGTTTTTAAACTAAGTATTTCATGTGAAACAGATGGTGTCCTTAGCTGAAATTTCAAGTTTCACAAAAAATACATCAAGCCTTTAGAAACTACTTTTTCCTATGAAGGTAAAGATAAAACTCCAGGTATAATTTCCTAATACCAGTCCAAATCTCCAGACTTCAGCACCTACCTATTTACACATTCAAAACTGTTAATAATTTAGATTACTTGGCCTATTCAAACAGTGGAATTTTAACATCAAAAAGTATATTTAGGAAAGTTGTGATAATAGGGTTAACATCCTCAAACAACATTCTACAAGCTACAATGGCAAACTAAAACCTTTTGTAACCTTACAGTCTAGAAAAGTTTGATTACTTCTTCAGCAAAGTCAGTTTCATTTTCATGGAAATAACACTTGTGCCATCAGACCTACATCCATGTCACAAAAACATCTTAAAATATTTCCATATCTTAATTTAAATCCTGCAAATAAAAAAAGTACTACATTATTGCAACCCAAAGCAGGAAGAGTAGGCTGATCAGGTCTGAAAGCAGTAGTTTGAAGTGTAATTGCTTTCCTAACAAAGGCAGTAAATGCAGACTTCTTGGCTCCTCGCCACCACAGTTCACAAAACACCGTGTGGGGGAAACAAGGCAGTAACATCTGCAATCGAGGCTGCTGAACCTGATAGAGCTACCTTTTTGGAGTCCCAATACCATGCAAAGTTAGGAAAGAGAAGCTACTCATTCATTCACAGATCTTCTACAAACACCCATTAAAGGTAACTCAACAATTGCAATTTTATTCCATGTATTGTCTAGTATCTTCTTCCAATACAAGGGATCAAAGCTTGTACAATATACTAAGGCCTGACAGTCTGTACTGTAATGTCCAGGGGTTCTACATTCCCATGTCTGTTAACCCGTATTTGTTCATTCTCTCAGGCCTCAATTTGCCGTGGTCCAATGCACACAACTCCCAGATCACAGAATAATAATAGCTCAATCCAGATGAGAAGACTGAGCACAGTTATAGACCATTATAAAACCTATTAATATAAAATTAACTCATTGGCATTTTCAACTCATTTGCAAACACTCTGCCATTTTATACTGACTGTGTCACATCACATCTTTTTAGGTTTTTGACCTAGTACAAAATACCCTAAAGCTGGACTGTAAATATAGTCCTGACATCCTGACTAAACATGCATCTTTTCAATCATCTTCTGCAGATGATACCTTCGTCGACTAAGATAGTTCACAGAAATTAGCTCAGACTCCTTTCTTTAATGCCTCAGTGAAAGTTGTTAAGAATTGAGTAGAGAATCTGAACCTTTAACATGTTTTTGGATTCAATTTTGTTTTAGTAAAATGTTCAATAAACATTAGAGATTCTTAAGCTCCAGGAGTATTGTGAGCTACTATAAAGAATCTCAGAATCAAGGGAATAAAAACATTAATTTAAGGTTATGGCAGAGCTCAAAGGCTGGAGCAAATTCATTTATTTGCGAGACCTCCCTATGTAATAATTTAGAGTTACAATGCCAATGTTCAGTTCTTGAGCTGCTCAAACATTACCTGCCTAATGCTGTAGAAAAGTCTAAACAGAAAATAGCAACTGTCTCACTGAAGTAAAGAGGAGCTCAGTTATGAGCTTCAGTGCTTTAATACTGAATGCATAATTAGCTCTGTAACACAGCAGGACAGCCAGTATCTACCTCTATTAAGTACAGCAGTCTTTTTACTTATTGTACAATAACATCATAAATGTCCCAGCACATTGCTAATATTCAGTAAGGCAAATATAAGTCCTTCAAAACTCATCTCTGTTTACTTCAAATTTTCCAATTATAGGTCAAATAATGATTTTTTTTTTTTTAACACCAAAAATTCATTCCAAGTCTGAAATGCTTTATTTCTACTGCAATTTTACCTGTGCTTCACTAAGGCCAAGCTCCAGCATTTCCAGTGACTTTCGAATCATGTTTGATTTTTCTTCAACCAGATTAGTTTCATCATCTTTCTTCAAACATTTCAGTGTTTCAAGTAAGCTCTGTAATATTGAATTGTGTTCATTCTTCAGTGCCTCTAGTCCATTAATCACTTGTTTAGTTTTGGCAATGATTTCATCTTGAGTGAGTTTCTCCAACTTCTCTTCCTTTAAATACACCATTGTGGACATGTTTTCATACATTCTGAAATAGAAGAGTACACCAGTTAACCCAGAAGTAAAAATAAAATAAGCAATTCTTTATAACTGAATAAAGCTTTCCTTTAAGAAGTCATTAAAACATAGGAATTTAAAATGTATATTCAGCATGTAATAATGTTTTTGCACAACTTTTACAATAGTCCTGGGTTTGAACAGTGTTTCAAGTTTCCCGGCTTCTACTTTCAGAGTTAATATTAGCACTAATTCATAAGCCAAACAACTGAAAATAAAATTATATCACAATATGGCAGAAGAATTTTCAACGAGCACTGAAGAATCAGGCTGCATCTCCACGATGTGCAAAAGCAAACAAGGTAGCTGGTGTATAAAAGATATACTAAAATATAGTTATTTGCAGATGCCACTGATCTACAACTATCTTTACAAATATCCACAAACTAGAGCTTGAGGAATGTGAAGAAATACCATCCAACCCTCTAAAAGTGTTGATCAGTCAATCATGAGAAAAACCGCCCTTTTCCAGTAAGAAGGAAACATCATCTTCATCCTTTTCCAAGGGCTACAAAAGCTATCATCACTATGTAATTTTAAAATAACAACTGCCCCCTAAGATTACTTTACATTCATAACTGTAACTCTACAGTTACACATAGACATTCAATTGTCTACAGGTCTAGATGCAGCTGTTTTGATGAAGTTGCAACAGCTGTCTCATGCTGGAAAAAACAGTTTGTATAACACAACCCTTGCAAGAAATATTTCACTGCACTATTTTGTCAGTACCTCACGCACTACATTACACATAGCAAATTTCAGGATGTTTGTAAACACCTCTACCAAATGCAAATGAATACCCAAAAAAGTTTAGAAACTCAGGTAACTTTATATATGCTGTTACTGAAGTAACAAACAAGTATAACAATGTAAAAATACAAATAGAAGACACAGAAATCACTTGATCCTTTTTAAATGTCACCAGAAAAATGTTCTATAACAAAAATAAAGAATTGAGGAATTGCTCCTTTATACTTAACATATTTATATCTTCGAGCGTACCAGGAAATGTAAATCAGAATAAAGTGGGAAAGATTTTTCAATAGCAATAAATTATCACATCTATACGAAGACACTTGGGAAAGCTTTGATAAACTAACATTTAAAATTAATCAGCTAAACTGTATTAAAACTTTGTACAGAAACAAGTCTAGTTTTAGAAGAAAGCCAAAAAAATTACAACCACTTAAATCTTTAATAAGAGTGCTATAAGGAACATGAATATATGCACCACTTCCTGACAACAGCCAAAGGATGTACTCTTATGCGCTTGTATTACATTAAAAAAAAAAAAGAGGCTGCTCTTTCTGTTTATATATGCTCAAATTACCCTCTCTGTCATGATCTCCTGCAACCCGATAAATAATAGGCATACCCAGTTGTCACAAAAAAATAATAGGCATACCTATTTGTCACAAAAGAGCTGTACACTACACTGGTTTATTTTGTAACAATCTGTTGTCTGAAAACACAGATAATACAGGGAAGCAGAGAATTTGGTTTTACTGCAATTTAATACAAGATCTTCGTATTCACAAATATATGTAATACAGAGCATATACATCTGTATAAAACATCTAATGTAGTATGGCATAAGAAATCAACTCACTAAAACCTGATGAGCAGAATGATACATAAACATTTCCCATTTATAACCTGAGAACTATTGCCCAGAATGCTTAAACGACATTTTTAAAGCACATACTCTCTAAAATTATGTATAAAAATGAACTGCAATTTCATGTAAGCCAAATCTGTAAATAAATGCTTCTAACATGCACAGTCATCTACAAAATTGTTATGGATTATGCTAACTTCAGCATCAGCTCAATCCTAATTATCATCGGCATGCTTTCATGCCTTCAATTAACAATTTCCATCCCAAATGCAAAGAACTGAACCCTCAATCACAAGGAAACAAAAACAGCAGAGGACATCTAATGAATAGGGACTTCCATTTTGTATTAGAGAAGTTCTGAGAAATCTTATTTTTAAATACCTACAGTTTTTCTACAACATTCCAAAATAAGTATGTGATCATTTGTCTGTCTTATGTGAACAGTGGTAGCAATTCCTTCTGCGTGCTTCAATGTTTTGTAGTCATTCTACACGAAAGATGAAAGGCAGGTATGTGCACATATGTATGAGATGCACATATAGATGATGTTTAAAAAAAATTGCACATTTTAACCACTACACACACTAGAAGTTATATGAATTCTAGGTGATGAATTCAGGTAAGTTAACAGCCATCCACTATTACAAGAAGAATACACAAAATCAAGAATGTAATACCAAAAACTACATTAGGCCTTACAATGGTCATGCCTTCATGCCAGAAGAATGAAGTAGCCTGGGAAGTACCTGTCCGACATATGAAATCCAGCCAAAAGACCAATCTGTGTGCACAATTACATCTATGGTGTGAAATGGGCATTAATTTGTTACTATCAGGAGAAGAAGTTGTCAGATCATAGATAGAATCAGGCACACAACTCTGTTGCAATTAATGAAGGCTACGCCAGCACAGAAGCTTTTGAGGAAAAGAAAAACTGGTTTAAACCCAATGGGACAAAAACATACTTAAATCCCATCACAACAGTATACCTGCTTTACAAATACATGCTTCTTGTCTCAATCCGGTGTGCCAGATTTTTAAGCCACCTCATTCTAAACCAAATGTAGCTATAAGCTTTCACTGCCTCAGAGCTACCAGTACAAGCAACTGTACTGGTGCTGGTGTCAAGTCAAAAGCTACATGAAGACACAGATTGATTTGAAGGTCCATGCAGCCGGCGAGAGGGAGTCTCAAGTCTCCTCTAGTGAAAATTGTTAGAATCCTAATCTCTCACACTGACAGGAAAGGAATAAATCTTTCTGCATAGGTTTCGTAGGGTGTCCGTTTAAATTATCTCCATGTAAAACACTACAGAAAATTTGGACAGTGTTGGTCAGAGTTTTACAGATTGTGCTTGGGAAAATAATTTAGAAAATGAGAGTATAACAAACATAGAATTTGTCATGCTATCAGATCTAATTCTTTGTAGAAGTAAGATTAGTAAATAAATATCTAATCTTTTAAGAGTAGTGTGGAGGTGTGGTGCCATTTCCATGAGTTTTTAAAAATATATTTTACAAAAGGGCATTACCTATTCATCAAACAAGACCACATTTGAATACATAATGATACAATTAGTTTTGCATACCCTGAGGCAGCAAACCCCATACAGGAAGCAAAAAAAGTTCAGTTTGTATGCAGGAAGTAGACATGGATGTATACAGAGGAAAAGACAAAAAACCTACCATGCCTTTCTATTGTCACTTTTCAAAAATGTTAATTATTTATTCCTCTATTTGTTCCCTACAGAAAAAAAAGGGCATAGTCAAAGGCTTCTTAAGCTCCTGTCAGTTTTATCCTGTATACAGTCCACTGCACTGCAAATTTTACCTATTATAGGACAGGAATTCTAGATTCAAATACTAATTTTTAAGTCAGTGTACAATTGAAAATGAAAGAAAAAATTAAGATGCACAAAGGTTTAGTTGGAAAACAGAATTTTGGATGAGGGAAAAAAATATGCAGTGCAGCCAGAGTTATAGACTAGCCAGCTGGCTTAAGCAATTTACGTATCGTATTAAATATGTGCCTCTGTAGATCTTGAGTATTATCTTCCTGGTTTATTTACCACACATAGACTATGCTAAAGTACAAAAGTCACTTAACAGTTTCCAACACTTGAAAAAAAATAATAATCAAGCAATTTTCTTCAAATGCACAAAAATTAATGAACTTGGACAGATCAACATAAAAAGTCCTACAATGACATCTACAAAAGAGGTTTTTGCAGAATTTTGTAACATGAACTCCAATCAAAGAAACAGCTTGAGAATACCAAGAATCTGAACCAAAGAAAGCATAAAGAAAACATTCAGTCATGTAACCACTGGGATAATCTCATCATATACAAATGACAAACTGATTAAAGATATAGCCACTTAAGTATTTTATTATTCATAAAACTTTCAAACCAATTGCACTAGTAATGCTGTCATCACAATTTGTGCCTAAGTTCTCCTATGGACATACACACATCAGAGAGAGCTACTTAAGCTTTTCAACTCATATTTAAAGATCTCTGAAACATAAATAGCTTTTCCTACTCAGTTACTTCAAAAAAAAAAAGTGTCATTTCCCTGCAGATCACCTCAAAGAATTCTTGAACCAAAACATATAATCATATGAATCCTTCTTTTTGTAGGAAAACTTACCAAGTAAGAACATTTTCCTAAGAAACCCACAAGACTTTTTTCCTTGACTAAAGATTAGCATGGGTCCTAAAGACAAATAAATAAACAAAAAAATAAAATGGTTCTAATTTCTTATTTTTATTTCCCTGTTATGTACCCCTAAGAATTCCCTTTCTCAGTATTGATATTTTCATTATTTAATAGTCGGGTTTCAAGTACAAAAAGCTTGGAAGATAAATTTTTAATGTATCTAGTGTCTGATCATTACTGTTTTAAAATACAATTTAAAATACAACAAAAAACCAAACCAAAGTCTGTAAACTGCTGTGACAAGTCAAACCCTCCCTAAACTTTTTCCTCTGAATATACGGATAGCAGGCAGGATAGCTGAAAATTACAGAATAATGTATCTGCATACAAGAAATAGTAAATCATCTTCCTAACAGTAAAAGCTACTACAAGATTGGCTCAAGCCATACTTGCAGGCCCTGTCATCTACAGGCACTGCAAATTCTACAAAGATACAAAAAGCTCAAATTAGTATATGCTGTATCTCCAATACCTACCTATCAGTTCACTGTCTTGTAACAATAATCAGTCTATTCAGGGATTTTAACCTTAATTTCACTCTTAGTCTCTCCTTAATTAAATGCCAAGGCTCAGTGTCCTACATCTGGCATGCACTTGTTTCATTTTGTGTTAGCTACAAATTACAAGTCATTAATTCCCTGCTCAGACCAAGAACACACCTCATTACATCATGGAACGCACCATCTTGAAATACCGCGAACTGCTTTAACTGCTAATCTTCATAATGTGGAAAACAGCCTTCTCAAACAATCCTCAAAAGATCACAGGCCTTCCAAGCACAAAAAGAAAATCACCAACAAAGGCAAGAGATGAAAAACAGTCTGCCGAGGAACACGAGTAGTATGTCAGACACCACATTAATTGCACCCCTTCCTAACAACGCAACTCAGCGACACACGCTAGTCAGAAATGGCAAGGATGAATCACCCACTGATGTCTTTCATATACTTAGAAAGGTATTTGTAAAAGGACTCTGATAAGAAACACTCTAGTTTGAATATATTGCTGTTATGGTTTACAATCAGAAATCTCCAGGTCTGAAAGAACAATGGTTACTTTTTTTTTTTTAATCTAAGATGTTAATTTCTCCTTCTCTGTGAGCC
The DNA here is from genome assembly GCF_030936135.1 of Gavia stellata. NCBI lineage: Eukaryota > Metazoa > Chordata > Aves > Gaviiformes > Gaviidae > Gavia > Gavia stellata. Next base: position 12,330,960 of record NC_082600.1, read on the forward strand.
TATTTCTGCTACCACAAGCCATATTCCCATACATAAGGAAATTTATAATCTTTCTCTTTTTGTTTGACTTGCCCTCCTTTTAGCTAAAATGATCCCTTACACTCAGGAATTTTATTCCAATACATTCATCTTTAACCCCACAAAAGAAAAAGAGTAGCTTTTTCCTCTTGACATATTCAGGACTGTAGCTGAACTGCCAATGCTATCTATCACTCTTTTCATCACACTCTATTTGAATCCACATATCAGCCTCTACAGAACAGAAAATCTTGAACTGCACCTGCAAACTGTGTCCTGTTGGAGGTCAGACTTAAGGTACACTCGCTGACCCCGTTTCTATAAACGGAATACCGCCGCACTTCTGTACTGCCTCAGGTTTCCAAATTCGTGATCTCAGAAAGCATCTTCACAATTTAGCACACATGTACACAAGCTACCTTAAAAATAACTCAGTGAGAACAATTAGCGGCACATACTGGAGGCCATAAATCACTGACCAGAAGCAGGTAAGAAGATGGAGTTGCACATGACTAGCAACCAGCATTAAGGTAAGAAGTCCTTTAGAATACACAACATGTGTGAAAAAATAATTAGCCCCTTGGAGTCACTTTTTCTATCAACTTCCAGCTAGTAAGCATCTGAATTTAAAAACCTTACTGTGCTCCTTCTGCCATCCTTCAACTCAGAGCTAACCCTGAATGCAGAAGTCTGCCCTACCATTTGGTTTAAAACGAAGGTATGCAAGGTAAACACTATAAAAAGGACATCTGTAGTCCTCTGATGTCAAGGGCACATATCCTAATAGAAGCTCAGAATCACATTCGCAATTTGACCTACAACCTTAACACCACAAGACATCTGTGTTGGTAAGTGAACTAGACAAACACTCATACTTTGTAAAGGTTTAGCATTTATAAAGGTAAAACCACAAATTTCTAAAGAAATGCACAATAAGCATAGGACAGCTTGACTAAAAAGTGTAAAACACCAAAAAACTTGAACACTGGCAGAGATTTCCACCAGACTAACATGTCTGCTGCTTTTCTATTAAGACTGCCAGGTGCAGCCTACCTTCCACACAACATCAGTGGGAAGAGGCTGCACGGCCACATGTTCTACTTCTGCATCAGAACAGCATCCACCTCTGAAAAACACTATGTCAGATTCTAGGAAACCCCACTGGCTATCAATAAGCCCATCCACTGCATTAAACTATGTTTAAGTAAAGAGGACTATGTACTTGCTTAGCTGAACACAGCCACTGTACCTTTGGCTTGATAAATCTTGGAATCTTTTAACATCACAGCCTGCTATAAAAAAAAAAATCCTACCTTTCAGGTGAAATCTTTGGAAGGTTAAAAAATTATTAAGGAGAAAAGCAGGCTAACAAATTATATTTGCTAATAAAATATATTATAGCAAAATAGCTCCCATAAGACCTGTAGAAAGGGTGATGCTGACAATTCTCTTTGAGAAAGACAAGCTATGAAGATTTGCACTGCTGTGGAGTCCTTTTATTTAGATTTCTATAGCACACTACATCAACACTAATGAAGCATATACTCTTTCTTATCAATCATATCTGCATTCTTGTAAATAACAATCTAACACTATTTCAAAATAAATACTTTTGCACATTTCAAGGGTAACTGCCAAAAAAAATCTTTAGAGTAGTTTAAGCCTTCAGCCTTCCTTCTTTTGTAGCAAGTAAAATACTTTCATTAAAATTATGACTTCCTGCTGAAACAGTTAATTCAGAAAAAAAATCCTTATACAGTATGAAAGTATTCAGTGGCATAAAAGCGTCCTGTAAATACACAGAGTATTATTCCTCTTAAAGCAAAGGTTATTATAGCGTCAATCCCTTGACAGTACTCCACTGAATAAACACTAGCTACTAGCTAGCATTTCAATTATCATGATACAGTCAAATCTGTATCCTTTTAACTGCAGACAATCCAGATGACCTGCCAATCCAACTACTTCCAAAATCTCTTTTAGATTCAACCATATCTGGAATTCTGTAACACTGCAGACCACGGCCAAATGCCACCTTGCTATTCCTGCTCACATACTGTAGCAGATAGAAACCCTCAGATGATATGCCTACCTCCATCATTTGTGTAAAAGGGATCAAGGGAAAGTACTCTCTTTCTGGCATATCTCACCTGCTACATTTTACCTTTCTGAAGTACTAAAAATAGATAGCAATTAAAACACAGAATATTGTTGTATCCTAAAATCACAGTGGATTACTTTTCCTCTGAAAAGTGGGATCTGCTCGGAACCTACAACCAGTCCACATGTATCTTAAGCATGTAAGAGAAAAATTTATTCTCTGTATACATTCCCAAGTGCTTCTAACATCTCAGGTTTCAAATGAAGCTGGATGGAAATTAAATCCTTCTATGCATTTGTTATCACATCAGAGATTACCCTTTGTCGAAGCTGAAGCAAGTGCAAGAGAAATCTGTCAGGCATGTGTCTAAGGCAGTTTAGTAGACCCAGTCAGGAGTCTAGAGGAACCACAACAAAAGCCATACTTTCAAGAAAGTACATGCTTATTAACAGTTCACTGAGGTTACTATCCTCTGTTACAGGTTGGTGGTACATACCTTCCTTACTCCAAATCTGAAACAACATACTTATCAAATATCCTCAGACCTGTGGCAAGATCAAAACCCCATTCTTTTCCACAATAAAAAAACTGAATACAAACTTCTGAATACAAACTTCTTCCACTGTTTGGTAGTCTTGGGCAAAGAGCTCTAATTCCAAATTTTTAATTTTGGTTATGTCCATGCAATTTCTGAAGACAGACAGACTGCAAATTGCAAAGTCTCCTACCCCTTGGAGCAAGGGAGTTGTTATCTTTTATACTACTGCTGTGTCAACAGCAAACAGCAACTGTCGATCTTCTCCAAAGCTAGCACCTCCTTATTTTCTTGTGAGTACTAATAAACACTTCCAAGCAGCCACCAATGGACCTCAAAAAAACAGAGCATTTTGCCGGTTCACCAAAACACTGACACAACGTACCAGCCTGGGCCACACAGGATTTGCCTTGTGCTTACGACCACAAAGCCCACCTCACCGGATCATTTTAACAGAATTATCATGACTCTATTAAGAGTAGTTACACAAAAGACAGAATAAACATACTTAAATGCATCAGAAGGCAGAAGCGGAATAATTTAAATAAGTCACTATATTTAGCCTTAGTTATTAAAAATGCTTGTCACAAGAATCAAAGATATATCAGGGAAAATCAAGGCTAACTATTCAACAAATTGTATTGTAGTTTAGTATTTTGTAGTTATGAAGACATGCTTTATAAATTATCTACTTTAAGTGGATTGAAAGAAAATTTTGACTGTATTTTTAAAGAAATACTGTCGAGACAGTTTGAGTTACAAATCCGTCATATCATTAGCAAATTATACAGTTTTTACCCTCAGTATTTCAAGAATCTACACTTATTTCTGCGTGGAAATGGCACTTGGTTCTTCATAGACTTGCCAACTTGTGCAACCATGTCTTCAGTGAATCTTGAGTCTTGATAAGACACTTTTAATAGTCTGATTCTAGCTAGTGAAAGTGTCTCAGAGACTGGAATAGAGAGGTACAGTAACATCAAAGTGTTTTCAAAGTTACTTGCCTTGCAATTTTAAGCTGTCAACAGTGTTGACAAAACATTTTTTGACCTTGACTCTAGTTCTTTCATTTTGCATTTTTATTTTTGGACAAGAACTGCTTTATTGACTAATCAAAGTAAGCATCCATTTATGTTATCTATTTACCTTAAGTCTAAATAGCACTTAGGTAAAAGTACAGGAATGTTCCCCATCAAATCAGACTTCCGTAACACATTAAAAACACCATCGGCTTCCACTTACTAACATCAGACCTATAATCTTAACCAAATCTACTTTTTATGGCATACCTATAGCCATTAAAAAAACACGCATACAGGAAGGGCAAAGAAGGCCACATCTTGCCTCATGTTATTGGATCTATGTAGGAAGCTTTGCTGACAATTTACTGTAAGTACAGATTACATTGCTCTTCCATGCTTGCAGACATTGAAGAGAAGGGTTATTTGAACCCAAACGAGAAAACCAGCAATTTCTTCTGCAGACATAAAAGGAACATCCACTAACATTGCTTCAGCACACACTAGCCTTAAGGTTTATCAAATCCTTAAATCTGGTTTTGAAGCTATCTAATAGTTTACATTAAGATGCACAAACTGTGCAGAGTCTCCCTTCAAGCTTTAGGGAAAAGAGTCTTCCCCAACTAACCCTTCCATTAAAAAAAAAAATACAAAACCACTAACCAAATTCATCCGAAATTACTACAGAAATTAACAGAAATTAATGTTCAGGCATTGTCCTTAATATTGAGAAGGAATTAATTCTACCCCATTAAATATTACACCAAAATTTATATTTTCAATGGCAATCACCAATTATCAAACAGACTAATAGTTTTTTTACACCTTACGAATTTCATTTCATAGAAAGCATAGCAAATGATGCAATCACCTAGAAAAACAACCTCGTATCATTCATTGTTTCTTACCTACTAAACCAGAGAGCTGATTTTGCTATAAGGTTGGAAATAATTTCCTTGTTAAGTACTCCATAATCTCCACAGCTTACTCTGATGGTCTGAACTCTACCAAGCCAGGAGGTACAGAACAGTACAGCAAGCCCTAACCCAGCATTTGACAAAGGCACCTTAACGTTCTGGGCACTCACACCTGAGGATCAAACCGTAGTTTTAGCCCCCTCTCCAGTGATCTTTCACATTCATGATTTATCTTAGCTACTGCTGACGCACTGGGTGCTCCTTTGGGACTCCTGAAATACTGGCTGTAGCAACAACACTAGTGTGACAGTTCCCACCATCCTGCTGCAGTGCACCACTCTTCTGGTGGACTGACACAGAACAAGAGCACACATTCACTGGAAAACAGACACAGAAGAAGGAAAAAGTTACATTTTTAATATTATTTTTTAAACCATCTGGTTTGGGTCAATCTGTTTGGAAAGCATCCCCCCACTGAGGATGGCCGAACAGTCACTTCCTAAAACAACTGTGCCGTTAGAAGCAACATATCATGCACTTGCAAGTATTGCTCCATGTGCAGCCAGACTACAGGCCAAGAGGGAAAAAAGGACAAGAAAAAAAAGTCAGGAAGCATATTTCCAGGCCATTTGTTAACACAACTGGGTGGGGATCAAGATTCAATGGCCACACAAACTACAAGCAGGCACTATAATCCAAACCCACCGACTGTTGCTTTCAAAAATACGCTGTGCACCTTTGCTCTCTACCTGCATTCTGCACAAGCGCCAAACTTAGAAAAAAATTTTTAAGTTAAACTATGTATTCTAACAGCAATATTTTAACTGTGCTCTAAAATCAATATGCAGCATACAATTTTAACTTGAAAGTACTGTGAGAGAAATTCATACTAACTGAATGTTAAAGGGGAGGATATAGTAAAATCCACTCGTGGCAAAGACAAGAGGGATGAGGGAGTACAGCAGTCGCTCCGAAATGGAAGCTGCTCAAGCTTGAAGAGAAAGATACAACTGGGACTTAGCTACACTATTCAGCCTGACATTGTTTGATAAAGGAACATCCATAAAAGCACTCCATCTTAAACACAATATTCTATTCAGAAAAAAAAAAGCAGCAGAACCACCCCCAAGACAGAACCCCCCTCCTCCCCTGCTAGCCTGTAAATCTGTATGACATGCTTTGCAAATCATTCAACTACTGTCAGCTGGAAGGAGCAAACTCAAGATGTATTGCAGGAATGCAGTTACTGCAATCCCTTAAAAAGTTTAAAACCACCACCCTCTACACTGTGGAACGGCACACATGCACAAATAGCAGCACGTTGCAAGTAGTCTTAATTTTTTGTTAACTTTTAACTACTTGTGCTGTCTCCAGACAAAGCAAAATATTGGAACACTATAAAATATTAGTAGAAATATGCTGCCAAAAGGGATAGCAACATAGGATTTAAGAAACAGTTTATGAATGTAACATCACTGTTTGTATGTAATGCAAAATACTAAGAATTAAGACATATGGTTATCTGATAATTCCCAAAAAAATAAGTATTGTCCTTTAAAAAGACTGATTTTTAGATACAACTTTGTTTCCTGAAATATATATATAAAACACACAGTATGAGAAAAGCACATATTAAATAGTACCAAAACCCACAGCTTTACATCAGACGTTTCTTGACCTTCTGAATGATAATTAGCACAACGTTAACTTTTTAAATGGTTTTATAGGGTACATACAAATAAATATAGGGTTATCATCACTTAGCAAGTAGGGTATAATTAGCCACCACCCCAACTCTACTGATCTGCAAGGAAGGCAGTACCACTGACTACCCTGGTTACACACTTCGCTCTGTTCACTTTAAAATTTAATAAAATCAGCTATAGTTCTGACATAAGCCCAGAAACACAATCTTAATACGAGCAATGGGGTTTATGGCAGATATTTAGAAAAGAACCAAAATAGGAAACTGCTCACTTTTAAGTCTACTCACAAAAGATATTTTACTGCTTTTACCTGTAAGCAAGACTTGATATTGAGAAACCATGTAAAAAATCTGTATATTTAAGTAGACAACAGAGGGAAAGCATACTTGGAATAGAAGATGATATGATCCCATGCTCCCTAATTTTGAGAAAGAAAGATGACCAATAATAATTATTTGACAAAATAAATTCAATTTAATTCTACGTATATGTCAAAACTCAGCTTCCAGGGTAAAGATTGTTTCTGATTGCACTAAAAAGAGTTAAATAGCAGACTCCATGGGAGATAAGCCAGATTCAAAGAAACAAACAGTGATTAAATCAACACACAGATACCATTACTTGCATGTTTTCTTAGCTGACTGAATCTGAAGAAACTGTCAACTATCAGAAATTTTCTTTATACAGTAGAAAAAATTAGCATATCTACTGTCAACTGTGCATTAGTGTTCATCCTCTGAGAACAACTCCTTTGCTCACATTCCCAAATATATTATGGGTACTGGAAGCATCCATCCTCAGTCCTCATGCTTGCCTATTTGCTATGGCCTGTCATTATTAAATGTATTAATTGTCTAGCACAAAAAAACCCCAAACAACTACACTGTCATCTTATGCCTGATGCCTGCAAAGGACCTCACACAAAACCCTATGGAAATAATTTCTCCATCACTGAAAGCATCTGTAATTCTGGCTCTGACCCTCTAACAAAGTGCCCAATTTAAATCCCATAAGATGAAGGCAAGAAAAGCATCTCAGCAAATCTAAGCCAACATAAGTGCACCTTTTCCTGGTCAGGCATTTATTGATTAAGTAATTTTTCAAAGGAACCACACTTATTTCTACAGCCTGCTTTCAGAAAGGAAAACGTTTCACTGAAGAAATTACTGGGCAAGCCTTAATATCCCAAAAATACCTGAAGCTGACTGTGACTCGGGATATAACTATTTCAATCAGTTCCATTTTGAAGTCAAAAAGGTTTCTTTTTAGAATGAACAATCTGTCTTTGACTGGTACTTGGTTACCACAAAGTATCTATTAGACATTATATGTGTCATGCTTTTTGTTTTAAGAAAAATGAGAGTTAACATTGAAAAGAAATGTTTTTCTAAACTTTGCTCAAGGTAAATATGATGTTATTACAAAACAATTAAAAAATACTTTGGAAACACAATGTATTATACAGGCTGGATTAAGAGAAAACCCTCTGAGTAGCCACTTCATTGCAATGATGATGGAATTGGTCCATTTTTACAATAGTTGTGTCATACTCAACAACACCCTGGAGGCAGACAGACTACAAGAGGTGTTTATTTAAACAGACCTAGCATGCTTGTCCCCATCACTATCTGCTACTATGCTTTTCAACATTAAATACAGAAGTATATTTTGCTTATTTATGAATTTACCCAAATTTCCTTATTTTCCACTCCTCATTGCTTTAACAAGTATTTGTACACTGAATTAAGTTTTAAAATAATCACAAGCTATGCATCTGAAGAGATGCTATTAATCCCAGAATAAATCTAATTGTACGTCTGCCAGAGAAGCCAAACAGAGGAAGAGATGAAAGAGTAACTGCACAAGTCCACGTCTCAAAAGAAACGGAAGCTGCATTAAATGGACTCAGAACTGAATGTGAGGCTACAGTATTTCCCCAAACTCCCAATTAAATAAGAGACATATGTAGGTATGTGTGTATACACAGATACACATACATAGATATATAGAGAGATACGTATACTGCATGAGTAGCACACCAAGTGAGAGTTTTCTGACATTATCGTGGTAATTTTGCATAAACAGAGAAAGCAGCAATTGCTCTTAGATGCCTTCAGTGTCTGTACAGTATTATTTTGATACTTGTGTGTCAAAAACATTCAGAAGATTGTATTCTGGACTCCTGCAAACTTAATTAATAATTTTGCATGCAATTCTTCCTTTGTCAAACACAGACCTTTTAAAAAATACGTTTCCATTAATAAGGCACTGTTAGCATATCATAGTAATCCGACAAACAGTAAATGAGGCTATTTCACGAGACGTTTGGAGGGTAACTTTATTCGCTTTTTTAATTACATATGATAGCATGTTTTCTTTGATTAGAAAGTGAAGGGAATCTAAGCTCAAATTGCTGTTAGAATTTCTGATTACTGGAGTTGTCCAGTTCAATCATCATCCTTCGGAAACAGAAAGGTTGCCAAAGTTTTAACTGCAACATGATGCAGAACTGATACTGCATTGTTGTGCGAGTTTCAGGAACTGACAATTTAAATTCCCTGCATTTACCCACATGATTCTGCATTATACAAAATGCGTATCTAAATGGAACTGCTGGAGTTCTCCGTATCTGTTGTAATTTCACAAAAAGGTCCTCTTAAACTGTGTGTTCACAATAATTGTGCAAGTGACTTACAAAATACAAGGTCTTCTGCTCAGAATCACCAGATGGATCAGCTTTCTCTCTGCTGCCGGTAAATGCTGAATGTGTTACTTTCAATTGTATCTATAATCCTAGGGTTATAATATCCTCTATCGTGTTTCGCTGAAGCTTTGGAATTCATAATCAATTAAAATAAAGCTATTTTCCAAAAGAGTTTGAAATCAATTGTGCATTCAAAAAGGTATTGTTTTTAGTTTTGTTAGGGTTTTTTTGTTTTTGTTTTTGTTTTTAATTAAAATGCTAAGCTGTCTAAATCTCGAAGGTTCCTTTTTAGCTTCCAATGCACACCCTTTGGGCATAAGTTTCCTATTTAAGTGAAGCATAAATACAAAAGTGGAAGTGAAAGAGACAATTACTTCCCAGAGTAATTGTTACTAAACCTTCTGCTAAAATTACAGTTTAATACATAAAAATACGTAAAATGAAGATTGTAACTGTGAAAGTATTTTACATCATGAATGACATTTGCTCACCATTTTCCTGTTCAAAGCAAACTATAAAAACAAACTTTCACTTTTTTCTAGCTGTTTTTATTTTCTGATTCTGTATTCCAATTCCATGTGCAGTACTTGAGTACTGCTGCTACATTTAAATCATATACACTAATGGAAATCACTAACATAAGGGGGGGGGGGGGGAAGAGTAAGAGCACCATCATGGATTTAGTAGCCTTCAAAAAGCCAGGCGGTAGCATTACACTAGGTGATGCCGCTTTGATCATTAAAATATGCTTCAATACACTTAGAACACAGAATTCAATAAAGAGCCAAGAAATTCCTTTTTGTGATTACAAACAAATGGTATGCATATCTACAAATCAGGTATCTTCCAAGCTAAAAATATTAGAAAGACGAAGCCAGAATGAGTAAGATTTTGAAGTGTCTTTCTAATTAAACTCTGCCCTGAAGATACAGTTATCAACTCAGTCAGTTATGCATTCATGTCATTTTGCTAGAATAACGTGTTCCTAACCAATGCTTTTCTTCCTTATTTTAGAAGCGTAGAAATCTGGCCAAGACCTAAGCCTGCGAGTCGCCTCCGACTACAGCACGGTAGGTGACCTACAATATATAAATCCAGTCACTATTTACAAAACCCAAGGAAGAGCTGTCCCCACCTCTTCTTTCCCCATTTCCGAATTACTAACAGAATAAGCCACCCAAGCCAAGTACGTGAAGTAAAAACAAAGCGCCGCACGCCCCACGGAGACGAGCAGACCACGAAGGAGGGGCGAGGCCGGCAGCCTCCCTCACCCCCCGGCTCTGCCCAGGGTCCCTCCCTGGGCGGTGCCCGGCCCGAGCCGCAGCACCGAAGGGAGCCAGGAGAGGAAAAGGGGACAAAGCCCAGCCGATCCCCGTCCCCGCCGGGGGGGTTCCTCCTTCCCGCAGCCGAGCGCTGGATGTAACTGGCAGAGCGTCACACAAAACACCTAAAACCAACCTCGCCCCCCCCAAATAAAACCCCATCCCAACCCTCCGCGCAGGGAAGGGGCTGGCTGTCAGCGCCGCTGCGGAAGGAGCAGCCGGCCCGCGCAGCCTTTTGTTGTTTGCGTAACGGCAGATAAAAAGGCAAAAAAATTAAACACACACACACACACACACACACACCGCCCCCCCCCGCCTCACACCCTCGCCGCCCCCCGGCAGGGCCGCCCCCGGGCGCACGCAGCTCTCCTCGCTCACCGCTCGGTGCTGCAGGCTCGGGCGATGTGCGCAGCGCTCGCAGAAGCGGCGGGGGCCGCGCAGCCCGGAGCGGGGGGGGGGAGTGGGGGGGAGGCGACCGGAGGAGGATGTCAGCGATGGGCGGGCGGAAGGGAGGAAGGAAAAGGGTTTTTTGGGGGGCGGGGGGGAGAGCGGACCGAAGAGAGGGAAGGAAGGAAGCGGCTCAGCACCACGGCGCCCTCAGTGCCTCCCCCGAGGCGCTGACAGGCCCGGCCTGGCCCGGCCCGGCGGCTGCAGTGGTCGGCGCGCGGCCCGGCCCCGCAGGAGCGGGCGCTGACAGCTGCAGGCAGCCGCCGCCCCGGCTGCTGCTGCTGCTCCTGCTGCTCCTGCTGCTGCCGCCGCCCCTTCGCCCGCCCCGCGCTCCCCTCCCTCCTACTCATCGCCCCGCCCAACATGGCGGCCCCTTCTTCTCCCACAAGCACCCGCGCTCCCCTTTTTCCCCACCGCCCCCCCCATACATGACGTCATGTCTCCCCCTCGGAGGCGAGGCGGCCGCATCGGGAGGGCGAGAGCGCGGCCGGTCGCGAGGAGAGCGCGAGCGTAACGGCCGCCCTCCCCCCTCGGCCCGACTTCCTCTCAGCGCGGCACCCGCCTGCTGCTGCTGCTGCTACGGCAGCGCGGGGCTGGCCCCGCGGCGGCCCTCGGCAGCCGGGCCGGCCGCCGGGAGGGAGAGGGGGGATGCTGAGGAAGGCCCTCGGGTTCAGGTGCGAAGCCCCGCACTGACATCCCTGAGGCTGTCGGGGGAGACGGGCGGAGGCCATGCTAAACCTTGCTGAGGCCTTGTCTGCCTGAAGTGTGCGTCAGTGGAGAGCAAAGCCCGGCATTTCCTCAGGGCACCTTCTGGTGACAGGTGGTTTTGCTCCAGAGTGGGCTACTACCACAGATGCTTTTCCTGTTGGTTGTTCTGAGTGTCCTGGAAAGAAGTTAGGGTTTTGCTTCTGTAAAGCAGTCTGACGGTAGGGCTTGTAAAGCTGTTGCTCCCATCTTAGTTGTAACACCTCCGGGACAAATGCACATGTAGAGCTCAACAGCATGCAGCCTGCTCACGGTGCAATTTACATGGGGGAAACTGAGGCCGAAGTAAAAATTCTGTGGTGAGGCTGGGTCCCCCCTTAGGGCTAGTTATGTGCTGTTAATATATTTCAACGCCCTTGTCTTTGTTCCACATTGAACTAAGTCAGAGATCCCTACTCTTCTACAGGTTTACTCATAAAAAGTAAGACTTCCATGAGAACTCCATGGCACTTGCCACAAGAACTATTTCTTTGCAGCTTCCAATTTCATTCCCACTCTCACTAGAGAAGAAGGAACAGTCACAGTATTTTCTTCATGTTGCTTTATGTTCCACTAGGTAGAAGTTAAGCCCGGAAATGAAAGATGGAAGGAATTGAGGTCTGAGATGAAAAAAACAGTTAAATAAGAGTAAAGCAGTAAAAGGTACATTGGAAATCATCAGGGAACAGTGAGAACCTAACTTTGTGAAAGAATTATTAACACCTGGGCAGAATATTATGGTGCACTGTCATCTGAGCTCCACATACAATAGAAGAGTTCCGTTGGAAAGGACCTACAACAATCATCTAGTCCAACTGCCTGTGTACATATAGGGTATGAATCATAAGCTAATGGCAACACATGGAGGTATAGTGGTAGATCAAAATGTGAAGCCCTACCTAAATGCCAGTATCTAAAATACACAAGGAAAGCAGAGCTTACATCTGTTTGCCCTCACATGCAACACTGAGCAAGTCTACAAAATGGCAGATGTGAGAGCAAGAGTCAGGTGAGAAAGCAAGACTCCTAAGAAGCAGCAGGAAGACAGAAGAGGAATCAACGCTAATGCTGTTGTCAAAGAGACAGAAGAACAGGAAGAGTCACAGAAGCCCACAAGAAATAAAACAGAGTTAGGGGAACATGTATTGTCTGCAGGCTGCAAATACAGAGAGTCACTGATGGATTTGAAGAGCTGAGGGAACTGGAGTATACTTTCTGAACACCACTCACTGATTGATATCTTACACAGGTCAAGCTGTCCAACAAAAAAGCAACTGTGATACTAGTCTTTCAGAGCAGCAGCTTCTTGTGTTCTTCATCTCCATTTAAAACATTTCTCTGGCAATTTCGTATTAATGGTTTATCATCATACTGAAGTTTTGACAGGCAATACAGACTAACGATGTATAATAATGTGAAATATGTGTACAGTAATATGAAAGGGAAAAAAAGATTGAAGGGCATTCCTTTATACAAACTACATTTTAAAAGTAAGAGTCATGCCAGTTGGTCCACAGGTTCACAGAATTTTCATGAATATGCAAGAGATTTAATTAAAAATAGAACATGCCCTAATTACATAATTATGCAAGAGAACTGATTCAAAGGAACCACTCCTGTCTTTTGAATAAACAATATTCATTGCTTTCTTCCTATCACACACTTGCTTTAAAAGATTTCCTGCAATTAGCTGCTTACCCGAGGGATCTGAGCGTCTCTGAACAAAGCAACTACTCCAGCAATGACCCTGATTCATGATACGCTGGCTAATCAAGTACATGTATGCTGGCAATTTCCCACATAAGCAGCACACACTATAAGCTCCCTCCTGCAGGAAGGTTGTTTAGTTCAATGGAACTGAAGTGCAGTATTACTCCTCTCTGTTTATGGCACACAGCAGAAGATAGACACAGAAGAGACTTGGTGAGCATGCTTCCTCAAGCTTCTGCCTCACATGAAATATCGTATGGAGTTCCTCTCCATTTGGATCTTGTTTTTCCTGTCCCATCTACATAAGAACTATCCAAATTCATCTAGCAGTAAAGACTATGTACTGACCACATTTCCATCTTCTCTTAGGGAACTAGTTATGCTATATGCCCTGCTTTTAGGATGAAGTGATTTAGACATGCTGTCTCTATAATATTCTTTGTCTGCCACCAACAAGGTCACGGTGGTTTTGTGCAGACATCTGAGAGGATATTAAAACAAAACCCCAAACCACATTATTTACAATGCTGGATTCTTTATTCTCAGTATACCCATTTCCCTCCTCTCCCAGAAGAGAGAGGGATGTTTGTTATTCACAGTGGGAGAGAAAAAAGCAAATAGTTCAACTAATACAGCACAAAGCTCTTACGTTCTGAGGTGCAACAGTGTGAGAAATACAGGCATCAAACTAAGATTCAGTTTAACTGACATCCACAAATAGAGCAAGCCTCTGTAAAGAAATTCAGGTTCATTTCATTTAAGAAGTGTGCGTTGTTTTATTTTACCATTGTTATTAAAAAAAATTATCCTCCTGGCTTAGAGACAAAAGTTTTTTAAGTCTAATCCTACAGTCTATAAAATCTATGACTTAATTTTATAAATATGGGCTACAATAAAGCACTACATTGGAATAATTTCAACTGCTGCTAAAGTGCTGTTTAAAAGCATCCTGGCAATAATAAATAGTGAAAGGCCAGATTCATCAACCTGTCTGGCTTTTCATCACAATCACTTGACAGTTGCATATGCTTTTAGTTTGTATTTCCTATAAGAATGTCCTTTATGGAAAAGAGGAAACATAAAAATCAGTGCTCAAAGTGTCAAGTACACAGTCCCAGACACAGTTTTAGCCTAATTCGCTTGTGCATAGGTGCAATTACTGCATGCAGAGCTACCTTGTTATCAGGGAGTTCAGGCACTTTGGAGCAAAAGAACTGTATTTTGTTTAACATAACTCATCATCATAGTCCAGATGCCTGAACATACCATCAGGAACCCACTATTGGGCATGGCATTAAAGTACTAAGTAAAATAAACACTGATCTTGATCCTGCTTCCCAAGTCAATAAGCTTTATTTACATGCATGTGAATTCTCCTTTTTCAGAGTCACAAGGATTTCTAGAAAGCTGTAACAAATGAAAGCCAGTGTCCTTTTCCCTGCCATTTTCTATCCACTGAGAAATAACAAGAAAATAAAGCATGCAGTGTTAATTCAACTCTTAACAGGCCATTTCATTAGTTTATTTCTGTTACTTTTTTTAAACAGAGCAGGATGCTTGCTGTGGACATCAACATTTTGCTAATCAGAATTCTTTTTATCTCCCAGCTTTTACAGAGCAGTGCTATTGCTAAAGCCCAAAAGATACTGGTTGGTTTTAAGAAGCCCATTCGATTAGCTTTAAAACAGTTCTATTATGAAAAACAGACTTAACCTCAGGTAATACAGTTAAAGTAACCACTTGAAAGCGAGAAACTATTAGAGAATTTGCATGTCAATATTAATGTGAACATAGAGAAAAATACTAGACAATTTCAGGAACACAGCTATATTTATGTATCCCAGTTTCCACTGTGATCTTCAAAGTAATAAGTGATCAAGGAGCTAAGAATTGCACCCTTTGACAAACTCTATGCTATATGAATTTAGACACTATCAGTATTTTCCAACTACTTTTAAGCATCAAAATTCCCAACAGATTAAGGGTTTGCAGAGGAGAGCTTATGATGACAATTAGACTTGCATCTTTACTCCCTGCATTCAACAAGTGAGTTCCCACCTCTACAAGGGAAAGCTCACAACAATGCATACTTACTCTGCTCAACCGGCAATTTCTGTTCCTTCTTTACTTCTGCCATACCGTCCCATTTCATTGAAAGACGAAGCAACTTTCTCCCTTATTTGCTTCCATGTCCTGTAGTTAGTTGATAGTTGACTACCAGCACCTTTCTAGCTTGGAAAGACTCTCTTCACCATATTCACTCTGCATGACTTTTAGTGCTTATACATGAAGAAAGATAGCGTTCCATTTACACTCCTCCTTTCCTTCCTCTATACTCTCACTTTTCAGTGACTTTATTCTCTCTTGGGGTTTCAGTTGCTCATTCAAGGTTATAAGAATTATTAATCACTGCATATGAGTCACAGGAAGTTACATTTATTTCTGTATTCACCTACCTCAGTCACTGAACCATTGCAGAAGCGTATTAAATCCTTCGGAGGAAATAAAAAAACACTCTGTTGGTGGAATATCACAATCTTGGCCACTACTAGAGTAAGAACATTCGGTGTGTGATACAGTACTTCTCTTCACCCTCCCATATTTTTACTTCCTGACTCTGATTGTGCTCCCTTTCTTTACCTTTCTATTGGGATAAGGCCTAGTATTTATAGGAAAAAAGTTTATTCCACAAACACAACAAACAGACTCTTCCAAACCCAAAATCTTTGAGTCTGTGCTCAAACCCGGGAACACTTAGCTAAAAGCAGAAAACAAAAGGAACACCTCTACTGATTTCTAAGTGCCTGCTGTATGTAGATAATGTACAAACATTATCCCCTTTCCTTTCTTTGAACACTAGCTGTTTGTTACCGACATGGTTTGTCAGCATTCCTTTATGGAGATTTGCTAACTCATCAGGCTTTGCTGCCAGATTACTTGCAATTAGATTAGGTGAGACTCTTACCTTGATAATCTTCGTAGTGATTGGAGGGCTTTTTCCATGGTGAAGGAGACTTTTAGGTACCTTTTTCTCATTAAATTCTCCAGAGTTTTTCTTGAGCCTGATGTGCTGCAATTGTTCGAGCCATGGTCACTATTGAAAAAATGACTGTTCCTAAGTCTGATTTATCAGGAACCTCCCTTTCACTTGATGTATTCCTTTTCTGCACATGCCACAGTAATTGCCAAACCCTTATCCCCCTTTCAGTTCTTCTGTTAAATGCTTTTCACTCCTCCTCAACTAATACTCTATATGGAATTACACCAAATTTACTTGGCATCCAAGATTGATTGGAATTTCTCCTTTTTTCTGGGAGGCCATTTTACATCTGCTTTTCATTGCTGGAGTTTGCCTTGGTTAAGAGGGTATTCAAACCAAGGCAGTACTCAGCTGCACTGGACTGGGCAATGAATGGTAATACAGTTTGCCCCAAGGGAAAGGGAAATGGCAGTGTTTCTGCTGTGTGACAACTGTTTCTGTAGTTTCTGTGCCAATGACCAATTATGTCTGTACAGAAAATGGCTTCTGTGAATATGCCTGTGGCTAGATGGATGGTATACAGTACGTGGGGCTGAGAAGGGCAGAGTCACTCTAGAAATCAATAGGAAACAGAACTGCCTGTGCTAGGTATTTTGTTTCTCATCCTGTCTCCTGGGAAATAGAGCAGATGCAGGATAAGGAGAGATGATCTTATTCCCAGAGGTTTGGATATGAATTCTTTCTCCTTGCTGCCTCGCTCTTCCCACAGCAAGTATGTACTGTGAAATTTATGCTTCAGTTTCAGATGTTGTAATTCCTTTCTTTTCTGTTGTAATTCTACCTTTTTTATCTCCTTTAATGAAACATTTTCTTGCCAGTTCACAGAGAAATCCATTGAAAGGTATTAAGTTCAAAGACATGCCATGGACACGCTCTTCACTTCTTCTGTGTCTTCACAATGATACAGAAGAAAACAAGATATGTACATCACTGCTATCAAGTCTTAGACTTAAAACATTAGCGAGATGATTGCGTAACTCACTCCTACAGGATGGATGGTGTGTTTTCTCTCTACAGGCTTGTCTGTCTGTTACCCGAGAGCAAATATTGTTGAAGAACTCAATCTGTGGACAGTCTCCAAAAGGTCTAGAACAGAGTCTGATAGCCCAGATAAAGGCTTGAGAGAATGGTTTTAAATCATCTTTGTGCCTTCCCAGTCCTATACTATTACCTGCTCTCTGTGTGATTTAGACAACCACGAGGACCTGGTTTCCATGTGATAGTTCTGCCCAGGACATCCACAGGGTCCATCTCTAACCTAGCTCATCCACACTTAGTATACCCCCCTGTATTAGGGGATGTGAAAGGAGGCCTTAGAAACTAGCCTTGTAGGTGTCAATTTCTGAAGAAAGGAATTCCTCATACATCTGCATATAGGTGTTTTAGAGACCAGTATATAAAAAAAAGTGAGGGGATGCTACTAATTTGTCAAGTTTGGCAGACACTGCTGCATCACATCACGTTCTGAAGGTTTTCCTTGTGCCAAAAAGGCTAGACTCAATTTAGGTAAGTTGTAATTTATGCAGAAACTAGCTAAGGAGAAGGCAGTTACCTCATCAGTATGTAGATCATCACAGATATTTTGAGGCTACCATTTTGCTTCAGAGGAAAAATCATTGAAGATAGGAATTTAAAGCAGGACTCCCTGACCTTTGACTTTGGTGGCCAGCTGGGTGTAGTACAATTCACAAGAAAGTAGAGCTTGTAGTAATTTCTTTCAAGGAAAAAATCTGTGCCGCCATGGTTCTGTACAACACCAGCATCACCTAAAACACCTGGACTGTTTGAAGTGTTTTGATTACACGGAGCAGTTCACTCTGTCACATCAGTTAACAAGAGTCTCCTGGGGAAGTTCTGGGCAATTGCTGAAACATGCCATGTGCAGTACTTCAGATTTTGAATCTGTGTATTCTAACAAAAAATTATTCCATAAGATTTAAAATAATAATTATGTTTTAATGAAAGCTGAAAGACATTGAAATTGTTTCAAAGACATACATAGTGCAGTTTTACACAGTTTATCAAACCCTACATATTGAAAATAATGTAACTGTAAACAGGAACTGAAACATGCCTCAGTAAACACCAGGAGAAAGCTGGGAACAACTGGTATATATAAATTACCCATGAAAGTGAAATGTACTGCCTACACAGTGTTACACTTGTTATTACATGCTGAAGGGCCACAAAGTACACCATCACCATATGTTTGAAAACTATCGTGACTCACACGGAACAGGCTGATGAATAATAGTGTCTTCCTCCATCAGTGTATAACACTGACCAGAAGTCTACCCAGTAAATGGCTCCGTTGTGGGCAGCAATTTAACATGCCCCATATCCTTACAATTAACTACATAACCATAAAAAAGTTACTGCCAGGTTTATCATGCACCAATACAGAAAGCACTCTAAATATCTTTAAAGGAAGGTTCACACATTTGTCATTTCCCATCCTACTCATTTTGCAACCAAAGGAGGTTGAAATGCTGTGTTACTGGCATTCTCATTAATTTAACTTACCTTCTTTCTCTTTGAATTTTTGGTTGTGAACTCTGTTGGGTAGTGCCCCAAAACAAAGTTCATATTGTAAATAAGTGAGATTGCTTTTCTAATTTACATGTAAACATATAAGAGAACCAGAAGTTGAAATGACATTGTTAATTACATATGAAATTGAACATTGAGTGCTAAGTGGCTGTTAGATAATACCTGTAAATTACAGACTCAAGACAGGAAGTAATAAGCTGCTTTGCTGCTGTTAGAGAAAGTGTGAGCCTCATGATTCAAAAGCCTGAGAAAAATCTTCCTAAAATGGAAACATGCCCTGTCCAGTGGCAACTCTTCAGCCACATCCTCCCAGCATCAGCCTATTTTACGCCATCCTATGGCAATCAGATTTATGACTGCGATACCGTGGTAACTGTTAAGCATGCCAGCAAGTCTCCGGGTGTCACACTGAATAGACCCTTCTTTTCCCAACAGCAAAAGCAGCACCAGGGAAGAAGCAGCAGAGCAGCATAGCGAATGAATTAATTTTGAGCATCTCTTGTCAATTAGAATTACTCTATAATATCTTATGGCAGAGCTGATCTTTTCTTTGAAGTAAGCTTGAATTCTCTTTTGACACAAATTAGCACCTGTGGCTATTTACTCCTATATCAGCTTAGTATTCTATTCTGGTTTTCGTGGTGAAATTTTTCATGAGGCCTGAGGAAACTGGAGGTTTTCCAGACATGACATTAAAAGTAAAATATTATTTTGGTGAATGTGAAAAGAAGATTGGTAAATCCAGAAGACATTTTTCTTACATATTCATTGGAATTTAGTTTCAGTTTTGTCTTTTAGTCTCATACAATTTTGGACAAATACAAGTTTTCTACCTAAGTATTTATAGTTCCTACAGCTACTAAGGTCAGAACTGTCTTGACTTGGTTTGTTACAGAATATTTATGCTGTGTCATACCATCTATTTTCTATATGACACTCCAGAATAATAAAATCACTTGGAAAGCAATCAAGGTAATCAATTAATCTCTTTTGAAATTTGCAATTCATGGATTTTGCCTTCTAACACAGCCCCAAAGAACCTAGACTTATAATTATCCAAATCATTCTAGAAATGAAAATCTGTAACTTTTCTGGAACCCTTTAAAAACAGCCAATGTATGCTACACACTGATCATCATATGAAAAATTTTCCACAGCAGGGATTTATTACAAAGATGGAGCTAAAATTTGTCAACAGGAAGTTCTTTAACAATGAGATAAGAATAGTGACCTGAATTTCTTATGATTCTGAAACTTGTGTTTTGCCTGTTAATGTGTTTTGGCTCAGCTGATGAAAATTATCGCAGCCAATTCTGCGGCTGAATCATATCAGTGGGTTCTTCAGAGGCAGTGGTGTGAAGAGAGTACTGCTGAGTGCCAGCAATCCTTGACTGGTGTGGGGGCTGCTGGAAACTCATGCCAGTCATGGTCCATCCAAGGAGCTTCAGGGCTCCTCCAGCTTAGGCTGAGTGCTAACTGCCTCTTGGCACTGTCAGGAGATGCACACAGTCATTCTTGCTGTCTCCTGCTATCTCAGGCCCCGTTCACAACACACCTGGGGCCACCCCTAAGCATGAGAACCTGCATACATCAGAAAGCAGAATCACTGTGCCTTTCCCTGCAAAATACAGGAAACTCGATGGGTATCTGGGGTTTGAACAAGTAAAACGCAAGCAGCTGTATCAAATGGGGACTGCGTCTTTAGAGCGTTTACATGGCTTTTAAAACTGATCTTGACTGTGGGTAGTACTATAAAATAATGTTTCTCCTGAGTAAGACCACACTTAAAAAGGGATCATGTGATTATTAGCCTTTACTGTTTCTAGCCAAAAGTACTCTTTTTGCACTTCCACAGCATCTGCTATTTGAATATATCAATCAACTAAATCTCACAATACTTGGGTAAAACTTAATCCATTAATGAATGCAAATTAAAGGCACAAAGAAGTTATTTATATAATAATTAATGAGTATGTATTTCAAGATGATTACATTCCATGTACTTATAAACTCCTTTTATGAAATAAACTCATAAGAAATAAAGTAAATTGTGTTTCTGTTACTTTTTTTTTTTAAATGAACCTGAATATTAAATTATGGGGTGGTTATGTTGTGAATCAGTTTACAGCAGCAGTGGATATAATTTTTAATATGAAAATGTTATTCATGCATATTACAGTTCCAGGAATGTATTATCCTTTCCTGAAAGCAATTCAATCTCCCAGTCTTTATGCAAAAGACTGGCCCATGGGCTCTGCGCAGGATGTAAATTAAGTTCTTGTTTGGCTAAATCTGATGGTCCTGTAGGATACCAATGGAAGTTAAAAATTGCAAGCAGAACAGTCCCCTTAAAATGGGGCCAGGAAGGGTCAGCTTCTAAATAACAAATCTGAGTTTTGAACTAAATTTTATCACCAAGAATTTTCAGTTAAATATAGAAGCTATCTTCTCAGTAGTTGCTACCATTACTTTTAAAACTCCTAATGAAATTGAGAGATGCTTTTTCTTTTTAAGATGTACAGTTCTTTACTAACCATATATAAAGGTGCTACAATCACTTCAACCTTTAGTTGGTCTGCCTCTCAATCTCCATTTGACATTTCCTTTTACTGCTCTCATATTCTATTGAAATTAATGCTCTGCTAGATAAATTCAGTGACCCCCACCAGATTATCAGAACATAACCACCCCAAATCAATACAAACTATCTAAAATTATTTGACTATTACCAAAATACTGTTGCTTTATTACGCAGTTACTGAGGAGACAGATTAAAAATGCACGTACTGACACTACTAAATACGAAATACTGCTGTTCCTTCTGACAGGATTAGCTAAATACCTAAATGCTAAGAACACTCCCCTGTATTTTTCCTATGCTCAGAAAATGTGCACAGAAAAGTCACTCTTTGATCTACTTCACTAGCTTCAGTTACTGCAGCATGCCTTTGTATACCTAAAAAAATTATTTTTAGTAGTCTGGGGCAGCTCCTTATTCTTCCTTTGATGTATAAAGGATTTATGATCAACAATATCTGAAAGTAGCTGGCATTATTACAACTGCTCTGAGTCAAGGAAAAAAAAATTAAAAGTAATGCCACACTGGCAAAAAGGATATGGCTTTTGGCTGTTCAGTAAATGTAATTATCTCAGTAAATGTACGTGGTTTTGGTAATGGGACTCAAAATTTCAGATGGATTATTTTTAATAACATCTTTTCACAGTGGCTTTATTAGATATTCTAAATCAGAGCTGAGTACTTACCTAATAGATAAATACCTCACTCCTTCAATAGGCTTTAGATGAAGGGACCCAGCACCCCACACAGAACCTTAATGAAGGCAATGCCATAAAGGCATGAACTTTACCTACAAACAGCTCAGAGCAGAATCCTAGCATGATCCATCGTATGCCAATTATATTATTTTTGGGTGACCAACACTAAAATTACGTGTTCAGAAAACAGTTTTAGCTGTAAACTGACTGAAGTGCAATCCAAACCTTCCATCCGAATTCCCACATCTCCACTATGCCAACAGTAGAACACTTGTATCTGCATGATGAGGCATATTAATTCAACTGACATCTAACACTTTTTTCCTTGGATTAGTTCTAGTAGTGAATCAATTTCCTGATCTGGTTCAGCAGGCAGACACAAAAACGTCTGTGTTAATAAAAGTACGCAGCTCAGAAGATGAGAATGCTTCTTTTGATTGACCTCTACCCACTTAAAGCATATGTGGAACTACCTTAGGGGTCTTAACGCATAGGCAGAACATATGGCTATCAACCACTAGTCCATTGGGGTTCTGCACTCTGCCTTTCAGGGATATTTTCTTGTATTATCCAATCATTCTTTTACATTGGAACTATTTATTAAAGTGTGCATTTGCATTGTGGTCAAAGCTTATATACTGTAAGATATGATCTACTGTAAAGCCCTGAAGAATTACATTACATACCCACAGTAGTCTGTTTCAAAAATGTATTTTCCTAAAGAAACATGGCATTTTGTAACTTTTTAAAAAATATATACACCTTTTACAGTACTAATGCAGTAAATAACATTCACAAATAATTTCCTGGAAGTGTTGGTTGTCATGTCAGCAAACACTATTAATGACTTTTCATTTATTAATAACACAACAGTTAAAACCACAATTCAGTGACCATTTTAGCCCCAATGATATCATCATTGTATGAAACAGTGCGATCCGCTACTATATCATTAGTATTTATTTCATCTTGCAAAGGAATTATTACAGTTGATAGTGACAAAGCTCTTTCTGCTCCAGCTGAAAAAGCCTGTGAATAAATCATGTCATGTTTAGATATGAAAAAGAGGTCAATGGCTACTGAGCTGACATTTCCAAAAGCAGAACCTTCCCTACAGCATAGCTTTAGGAAAACACGCTTCATTTGACAACATACATTCTTTTTAACAGAATCCTCTTAGTAGGTACTGTATTGAAAAATCATTTAACTGTATAAATAGACAGGGAGAACATTCTGAAGAATAGAACTTTTTTTAAATTACAGATACATGGCATAACATTTTAAGACTTCATTTAAACCAGCCTCCTTCCAATTGATGTTACATACCTTGAGGCCAGAAAAATCCCCCTCAGGCAAGTCATTTCAAGTGCCTCAGAGAAACTGGTGAGAATAACACATTTTTTGAAAGAAATGAACCAGCAGGAAG
Organism: Gavia stellata; assembly: GCF_030936135.1. Classification (NCBI taxonomy): domain Eukaryota; kingdom Metazoa; phylum Chordata; class Aves; order Gaviiformes; family Gaviidae; genus Gavia; species Gavia stellata. Next base: position 12,354,475 of record NC_082600.1, read on the forward strand.
CAGTGCGTATTAGTACTAATGTTCTCCTCCAATGCATCTGTTTTACTGCTCACCAACTAAAATTTTTACCAATCACAGGTTAGAGGAACTCTTGTCCAAGGGGGGCACATTTCTTTTAATTAAAAACCAAAATTATCTAAGAAGATCCTATTGCATTAGTAATTTGTATTAAATCATATCTTAACTCTTTATTAAAAATAGGAAATAATCACACTGAAGATTATTCTAAATTGATTGTATATATACTCAAATATCATACCCGTTCCTTCAGCTACGTTGCATTACTTGTGGCTAGCTACTGCCCCAGACAGACAACTGCTGCAAAATGAGGCATTTTTGTCTTTATACACCAATATGGCTAGTGGAGACATCATTCTCTGACCTCAGTTCATGTTCTTTAGGAACTACGACTGTGTGGTAAAAATGTGACAATTGTGATCCCTTCCATTTAATGTAAACAAGGAACAGCTTTTGACTCTGTCCAAATAATAGTTTTCTCAGCTGTGTTTTGGTTGGGAAATATTTTAGATATTCTTGGAATAAAAGGTAAAGGAAATCTACATAGGGATTATAAATTAAGACCAATGGCAACTTTTATTTACATAGTTTAACAAACAGATTCAAGCAATTATTGCATTAGTGATTCAGATTCCAAACATCACTATAAACAACAAGTTTACTGCAGGCCTAGCTAGTGTTGCATTCTTCATGGAGCGCAATCACCGATTTCCAATATTTTTCTTTTTCCAACGAAGCCACCTCAGAGCTCTCGCCAGTGCTACTTGTCCCATGAGGAATGTGATAGTAAAGTTACGTTTATACCAATCTCTAGGATTCCAAAGCCAGGAAAATCATCGGCACACAGAACAAGAACAGGAGAAAGATACACGATTATATTAAAATATCCTTTGGAATTGACAAATGACAATTCAGTGACAAGATGCTTTTCCATTCTTTGTGGCAACACTTTTCCTGCCTAATTAAATAACCTATAAAAAGGTCTATGTGAACATCCACATCCATGAACAGATTACACGTACACTACGGGGCTACAACCATTGAGAGCTTAACTGTAAAAAAGTTAAGGGATGGATAGTTTTAATGACCAATTGTATTTGGAATCAGGTAAGATAAAATACTTGTAACCATATCTCATGTTTCAGAAGTAAAGATGGTCATCAAGCTATCCAGAAGAATTTCCTGACAGTGCTGTGCTATGGGTAAGATTTGTTTGTGCATGTATGAAGATGTGTGTGTTGGAAAGGGCATAGTTGGTCACCTATAAAAGGCGGGGGGGGGGGGGGGGGGGTGGGCAGAAGAAAAGTAAAATGACACTTCAAAGACCAATTATATAACCCAATACAGGAAACATTAGGTTTCTAATGCAGTACCCTTTAATAGCGATGCCTTTAATGTCGCCAAAGTTAGGGTTTATCTTTAAATAGTTTTTATGCAGCATGCATGACTTATGAAGCCAATTCAAGATATTGGTAAGATAGTCTGTGTCAGCCCTTTTTAACCCCTGAGAACTCGCTTCATTCTTGCCCCTGTTACACACTAATTTCATAATTTCTTTCTGGTTTCCAACAAGGATCACTCACCCATTTTGTACAATGCTGCGCAACAAGCAATAGAATATGCTTATTATAGAACTAGCAGGGAATATTAAACACTGGGATTTAGGTCTTCTCTTGAGATCTCTGTGGGAAACCTTGCATGTACAGATCTAACATAAACCTGAAATACTAACCTCTCAGTAAGGATAGTAGCCAAAATCGTGCTGACAAGCAGCACTGAGTCACCTCCTGAAACGTCGTATTAAATTAAAATATCATGCTAATATTGCAACTGTTTCTTTTCCCCTTTCATGTCTCATTCCCTATACCCTTCTCAAATTTTTTTTCCTAAACTAGACTGTATTTCCAGTCTAAGTACTCTGAACTAAATATTCATGGCGTCTATGCACAGTCATTGCTTCAATTTTAACTAAATTTTAGAAGCTGCAACACTTCAGCAGCCACAGTTTTCAGGCCAGCTGGCAACGCTGCAAAAGAACATACAGCTGAATGCATAAACAGATTTTTATAAATACGACCCCTCAAAATCAGAATGCCTGTAAAAAGCTCCACTGCTTTCAGGGCTGTGCAGTTCCACTTTGAAACTACAATTATGCAGCTTACACTACCTGTTTTTACAAGACAGCAACAAGGAAGGTCATGTTTAGGCACAAAGCCTGAACTCTCTTACCGTGAAGACAGGACACTATCCCAAGGTCACTACAATTATGGCATCTGGTGACCAGTTCTAAGATAAACTATTTCCTTTCTCACTCATCAGTTGTAGGCAATTTGAACAACAATCCTCTTATTAAAAATAATGTTTTACTTTCCATCTTTTCATGCTGTTGCTTAGGTTTTTGGTGAGGTTTCCCCCTCCTGCCCCCTCCATGGGCAAGACAAGATGTGCATATTTGTTTTAAATATGTTACTGCAAAATTGTTCTTACAGTATAGCATGTTATGGTATACGCACGATACGTACAAAGAACCCTAAACCACAATTTGTTATAGATCAGTTATAGCAACGGTAGAATTCTCACAAGCATTATACTATTAGGAACCCAATAACACTTGACGCCTTTGAGCCCAATAATCTTTCAATTCAATACAGAGAAGAAACTGAAGTTGTGGTTTCATATTTAGTGGACGGTGCTACTGTAACTGGATTAAGTACTATCCTCCTCCAGCTTCCCATTCCTTCCTCATTTCTAGCCCTCTACCAAGCGTGCAGAGCTACTTGCAGGCTAATGTGTGTTTGCAAGTTGGTTTTCAGTATTTTCAGATCCCCAATCCAGTTTATCAAGTTGTCGTACAAACAGTAATACTGAAAAAATACAGGAGGTGTTGTGAAGAGGCACAGTGGATGTGGGCTTACCCAGTTGTAGCTGAGGTTCTACACAGGATGAGTTCAGGCGATCGTTTTACTAATGCTTCGCCACACAAAAAACCCTCAAACTCAAGGCTAATCACTTTCGTTTTTACTATATGCTTGCAAAATAATAAAACCAAGAATACTAAATATTATTCTTATTGAACAATTATCCTTTCAGATGAATCACATTTACTACTCCTTATTTAACAGTCAACTAGAATCTGTTATATAGAAATTTCAACTGTTTTACTCGCATATTGATCAGTTTCAATTAGCAGCATGGAAAGACCCATGCCATAAGAGAAAAAAATGAATGCTTGATCTTGTCTTTCTGAATCTCAGACATGAGATTCATCTTGCCACTAAATCAATAACCAGCAGAACTCAAATAATAATGCAAATTTCTGTCAAATGCTAATAATAGCATTTAAAAACTAATTTTCTAAAATGATAGTTTTGGATGCTGCTTTACCAATTATGAAAAAAAAGTTCCAATTTTAAATTTGCTCTTATGCCTTTCACTTAGACTGTAATGTATAATAGCCAACATAAATACCTTCTACATACCTGTTATACCGCATATGCTTTCTAAAATTTTTACTTAGAAAGTCCTTGTAAAAGTCAGCCATTTCTTCTGCACTCAGTGTTGCTTTTTGACCTGAAAATAAGTTTTGGCATAACAATGTCAAGATAATTCTTTGGATTAAAACACTGGGTTCAGATGCAGGAGAGCTAAGTCTGACTCCTTGCTCCTACAAGCTTCCTGTGTAACCCTGAACAAGTTATCTTTATCTTCCAACTTTTTAAAACTTACCTAGGGAGCACAACAGATTAAAAATACTGATCATCCTGAAGCTGGAATAACTCTTAAGCCCTTATTACTTGTGAAAGTGATTATGTTTATCAGGTCTTAGATTATTTAGGGAACTAATGGTCCCCTAATAAAAAGTCCATTGATCTGGGAGTATCTGTTCTTTGAGTAGAATTAACCTCTCACAGGGCTGAAGTCTAAATAGCACTAGTAAGAGCACTTAGTAACTTAAATTTCCCCCCTAAAGCAAGTCAATAAATACAGAAAGAACACTATCCATGACTGACATGATATTTTCAGATGTACATTTTTTCTTTTTCTGTTGATAAATTTCAAGTAACTTACACCAAAAAGTGTATGTTCCGAGATGTCAGATTCATTAACAATACAGTAGACAATTATTTTGTGTAGAAGTAAGTACAAAAGATGACTTTGAACATGCCGCTCTCATAAGCGGAATATAAGAGAAGATGGATTCTCTCCACAGAACATGAAAGGAAAACCTGTGGCTACAGCACAGATGTAGAATCCTGAGAACCAGCAAATATTCTCAACTCTACCAGCTAATTCCTATACAAACTTTCTGGCACTTTCAATGTTTCTAAAATGAGGATCAAATTTGAATGTCCCAGGGGACACAGATATGGAATTGTGATATTCAACTTGTTACTGTTCCAAAATGCATTTTAAAGCTTCTGAGACTCATCATAGAAATGTAAATTATTGATTAGTTCTATTTGTCATTATTTACAAATCTAATATATTACAATGGAATGGGATAAATTTACTCTAAGACTATTAGAAGGCTGCCTACTTAACACCTGTAGTTGATTGGTTTCTTCATACTGGTATCAGCAGAACTGATCGTAGATTCACTTATACAAAAAAATAAGTTTTGTTCCAACTGCTTGTGTATACTGTTTATATACACACACAGCTGTATTATAGCACAGAGTTAATCAACACATGCAGCCAATATAATTTTATTTCTAAGGGATGTACATGCTTACTAGTTTTTCTTTTATTTCTAGGGTATAAAAGCAAAACAAAAAAAACCCAAACAAAACCAAAATGGCAATACAAAAGAAGTGTTTCTTAAACAACACAGAACTTAATTAAAATTATTTCTCAACCACACACTGATCACCAGGATACAAACAGAAGAGAAAAATAATGGTCTGTGATATACAGAATATCAGAGCAGATGCTTTACTGAACTCAAACAGATCATTATTCTATGAACAAAATGTTCAACCTCATACTACAATGGCCAATTCACTGCTATTATGAAGGCATCTTGTTTTCAGTTTCACATAATGAGTTAGAGAGGCAACTATTTTACACCAACTGTGCTCAGGCAGACAGGCAGAGAGCAGCTGCTGTCTCCTCAGAAGCTGTCTTATTCTCCCTCAAGGAAAAATACTGTATTAATTGTATACACTATGGACCTGAAGCCAGAGAGTGTGAGTTTATCCACCCAACCATAACATGAATTGAGGCAAATATGTTTAGCTCAGCTAGCTCACTGGGTTAGGAGGTGTGAAAGGAAGAAGCCCCTTCCTCCTTAGACTACAGAATGATTATATTACTTGGCTAGGATTTCAGCACATTCCCTCCAGCTGCGGGGAAGGAATTAGGGGAAGAACAGTGCAACAGATGATCTGATCCCCACATGCACATCTCTGAAGAGCTCCTCCTCTCTTATCATGTGCCTGAAAACACTTCTAAATCCTACCCTCAAGATTTACGTGTGACAGAACACAAAGAGCATAAACTAACAAAATTCAAAGTTAAACTAAATTCAGAATGTATCCTAAACTATAAACAAAGATCCCACTAACCTGTTTCATCTCTCATTTCCAGACCCTTGGCTTTCAGTCTTGAATAAATAAATTCTTCTTTTTCCTAAAACATGTTTTTCCACATTAGAATCTGATGTACTCAGTCCTTGAAGTTAACCATTGTTTTTAATCACATAGCAGTGTAGTCCTTAATACTTTCTGAAATAAGAAGCAATACTCATTCAACCTGGAAACGTCAACAATACGTTTTCCTGAATCCAGTAAGTTAGTTAAACTGGTAACTTTGTCACTTAGATCCTGCTACCTGCATGCATCAATTAATTCATGCAAGTGTTCTACTGAAACACAGAAAACTTATTTGTGGAGCAAAGTTACAGCTGAGCTTCAGTATTGTCTGACAGGATCTGAACCTTCAGTTTATAAGGCAAGCTGTGAAGATGTGCTGTACTGTATAACTGAGAATTTGAGCATAGAGAAAAACATACAGCCTTAAAGAATAAAATTACTTAGATGGAAACAGGATAATTATTTGTGACGTAAGTTTTTCAAACTTAAAAAGCAGTTCTATGGAGTTAAAAAAAAACAAGCTTTGTTTTTTCTCTGAAATCTTTGTAAGTTTTGGGAGGATATGATGATCAAAGATCATCACAAATGATGGTGAATTACTGAACTGTTACCGTTCTTCCAAGAAAATTCAGTGCCTCCTACCAATGCTGCAATCAGGAAAGAAGACAAACCAAGACTGAAAAGTCCCCACTTTTAGCCTTGTTGGCGTATACTGCCAGTAAAACAGGGCATGTCCCTCATTTACCGTTGGTGATTATACCTAATTTCTCTCACTTATGACAGAGTGAGAAGAGCTGCAGAATCATTTTCAACACCCGCTCCAGTCACAGACAGGTCTTGCATGTAGAGCGGCTACAACTTTCTATTTTTGGTGCAAGATAGGAAAAAGGCAAATATCATTACATGCCACTAAACAGCAATAAAATACACAGGCTCTTTAGCTTTCTATGTCATTTTAAAGAAACGAGTGACAAAAAAGTGATTTCCACAAAGACACCGTGCATATTAAAGGAAACAGTATCAATCACGAGCCAGTAACAGCAGGCAGAACTGAACCTTACCTCACAGAGACCAAACCCCCAGTTTTGGGTGGGCAGGAGCCAAGTGGCACCCGGCATCATGGTGGGCTTACCTGGCGGAAGGCACGGTTGTGCCGTGCCCAGAAGCGCTGGTCACAGGCCTGGGCCTCCTGCCGTGCCTCCCGCAGCCGCCGCTCCAGGGGCGACTCCTTGGGGGGCACATAGAAGATGACGGGCCGGAGGTTGGAGTGCTTGTCAGGGGGGCCGATCCAGTCGTTACGGGAGTGTGCGGGGGGGCTGAAACCCAGGCCCTTGGAAATACAGGCAGAATTCATTATGACCACTTCAGCAGAGTTTTTGAGGAACATCCCAATTTGAAATAAATTCCAAAACTCCACACAACCTTAAAACATATAAGCATAACAAGTTCAGAAACTATGCATATTCATTTACCCTGACCGAAAACAATGTGATACATTTAAAATTTACTGTTATTTAGAAATGCACTACAGAGAAGATACTTTTGACTTTTTTCCAACAGACATGAATCATGATTTTTTTTTTTAAAAAGCTACTTTCTTTTTCCATTTTTGTATCACTGATATTCCCCTTCGTTAAAATATTTGATGGCAAGGACTAGCAAGTGTGTAAGTCTTCCTAAGCACTGCTTTCTTCGTGCATCCTTGTGAACACGCACAAGCGTGTAGTTTTTCGGGTTTAGGAAGATCCGGCTCTAACGGCCCGTAACTTACCGCTCCGTTTGTAAACGCGTTTTAGTTCCCTTGTGCCTCAGCGCCCCATCCGCACAGCGCGGGAAGGCCCGCGCGGTGTTTACAAACACTGGGGGCGTTGGAAAATACATAAACAACGAGAGGCCGCGGGAAACGCAGATTTTTATCGGGACGCGCCCGCCCAGCGACGCTGAGAGTCACCGCGAAGGCGGCCTTCCCCGCTCAGGGCTCCGCAGGGGCGGGAGACCCCGAGGCCTCCCCCGCGGCAGGCCGGCTCCGGGACGCAGGAGCTGCCCCCGGCCTCCCGCCCGGATTTACCGCGCTCTCCTGCCGCTCCCCGCGCTCAGCCGTGGGGCCGCCGCCGGCTGAGGAGAAAGAGAGGAGGCGGCGGTGGCGGCAGCGGGAGCAGCCGCCCCCCTGCAACAGCCGGGCCGCCGCCATCGCCCCGCTCCTGCCGGCGAGTGGCGCTTTACGGCGGTGTCGCAAAGGCAAGGCCTCCCGGAGCGCGGCGCTGAGCCGGGGGCGGTGCTGGGGAAGGGGCCGCGTCCCTCGGCCGCGCCGTTCCCGCCTCCGCCGCCGCCCGGCCGCGGGGCGGGGCTCCTGGGGTTCGCTGCCGCTCGGCCCGTGGCGCAGCGCCGGGCCGGGCCGGGCCGGGCAGCGGGTCCCTCAGCCGGGGCGACTGGCGGGTGAGGCGGGCGGGGCGACTGGCGGGCGGGAGCGGGTACGGGAGGGAGCGGTACGGGCGGGGACGCTGAGGGGCTTTGCTGCGGGGACGGGGGGAGGTGGGTGGGGGGACGAGCCCACCGCGCTCCCCCGGGGTGGCCCGTTGTCATCTCCCCTCCCCGCTTCGTCGGGCCCCGTCGCTGGGGGGCCCGGGAGGTTGCTGCCGTGGGGCGGCCTGGAGGGGGCCGCCGGGGGTGGCAGGTGCTGAGGGGGGAGCGTCGGCTGTGAGGCCTGTGCGGGGGAAGGCAGCCCTGCCCTGGGGTTGTGGCACCCCAGGGGCGGTCGGGTTTTGCCGCTGTTTTTCCCCGGGGCTGCGGGTGTCCGGTTTGTTCTGCGATGCCTTCAGCTGCAGAGCAGGTGGGGAAGGGGGGGCTGAAGGTTGTGGGTAAACGCTAAGAGCTGGTCGTGTGGTAACTAAAGCATCACCCCTGCAGCCCGAACAGGAGAAGGAGGTGTGAAACAATAGAGGAATGGCTGTGAAATACCAGCCAAGTGGTTTATTCCTATTTCTAGAGATATTTAAAATAGCTGTAATGCTGAAGTGCTTCAGGGTGTCGTGAAAGTTGTGACATGCTTGCATAGCACTTTATTAATCGCAAGTCTTGTTCCGCCTTCCCTTGTAGTTCATCTGAAACTGGACGAAAGAAGAGCATGGATATGGGTAACCAACACCCATCCATAAAACGGTTGCATGAAATACAGAAAGAAGTCAAAGAGATTGAACAGCAAGTGGTTGTTTTCAGTGGCCTCTCTACTGATCGAGATTACAAGAAATTAGAAAGGAGCCTTACTAAACAGCTTTTTGAAATAGATTCTGTAGACACCGAAGGAAAGGGGGACATTCAGCAAGCCAGAAAGCGAGCTGCTCAGGAAACAGAGAGGCTGCTTAAGGAACTGGAACAAAATGCAAACCATCCGCGCAGACTGGAAATAGAGGCTATATTCAAGGAGGCACAGTCACTTGTGGAGCGCGAGATTACACCTTTTTACAAAGGAGGTAACTGTATAAGTGACGAATTTGAAGAAGGTATTCAGGACATTGTATTGAGGCTTACCCAGGTGAAAACTGGAGGGAAAGTTTCTTTACGCAAAGCAAGATACCGCACTCTGACAAAAGTATGTGCTGTTCAGGAGATTATAGAAAGCTGTGTAAAGCAACAGCTGTCCCTGCCACTCTCTAATGATGCGCATCCTTCTGTCTCCAAAATTAACTCTGTAATGTGTGATGTGAACAAAGCAAGAGGAACTCTTATTGCGCTTCTAATGGGAGTGAGTAGTAATGATACCTGCAGGCATCTATCCTGTGTGCTTACAGGCCTCATTGCTGATTTGGATGCTTTAGATGTCTGTGGTCGCACAGAAATAAGAAATTACAGAAAGGAAGTAGTGGAAGAGATCAATAAGTTGCAGAAATACCTGGACTTGGAAGAAGAAGCAAATTCTACTCACGCTTATGATTTGGCACAAAATCAGTCCATTCTAAAAATAGAAGAGATCCGCAAGAAAATGAAGGAAGTTAATTCTTTACTTTTAAAAACAGAGAATGCGTCTGATTTGTATTTGGGATCCAAAGCAGAATTGCAGGGATTAATTGCCCACTTAGATGAGGTAAGTCCAGGAAAAAACCCCTGTATTAGAGAAGCCAGGAGAAGAGCAGTGATAGAAGTTCAAACTCTTATAACGTATATTGATTTGAAGGAAGCACTTGAAAAAAGGCAAATGTATTCTGAGCAAACTGCTGCTGAACATCAGTCTCATAAAGCAGTTTGGACTGTTCTTGGAAACTTGTCTCAAATTCAGCAGGAGGTGATTTCATTTGATGGAAACAGAACGGATAAAAATTACATGAGGTTGGAAGAACTTCTTACGAAACAACTTCTAGCACTTGATGCTGTTGATCCACAAGGCGACGAGCGGTGTAAGGCTGCCAGAAAACAAGCAGTAAAGCTTGCGCAGAATATTCTTTACTATCTGGACATGAAAACAGATGAATGGGAGTACTGAAACAGCCATGGCCTTACATAGAAGAACATATTTTCCTTTGGCACTTTATGCAGATCATTGGCAGCAGCACATTATAAAAGTGGTGTGTTCTCTGCTTGCTTAAATCACAGAGATTGCATAAGCAGTTGACTTGGCTATATGTCTGTTATCCCACGCAGGCACCCACTTGTCATGGCAACTGTCAGTACACCATCAGCAATTCTGGTCATTGCTTTAAGCAAAGAAATGCGATTCTCTCAAGGAATAGCTTGATACTTGATCAAATGGCTTCTTTTTTGTTCCGTTTTTGTTTTAATAACCTTGTGCGGTGTTCAGTGAATGCAGATTTTTCAAAGATGCAGAAAATTCCTTATGGTACAGTACTGGCAAAACTATTTAAAGAAGACTGGACATGAAAATTAGTATTCAAGCATGAGGCTCCATCCAGCAACTTCACAGTAGTCTGGATATATTCTTAATGTGCTGTTATGACAGAAAGTATTAAGGGCAAAAAACCTGCTGGCTTTTGGGTTGTACTTGATTTATTCCATCCATTGCAGCTTTCTGAGTGTTTAGATTTCTCTGTTAATGGAGCTATAATGCCAACTGTAAATTAGCATTTACATAGGCCAAGCCAATTACGTCTATTTTTTGTAATACCTGAGCCCTCTGATTTGCAAAACCAGGTCTCTTGTTGGTGGAAACTCTTTCAGATTATTGCTTTAAGGTACTGAGACTTGGAGAGGAAAATCTGTACATATATACTGACCAGATAAATGGGATTTCAAAGATTTCACACTGCCATCCATAAACCCCTGAAAACTGCACTGAACTTTAGTGGCTGCTTGGGTGTGTTTTTAAACTCTGCTCTTAGATCTGGTTTTGACCTGTCTTTTCACATTCGGTGAAAACAGAAACAGAATTCACTTTGAAGTGAATGAGCATTTTGGAATTATTTTTGTAAAATTAGGTAGCTAGCTATAAAGATGTCCCTAATGATGTAAATGTGTTACATATTTCATACTGGTCAGGTGTGGCTTCAAGCATGTCTTGGAAAAGACTTGTGGCAAATGTCTCTCCTTGCAACTCATCACTTAATTGTTTTAACTTTGTAAATAAGCTTGCTTGTACTATTGTATGCACCTGCCTTTTTATTTGTGGCTGCTAGTGCCAATCACATTTCTACTATAGCATGGTTTTTGGCATTTTTTTGAGAGCATGGCATTAAAATGAATCAATTACAAAGATATATTTAATTATGGAGACATTGCACTTAGCTCTTCCATGTTGAGTTAATGAATTCTTGTTCTATAGATAATGATTTGCACCACTTTAAGGAGTAAAAACCATTTTGGATGTTAAATATTTTTAGATCTATTTTTGACTGATGAGAAAAGACAATGCTGTCTGTGGGAGACAAGTGCCTTTACGACACCACTAACTTGCACCATCATATGTAGATACAGGAACTGTTTACTGGCAACTTGATACATTTGTAATCTTTGCAAACAGGATTTCTCACATATGTATAATTCTACTATAATATAGGTAAAATTAACATAATACAATAGGTGGCAATTGTTCTATAGAGTCCTGAGAATGAGTATCAAATCTGGGAAATATGGATTCTGTTTAAAAATGAATGCATTGATGTGGAGATGGGGGACTTTGGGCAGGTCTACTGTGCCTATTGCTACAACAAGGAGAGAATATTTTGCTCCATAACATGCTTTGAGATGTTGATGAGAGGCTGTGTAACTTCAGAGTGTGAATATATTTTGTTTGTGATCGTACAGGTGATTGCTTTGCAATTTTACTTGCCAAAACCGATCTATTTTTTCAATTAAGTACAGTGCCTAAGGCACAATTTGGCAATGATAGAATGTTGGAGGATTCTCTCTGCTGACTCTGTTGAATTTATCTCTCCTTACCTCAAAAAAAATCATTTCCCCTAGTTAAAATTCCAATCTATATTTATATTTTATGTGGCTAACACAGAATATTAATCATGTTATACACCTGAATTATTTTACTCATTTCAAGCTTTCTACATGTTTGAACTGCAACTTCCAATTTGCACTTACATTTTTAGGAAATACAAGAATTCAATAGCATAATGATATTATTCATTTTTTTTTTAGTATTAATGTCAGGTCTGCAGTGGTGACTTGTAGATTGTTTAACAATTTAGCGTCTGTGTTCTTTGGAGGTTATGTGTAGCTTTATAAATGTTTGAACCTCTTATGTAAAAATGAGTAAGTATAGTTTTCAGATTAATTCTATTTTAAATTGGTATGTCTTTTAGCTTTTCTGAATGAATTGTTATGCCTGCATCTCTAAGAAGGAAAATCTGTAAGGTTAGTGTAATTTTGACTGAGTAGAGTTCAGTAGCGAGATAATACGTGGATTAAGCTTTTTTCCATTGTTCTGTAATCTAAGAAATTTACTATTTAAATTTTATTGTAAAATCCCCATCTGGAATGGGAGTAATTCACAGTTTTTGCATGAATGAAAATAATAAACTAAATATGCTTAACCAAAAAAATAAGGCGCAGATTTCTCAAAATCTTGATTTTGTGCTGAAGAATGTAATTTCTCTGTTTTTTATTATCTGAAGATTAAGTGACACACAGCTTTTCTTTCTGATACGGCAGGCTAATATAATCAGCAAAATGTAGATGGACCAAATTGCAAAAGCCTGCATTTTAGTACTATACTGAAATATAACAACTTTTCTGTGTGCTATGTAATCTACCTTAGAGCAAAATAAATGATTGGATATTTGGGGGAGAGATAATCCTACATCATGATTCCTATTTGTTAATTGTATTTATTTTTAAATTAGTTTTCTTTAGTTATTTCAGTGTTTATTTTTGTTGTTTACCACTCAAAGTGGTTTTTCTGTTACCAGTTTGGAGGAGATTTTTGTTAAGTATGGTTCCTACTTTTTCAATTCAACAGAAATTAGTGTACGTGCTCGTTATGGTGTATATGTCTTGATTTATTGCTGTGTAGGATATGGCTTTTATATATACAAATTCACGATTAAATATTGCAGTGTTATATTCTTGATTATTAATAAAAATACATTACCACCTTTTACTAGGTATTCATTTGAATGTTATGCCCTGCTGCCTTTCTTTATTTATTTTTGAATGTGAGTTATCAGAATGTAAATTATTTTTGTCTTAGAAAAAGTGTTTTTATTAAACATGTAGACATAAAGCTCTCTTTTTCTCCTTCTTTAAAAGTTTGCTTTTTCACTGCTGTATTTATGACAATAAAGTTCTTTGCGTGGAAACCGCTCCTACCTCTGCTTCCTAAATCCTGGTGCCTTTTGGTTTTCTGTGCGTTCAGCCTTGCATTACAATCATTACATCGGTTGTTGCTTGCATTCTTTCTTCAGCGGCAGCTTTGCATACTGCTGGGCTTCAGCTGGATGATCACTGCAGAAATGGTTGTGGCTGTTTTAAGATCTTGCCACTTCTCTGTTGAAGGATGCTTCCTTAACAGATGAGCTTGCAAAACTGATGGTATGAAGTCTTCACGTGCAAAGTCAATGTGGATTAAAGAATCTTTAGTAGGAGTTAAGCCAATCTGGTTTTAAACTGTGTAGATGAGGCATGTTCACATGATTGTTCTGGTGGCTTGGTATGTTTTCTCAAGATGCAGTGAGCCAAGTTATCAGCTCACTGCTGATGGAAATCAGAAATTCCGTTTCCAGAAAGCTGCTGGCTTTATGCAGTTTCTGCTGCTTGGCCAACTCCTATCAGCTGATTTAATCCAATAAAACAGGAGAAAGCAAACTTAACAAAAATGGAGGAGGGAGTTTTCTGTGGGTTTAGTGAGTCAAACTGGCGTGTAGAAAAGCTTCATGTGGGCCAGAGCTACTGCAAAATGAATGGCTGGGTCATGTGGCTGTGGGTTAGGGAGCAAATTTTAAGATTTTCAGTAGCAGTAAGTCATTAGGTCAACCACCTGCATCATTAAATTTCTGGAGGAGAAAGAAGGAGAGAAGGTGGCACTACCAACTCCTACAGACAAGGAGGAATTTGCTGCTTTAGTAATGGGTTATGATGAAGGTAATGCAAGTGAATCATGTACGGAAATAAACCAGTTGCTTTCAATTGCTCTTTTGTGTTATATAGTAAGTGTTCATGCAATAAAAAGCAGAAGTGGGCTGCTGACCTGTTTGTCTTGATCAGCTGTTTACTTGTCAAAGGAGAGAATTTGCCTTGCTGAGAATTTTTGTGCGTGTGTTTGGGACAGGCAGATTTTGGTGCCTGAAATGGTTTAGCTGGAAAAACTCTGCATTTTATTCCCATATAGGCGTATCCTCTCCTTTGGAGAATTCTCAGATGAGAACTTGAAGTAGAAGGACTTCAGCACTGAACTCATGGATTGAAGCCCTGGGGGTTTAAGCTGGCTCTCAGCAGGAGACATTTAAACGGCAGGATCCTGGAAAACATTCCTGCTGGAGGAAACTTCTAGCACAGACACGACCAAATGTTCACAGCTGACCTTTGATTTAGCTCCTTGCCTGTTCCCCTGTTGCTTATGAGCTTTCTTTGAGACAGTGGAGTCTCGGGGGAATATTCCCTGAAATACTGTCAGGCTTTTTGTTTTAGATCAAACTCAGAAATTATGTTTACAGCTTTTGCTGACCCACAGTGGGGCCTGTACTAGTTGTTGGCTGGTCTCGATAACATTCTGTGTGGCTACATGAAACAATAATGTACATAATGCTTTCAGTTATATTAGTAGGCATGTCCATGTCAGCTGAAAGCTGGTCATTAACTGAAGAAGCTGAGGATGAGGTGTGCTTTTGTTGAGGGCTTTGCACAATGCTTATCCTTTCTCTGCAGCATTTGGTTCTGGGGACTGCCAAACACAGATGAATGCATGAGTTGCACTGCTTGTCAGTTCAAAAATAATGAGGACCCTTTCTAAGTCTGCAAACTCTTCCTACAGGACATAAATTGTAGCAGAGTTTCCCATTAGAAATGGAAAAGTACAATGAGTTTCTTAATTGGGCCATTTCTCCTCAATTAGCTTTGCCAGACAAACTTCTGTGCCACAGGAGTTCCTTGTGAAACCTGTATTTCAGGCAGCTAATCAAAAGCATCTCGTGAGGGAAGAAACACAATGATGGAGTGGAATGTCCTTAATAAGGTCCTGTCTTATTTAGCTCCCCAACTGTATCAACTCCAGAACAGATACCCAAAACCAAATCTCTGATCATGACCACCAAGAGGTCTATAAGCCAAATCAAAACCCCAGAGAAGCAGAGAGACAAGAAAGGCTGGAGGAAAACAAAGCAAAAAACTAGTAAATTTGTCAGGCTGTTGTTTGACCGACGACTTTTAGTTTTACGACATAAGAAAAGCAAGCAAAGCAAAGCTGCCTTTTGCCTTGTTGCAGTTATACGTAGTCTACACCCTGCAGTTGAACATTGTTTTTTCACCCTAAGTCACCCTAAGTGCTCCTCCTGGGCACAGACCAACCTCTAGCTGATGGGGCTTAGCCTTGGTGAGCCCTGGGGCAAGATGGTGCCACCCATCTCTAGGGATGCCACAATTACCCTCATTCCCTCTGAAATGTCTGGTCATGGCAACTCTTAGTGTGCGCTTGGAATATCAGTGTGGCTTGCAGAAGACAGTGGGCAACATGAAGGCTATATCCTGTAATATACTGGTAACTGGAAGGGAAAGTATAGTAACTGGCAACAAGTCTGAGTAAGACATCATTTGGGTAGTTGTTTATGCTGAATTTCTTAGATTTTGTAAAGAAAATTCTTCATAACATTGTTTTATTCAAATCAATCTGTAGCTTATGATTGACTGCCTACTTCTTACCTTCCAGGTGCCTCATGTTAATACCACATAAAAAGGAGGTTTGAAGTGCTGCACCATCTATGGATATTAATGAATGGCCTCTGCTCACTTTCAGACACCTAGTAAAAGCCAGGCTTTCCAGAATACTCAGCATCCCAAAGTTCCCACTGTGACAAGTAAGGCCATGTTTTGAAAAGGAGCCCATCCATAGACCCATGCACCCTGTCATTTCTTGTCACAGACAACCATGGGATCATCCTTGCAGCTAATCAAGCTGCAACTTAAAATGGCTTTGCCTCATTCGTCCAGTGAAAGGTTATTCCAAAGCATCGTTGCTGTGAGGATTGAGTAACCTTCTAATTTCCAGCATAAACATATTCATGAGAAGCTTTTCTTCTCCACTAGTGTGTAGTCTAGAATATATTTATAGGCCACACCTGAATTGCCTCTCAGCTCCTGTTTTGCTTGGCTAACGAGCAAATACACCCAAACAGGCTGAGCTCCTTTGAAAATCTCTACTCTCTGAATCCAAAGCAAACCCTTAATAGTCTTTTCCAATTTTTTCAGGAGTTTTTCCAATTCCGAATGTATCTAAGGCTAAAACTTCCAACCTGAAGAAGGAGTCAGTACAGGTACATTGCTTGATGCGTTTTTTCAAAGGATGTCTAAAACAATATCCCATCCATAGCAATGCAATTGTAGAAAACTGAACTATGGGGTTTTAGTACTTCATGGTATTGTCTTCATGCCCAGCCTGCTTTGCCATTCGGATATTCTAGTAATTGATATTTTTGAGTGACCTGCAGAAAAGGGGCAGAAATATTTTCAACCTCTGCTGAGTTTTTTGCATCAACAGTAGGTGTCTTGTTCTTTGAAGGAACCACGTGTGAGTGGTTTCAGATCCAAAGCTATCACTGATCATTTCACTTGGCTGGAAGTATGAGTTAATTTAGGCAAATGCAATGGTATCCAAACTAGATTAAAAGCTTCCCCAGGGAGAGTCCACGCCAATTCATGACAAAGATCTTTGAAATCATCAGTTAAAACAGGCTACTGCTTATGAGGTGTGGCCTTAGTGTAGAAGGGCAATTTACATTGATATAATGAATATATATGCTTTCAAATTTGAATTATTAGGTGTACTAAACTCTTAAGAAAAATATCTAATAACCTACAAAACATCTCACTGAATATATAGACACAAGTGAACATTCATATGGTGTGTGTACTGTGGTTTCCAACCTTCTTCAAATTATAAACTCAAAAAAATTCATATGGCAAATTAAAATCTACTAACAACGGTTGTCTTTTGGGAGCTTCTAAAAGTATGCCAGGGATCTGCAGAATACAGGTTGTAAGGTGGCTCCCTGCAAGGGTTAAATAAGTTTACAGCAATGAGGGCAAATAATTTAAAAAAAAAAAAAAGAATACTGAAATGCAGTAAAGCCAGTGGCTGCTTTGGGAAGCCTCAGAACAGCCTCATTCCAACTCAGTGTTTTGGAACATTTCTCAGCATCCCGGTTTGTCTCTTTTATTTCTACAGAGCTATTGTGTTTCTGATGTATTTTGTCTCTGTCTTTCATTAGAAACCTTTAATTCAGTTTTGTGGTAAATGTCTTCATTTCTGTTTCCGGTCTGTCTCATTCTTCTCAAGCACAAGTTGCTTCCCAAGTTACTAATTCTCTGTGGACACTGTTTCCATCACTTCACCAATGGCTGAATTCTTTCTCTGTCCTGGTGGAAACCTTACAGCTTACATTCAGGATGCATTTGTTAGTTGATGTCTCTGGCAAAGATCACTTTTACTGACTTGGTCAGACCTGGAGACCCCGAAAAAATAGATGTATGCCACATGAGCTCCCGTGTCATGGATCTCTGGGACTGAAGCTCTGGTAATTGTGAAGAAACTCTTTAAACTAAGATACAAGACAGCTGGGAGGGCTTTTATGAGCTTCATTCCTCATACAGAAAAAGAAGACATTAGGAGGTTTTAACAACAGATAAAAAACCATGGAAGGGTAGAAGAATAGCCAACATGGTGACTAAAAAATATATATCTCATGCTAAAAATGATACACTCAGCTGATGGAAGGAGTTGGGGACAAGATGGAGAATGCGATGGAGCGCTGGGAGCCAGCATGACAGCAGGGCAGGGCAGGTCCAGTGACAATATCCAGGCTCCACCAGGAGTCCAGATCGCCAGACAAGTCTGGTGATGAGTCAGGTCTGAGGTTAAGCTGGGAACTCAGCCAGCGGGTTGGGGCCAGGGCCCCGATCAGTGAATCCAAACACTCAAGGATGACAATAGTCAAAGATGACACTGTTTTAGACAGGTTTTGCTAAGCAGTTAGGGCATCACTGAAGAGTTGGTAATAGAAAATAATCCAGGACTGAGTCAGCACAAGGATAAAACATGAGAAATTTGGTTTTGATCTCAGTTCATAAGGCTGTGTTCCTATAAATTCAGCGAAGTCAGCTGCTGAATATCTCAAGGACCTGAGCCTGGAAAAGGTCTGGACTTTTAGTAACTGTGCAATTTCTGATCATATGATACAATGACAGCCACACACCAGCACATCCACCAGTTCATGATGCAATTGCATTCCCACTTGCTTACTATGGGATGATGCTATATGACTGAAGACTAGCAGATGCAATGTTTTTATTTAATGCAGGGTCAATCGATCTTGACTTACAGAAGATGCACAGAACTTCATGTGGAAATTTGAGTGGTCACTGCAGTATCGCTTTCAGTTTTGGCACTACCTCACAGAGAACTTTCTGGAGTATTTCTACACAGCTATCCCTTATGGTATGGCCACAAAGAAGATGAAGATGTTCTTACAATGCACCAGAGACCACATCTCCAGTACAGAAAGGGAAGCATTACTGTCATTACACAGGACAGTAGGGAAACGCTCTTTGAAATATCATATGCACTTATGGTCACTCCCACCCAGGGAAGCTTAATGACTATGAGAGGTGCAAGACAGACCAGGAGAATGAAGGACCTGCTTTAATGGAAGGCATTAAAAGAGCTGGGTTTTGTAGCCCAGCAAAATGAAAGCTGAGACAAAAACCTAAGATTGCTCTCTCTAAATAGTAGGGTAAGTGTCAAAGATGAAAAACCAGTTACTTAAGCTAATGGATGGTGTGGGCAGAAATACAAATGGATAGAAATTAACCACGCTGGAAATGAGAAGAGACAATTTCTGAAGGAAGCTATAGGAGATGTTGCCTTGACTTGATTACCCCAAAGATACTTTGAGTCCTTGAGTATCTTCATTCTTAAGTCTTCTGTGCTAGTACATGTCACGTATTTCTATGTAGCTTACTCTTCTTTGGAAATTAATGCATCATCCACTTTAGAGTAGCTGTAAGGTTCTTACAGACATGCAGCCATGCTATGATGGTAATGTGGCTAAGTAAAGCCCTCAAAACTTAAGAAGTGTACTTTAACGTAGGACATGCACTTTAATTCAACTGCCCAATGCATGCAGGTTGTGAGTACCCTGTTTTTAACAATGAAGATAAAGTTACTCAGTATTTCTTTTTAAACTCCTTATTCAATCTGGGTTCACATTTATATTATTTCCTGCAAATAACACTTTAGTCTCAACAGATTTCACTGACTTTCATGAGTTTGATTTGAGAGCACCCTGAGAGCTCATGTTGTGTAATTGTTCCTTGTTCCTAACTGGCTTTGGAGAGCAGCCCATGTGAGAGGCTGCACTATGCTTAGTACACAGGATGTTAAAACTTAGATGGGCACCTCTAACATGCCTTCACTGACTGTGTGGGACTTTTCAGGAGCCCACAGCCACCAGATGAAGGCATTTTTTAATAGGAAGCACAGAAAGCAGATGTCTGGCAGGCACTAAGTCACAGAAGTCAGCTTGGGAGGGACCCAAGGAGATTATCTCATGAAAACCTTTGTAGGAGGATTAATTAATTAAGAGAGGATTAATATCAACAGATCATGAGTGACCAATATTTGTGTAATCTTCTCAGAGAATCCACATCCTCTGCAGGTAGCCTGTTCTAGGTCTTTACTACTTCTCTAGTTAGCAAGTTTTTCCTAACAGCTTGACTCTTCTTTTCACCTGAAGATTTAAATAATACTGATTTTTTTTTTCTTCTTACTCTATCCCCCTGAATCTGGAGAGTAATTAAGTAATCATTAGTAATAAATAACTAATCCCTTATTATTCACAGAAAATAGCATTTCCTCAGCTCCTCTTTCAGCATTTGCTTTTATAGATCAAGCACCCAAACAGCTTCAGTGTTCCATTGCAGAATAACATCACATGTTATTTAAATCTCTGTTGCTTAGGTGGCTTTCCCATAGATGCTCACCATGGACCTATATCTTGAAGTACTATTCCCAAAAATGGACACAGGACTGCAGCTGGGGAGACATTCGCAATTAGTAGCATGGCATAATTGCCTCTCATATTTTCGCTATTACAGTCCTATAAATACAGCCAAGAACACCTTCCTTGCAAAAGCATCACACAGTTGACTCATGTTCAGCGTATGATCCTGCATAAGCCCGGACCTGTCTGATCTCACACACCAAGTGCAGGACTCATGCCGCTGGCTTCTGCCCCTGGCCTGCCGGCAGCTGGGGCGAGAGTGCGTATTCGCTGTGCCGGGCAGAGCCTCCTGCCTGCACCGTGGCTCCACATGCCAGCCACGGCTGGTTGCCACCGTCTGCGATTCACCAGCCAAGGCTGTGCCACCCACCAGCCAGCCCCCCGAGAAGGTGACTGCTCCTGTCACAGCCTGGAGCCGTGCCTGCTGCCCCATCATGTGAATGGAGGTACCAGACGGCTCCTGCCCAGCCAGGCATCCTGATGTGCCATTAACTTACGTGGATGCTTGGAAAGCCTGCAACCCCCAGATCCCTTCCTGATCCTGTGATCTTCTGAAAGTTCAACAGGCAGAAGGGACTCAGGTGGAAACGTCTCTTCCCTGAATTATCAAGACTGGCAACTGGAGGGAAGGTCTTTAACCGGAGGAGGAGGCATATTTCAGCTACTCAATCTGAAACCTCCAGAAGAGGCCTCATTCAGAGACAGTTCCCAAACATTTTCTGAAGACAAAGTGCTGCTCAGAGAGCTCTAACAGGGCACTTAAAACGATCTCCATACTCACTAGAAACACATGAAAATCTTTGTTCTTTTCATGTTACTGAGCCGCCTTCTGATTCCCACACCTTTCCTTAGTTTTACGTGTTCAGTTGCTGAAAACAGGAGTACCTTCTGCTTTATGGCATGGCAGTCTTATGCAATAAAGAGCACTCTTTCTCTGGGGTTTTATAGGTTTGTGTAGCTCATCATTGACAATGAACACATTCTCTTCCACATTATCTGGATTAAGGTAGACAGTGCATTGCATCACTTACATTAGTGATTGCCGGGCTGTGTTTTAAGGTGAAGCTTTCCCTGTGTACTCTATATTTCTGATACGTGTTCTAGCTTGGAAGGGAATAATATTTCAAAGGAAGAAGATAGATGTGGGTGGCAGTCATTACTACAGGCCTGGGAAAATCTCATTTTGATATCTGGCCCTTGAGCTGCCAGTTCCCGGGTTAGCGATTAGATCTTTCTATGTATTGGTTCAAGACCCAGCAAAGTGAGGAGTTAGACTGGTGACACTGGGGAGTAGGGTAGATGGCTGTGCATGCCTCGAGTACCTGTCTCAGTCTGAACCCATGAGCTGACTGGAGTCTCCAGCCTGACTTCAGTGGCCCACCTCAGCTCCAGCCCTTGGTGTGTCTGGATGGAGGCACTGCAAAGATAAGCCACCACGACCAACAGCAGAGAAACCTTCCCCAGGAGTAAAGCAGTTCGCACATCACTGACTCTGTTTTTAATATGACTTTTAAATGGAAGTATTGAGATATTAGCTTTGCTCCCTCCAAGACCTTTCTGTGAGATACACACCCTCCTGGACAAACACCTGCACCACAATCCCCACTTGTGATTGCCAACCTGAGCCTAAACTCAGCATCTCCCTCAGACATAGTCACCCTTTAGGGAGAAGCTCCTTCCCCAGCGGGTCCCCACCTCCCGTGGGGATGCAAGGCCATCAGCCCACCTGAAGAAACCAGCTAACACACAAGTACAAGGCAACCCCAGCTGTTTGTGCAACTCTCATGGATGAAAGCTACCCCTCTCCTCATGTCAAAGGGTTAAACACCTCATTTCATTGCAACAGGCACTTGGATACTGCCAGCCATTGTATGAGCTGCTGGGTGTATTGGGAGTGTCTACTGCCTGCGTGGACCATTGTTCTCTCCTTCAAGGCAGCAGATCACTCTCTGCTGCAGGTTGTCTCATCTCTCCTCCTCCCTGTGGGTGGAAAAAAAACCTTTGGCAACTTGTGCTGCTCCTTGATTATTTTTCTGATTTGATACTTGCTGAGACTTTTCAGTCTCACCAGGATGGTTCTGCTTTGAAGCATGAAGCCATGTGCTCCCTTAGTTGCGGCGTTACTGCGGTTTGATGGAAGTAGGTTTCATTTCTGAAAGAAGGGGGAGGGATGGTACCAGCTTTCTATTTCTGTACGCCACTCCAGATCCTCGCTTTCTGCCGTGCACGGCTGCTGCCTCGCAGAGTGTGAGAAATTCCATTTCTTCCCTCCTCTGCTTACCCATTTTGTCTGACATGCTCCTGCGCTTGGGCACCAGACGCGTACCTGGTCCCCTAAATCTCATGAGGGTCTTGAAAGAAACAGGACACCACCTAATCTGCTGTTTTCTATATATAACTGTGCATGACACACTTCCCAAAATAAGCTGCAGTACTTAGCATCGGCTGTATTGTCATGGGGTGCAGAATAGCAAATGCAGTTCCCCAGCGTTCATGAGGGCTTTTATCACTAACCTGACTTGTCACTTTTCTGACTGAAAGTAGCAGGGCTTTGACTTCTTTGTTGGCTTCACCTTTTTACAAAACAGCTAGTAGAACAAATAAAATAAACGTAGTTTAATGGTATTTTGGCAGTGCAGGAAGTCAGAGGGATTATTGCCTGTGGATTTGTAGGAAGCAGGATTCAGCTCCATCATTTAGCTAGAGAACCCAGCTCTGACTTTCATCTTGCAACACATGGTTCTCCAAGGCTATCAGGGATGCAGTCTTGCAAAATCTTCAGCCCCTTCAAGTGGCCTGGCCTGTGTGGAGGGAGAGGACAGCCTGTCTACTCACAGTGCCAAGAAAGCACTGGCAGATGTTTATAGGGTGCTGATACCTCTTCAGCCACTGGTGTTACATTCCTGGAGATGTGAGCCTGTGAGGTGTCTGATAAACCGTTCAGACAGGTCACTGCAGCTGCTCTCACTGAGTGCCCAGTGAAGAAAAGATTGTGATTTTGCAAAAATGAAACCATAAAATGGAAGTAGAGGCATGTGTCTGCATTTTTCAGGCTGAGTAGATTTCTTAAATGCAACTCATCAGCATAAATGCTGGCATGTAAGGTGTTTTTTAACATTCACAAATGTAAATGGTAAGAGAAGCACTAAGAAGCTCAGTGAGCACGAGGAGGTTTGGGTTAATAGAGTTCCTTTTAAAAAATATCATGAGGCTAGTGCTTAGCCAGCTTTTTTTTTGTCTCTCAGTTGTTTCTGGCTGCAGAAATGCAAACTCTGTGACTTCAGCCAGCAAAGTCATTTGTATGTGCAAACCCATGCACAGGAGACAGCATGAAAGGCAAGATGCTAACTGCATTACAACTTGCTTGGAAGAACAAACACTGCCTGGGACTATGAGCTTTTACCTCAGGGTCGATAGGACCTGAAGACCCAACCTAAGCCAGCTCTTACTGGCTGAGAACATCCCATACTGACGATAAAACAATAGAAGACTTACCTTTCAACAACAACAAAAAATAAACATAACGATGGTCAGAACAGCAATGGACCATAGGAAGTCTTGGTGAAAAATTTGATTCTGAGTTTCTGTTTGATGCGCACTTGTGAAGTCCAACATGCTGCTCTGGGGGGTTCATTCTGCTGCTCCTGCTGGTTTAGCATATGGGAAAAGGCTGCGCTTCCAAGAATTGGTTTCCATCTTGTTTTTATAGCGGGTTAAGTAAATAAAGGCAATTTCAGGCCCTCAGTCCCTGTGATAGGCAGTGGGCCACACCCAGGGCACCCTTCCAGCTCCTCGGCCACTCTATCGCCTGCAAACAGCTCCGCAGCTGCCAGACATGAGTGCGGCCCCTTCACCCGAAATCAGCCCCCCCGTGCCTCAGCACTGCAGTGCTGGCCGGGCAGAGCCGGGGCTGATCGCTGGCTTCCCTCCCTCTCCTTGCTGGAGCGAGGCTGGGATCTCTCCCTGTCTTTGGGAGCCCAGCCTGGCCCTGGGTGAGCGTCCGAAGCAGAATGCGGGCTTGTGCCCAGGTGTTGTGGTTTAAGCCCAGTTGGCAACTAAGCACCACACCGCTCGCTCGCTCCCCCCCTGCCCCAGTGGGATGGGGGAGAGTATAGGAAAAGTAAAAGTGAGAAGGCTCGTGGGTTGAGATAAAAACAGTTTAATAAGTGAAATGCAATAAAATAATAATGATAATAAAAATTGTAATGAAAACAACAACAAACAAGAAAGGCAAGTGATGCAAATGAAAACAATTGCTCACCACCCTCTGACCAATGCCCAGCCCAAGCAGCGATCCCCCGCCAGCCTTCCCCCTAGTTTATACACTGAGCATGACATCATATGGTATGGAATACCCCTTTGGTCCGTTGGGGTCAGCTGTCCCGGCTGTGTCCCCTCCCAACTTCTTGTGCACCCCCAGCCTGCTCACTGGTGGGGTGGGGTGAGAAGCAGAAGAGGCTTTGACTCTCTGTAAGCACTGCTCAGCAGTAACTAAAACATTCCTGTGTATCAACACTGTTTTTCGTACAAATCCAAAACACAGCCCTATACTATCTACTATGAAGAAAATTAACTCTATCCCAGCCAAAACCAGCACACCAGGCACGCAGGTTAGCCACAGGGTAGGCACCGTCCTGTGTCCTTGCAGGGACCAGAGCGAACACGCAGCAGTGCCACAGTGGCTGGCACTTTGTGGGTCACTGCCTGCTGACCCCGGCTATTGCAAACACCACTTCGTACAATTGCCTCCATAAACTCATCAAGCCTCCTCCCGAAATGGATTCTTTTTGCTCCCACCGCCCTGTTCTCAAATGTCCCAGCTAGCCGCAGCCTTGCAGTGTCCCACCTAAGGTTGCTGACAACCGGTTTATAACCATTTCTCCTTGTGCCAGCTTTGTCCTTTAGCTTCAAAAACACCTCCTCCCCAGGCAGGTTTGTGTTTACACAGCAGCCCTCCCCGGCGTGGTTTGTGCAGGGTTTCCTCAGGGTCTCTGCCTTCAGAGCATTTTGCCTGTCTGGATCTGCCAAAGCTGTTCCTCAATAAATAACTTTCTCACCTTTTCTCCAAATGTCTCCCATGTTTCCTCAGCAATGTTTTATCCTCGGATTAATTCGTTCCTGGCTGCTTTGCCTACTATGATCTCTGGTCTGTCTCTGTGAGTTCAGGCCACGTCACACCAGCCAACCGAGGCACGTTAGTTAACATTCACACAGAGATGTCCCTGCTCTCCACTGCGTCCCCGCTGCCACGCGGAGAGCCCGAGCCTTGCCTCCCGTTCAGCCCTCTGCGACAGCTACTGTCACCCAGGGCACCGAGAAAAGTAAATCCTGTCTCTCCTGCACAGGAGGCTGGAAAACTGCTCGCTTTCTCTGGAGAGGCTGGTAGATGTGGGGGGTGCAGATGCTTTAACAGGGATGTTGTTTTAAGAACCAGCCCTGCTGTGTGGAGACAGCTCCAGAGTGTTGTGTTTGCTGTATTTGGGTCAGAGGAGAGTGATAAAAATAGGGTTGTGCAGGGCTTACCACAGAGGATGCTCTGTCGTCACACATGTACCCGCACACAGCACTGTTTAACGTTCATTTGCCCTTGTTGATACTGTATTCGCTCATTTTTTACCCCACCTATGCCCACCCTCCCTACAGCAGTATTTAATGCATGAGGGCAGGATTTTTCTTCTGACCTTCTTTGCAGCACAGAGTGCAGGTACCTGCTACCCTCTTGATGAGGTGAATCCAAATTTAGGAGCATTTCCTTGTGAAGTAAATGACTTTTCCTTTGGTAAAAAGCACCTGGCCGAATAGCTGAGTGATGGTTTCTTTCCAGACATTTCTCAGAAGCAAAAAGCAGCTGTTATCCTTGCGCTGAGTAGTTTCAAACAATAGAAAAATCTAGCAGCTATCGATCTCTTGCAGTTAACTCTGCAAATTTTGCCAGTAAGCATTTTTATTTTAACCTCCCTGAATAAAAGCGAAGAGGGGAGGCAGTGATTTTCCACCTCTCTGCCAAGACTGATCTGCCTTGGGGACAAGGCAGGAAAAGTGACAGCCATGCCTGACAGCCCTCTGCAAAAAAACATGAGATGGTGGGAGGTCCTTTAGCATGGTCACTCCACCTGCGAGGAGAGAGGGGGTCACTCACACTCCTACTGTGGCATCAGCGTGGTTGTGGCTCAGGGCTAAAGAGGGAAATCCAAATTCCCTGGGTAGCCACAGAGCTTTTTAGAGCTCTGGTGTTAGATGCTCAAAGCAGCTTGTAAGTGGGCGTTCATGGTCTGACAGATAACCACCAGTCCACTTGTTTCCACGAATGCCCTCTGCAATGCCACGGTCTTTCTGCTCTGGGTTTTCCTTCTCTGAGCGATGGGACTATTCATTGTGCAAGCTGTGGCTCCAGCTGTAACCACGCTGTGTATTTGCACCTTTGAGGGCCACGTAAGGGAGGCTGGATGAACAGAGAGAGAGAGCAGAGCATCGTTTGTGTGATTGGGATGGACATGAAATAGATGAGACCTGGCGAACGTCAGGGGAGAATGGCTCATCTTCACCTTCTCCCTCTGGTGTGCAACCAGGTGAGGTTGGGAAGGAAAAACAGACTCTTCCTGGGTTTTTCCCCATGGCTGAAATCTGAAAGCATTTACATTTTTTTATGAACTTATTTTGAGGAATAAACTAAAGGAAATCAGTGCCTGTCCTCTACTTTACATGCATTTAATTATTCTTTGCAAATTCAACTGCTAACACATCAGCAGGCTGTCTTGCGGCCCTGCCTCCCTCCCCGAGGACAGCAGCTGCTAGCTTTTACTTGCACTTCTGCATTCATGGATCTCAAAGCATTTTTGCAGAGAGGGCACCTCTCTTTTCCGAGGAGGAAACCACAATAGAAGTAGGGGAAGTAACGGGTGCAAGCCGACGTGGTGTGGCCCCAAGACCCTTCAGCCCGCAGGGGATGGAGGAAGCTCCGGGGGACTGGGGCTTCCAGCAACCTGGGACACCAGGGCCCCAGCTGTCCTGGGGCTGTGTTATCCACAGGGGCAGCCCCAGCAGACGGCCTTTTCTGTGGATCTCTGCAATGAAAAGGGAACTCAGAAACACCAGCTCGGCACAAAGTAAAAGTTCACCCCCATGCCCTGAGCTGCACCAATACATTCCTGTTTCCCTGAATCCCACTACTGGCATTTTCTGCACTGTTCTTCATGTGAGGCAGCCCAGACTTATGTCCTTCAGGTTAAGTCACTTTTTATCCACTGTATTTTCCACCCTTAGAGCTTTCTACCTCCTAAGCCCCTAAGATAAAGGTCTGCAGGAATTCCTGAATACTGCATGCAACCAATGTAATATCCCCTCTGGTTTTGAGACAATTCCTTGGAATTAAGCAGTGATATCAGTGGCAGACATGACAGATGCTTTTCAGTAGCATTTAATCGAGGTATTTAAGTCCATGACACTCACACCCAAGCAAGACACCACCCCACTGCAACCCTGGTCCCCTCAGCCACCTGCCTTTGTCCCCTGCAATATTTCTACCTCCTCCCACAGCCCTTTCGGCCAGCCTGGGGCTGGATGAGAAGAGCTGCTCTGAGAATTACATGTGCCCTGGCAGCCCTGAATGGAGGAGCTGCATCCCAGGCACTGAGCGAGCTCAACCCTGCGCTGTGGCATGATGGCTGGGGAGCTCCATCGGGCCCTTCGGATGCTTGAAGAAGGAGCACAAACTCTGTCCATGCCTCCTGCCCTTGCACACTTTGTACAGGTTATCGGCTCATCCACAGACTTTTCAGAATTGAGGATTAGCAGGGGGATTGCTGAAATAATTTATGAACTTGTTCTGCAGGTACATTAATATCTCTGCAGCCAGTGCCTGCCTTTGCAGGCTACTTCTGCCGCCAGCAGCTCCTGCGTGCATCTCCCTCTTTCTGTTTCACTTCCACTGAAGTCAGGGCTGTGACTTTCAGAGACGCCTTGCGGCTGTTTGGGTGAGCTAATGGAAAGAACTGATGTCAGTTATAAAGTCAGTCCTCACGCGACTGGTACTTGCTTTGGCTTGCACGAAGGACACGGTGTTTCAGCTGGCAGGTTTGTTTCCGACGGTGCTTTGATGAGGAGAGGATGTCAGCAAACACAAGCCCTCAGCGAGTCTGTGTCTGAGTGAACGTGCCTCCGGAAATGCTGGAGCACACTGCGACGGGCTCATCTCCTCCCTTCCTTTGCCTCCAGGGCCCTGTTAAAACCTCAAGATTTGTGAAGAAGAAGAAGGTGTCAGCTGGTGTCTGCATTGGTCACACTCTTCTCAGAAAGGATCTGAAAGCGTCGGTGCATTGCCAAATGTTTTGGTGACCTCGGTGAGGGAGGATGGTGACCAGTGATACCATGACACATTACTGGAGGTCGATGTGTCCCAGTGCCTCCTGAAGATTTTTGCTAGCTGAGGAAGCTGGGCTACTCAGTAGGCACTTAATTAATCCCTGAGCATGACACACAGCCCATTTATTTTCCTTGCTGCTAACTCTATGTGACGAAGCACGTCACGAGCTTGAGTCCCAGCAGATATACGTTCACATAATAAGGGAAAAATAATTCCCTCTGCTGCAGGGGTTAGTGGCAGAGACTCTGGCTTGTGCTATGCAGGAGTCACACCAGAGCGCTGCAACGGTCCCTCTGGTTTTCACAGTCTGTGAATCATGTCTGGCAGCGTGAGAGTAATTTAAGCAGGGTCAGGAGGGTAGGCAGCAGATGCTGTTAGTCCTGATCTATCCTGGTCCTCAGGGACCTCAGCGAGGGGGAACCCCAGCAGCAGCAGAGTCGGGGAGCAGTCCAGCCTGCCCTGCCTTCAGCACGTGCCCAGCCACGGGCTGCATGCTGCGGAGTGGTTGCTCACTCCCTCTTGCACCATCACATTGAAATCTGTGAGGTTAACCATGATCCATAAGGGGACACTGAGTGTCCTTTCAGGCATGTCCCAGTGCCCCTTCACAGGCCGTCCCCGAGGTTTTCAGACCTCAAAGGGCTCTACAGTGCATAGCAGTTAACTCTGAGTGGCTGTAAAAGCAGGCAAATTTACAGTGAAATTTGAGCGGAAATAGGTGTTCGGTCAGGAATTTTCCAGTCAAAACTGGTCAGAACACACAGCAGAGGTCCACCGTGCGAATGTAATTGTATTTGTAGGACCACGCGTCTATAGGATGCAATGACAAAGCGGAAACAGCTTTGATAGTAAATGTAACATTGACCTGAAGAAAATCTTAAGAGTATTTTCTCTAAAAGAACAGAGGGAGGAGGTCTCCTGGAAATTCATATTTTGTCCATCTCAAATGGACTTTAGGGAAGCAACTGAAACAAAATGCTGTTTGGGCAGAGGAAAGGTCCATACAGGCTCAACAAGAGCTGCAGCTTAGCCCAGGTGCATGAACTGGCAGCTGCCATTAATGAAGCAGCTTTGCTTTTGGATGATGAAAAAGGGTTCAACTCTGATGTACAGGTCGGAGGAAGGTTTTGCGGGAAAGCTGCGATGAGTAAGAAGTGTGCCTAAACTTAACGGGGATTTTTCAAAAGGAAAGGGTGTGCTATACAGTCCCGAAACTTTGTTTTGTCAGCTGGATTTGAAATATTGCATTTGCTTGAAGGTAGTGGTCTCTGGGAGTTTACTGTAATGTGGGATGACACACACTCACGCTGGTCAACCTCAGCTAGAGGAGCTTCTTAAGGGGTGATGCTGCAGGACTTGACCTGACATGACTGCTGGGTGAATCAGTGTCTTGTTAGCTCTGCGCTGGTGCAACCTTCCTGTGGAGAGAGAGGCAATGTTAAATTCATTGACTGCTGGTCGGAGTGGAAGTGCGGGATGATGTTTTCCTATCCATGAAAGGGCACAAAACCTTGTCTGCATCATGGAGGCTATAATCCAGGTTGGAAGGGACCCCTGGAGATCACCTAGTCCAACCTCCTGCTCAAAACAGGCCTGACTGTGAAGTTAGGTAAAAGTTGCTCAAGGCATTTTCCAGTTGACTTTTCAATATCTCCAGGGATGGAGAGTCCGCCTGTTTTGGGGCCTCTGCTCCGGTGTCTCACCACTGTCATAGTGAAGTACTGTTTTCTTATATATCAGCTTCAATATCTATCTTCCTCTGATACACCTGGCTTGTAAGAATGCTGTTGCTTCTGTTTTTTATTAGAGAGTATGAGATTCTAGAGGGATTTGTGTTTTACCGTCAAGGATCCTTAAATAAAGTGGGATTGTCCTCGATGTTGGTTTCCTCCAAACGGTACCATAATGAATACTTATTCTGAATTCTTACCAGCTTCATGCCCTGGCAGAGGAATGAGAGACACTGTTTTAAAGACTAAATATAGTTATTTAAAAAAAATTGTGACCTTCTTTCTTGGTTCCTTCTGGGAAAGATAAGCCCATGACTTGGTATATGTAAGCATTGCCTGCAGTTTCTCTTGAGAACCAGAGATATGTAGGATCACAAACCAATACTTAATTTATATTTTGGCAGCTTGAACAGCCTTTGCAGCTCTTCTGCAATCGCCTGTTCTAGCTAGAAAGCCAAACCTCAGGCTGCATTATGTCTTAGCAGGTACAAGCCAATGCAGGTGGCAGAGAGGAGCCCCTCTACATGAAAACTGGGTATCAAACAGAATGAGACCCTGTCTCTGTAGGAGTCATTTGGAATTGTGCCCCTGTCTGGAAGGGGACCTGGACATCCCCTCCCCAGAAAGCAAGTTCACGGCTGCTGTCCTCAGTGGGGAAGAGCAAACGCTCTGCTTCCCCTCTGTCAAAACCTGCCCATCAGTGCAAGGGAAGGTAGGAACATGGCCCCATTTCCACCAGTGCGGATGAAGCATTCAAGGACATGATCACCTCTGACTCCTACGTGGAGTGCTGAAGGAAGAAGCTGCTTTTGCCGTCTTGGCAGAGATCAGGCAAAAATCTTGTGTTTTCTCTGTAGCATCAATAAAGAGGAGTCAGATCCGGGCTGCAGCTGGGTGGATGTTACCTGCCTCATCCAGCATATGCTCCCAGACGGAGTCATCCTCATTTCCAAATCTGGGGGAATTTTAGAAGGCAGAATGAAGCATTTACTGAGAGTGGCTTTATTTAATCCACAAAATGCAGAGGTGTCCTTTGAAATCCATAGGCCTCTGCTCTCTGAAGCTTGGAGGTGACTTCATCCCGTGTGGGAATGACCTGGAGCTGTGGATGTTATCCCAGGCCCCGACTCGCCAGATGGTGTGGTGTCCCCCTGGCTTGAGTCACTCCCCTGACCCCCCAGGACCACAGCGTGTCCCCCAAATGCACCCACTGAAATGAAGCTCTGGTGTAGGCCAGTCTACTTTATCAAACTGACAATAGCTGGCAGGAATATAACGCTGAAGATACCCCTTCCTGAGCAACTGAGCATTTGTAATTTAAGCAGAAGCTTTTTCTCATAGCTTAGGAAAACAGTGATGAGATGGAGTCTCCCTCTCTGGAGATACTCAAAACCCGCCTGGACACATCCCTGTGCAACCTGCTCTAGGTGACCTGCTCTGGAGGGGGTTGGACTAGATGATCTCCAGAGGTCCCTTCCAACCCCTATCATTCTGTGATTCTCTGATTCTGTAATCGTGGATGGGTGAGAAGAAAGCAAGGCTTAGCCATCAGGTGGCACTCTGAGCATGCTGTTCAGCAGAGGTGTCACTCAAAATACTCCTGGGTTGGAGGAAATTCCTTCAATTCAAGAATATGACATAAACTTCGTGAGCTGTGATTCATTTCAGGTTAACACCCTTTCTTTATTTCTGCAAAATTAATCATCCAGCTATATTTATTGCATTGTTTTGAAACATGGCAGTCCTAGTAAAAGAAGTACAGCAACTCCATGTTTTCTTAATGTTTCTTTATATAAATATTTATTACGTGGCTTAGTATTTTTGCCAAAGCAGAATAATTCCACTATTTGTTCTCTGTAGTAAACTAGCATATCTTGGCGTCTGTTCTGAATTTGTTTCTGTCTTTGTCTTAATCTCCTACCATCAAGCTGATCTCAAAATAGGAACCTGAATTAACGGTCTCCAGGTTTTTCACATAAATCCCTTCTTAACCTTTTCAGCCATTTATCTGTATTTGCAGTCTCCACTATTGTTCTGCATGAGGAAGAATTTCATTTAAGAGCTTTTTTCCTAGGATTACACATCTAGATAAAACACAACGTTTGAAATGCCTTTCTGGTTAGTTCCTTGATTTTTTCTGCAGTACAGTGCCTTCTACTTTGATATACAAGCAGTAGTTTATTATCAGTGTGTTGGTTCTAGATTATTGCTTCTATAGGAAAAATTGTAGTTATGGTAATTGAAGGGTGAAATTAAAGGACTTGTGGTTAGCACTGCAGAACAGCACGGCAGACTACAAAATCGCTGTTCTGCTTCTTGCAGCCAGAATTTCGTAACTGGCATCAATGGGAGAGAGACGGGGCTCTTTAGTGCATGGGCACATACTACTCACCTGCAAGAGAGAGTGGGGCTGAATGATTTTTGCACAAAACTCTCCCCTTCTGCCCAGCATATTTGTAAAACCTATTTTTTAACCTTTCTAACCAACCCACCACCGAAAACAATTTAAGTTCTTACTCCTGCGTCATCTGACCCTGACAGTCAGTATATTCCCTGCCATTCACGGCTCCCATCCCCAAAGCCCTGAACAAAGCCGTGCTTGTTACAAGGAAAAGCATGAGCTCATCCATTGTAATCACCCGACCGCTTTAGCTGCTGCTCCAAAGGAGGTTTTGTGGCAATTTCTGAACGCCTTCAGACAAGCCAGTGCTGGATAAACTTTGGTTGAATCTTCAGGGAGCAAACCCAAGTAGATTAAGTCCTCGTATCTGCTGTAAGAGTAGGTTTTCTGAATGCAGGGAAGCCCTGGTTATTCAGATAATACAGTTGTGTTTCAGCTCCAAATACAAGACCTCTTAGAGGCTCAGGGAAGCAAGGTCCCAGCATAGTCTTCAGGCACCCGCGCAGCCGGGTAACCCAGATAATCTTTTGATCCTCTGACATTCAGGGCTTCAGGGAAACAAAGGTGAGAAAATGAAAAATGCAAATGAGTGATTTTGGAAGTGCGAAGAAAATGACTTGTTGAAGCTTAAGCTTGCCAAAACCAGCAGTGAAACAACTGCATTTTATGCAGATGAGTTATAATCACATGTAAATTGCATTTTTTACATTGGATTCACTGTAGCTTTCCATTTAGAGACTTCTTTGAGATCCCTGAAGGTCTACAGTCTCTCCTTGCGCTGTGGCTCCAAAGCACACAACTTTGATAAAATGATGCGTGCTGCCTGGCTCCTGACAACAAAGCAACTGATGCCTTTTATGTAATAACTACCCAAAAGGGCTTGAGAAAGAAACAAAGGGCAGTGTCCTGTGGTTGTTCACTACCAAGAAGAGAATTAACCAGCCAGTAGGAGTTTTCCTGCTGCACACCTGCATACAATGAAGCAGCTGTAGCTCTGCCTCCATACCATTACCATCTTTTCATTATCTCGTACGTTAAAGAACATACTAACTTCTGAGCTTTTTAGTATTACATAATCTAGTTAAATTATATAATCACGTTAAGAAAGAAGTTTGGTGTTGAAGTTCAAGAAATCTTCACAGGTTTGCCTGTGATTTGCTGTGGGACCTGGGAGGACTTTTTTTGCTCCTCTATGCATCATTTTTCCCAACCACTAAAAATTAATGTATCATTACATTCTTGGCACCACAGTCCACTAGTGACAGCGGAAGGACTGTTATAGCTTGTTTGGGATTTCCTACATCTGACTTGGCTCGGTTAGTGGAGAGAAGTAAAAGGCGTGCACACCATTTTTTCCCTTCTTTGTAATTAGCCTTTAAAACTTCCCTGTAACTGAGATGACCCTTCAAAAAAAAAGTTCTAGATGCCAAGGTCTTCACACTTTTCTGATTTCAGTTTCATAATATGAGCCTGACTTTGAATCTAAAAATTAGGAGCTCAGACTCTCCTCTTAATGTTGTGAGGGCAGTAATCTCTTTACATAACATGGGGAAATGGCATCATTCTGCCAGACGGCTGCAAACTCAGCGGGGAGCAAAGCGTTCAGACCCTTATCTATTGTTTTCCTATCCTGACTCATCCCATGTAATTTTTTCTATGGTTTCGTCGAATTTTTAAATATAATGTCATTCAGGTTTAATTTTTTTCCTCCCAGCCACACAGCTGTCTTTTATCATAAGTGCAGGTTTTATTCAACTAATGCACTAATGATCCCTGTATTGAGAGAGAGCAGCAGTAGAATTGCAGATGAAATGGAAAACAGAGCTACAGCAAAAAGTACAGCAGGTTAAACCTAACTCATGACCTTTTAAGACTTGTGGGTTAGCTCTGTGCTACACACTGTGATAACATGGAATTTCCTGGCTTTAGCAGAGAGATACGCAGATCTCTTTGCTCCAAAGTATAAAGCATCTACCGCTGAAGAAAAAGGAAAATCGTCCTTTTCATATGCCAGGCTGGTGAACAGGTTCCATTTTTCCCAGTAAGATGCGCATGTACATATTTGACAGTCATTTCTTTATGATAAATTATATATTATATTACTAACATTCAATCAAGAATGTCGAAATAATTAAATCTTGTAGTACCCAGGAAAGTAAATTATTGCTTGCAATATTACCAGCTTACAGGTGGTATGGAGAAACAGAAGCATGGAGGGATTTATGTGACTAGCCAGACGTCATGAAATGAAGGTCTGCCAAAGCCCAGAGATATCCTCTCTCGCAGTCTCATGTTTTAATCCCTCATCTTTCTTTCTTTCCATTAAGATAAAATATGTTTCCCTAATCCACAATATTTAAGTTTTTTTTCAGGTAAGCCCTGAATCACTGATATTCTCTGAAGCTTCCACTGAAAAAA
Source organism: Gavia stellata (assembly GCF_030936135.1). Taxonomy (NCBI): domain Eukaryota; kingdom Metazoa; phylum Chordata; class Aves; order Gaviiformes; family Gaviidae; genus Gavia; species Gavia stellata. The sequence goes on from NC_082600.1 coordinate 12,389,661, forward strand.
GCAGAGTGTGACCAGCCAGCGTTCTTGAATATTTTAGCTAACGTCATTATTTTTTTAATATGGTAAATATTACAGGGAAGAGCTGGGAGACAGCATCATGTTGTGTTTTTTTACATTCAGGAATAACATGGTGCGGAGTCACAGAATTCAGGGCAAACAGCTCGTTGGTTCTGTCTGTTTACTAAAGCATCTCCCGGTGTGCGAAGACCGGTCATCACAGTACGTGTTTTTAAGTCGCTCACAACGCCTGTCTTGTGCAGAGAAATTTGCCATTCCCTTTGCATTGCTGCTGCCGTCCGCAGGTCCCTATGCAATGTCGCCTGTACCCTCTTTATGTCACCAGCCACCGCTAGGTGATCTTCAAACACCTTCCCTGCCGCCCCGCTTCCGAAGGGAGGATATAAACAGCCAACAAAATTTTCCACAGAGATGCTATTCATGAAAATATTTTTGCACACACTGCTTTGCAGCCTGTGAGCTGCAGTTTTGAGTTTCCTGGGAAGAAAGCCTATTAAGCCGCCTTTCTGCGGGGATTGCCATAGCAACCCTCGCACAATGCCCATGGCCCAGATTTCCTTCAGCCCCTTCTTTCTGAACTGACAGCAGTGATTTTAATGCTCCTTGAACCAAATCTTTGCATGCAGAGACAGCTTTAGAAAAAAAAAAAAAAAAAAAGGCTTTTAATCAGGGCTGGTTGTTCTCTTTCCTTTCTTCCCGAGAAGCGAGCGAGGAAGGCTTTTAGCACGGCGTGCCTCTCAGCCTCCTTGAAGTCGCAGCGGGATAATGACCACAAAGCAGTCCCAGCTTCGGCAATTTCAAAATCACACAGGGTTATAAGACACCATGGAAATGATGCTTGCACAGGGGCTGCTTTTTTACAGATATTTGCATTTTCGGGCTGGGAGGTTGGGAGCATGGCATGGAAATAGAAATGAAGCTATCACAGAAGCAAGGCGAACTCCTAGTTAAGCGTGAGAGCGGGACTGGGACTCAGGGCAGCAGTACTCTGTAAAATGGGGCAGGCTTCGCTGTTCATTTTAAGCATCCCAAAGAGACCAATACCTGAATAGTGCCAGGTCTGTAACCTGTAGTAGGGTGCCCCGCTGACACTTGGTAGGGCATAATGCCATAGTCAGGGCTGGCTTGTGGTGAAAGCTGGTGACGTAGAAGATGGGAAACCAGAGCCAACACCTGAGGATGCAGCTTGGAGCCAGTTCCCTGCATGGGTGAAGCCACTCGCCATCCGACCGCAGGCACACCGCACCCCGGGTACCCAGAGCTGCCAGTGAGCCAACATATGGGCAGGCAGTTAGACACAGCTCAGGCAGGAAAAGAAATAAAAATCAGCTGTGTCTGACAAACGTGACCCAGCCCTTATGACAAGCAATCCCTGTCCAGTGTTAGTGTTGGGGTGCAGGGCTGCCACAGCCCCCAGGCACCCCCTTTCTCTTGCCTCTGTCCCTGTCATCTCTCCTTTCCTCCTGCCTGCCCTTGGAGGGGCTCCACATCTCATTGCCCACAGGGCACGGAGAGGGTGGCAGGGTGAGGGTAGCCTTGGGAAGGTCCCTGCAGGGGGGACACCAGGTCAAATGCCTGGGTGATTCAGCTCCAGCATCCCGGGGTGCTACAGCATCCCGGGGTGCTACACCCGCAGCTGTGGAGGGCCCCTGGGGTGCAAATACCCCCCCCCCCCCCGGCACATTCTGCAAGGGGAAATAAATCAAAGCTATGCATGGATTGTCATGCCTGCTAACAGCCAGACTCCAGCCCCTTCCTCACAACTGCTCATCGTATCCATTGGCAGCATTCCCCAGCTGTGTCCCTGTTTGCTGTAAGCATCTGGCCCTCAGCAAACACGTTATGGCTAGTGCTTAATGCTTCTGTCTTAAAAGTCTGTGCAAACCTTAGAAACAGAGGGAGCTCCTGAGTCACTGAATCCAGCCCTGGGCTATCTCAGGTAACCCTGTCATGTATGCTAACTAATCCTCCCAATAGTCCCCAGATGGAGGGATGAGCTGCCTGGGTCTGTCTGGGGAAGGGAGGGCTGAACCGAAGTGCGTGGTGGGCAGCAGAGATCTGCAGGGTCTCATCCCCTCCCCAGCTGAGCCTGCCCTGGTCAGTAAATACAAGTGGTTACCACTCAGACAGGGATTGTGCCATCAGTCCAAACAAACGGAGCATGGATACAGAAGCAGCGGTGAGTGGAAACATGCTTTAGGGGAGAAATAGAGGCCAATTCCTTGTCGCCTGTATGAAACCTAAGAAGCTCTGGGAGCCGCCCCAGGCTGAGGGAGCTGAGCCCTCCTCCCATCCAGGGTCTCCCTGCAGATGCTGCATTCACCTGCATCAGCCCTGTCGTGCTTCTCTTTAGTGCTGGTATCCTGCTGCCCTACCTCCACTGCTGCCTTTTTGCAGTGAGGATGCCAGGCCTCCCCAAAACTGACCTTCTCCCTCTGCAGCCACATCCTCACATAAATCCTACCCTGGCAAGGGCAGCCTCCCTCGCCAGGACCCAGGAGAAATGATCTCCCTAAAACAGGAGCCTGCAGAGAGGCTTGCAGCAGTGGAGGTGATGCAGCAGATTCCCCTGAGCTGTAAGTGTATTTATATCCCTACGCCATCCACTTGCGGTGAAAACCCTTTCCTAATGCTGTGTACCGGAAGGAAACCATGTTTGCATTTATCTGCACTTTTTTCAGCTGGTGGTTTGATGTGCTGCGTGAGCTGTTTCCCCCAGCAATCCTCCGTAAGCTGCTTTGGTGCTGGGAGGGTGGGAGAAGAAACGAATTGCTCCCTTGCTGGTGTTCCCTCTCCATGCTGTAAGCCGGCATGCCGTGGGGCAGAGGGACCAGGCATCCTCCCCATGGCTCCGCTGCCCGGGGAAGCCCTTTCAGCAACACGGAGGGCAGCAGCGGAGGTGGGAGAAGGATGGGATGTGACTGTTTTGGGGAATTCTCATATTCTCAGAGCAGATGCTTACAAGCTTTTAGTTAAATTTCCCCCATATATGTTACTAGTTCTGTCCATCACAGCAAAGGGATGAATTATAAACTCTATCTTACTATTTCTCAGCAAAAAAAAAGCCCCATTGGCTTTTACCTAGTATAAATATAACCTTCCTCCCATTCAGAAAGATAACAGCCTTACAAAACGAATTTTTACAGGATGATTTGCCACTGCAGGAGCCAGGCTGGGTCCCAGTTTGACCACTCGCATTATCTCTGTGCTCGCACAGAGCCGGAGGCACCGTGTACAGCCAGAGCTCCCGGGCCGAGCCGGTGGGAGAGGCTGCTTCTCTGCTCTCACTCAGCAGCTCTCAAAGACAGAACAGCACAAATATTTGTGTATGTAATAGAAAATAAATCAGGCATTTTGCTGGAGGACTGGCGGCATTTGTTTTACCATGCTATGCCTGCAAATGTTTGTAAACACTGCGTCAATTTGCCATACTACAGCAAAGACTAAGATTCATTGCTTTAAAGCCTGTGTTGAGGCTTGAAGCCACGCTTTTTTGCTGAGGTCCTTGAAGACCATTTATACCGCAAAAAGTAAGGTTTGGATGTGTGAGTCTGCCTGTGTTTTCGCACTGGACGTCCCGCAGCTAAGGGCAGTGCAGGGGACGCGTGGCCTCCTGGACATCCCTGTCCACCCGGTGACACACAAATGCCATCCCGATAGAAAATACAAGTTTCTGTGATCGCTTTTCACGTGGCTCGTGCCACAGACCAGACTGACTTCACAGCCCCACACTGAAATGAAGGCTTTTAAGTAAGGAACAGATTAGAATTTCAAGGAGCTGGAGAAAGTCCACATGAAGCCGGTAGGAGACAAGCGAAGTGCTGCAGCTTTCCCACTGCCACAGATTATAAACCTCAAGGTTTATAACCCAGGCTGCAGAAAACAATCCTTGAAATCCCGTATTACTGGGCTGGCCGTCCCACTGGTGCTGCAGGGTCTCCTCCCCATGCTCCACCCCCCCGCATGCTGCCACGCTCCTTCCTACTCCCCCCATACGTGCCCCACAGGACCGCATCCCTCAGCCGTCACCGGGCTTCAGTAAGGGTGGAAAAACCCCAGAAGACCACGCAGCCGACTCTATGGATATGTGAAAAAACTAACCAATACACATTGCTAACTGTTGGCACATTGGAGGGGACACAACGGGCCCCCTTCCTCGGGCAACCCTCTTGCAGGACATGGTGCTTCAGAGCTTGGAGCAGGCGTGCCTCAGAGTGGAGGGAATTGCCTTCCCCAAACCTCTCCCGAGCTGGTATTTGCCTGACGTCCTGCCAGAGAAGGCACTGAGCTCATCCTCTGCTGGGAATACTCCTGGCGACTTGCAGGCGCATGCCACGTGTCCTTTGCCAGGCCCTCGCCCTCTCAACGCAGCAGCAGAGGAACCACAGGGCTTAGCAGGGCAAAGTCTCCCGGAATCATGGAGCATCTCCTTTTTGTAGGTCCAGCTGTCCCAGCTGGAGAACTGGGGACTAGCGCTAAGATGTCAGTCAGCTGCTGGACTGGCAGTGTAACCTGCAGGACGATAGACCCTCATAAATACTGCTGGCCACGGCTGCGAGGGCCTCTCTGTTATAGAGGCTCACATTTGTATCTCTTTTTATTGTGGAATAAAGTTGAAGATGCTAGGAGCCTGAGTCATACGGGTGTGGAATGTTACAGACAGTTTTTATGTGACTGAGCCTTTTGGCAAGAGACTGACTTCAACTGCTTGCCTTGACCCAACTCAACTGTACCTGGGATGGGGTTTGCCAGCTAATCCTGGTGCTGTGCTAATCCTCCACATTAAAGTCAAAGCTTGACATACAGCTCCTCTCATCTCCCTGATTTATGAGACATGTAAGCCATGAGCTTATTCATTTTGTCTAATTCACTTAGACATTGAAAAGGTGCCACGTATTTGCAATCTGATGGTCAGGTGGGCCATGGCTTTACTTATAGGTTGGGGGTCTCACCCCTCTGCCTCACATGGGGATTTTCTTTTACTGCCAAGTCTATCCCTGCATAATTTATCTTTCTCCTTCAAGCTGGCAAAGCCTAACTCCGCTCTTTGTTTGGGTTTTGGGTTTTTGTCATGAATACTGGAAAACAGGCAGGAGTCCTGTCGAATATGACTTCTTGTTGGCCTTTAACGAAGTACTTCATGTTTTATGCCCCAGTTTTTTCTACAAACACTGACCAGTGAAGCCTGCCTTAGTACTCCCAGCTGCACTGGATGGTTAATCTGTGAATGCTTACAGAAGAGTGGTGGAAGATGAGAAATAAATATATATATTCCCTTATTTAGGACCTTCAGCATTTTGTCCAATTTCTCTGGTAGAGGCATCTCCTTTGTATATAGCTTTCATGTCACGCCTGCATCCAGGACGGTACCTGATCCAAGCACACACTGTGATTTCTGTCCTGTTGGAGCATGTTCCCAGCAAAACCCCTACATGGGTCATATCACCCTCCCAAACCCCCTGCCTGCTGCCAAGACATCCAGCTGCATGAGAAGGAAGCAGCAACTCTCACATGAGAACCTTTTTGATGGTGGAGTCCTGACTGCCACAGGATTGTCAGATCCTCTTCAGGCAGCATTCATCAGGCTGTGCTGCCTGATTTGCAGCAAGGCTTGCTTTGCCATAGGAGATGTGTGTAATGAATTCCCTTTGGGTCAACTTCATCTGCAGCAGAAAACCAGACAGATGGGGCCTGAGGGAAGCATTTCCATAATGAAAGCAGAACGACAGAGTACCTCTAAGGATGGCAGGCGTTCTCTTGTATTAATAACATTCTTAAATAACAAGCACTTTTGATAATCTTTTCTCACCAGCTACTCTTCTCAGAAGTCCCTTCATTCAGTTTTACTGCTTCCCTTTTGATGCACTTGAGCTTTCTTACAGTCCCATTCACAGATTTTTATTGTATTTCAGCCCTTTGTGGACTCGTTCATTGGTTTGCTGCAACTCCAACAGACTTGTAGTTATCACATATATCACATACATCAGAGACATTTGTTGTCAATGTTGAGTTTAGCCCCCTCTATTAAACTCGGTATTTTTTTTTTCCTATCAGCAATGAACAGTGACAAGCAAGACACACATGATGTGCAGGGCAGGGAGCTGGAAGAAGGCAAGAGTGGGAGGAACATGCAAGTGGTTTTCATGGAAATAACTTTCCAGTGGCTCATTTTCTGTCATTTGAAGTCCGAAGACTAATGCACAATAGGAAACATCTTTACTCCAGCAATGTTCCTGGGCCACCCACTGTCAGAAGTCTTCAGTGTGTCATGTCCTTCTATGTGGGTGCACAGTTTACATGAAACGGTAATGTCCTACTCCCCAGTTTTCCAGTGACAAACCACACCACTGGGGCAAGACACTTGGCCTCTCATGCTTTTAAGAATGAGGGGGATAATGCCCACCTGTGTAAATCACATTGCTACCTATGGCTAGAGTTGGCCTGTGTTAGTCTCCACCTGAAACTAATCCAGACCACTGGAGGAGTCAGATGCCAGCTCAGCAATTAACCTTGGTTTGTGTTTTTATGCATTTTTCTGCTGCAGCTTCCTTGGATACTCATGAAGCTTTTACAGAACACAAGAGTGATGGTGAAGAGCCTCGGTTGTTCATTGCGCTGCCAGCTGCAGAGGGTTAGAAGTAAGGAGACTGATTTGAAAATTATAAGTCATAAAATAATATGTGTTTTTTAATTTGGTTGCCTCCTCCATTTGGAGCCTCCAACTACAGCCAGGGCCACACTTTCAGGGTTTTTTTCAGCAAAAAGGGTGCAGTTAAAAAGGAAAAAAGAGGAAAGAAATAGTTTTCAGGAAATGAGACCTGCAGAAAAACAGCAACTGCTGTGAGCACTGATAAAACCAAAGAAGCTGGCAACACTGCATTAAATACGGTTTTGGAATTTAATTTAATTTTAAAGCCCATCTCATTCCTTGTCTGCTGCCTTTAGCTAATTTCGAGCCCAAGCTAACTCTGCTGTTGCTAAGCCTTCCAGGAGAGAAACTCATGTTTCTAAGGGCCATTACAGTTGACACAGCAGGACGTCGGCTTAAAACTAATCTGATGTGAAGTTTGGGTCTGGAGGACACCCTGGTGCATATTGCCGTGCCCCTGGCTGCTAGGTCAGAGCAAATTTGGTGGAGCTCAGCACCGAGTACAAGGGTTGCAATTGTGCTGGTGTGGTGGGTGGTGAGAGACAGCCTGTTCCTATGGGCATGGGGGAGGGATGGGAGGTGGAGGGGGCTGGGGGAGGAGAGCTTCATTTGCCGCTGCTCTCAGGGCTCTTAATTGCAGCAGCATACATGGTGATAAGCTGCTGAATTGCCTTTCATCGGCTGGGAAACCCAGCATGTGAAAAAATTCGGTATGTCATTGTCTGTTTGCATAGCTCGCTGCCTGACCTGCCAGTCTACACACAGGAACGGGAAAAAAAAGGCAAATATTATTGCCACTCCAAGAGCCCCTGACTGAGGCATCATCCTGCCTGGCTGAGAGAGGTGGAAGGATCAGGTGGTGGAAATTAGTTCACTTTGGACACATTGCATGCTTCATTTCTCCTCCTTTTGGGCCATAACCTCTGTGACAAAGCGTTTTCCCAGCTGCAGATGTATGGCTGGGCCATACAGAGCTCAGACTGGAGAGCGAGGGGTGGCACATGCGTTAGCGACTGCGTGTGGGGACAGCTTCGCTTAGATTTTACAGTTCCCTGGCCCAACTCTTGAGCACTGAGTATTTGCAGGGAACCTGTAGTTTGCTTATTTATTTATCTAGCTCTTCCTGTGACTTCCAAGGAATGGTTTCCTTGTCCTTATGCTAATTCAAGCCCTGCTGAATAAAGAGGGGTTTTTTTCCCCACATCCCGTCCTGCGAGAGGTCATCTTTATTCAAGAGCCATGAATGATGTGCGCAGGGTACTAATCGCGCACAAAGAGCCCGGTCCGGAGCCAGCCAAGCGTACAGCTGTCCTTTTGTTTACAGAGATGGAGGGGAACCTAAAAAGTGCTCCTGCCCTGGGGACAATAGCAGCAGCTCACGAGATGCCTGAGATTTGGCAGGGCCCCTCTTTCCTGGTGCTAAAGGGCCTTTATTAAACATAAATCATGTCAGCTGCTGCCATGGCCCTTTCTCAGCTTATAAAAGATTCCCCTTTGCTGCCTAAATGACACGATGGAAAGGAATCAGTCTGAAATACCCCGAAGACTTGAGCAATGGACCAGGTTGGGGACAAATCAGACTTCTGACTGTTTAATAGTAGCGCTTTTCTGTCACTGCTACAATGATGCTTGCAGCTGGGTTAATTTTTTAAGCTGGCTGGTGATTCAATGTGCTTTATTGATTTTGTGTTGGCTTGAAATGTCAGGAGGTCATGAGGATGAATTTCATACCTGCGAGTTATGAAGAATAACATAGAGCCCTACAAGTCCTAGGATAAATATGTTGCCAGTGCTGATATCACTGGAAAAGTGTGATGCCTCGGGCACTGAGAAAATAACTAAGAGTAGAGCATCTCCGCAAAGAGCGGAGTACTTCTGTTATGGGAATAGTTATTAGACTTTCCTATTCAGCAATGTAAGACCTGACTACAGCCTTTCCCTCAGGTGGGGAGCAAACGCTCTTTCTTCTTCCCCTTGTAAATAAAAGGGCAGTCTGAGTATAAGGAACAAAATTGCTCATGGAAAATGCGTTGCTTCAAGTACTGCTATTGGCAAATCCTGTACTTCTCTAGGCAGTGGGTGTTTCTGCACAAGGAGAGGGCCTGAGGTGTCACTGGGAGCAAGAGACATGGCAACCATGGGAGCTTCAGGCAAGATGAGGACATGTCAGGAGGAGTTTGACGTCCCTCTGGCATTGCAGGCAACTGGATGCTGGTTGTGTCTGCAGCTAACTAGGGAACAACTTAAAGATCTTACCTGTAGGACTCCCTTCAGGCTGTAACTGGCTGGGCTCATCTTCTGCTTCTCGTACAGAAAGGTACCAGCCAAATCTGAGCAGACACCAGCTATGCACTCCGTTTATTAATATTTGTATCCACCTGTTGTTTAAAATTGTACTTTAAAAGTAGCAATAGCTGATTCAGACTATGTCTTGCCCATCCCTCCTTCCCCCCCTGCTTGTGTTCACCTTTGTTTCCCTTGAGTTGATATATCTGACTCTCCAGCTGTCCTGCTTGCTGGACAGTTGTCACAAGAAACATATTTCTCTCCCACAAGCATCCCTGCCCGCCTCTGTGCTCTCTCCGGTTTGGTATCTTGTGGACTCTCGCAGGCCAGGCACACCAGGGCTGCACGGTGGTGAGCTCGGTCTGTGCATTTGTATTACAGAATAGGTCATTTAGCAGGTGGCATTAATCCCCTAATTCAGCATCAGCCCAATGTTCGGTGACATTTCTGATCGTCACGTCGTGGAGTCTGGAGAAGCATATTAGTGGCTTTCATAGGTGAGGTCCTGCTGTCACGGGGTAACAAGCAGAGCCCCTTATTCGTGTAACACACAGAGCTCCTTTTCATGTCTCTGACACATTCTGTGTCTGTTGACAAGGATCTCCACTGATCTCCCAAGGGTTCATCTATAACTGAGCCTACAGCTCTCTGTGTCATGGCATAGCTCCTCGCTGCAAAACAAGTCGTTTCTCCAAACCGCCCCTGATGACCAAGTCTAAGGTCCCACTGTGGTTTCAGTTATGTGTGGGGGGGCTGCTCTGCGCTTTCCACGCAGGACCCCCAGGTTCAGCTCCCGGCACTGATACACAAGCAGGTTTCACTGTTTTGCTTTTACTGTCTGTTTGCAGAAAGCTACGTTGACCGTTTGGATTTTCCAGGTGATTTATGTTGTATTATCACATTCTATTAAAATTGTTTTAAAAATAATTTTTGGGGATACTTGATTTGTCCCTTTGAGGCTTTATCTAATTTGTAATTTGTCCTAAAGCCATCAGGCTGCCTTTAGGTCCGATTTGGTCCTGCCATGTTCCGATGCAAGTTCTTCAAGTCAATGAAGAGTCGCTGGTTTGCACTAACAGTAACTTTGGCCCTGAATCTGCAACGATTTATTCTCATTTAGAAAAGAATGCAGTGTTGTCTACATACCGCTGGGACAGTCACAGGGAAGGCCAGCAGCTTGGTTTGCCTTACCCAGTGGCTGGAGCTCTTTGCATTTGATATTTGCCTTGTGAAGATCGTGGTGACACTGCACCCAAATGAAGGTTATTCAGAAAGATGTTAGTCATGGGCTGGAAAAACAGCTAATGGAGCGTTAGTAACCCAGAGACCAGTCATCACATTGCTGTCTTCGCAAAACTGATCTGTATGAAATGCTCGCTGTCTTTTTTACAGGTGTCATTAAACTTCAGTTTTCTCCTAAGTACTGTGTCTCAGAATTGAGATATATATCTCTCAATATGTTGAGAGAGACATATCTCGATTCATATCTCAGTGCATATCTCATGTGCAAAATATGTAGAGCTGAAGTATCAAAGCTTAGTGTACTCGAGTAAAACTTTGTGTATCAATGCTTAGTGGAGCTGACACCAATGAAAGGCAGAGAGAAAATAAGGTATTAATCGCTTTGGATCTTCAGATTTATAATTTCTGATTTGCTACAGATCAGAATAAAATGCTCAATAGCGTAGGTGAATCATTCTATGCGGTCTCTTTACATTGAGAAGCTTTAAGCTGTTTTAAATGTATTTTTTTCTTTAAAATAGTTTTTCAACTGCTAGGATGCGCTGACACAAGTTTCAAACACATTTCACTCACTCATTAAACAGAAGAAGGACAACAAATGTCAAAGTGAAAATGTGCAGAGGATGGGGAGATGATTCAGCCTTACTGATAGCTATTTACCATGGCAATTTGCTTTATAAGTTGCAGATGTAACTTTTAGCAAAGCAGGATCGTTTTGGAGTGTTTCTCCTCGGTGCCTTAGTGTCTCCATCAGTTGAGAAACTTTGCTAGGGCTGAATACGTAACTCGTGGTTAGTCATACAAACGAGAAGGCAGATTCTCACAGTTTCTGTGCACCGAATTCAGCTGAAGTGAGGCCACTTGCTCCCCCCACCCATGGCCTTCCACATTCAGCACTCGCCTTGGAAATGTTTGAGCTGTTGGAAGGATGGGGGACTCGGCAGATCTTCACTGAGGTCCCATCTGAGAGCGCAGATGTCTGTGAGTGTCAAATCTTGTTCCTTCCCACCCACGCAGGACCACTGAACTCTTTTCACATGAGTCACAGCCTCAGGAGCTGGCCCGTAGCGCTGACACTTTGCCGGGGTGGTTTGGCTCTGCGCTTCCCAAGCAAGCTCTTGGGAATTTAGTACTACGTCTGATTTCCAATGGTATACACAGCTTTTTGGATGTGAAAAACTGAGACATGCTCTCAGAGACTGCTTGAGCTAGTAGAGCACAGGTGCTCCTAGAAAGCACGTGGGTCGCGGGTGGACCAGGTTCTCTGTCAGCTTTTTGGGGAGGGATTGCCGTTGGCTGTATGTACAGCATTGAAATCGCAAAGCATCAGCATTTCTGAGATAGACATGCTACAGCTATCCAGTGATTGACTAAAAAAAGCTTAATATTGCAAGAAAGTGATGACATATAAATAAATGGTATGTCCCTGGTATGTCCCTGCTGAACAGGTGTGTATCCACAGGGATGCGTGATTTCTGACAGTGCCCTAGAAGGTGCTAGGGAACTGTAAGGGATTCACTACCTATTTTTTTCAACTCTTATTGCACCGGTGCCTCATACCAGTGAGAAGGAGATCTGATTCTGGTCTGCTACCAGAGCACATCCCCATTTCTAGATAAAGAATAGAAACTAACTAGCCAAACCCTGCACTTCAATCTGTGCTTAGGTAAAATTCCTGCACTGTATTCTTCTGCTGTCTCCTGAAATGCTCCTGATAACTGGGTCCTTTCTATATCCATGCAGAGCTTTAGCCCCAGAAAAGCTGAATTCTGGGCCTGAAATTATCTGGACTTGCATACCTACAGGGAAATGTGCTCCTATTGATTTTTTTCCCCACTGAACTGATAGGAAGCTCTATTAATCCCAGCAAACTTCTTAAACAATTTTCCCAGTCCAAGTAGCACACGCTTGATTGGCACTTCTGCAAAAAAGGGGCTCTGAATGTGAAATCCTCATTTCTTCAGCGGCACGGTTCACACGTAGGAGCTGCCAGATGGCTGTGCTTGCCTGGGCCAGCCCATTGCAGGGAGCAGAGAAAGCAGCACGCGACATGCTGATGACTGCGGGCTTGCTGGTGCCTGGGCCAAAGGAGGCAAATCCCATCTCCTCCCCGTTTCAGAGCATGCTGTCAGCAAATGACTCCTTCCTGTGCATGTCAACCCTGCCTCTGGGCTACAAGCATCAGTGAGTCTGCCAGTTCTCAGCGAGGTCTGGAGGGAGAGCTGCTGCACCACTCCGATGATGCCGATGAGCTTGGCAGAGCAAGGATGTCAGAGCCTGGGTTAGGAGTGGAGCAGCTGGAAGGGGATGGACAGGGGCCGGGGGTTCAGCAGAGTGTGCCTCACTTCTTCAACAGCTGCAAAAAATTGCAAGGAGCGAGGCTGGCGACGGGGACTTTTCAGGCTGCTGCGGGGAAATTTGCAGTATCCAGTGCAAATCTCATTCCCTGCCTGACAAGCAAAGGTCATCAGCATGAATTCAGACGCTGCTGTTTACATTTCAATCTGTTACAGAAACTCGATCCTTTTTCACCGGTCCCCACTGTCTGCCGGTGAAGATACCGACTGCAGCCGAAGTAGAAGTGCTGCTGCCTTCGCCAGCCTTGCCTCAGCCCTCCCTGCGGCCCTCGCCTGTGATGCTGGCTATTTTTATCCTCCGTAAAGACGGTGCAATCAAATCCCTCTGCTACCGAAGGAGCTCTGATGGATAATTTAATACCAAACACTTAGATGGTTAGTGATGCAGGGAGGCTTTTTTACAGTCAGAGAGAAGCTGAACAGGCAAAGGTTGTGCTGCAATTCTGAAATCTCCCAAAAATCGCAATATTTGCTATATTGCTATTTTGCAATATTTTTTTCCCCCCCCACAGAGGGAAAAACTCTCTAGAAGTGTCAAACGCTGAAAGAGCGTGGGGGCTCAGGGGGGAAAGAGGGGCTCCTTAGAAATAGGGCTATTCACCCGTTATACTCCGGCCTTGTGTCACCCTGCAAAACAGGCTGGCTTCTGGTGTAGCTGAACAAAACGCGAGGCAGCTATTCAGATCGTCAATGAGTCAAACAAATCAGGCCCTGCTTTTGGCGGCCTTTAATCGCACCTACTATTGTTAGAGCAAAAAAGGAGTAAACAACTCCACTTTCGCCACTGGAGGAAAGACACGATTTCTCTGAAGAAGCTCTCCTGATATTAGAGGTCACCTGCCTTACTTTTTTTTCAGCACTGGCTCTACTTCTTGGCTACTCCCCCGTATTGCTGGAGGAAGGGTGCTCATCATCTCTTACAGCAGAGCATGTGTTACAGTAGACCGTGTTGCCTTTGATAGCTTCTGCTGACTGGAAGATGCTCTCATGCTAAGCCGTGCACACAGTTAACGTGCAAAACTCCTTTTGGGTGGTCACAGATGTGTTGGTATAAATACATCTGTATCAGGATAGCTATTCCTGTACAGAAATGGAATAACTCTCCCCATTTAAAACATACATACCAGTTATACGAGTACAATTTATGCAGTAAGGGAAGTAATAGTATAACTATGTACAGTGGTTGAAAGGGGATTTACCAACTACTAGGATGAATATTTATTCTTATCCGTCCAGAAAAAAGTACAGGTCTGTTATTAATCTGTCTTAGGTAGCAGACACAGTATGGACCCATCCATATGGCTAGCAGTATGAAGTGTCCTATAACAGACTGCTTCTAGAATATATCAACAGAAAACATACCTTGGCAAAAATAATTATGGCACGACAAAGCCTCAGCATAAGCCCATGTCCTGTCTGAACAGCCATGTTGAAATAATTATGGCCAGGGGTGGGTTAGGATCCTCCCTCAGTCCAAAACCCTTCTGGCTTTGAAATTTTAGTCATACCAGTATGATAAGGGAAAAACCTTTCTCTTATTTTGGGACATTTCAATAAGCGCCTCAGCTCATGTGAAGTCCACCTACATCAGCTAACAGTGTGGCTTGTCAGCAGAAAACCCTATTTAAAACTGAGAAGGATCATCATGTCAGTTTGAGGAGAAGACCCACGCTGGATCCCTCTGTTCATCTTCCTGATGCTCTGGGCGTAGTTTCTTGTCCCTGGTCCTTTGCAGGGGGTTTACACGAAGGGGACAGCAGGGATTGCCCTCTGCATTGATGGGTGCCAGTCTTAGGGCCATTGCAAACTTGTTCCCTTTCTCCTGGGTGTGCTGAGGAGCAGAGACCAATGGGACACAAGCATTAATGGTGAGCTGGAGCATTCACATTCCTCCCTTGCTTATCACTTTTATCTTACACTGATATACCCCCAGCCTTGAGGCATACAGGATCCGGCCTTTGCTAATATTTTGCTAGAGCCCAGCAACAGGAATTCTATTTTGTCTGGCAGGGCTCATTTCAAAGACACCTGGTCCCCAGAGACACAGCTGACATTCTCTTTCTTCATTTCATCCTGCCAGCTGTCCTCTCATTTCTGTCTTTTAGACCTGGTTTTGTTCCTGGGCAGAAATACTTGTGCAGGTCAGCACCGAGCTTTGATTCAGTAGCAAGCTAAGTAATTTTTCAATGGCATAATGTTAGCCTATTTTATTGCCAGCATAAATTCAGTCTCCTATAACCTGGATACATTTGACTTAATGGCAACAGTGAGTCACATCGAGAAAATAAATGGCAGAAGAGGTAAAAAAAGAAGTCCCCAATCTTTTCTTCTGGCTTTCTCAGAGAGACTTTGCAAAGCGGATGGAGGATGCAGAAATATGCCTTACACTGCATCGCCTTGGTGACTTTTCCAGGCCAGCAGAGATGTTCCTCAGTACCTGCTATTTCAGTTCCTAGCTCAGCCACAGACGTCACTATAAAGAGGTCACCAAAATTTTCTACCTTTTGCTGGGAGTTGCTGACGTGGGGAATAAGAAGCCAGGTTGCAGAATCAAACCTTGTGTCTCTCAAACCAACAGGGAACACCGCTATGGCTCTTGTGGCCTTTGGCACTTCACCAACGCCAACAGGTTTTCCCAGTCTAAGTGGCAAACAAAAAAGCCTTCTTCCTGGCTAAAAACACCCCTCCCAGAGCCATCTCCATCTCTGCTTCCCCAAGGTCCCAATTACAACCGCATGAGAAACCCTCCTCTCCCTTCCCTTCGCTTCCAGCCACGTCTTTGCGGTGTGGGTGGAATTGCTCTTTTGAAGGTAGCAGTGCCCCAGGGCTTCGTTTTGTGAATCTCACTACAGCAGCCACCTCTTCTTATCTGCCAATCAAGGTATTGTCTGACTAGTCATTTTATAATCTACCATATAATACTTTACAATCTACTGCAGGGTAGACTTTTGCAGAGATATTTCATGGTTTATTTAGAGTAAATGCACTCTAAACTCATTTAATCTAGAATGCATGGGGTTTCCAAACTTCCTGTCCTCTCTGTGTCCCCAGTTTACAAAAATTGTAACTCTTCCTCCCGCAGCTTGGATGCTAACAGGACTTTGTTTCTGTCTTCTACCTTTTCTTCTCCTTCTTTAACTGAAAGTCGCTACCAGCTTCCCCTGAAGTCAAGAGCAAAGCTGTGATGGACTTCAGCAGGTGAAAAGCTGGGCCTTTAGCTAATGCATTCATCTACCAGAAATGAGAAGAACAGCATCACCTCCGTGGGACATGAGGGCACCTTTGAAATACATTATCCACCATAAAAATGGAGCCGTCCACAGCACAGCTGCAGGCAGACCACTCACACAACAGCAGATTGAGTTACCAGAAATCAGACTTTTGAGTTACTAGACTTATCCTGAACATGGCTAAATTGTCAGGAAGACTTTAAACGTTAGCCCTGGCAACGCTGAGAAAAGAATCATGTTGTGAAAATCACATTGTTGTGCCAAATAAACTTGCTCAGTGCCAGCAAGCGAGATAGCTGCATGGGAGGGTTTGGTTGCTGCGAATATAAACGACATTGGGGTGCGTTTCTATGGCCTGACTGTTGGGAAAATTTTGCGAGAGTGCTGATAGCAGCATCTAGTTGGACACAGCTCCTGGTCCCCGTGAGCAGCCTGTGCTTTCCTGGGGTGCCTCTCCCTCTGCGGTGCAGGACTGTAACCCCCCGAGCATCACGGCTGAGGGTTCAACACAATGCACCTTATTAGCACTAAGATGAGCCATGCTTTAGAGTTGTGTATTATTTCCTCCATTGCTGTTGAGCAGTAAAATCACTCAAGCCCTTCACGTACGTATGGGCTTGTCCCAGTGGCATCAGCAACTGTGCTCAACTGGTCCCATCTGTCCCCACCCGCTGCATTCGTCACACACTGTGCCTCCGTGGCGGGGTAAGCCCCGGTGTCAAAGGCCTGGGCTGCAGCTGCTGCAGACCCAGATGCCCCCAGATCTCAGGTATCAGTTGGGGATTTCGCTGAGGTAAAGAGATACGTTGACCAAATTCCTTTGCCCCTTGTTCCTCCCTTTTGTTCTGTTGGTATTTCTTCTTCCTTGCATTTTGGGGAAGCATCTGCTCTGCGGGAGACCCGTAGGACATCGAGCTGACAAATAGGCAGCGAATGGCCCAGTATTTCGTGAGACCACCACCATTTTGCAGATTATCCCCCCCAGGAGTGACATGTGTGGGAATGGCGAGCCCACAGCAGGGGGCAGCGCTCTATGGAAAATCCATTCGAAGGCCTTCGGTGGTTTTGAGCATGGGAATTGTGACATTGCAGAGCCAGACAAGGCAACCCGGAGTTTCTTTAACATCCCTTTCATCCCTCGCATTCCCCAGCCGAGAAGCAGCACTTGCAATGAGGAGGGCTTGTGCACAACTGACACTGCACAACTTAGGGTTTGTTTCTGGCTAAAACGCATGATGGTTTTTGAGGTTAAAGAACATTATCAAGAGCTGTTTCAGTGTT
This sequence comes from Gavia stellata, assembly GCF_030936135.1. NCBI lineage: Eukaryota > Metazoa > Chordata > Aves > Gaviiformes > Gaviidae > Gavia > Gavia stellata. The sequence goes on from NC_082600.1 coordinate 12,406,724, forward strand.
TAAATCCATGCATATTTCCCCAGATGTATTTGGTGTCTCCTTGGGCCACTTCTAAAAAGGAGACTCAAACGACCAAGGCACCTCCACAGCACCCTGAACAGAGAGCCCTCAGCAACCTGCCTACCTTTATCAGCCCTCATTTCAGGAATCACACACTACCCCAAGAGGGGCCATTTTAATTAAAACTTGAAACTATTGCCAGCCCTTCCACTCAACTCCAGCGTCAGCCCTTTTCCTGTGTTTACAGCAGGCACATCCTGCCCGGAGCGCTATCCAAACACAACAGCATCTTGCAGATAAACACAGGGAGATGGCGAGATCCAAGCCTGCCCTCCTCCCTGTCTGCAGACCGCCACCCCGCCGCCCTGTCTCGGGGCGTGATGGCCACGCTGCAGGGAGGACAGCCGGGGAGGACGGCCGCGCCGTTTGGGAGGGAGCGGGGACAGGTGGCCTCGGTGGCTCGCTCCTGAAGTTTAAGCAAACTCAAGGCTTTGCTGAAGGTCTGCTGTTGCCTTTTAGGGTAGAAAGTGGTTATTTTCTCATTGTTTTGGACCATGTTGCTGCTGGGGAGCTCAGCTGGAGGTGGTCAGGAGCTCTCCATCCCCCATGCTCTCCATGTCCTCTTGCCTGCCTCCAGCACACAAAGATCTCAAAGGCACACCACGTGTGAACCTCCACTGTGCTTCCTGCAAGCATCAGGGCAGTGAGATAATTTTCCTAGCTAATTTGTATCTATTTACTTACTTAGACTTGTAATAGGTGCAAGAGAGTGAGACTGCTCTTGCTGCTCCCTCCCACCCAGGATGCATGGACCTCCGCTTGCTCTCCCATTGATGACATCTCCACAGAAACCGCAGAAGTGACCTTCAGTATAGAAAGGGTTTAGAAAGGATTGCAGGTCCTTGAAGAAGCCTTTCACATCATAGGCTTTGTCTCCTACATCCCCAGAGGCCCCGCGGGTACCTGAAGCCTCCAGGAGAGTCATGGCGGAGCTGCCCAGCCCAGGAGACCTTCATCCTTTAGGGGCCTCACATGTCGACCCTCTATTTTGCTTTCTGTTTTTGTGATCTCTGCTCTCCGGCTTATCCTCTGATCCCTTTCTCCTCCTCCCTCTGACGTGCCTCTCTGGCTTTCCCAAGCACCATGCCAAGATACTGATTACATTCCTCATGCTCCTGCGTTTCCATTAATGGCTGAGGACTTGGACCTGTTCCTCCTTCCTTCTCTCCTCCCGGCGTACCTGTCCCCAGCCCAGGAGACGGTCCTGCCCCGGGCAAAGAGCCAGCACTGAGGGTGCTGCGTGGGATGGGGCAGGACTCCGAAATCCGAGTGAGCAGAGAGGAGACAGCCTGTGTGTTCCCCAAACACACATGTGAAGGGTGGAACATGTCACCCCAAGGTTACATGGGTTCAAAAACAATTAGACAAACTCACTGAAGGCAAATATGCCCAGGGCTATTAAACACACAGGCATGATCCCTAAATCAGGACGTCCCTGAGCTGTGGGTCAGAGGAAGGCGGGTGAGCGTTCTGGGGAAGGAGCATATATTTTTGCTCTGCTCATAGCTCATCCCCGTGTTGCACCAGCAAGTGCTCTGCAAAGTCAGAAAAGTCGTACAAGACAATTAATTCTCTTCCACAGGAATCTCTCTCAAAATATCCTCTGCCATATCCCCACTTGCTTGCTCCCACATTTCCAAAATCAGGGAGCAAGGAACTGGCTTTGCCTTGTAAACGGTGTACCAAGGTGGCAATGGCTTAACTGGCAAGAAGGCACATGCAGCCGGCTGCCTGTCCTTCTCCCCGCAGGTGCAGGATGCTTCATCTCGGCACCAGCAATCCTCCTGGTTCACCGGTTGTATCCGAAAAGGCGTTTTTTGAGCCTCTACAGCGATGAGCTGGAAGCTGCGCAGGACTTGACGGGAAGCTCCCCCAGGCAATCTCAGTCCTCAGCACTGCTGCTCAGCCTGTTGCTGTTCATCCAAGAGCTGCTGCCGCTGCCGCTGCCCATCTTGCCCGTGCGCAGCCTCTCTCCTCCACGGGCTGGGACCCTGCCCCATATTCATGCTCGCTATCTCCTTCGGCTGTCAGGGCCCAGCCTTGGGGTGCAGCGGGTTTCCTGTGCCTCCCCCTGACTGTGCACCCTCAGAGGAGCAGGTCTGGGTCCCAAATCATGTCTATATAGGGGAGGGGGCAGCCCTGGGAGAGGTCTCACTGCATCACACCAGTCCCCCAAGACAAGCTGCACCAGATCTGTTTAAAGCGATACTCACCCGAAGGCTGTGCAGCATCGCTCCCAGCAAAGGCTTGGGAAGCTCTTGTGCAAAGCTGACCTAATTTACAGCTTTCGGTGCTATTCTAGTAGTTTTGGATGGAGCGAAAAGGAACCTGGCATCTCTCCTCATTTAATACCCATCTCAGGCTGACTTTGAAAAGTCCTACTGAAAGTACAGCCAAGGGAAACTTTTTTTTTAAGCAGACAAAGAGCCAAGGGGGAGTAAAAAGCAGAGAAGAGGGAGCGAGAAAGAAGCAAACAAACAGCAACCAAGGATTTCGGGGCTGCAAATAGCTTCATGAATAATATTATCCCCTGGAAATCAAGCGGCTGGAAATACTTGCCTGACCCAATATGCAAATCCGTCCTGGGAAGGGACGGGGCAGACGGGACTTCTTGTACCCAGCGCTGGGCTGTTACGGGGGGGAGGCAAGCCTCTTTGGCTGGGCACAGCCAGAGGCTGTTTGGCACAGCCGAAGGTCTCTGTGTGCGCCACCTTTGAGGAGGATACTACAAATGAGGTCAGGCTGTTTTGGTGAAAATTGGAGGGATGCTTTGAGGAGGAAGGGGATGCACGTGGCTGGTGGGGACAGCGCTGGCCCACGGGAGCTCAGAGCACCTTGCAGGGGGAGCCCCCCTACACCCACAGATAAATGTGGATGTTCATGGGGGCTACAGGGGCAGACAGGGACTCCTTGCAGCCCCACCTGGCGAATGTGGACTTTTTCCCAGAAACAGCAATGAGCCTCTAACCCTGCAGCGTGGCTGCTGTTGGTGCCGTGCCACCAGCACACGTCTTGCAGCACACGAAAGGCGGATGCTCCACTCCCTCTGCTCGGCCAGGGCAGCTCCAACCAGCCCCGTCGGGAATGCGCTGCAGCAAACACACCTCTGTTTACAAAGCGTTTGTGAATAATATCCCTGACATTGCACCGAGGGAGGCAACAGATCCTGGCGAATGCAAAGGGCACTTGCTTACCCTCGTCCTTGTCAGCCCGTGGCACAGAGGGACCTTTGCTGCTGTGTCCCTGCTGCAGAGGAAGGGCCATCCCTCCCGCTGGCCTGCGTGGTGCTCACTGGGGAATGCAGCTGGTGGATCTCGGCACCCCTGTTCCAGGGAGCCCAGCGCAAGAGCTGCGACAAGGATTTGTTTTTTACCAGGTAGTTTCTCAGGACATTTTCATGTGTGCTAGGCTTCATTTTCCAAGGCAGAGAGGCCCAAAAAGGGAGTCACTTTTCTAAGTAGAGGTTATTAGGTTCCAATAACGCACAAAGTAACACTAGATGTTTCCCCGTAACCAATGCACACATGAGGACTTACCTATGTACAGCATTCCCAGGGCACAGCGTTTTACAGCGTCTGCCTAACTGGTGTCAGTCGGTGATGCACGGGGACTGGCAGGCTGGCCTGGCATGGTAGGTAAAAACCAGGATAAATGTGTCCTGGCAGAGGTGTTTGCACAAAACTGGCATTGTTGCCTTCAGAGTCCAGACACACGTGGTCCTATCGCAGTCTATTCAATGCTCTCGCTGTGCCATTTCAGCTCCCTTCCAGGGATCGGTCTACTCCCAGTGGCTCATCTCACTCTGAAGACTTTTTCTTCATTTCTTACAGGAACATCCTCTTCTTCTCATGGCTCTGTTTTGACTTCCTCCCCTTTGCCCTCCGTGGACAACTTTGTAACTGTTTTGATATGGAGTTATTGCCCTTCTGTATGGCACGTCGCTCAGGGATCACAGCCGTGCCTGCTTTTTGTTTCCGTCTGACACATCATTACATGTTCTGCACTTTTCATGACTATTTTGGGGGTTGCCCCCATGTATGTTACAGTGGGTCCACCAAGCTGCCTCTGGTGCAAGTAACTCAGAGCATCTCTTTAGCAACAACACCCCTTTAAAGTATTTGGCAGTGGTGTGTTACTAAGATAGCTCCCGGAGCGGTGATACATCTTGTCAGTCTCGCATGAGATGCCGGTACATTGAACTTGAGCACGAGGTGCTGGCGCTTGAATTAAAACTAATTGCTGTAGCACATGGGTGCCTGCAATGAGCCTGATAAAGCTGAAGCCAGCAGAGACCATCATCAGATCGGCAATTTGCTGGGCTGCAGCTTACTGACCTCTCTCCGGACGGAGCTGCAGTTGGTTCATTCCTCCTTTGGCACAAGGAGCAATTGCAAAACTTTTACAGGCTGAGGACTGATGGCTGCACATCAGTTCACTCTTTAGCATGCTCCTGCAATTAGCGTAGGTCCTGAAGGTTGAATCCCGCAATGGCTCTCTTGGATGCATCTTGCTGAGGCACCTATGGGACTAAGCCCATCACAGCTGTGTTGCCTGGCATATCGCTGCAGTGGGTAGATTCAATGCTCTTAGCAGAGCTTCTGCCCTTTGGTCTGCAAACTTCCATGTGGCAAAACCCATCCCTTAAGCTACAGAGAGTTGGGCTTGCACTCCTTTCTCAGCCAGCTCAATAGCGTTGGTCTTTATTTGTCTAGGATGGACTTTTAAATTTTAATCACTGAAGGCTCTGTTGTGCTAGCTGAAATGGAAAAAGTTCTCAACAATTGCAGTGAAATTGCTAATAAGAGGGTCAGTTTTAACACAAGGTTCAATTTTAACCACGTTTGCTTTGACGCCTAACTGACACAAAAGGGAACCAAGCCCATTTGAGTTCAGGTGTGAATTCTGCTCTGTGGTAGGACAAGCAAATGGCAGAGCTCAGAATCCCCAGGTGCAACGAAGGTTAGGTTCTCGATGCTGCAGGAAAGAAGCTGAAAATCTGACTCTGGGCTTTGCAGCGCAGGTCCTGCTGACCCTGGGAATGTTTGCCTGGATGTAGCTGTGTGGAATGGGTCCGCATGAGGTTTGCAGCCTGGCCTGAGGTTTGTTTGAAGCATAGGATGAGGTTTGCAGCACAGGGTACGAGGCCAGAAGCAACTCACTCCTCTATGACCATACCACATGTCTCCTCTGAGTTTGGGGCAGATTTATAATTCCATCAAATCAACTACCCCAGGTCAGAGCTCTCCAAACCCAAGCATACTTCTAGTGTGCCAGTCTAAGTGTTGAAGCACTGTGTGGGATAGCTGTTGCTTCCACCATCTTCTCCCCTTGCTGCTTCCGCTTTTCCTCTTGTGCCAGTAGAGGAAGGTGGTTCAAAGAGATGGACAATCAGAAAACTAATCCCACATGGAAAAGGAGGATAATTGGCTAGTTCCTCAACAAAGCTAGAGAAGTCGCAGCGCTTCATTTTAGGGGAGGGGAGGTGGGACCACTATTTCCAGCTCTGCAATCAATTTAGCTGTATTGTCCCGGTGCTTTCCTTTAATTTTCATTGCTTTTCCCCCCTCCCAGGGGCATTCCTGTCATTTTGTGCATGCCACCAAAATACAGAGCGGCCGTTTCCACAATGCAAAAGACAGGTAGCATCACATGACTTTAGAAAACAGATTAGGATTTTTAGAGCATGTGCTGTGATAGGAATCTTCTTCACCTGCTATCGGGAAGAAGATACTTCAGCAGCTGTGGATATAAATAGCATTTATCAGGCAGTGGAAGGGAAACAAAGGTTTGAGTAATTAGAAGAAGAAATGTCTAGGGGAAGATGATTTTTTTAAAGGGCAAATGAATCTGTCCAGTGCATCTGGTGAAGGAAGGAGATGCCTGACAGCATGATACTGAATAGCTGGGTCTAAAAAGGGTCATTCAGTAAAGGGCAGGCAAGAGCAGGGGGTGGAAACTTGTACATATATTGGACCAAAAAAATCAGAAGTAAAGGAAGATGATCGTGACTTTCATAACTAAGCTGGGATTTCTCTGATACAGGAACAAGAGTCTGAACCTCTTTCAGCTGAAGTCTATGGTGGCATTGCTATTTATTTAACAAACAACATTCTTATTGTACCTCCACCTTCCAGAGATGGGCAGCAGATAATATAAAAACATAATTTCCCACATGAATGTGCTTCCTTTTGATTTCTTAATTTTGAAAAAAGATCTTGGGAGTGACTTCAATGCCAGCAGGCCTCTGCAGTGTCCAAAGCCCCTTGGCTTCAGCAGGCTTGTGCTCAAGATGAGGTTGTGGACAGGGCAGGGTGCCAGCGCAGTGGTGATGAGGTGCTGTGCTGCATCCTGTCCGCAAAATGGTCTTGAGTGCATGGGTGAAAAAGAAGTTAACATGAACAGGCAGAGGGCAGTGAAAACAGTGGATCTACACCCATGTAAATCGACTGAGGTTATTAATTCAGCATAAACCACATGATCAGTCATTTGTTTGACTGTGTTCAGATTGACGGTGCTTACCTCGGTTCTACCCGATCTACCAGTTCTGCCCCTATTGAAAAAGGGGCCAGGAAATATTTTAATAGAAAAAGGGAAACGTGGGAGTATATAGCTCTCACTCAAGCTGTGTGAGGCTCTGTTTAGCATACGCAGGCTTACATTTGGTTTGCGTGCGGCTCAGATAAATGGCTTGAAATGTTAGCAAGGTCGCCCAAGGGTGCTGAACGCTAACTGGAAGGAGAGCAAATATTGCAAAGCCATGCTGTTACCTCCGCTGTCGCTGCAGCCTGGAGGTATGGATTTCTGTACTCCGGCTGCGCTAGCGATTTGTTGCAGTGCACATGCTGCTCTTCAGCGAGGAAAATGGTAATACAACTGTGTAGATTACTTATCTGCTAATATACTTCTCGTGATGAAAATTGGGGGAGTGAAACAATGTTGATCCCATGGGAGCGAGCGAGCAAATGCAAATATCTCAGCCTGCATCAGTCTCTGGAAAAAAAAAACAACATTCAGGGTTGACATAGCAGCGGGATTGTTGGTCACTTAGCTCTGTCCTGATTTGACTAAAACAATTTCCTTCCAGCTTCTTTGGTTTTAATGACAATAAAGGACAAATTGCAGCTGCATCATGTGAAAAAGAATTACTTAACCATGCTACAGTTTGTTTTGCATTAACCTTTGGGAGGCTGGTGCTAAGCCTCCAAAACTCTGTTGCGTTTTGAAATCCTACGGTTTAAGCAACACGAGGGAAATACAGCTTCCCTGAGATACGGTGTGAAAACACACTAAACTCCTTCACACATCTTTTCCCCCTCCTCTCTGACCCTGCCATGCTTAGCATAACAGGCCCAAGACAAAACCAGCAAATAACAATGAAGAGTTTCTCAAATCTTAATAAAGGTGGATTTTTAAGAAGCAACGCTGGTGCCTGGCTTTTCAATGCGAGTTGTGCTCTGGCCCACACCAGTCCCTTCGGAGAGCCCACCCCAAATCCGGCTCCCCCTCAACAAATAGCCCTGCCTGTTTTCTGTTGCCCATAGAGAGGGGACTGTACTTTTCTTGAGCTGGGGACGCTGCCATCCACACTGTGTAACAGCGGGCGCGTTGTCCCCACTCGTACAGCAATCGCTATGCCGAGCCCTCAGCCTCAGCTCCCTGAGACTGGTCTGATCTGCGCTGCGGAAAATGCCGGGGATCTCAGGGTTAAGATAAGTTAGGATTACTTCTTTTAGTAAGGCAAACAATCGCAGGGCTGCAGTGCCCAGGAAAAGCTCTGCCTCTTTCCATGATGAGTGGTCAGGCAGCGCTCAGGCGTGCCAAGCATTTTTTTCCTTTCTGGACTAGAAACTAAGGAAGCAAACTTAAAGAGCAGAAGGAAACTCTGCATTTCTTGGTATAAAATTCCATGTTAAAATTGCTTTACTGGTCTCGGTGCATCTTGGGGTCTGCTATGAACTGGGCTTCCAAAGCCAGAATTCTCCTTGCAGGAGGTTGGATCCTCAGTGGTGTGAAGGCTTCAAGATGGAGAGCTGAGTCCCTTGCTCTTGCCCTCTGCCAACAGCCAGAGGCAGCTGACGCTAGAGATATCCTGCTCTCCTTCTTTGGTTCCTGGCTCCCAGGCCTCATGGGGAGGGTTCAGATGCCACTATGTTTAGTGACATTTTTATGCGTGTTTGATTTTGATCACTATTGGTCCTTTTAGAGAACCTGTCTGGCTAACAGCTTCCACAAGCCCAAACTGCAGCCCTGGTGCTTGGTACCAGACTGGTCCCAACAGTCCCAATTCAGCTGCCAAAGTTCATAGCCCACCCCACCCCCATCCAATTTTTTCTGCAAAGTAGCTATGAGTTACAAATCTTTCTGCAGGGGGGGTTCGTTCTTTCCTTTCCTTTCTTTTCTTTTTCCTTTCTTTTCTTTTTCCTTTCCCTTCCCTTCCCTTCCCTTCCCCTTCCCTTCCCTTCCCTTCCCTTCCCTTCCCTTCCCTTCCCTTCCCTTCCCTTCCCTTCCCTTCCCTTCCCTTCCCTTCCCTTCCCTTCCCTTCCCTTCCCTTCCCTTCCCTTCCCTTCCCTTCCCTTCCCTTCCCTTCCCTTCCCTTCCCTTCCCTTCCCTTCCCTTCCCTTCCCTTCCCTTCCCTTCCCTTCCCTTCCCTTCCCTTCTTTCCTTCTCTTCTCTTCTCTTCTCTTCTCTTCTCTTCTCTTCTCTTCTCTTCTCTTCTCTTCTCTTCTCTTCTCTTCTCTTCTCTTCTCTTCTCTTCTCTTCTCTTCTCTTCTCTTCTCTTCTCTTCTCTTCTCTTCTCTTCTCCTCTCCTCTCCTCTCCTCTCCTCTCCTCTCCTCTCCTCTCCTCTCCTCTCCTCTCCTCTCCTCTCCTCTCCTCTCTTCTCTTCTCTAAAATGACATTAGCTTAATCCTCCACACAGCAAATGGGGAAATTAAATGTGGTTTGCAGATCTGAGATCCCAAGGGAAGGGTGATCCAACCCTGTCTCAGCACATACCAATGGGCAACATGTCTCTGTTCTCTGGAGAGGGCATTGGGATTCAATGGGGTGTGTTTGATGTCTTGAGCCAACCTGAAAGCTGACCTCTCCAGACCTCATCCAAGGACGGTGCCTGCCAGGAGCACCAGCTGAAGACTACCCTGTTCAGAAGGTAATATTATTCATCCTGCTCTGGATTCTCTAGCAGCTTTTGCCTGCTCTTCTCACTGTTCATCAATGGCTGTCAGTGACGATTTTGTAAAGCTTCCAGCCTCCCCCATGTATGCACACCTAAATACCTATCCGTGAAGATGTGGGGCCAGTAAACCCCCACCAGTGCTCAGAGTGAGGGCTCCTAGATGCACTGCATCAGCAGTTTGCATCCTGTGGCCCACCCTAACCTCCGCTCTGAAAGTAAATGGAAATCTGGAAGGCAAAAAAGGAAAATATACCAAGCGAAATCAGAAATGCTGAGGAAGCCAAAGGGGCTTTACCAAGGAGTTCAGTTCTAATATAGTGTTAAATTCACGGGCCTTGATTGCAGTAACACCGTAGTGAAGCACTGCAATTTTGCCTGGGTCTGTACGTCTGCCACCTCCTCTAGGCACACCCGAGTGAGAAGAGCTAATGAGGCCCAGACTGATCCAAGTTGGAAGGAACACACAGTCTGCTTCTCAGAAGGATTAAGAATTAAAGAGCCACTGTCAGGTCCCATAAGTGTAAGCACGAGGTACAAAACCCAGCAGCCCTGAGCTGCTGATGCTGAAAAAGCCTATTGAATTCTTCAGGGCAGGATGCAAAGGGCATCAATCCAGCAGTGTCTGCAGAACAAGACCTGGCACTGTGTCAGAAGGAGGGGCCGTGCCAGGGAAGTTCTTGCAACAGGTTGAAAGTGCACCTATGATCACCGTAGGTGGATTAGCACCTATTTACTGATGGGGCAACTTCAGCCTGAATGTCCTGGTGCCCTACTGTGCTCTGAACATACAACTTCTTTGTATTGATCTGGTCCAAGGTGCATCTCAGAACAGCTCATCCCAAGCACCCAGGCAGTAGCATGTCCCCCAGTAGGTAGCAGAGGTGTTTTTGGAGAAGTCTTCCCAGCTGTGGTCTGTGGGGGCCCTGAGTCAGCCTGCTCTGAACCCAGACGTCTGAGTCACGCTCCCGCTTCCCTGCTGGGCCAGGAGGGTTTGAATCAGATCACAACAGCGTGAATCAGGACTGGAACAAGTCCTTCTCCTGAGCATCAGGAGGCTCTGAATCAGGCTGTGAAACGGCCCTTCCTTCCCAGACACAGAGGGCCTGAATCAGGGTCTGAGCTGACACAGAGGACATTAACAGGGTGTGATAGCGAGTATCCCTGGCTGGCAGAGTGAGAAGGGAAAGACCCTAATTGTATGGCTTGATTAAAAACTGCCTGGATGCTCTTGTTCTCTGTCAGTTTGCTGTAATGTCACAGGCCATTTGAAGTGGAGACAAGAGGGAGGAATAGAAAGAGGAATATTCTTGAACAGTAATGATGATCACTTTGGAGAAAGGGCGCTAAATAGGACACTTTCAATCTCCTCACAGGGATGTCCTGATCCCAGAGAGCGCATCTGGTAGTCTTCAGCCCACTACAGAACCTCTTGCCTCTTTGCCTCTACGTTTAGTGCAAGGGAGCACAGTTTGTGCAGATTGTTATTTAGCTTTTGGGGATTCTTGCCTAGCGGTGGGAGCTCCTCTGCGCTGGGCAGAGCATGGTCACCTACCAGGAGAACTTCGAAAACCACCAAATCCAGATGAGCAGGAAAGGTGGCACCGTCCCTATTTTGCAGAAGGGAGATTGGCTTTGGATAAAGTCACCCAAGGGTGCAGTGTGGCCAGCACAGCTTCAGGCTCAACTTTTCTTACTGCTTTGGAAGCTTTATTTTGCTGATACGGACTTCCTCCCTCTCCATCAGGGAATAAGAGGTTCTTTCTTCAGCTTTACACTTTTTTGCACACATTCACTTTCATGCTTCGGTTCATTGACTTGTTAGTGATGGGAGTAATTAGAGTGGGCTGCACGTGCTTTTCTGTGCTCCTTATCTTCTTTATTATTCTCGTTGACACTAATAGTGATCTCTGGCTGGGATGGTGATGATTCATGTGACACTTATTGTCATCTGAGAACAGAGTTGACAAGACGCATTTTCTTCCAGCCAGCATCACCGTAGCATCTCTCAAACTTTGGTTGTATCTAAGAGCTGTTGCAGTGGAGTATTTCTGTAGCATGAGCCATCCAGGGAGCTGGTTTGTTGCAACAGAAGATGGAGGCAGAAGGAAAAATTTGGTAAAAGTGTGGGCCAGGTCCATCCGTATGTGCAGCTCTCTGGTTTCAGGGAGTGTATGGGACAGGACAACACGGCCAGCCAGTGTCTCACTGCTGACAGCTGATGACTGTGAGGCTTGAGTGGATCAGCCCAGATTGCCTTAATTTTTTCGCTCCACCTTGGCAGCTGCTAATGCAACAGCATGGGTGCCTGCTCCCAGCTTCCAGTGTCAAGGCAGAAGATGTCATATCGCATTTGGAGAAGGAGGACAGAGAACAGTGTTTCTTAGGGCCGCTTTAGTAGAAGGCATGTTATGGTTGGAGACAAGACTGACTAATAATCTGGCAGGAATGAAAGGATATTTTGAGCAATCTGTGTAACCTTCTGCTTCCTTTACTCTTTTCCTACAATATTCCCCCCTTCCATTACTTGCAGCTGTTGTATCACATATCTACTTCCGATCTGCTTTAGCACCCCTGGGAGTCCCTCTGCTGACTTGAGACAGTCAAGTCCCATTGGAAGGGACTTCTCCTCTAACTGTCTCTGTGGTTTGTAGGAGAATTGTCATGCTACGTTTGGGCCACCAGCGATGATCAGAGTACAAATAATGAATTAAAAATAAAATAATAATAACTAAATGGCATCTGCACCTACAGAGCTCAACACAGACCAAACTAGGCTGCTGAAACAAACCGAGCCCACCAAGCCATTTCAGGCTATTGCAATGAAGTGCAATCATAGAATCATAGAATTATTTAGGTTGGAAAAGACCTTTAAGATCATCGAGTCCAACCATAAACCTATCACTGCCAAGTCCACGACTAAACCATGTCCATTATGATCAGGAGTGAAAATCAGCTGTATTTTCCAATTCCCAAATTCTGGAACTCTTCCAGCTCCTAGTTTGGAGTGCCCAATTTACCCACAGGGAAGTATCCTGCTTGTCAAATAGTAGATGATTTCTAATTTGAATCTTTCCTAAAAGGTGTGTCTATAAGGAAAACATAATTCCATGAGCTTCATTTGCCTAGTTTTTCTCTACAGGTCAACTCAGAAACTCTTAGTAAGTTCTGAACACTTATTTTTGAGGGCTTACAGAGAAAGATAAGGCTAAAACTGGAGAAGATCCATCCTGCAGACTGGCATTAAATGTAACAGATATCTCCAGTATTCTACTGTATCAAGAAAATGTCATGATAAGGGGAACAAATGGAAACGCGTAGACACACACAGGATCCCAGGCAGAGATGGCAGGAAAGAAAACCACGTCTCATGGCTTTGTATGCTTAAGTGGACTTGAAATGCATGTGCATAAGGTAGATACAGTTTTTAGTTTCACTGGGCTAAAATGTACAAACTGGGATGCAATTAGTGTACTGATTATTGAAATGCCTCTGGGGTAAAACAGCTGTCACACAAGCCCATTCCACATAGCTGATGCCTTCTTACCGTGTCTAACAAGACACTGGTATTAAGCACGTGGAGCCACTGAAATACAAGGCTGAAGCCCACAAACACTTGCTATCGGCACAGCGTTTCTTACCCCCTTGCTGAGGTTGGGCAGCACCTTTCTGTGCCAGTTTTGGTTTGCATGCCAAGGACATGCAGCAGCACTTGGTCCCACGGCACGTGGCTGTGGGTGCTGCTGGGATGCTTACCTCTCTGAGCATGCATCCCCGACCCCAGGGAGCTGCTCTGGCTGCTCACTGGCCCAGAAGGGCTAGCTTCTGCTTCTGGTTTATGCCCCCAGTTCTCACCTAATGCCAGCTTTATGCCTTGTGATGTGCATCACGGTGGTGTTAAACGGCATGGAAACATCAGTTCAGGAGCTCAGGCCAGATGGGAGCGTGATGACCCATGTGCTGACTGTTGGGAGCTTCAGAGATGAGTGAGAGCACCCAGGGACAGAGTCACCTATACAAGCTCCATCACTGGCAGAACAAAATAAAACTGGTTTCCGCTATTTGTCCACTCATCAACCCTTTTCCACATCAGTTAAAGATTGTGCCAACAATGGAATTAATAACCTGTATTTAGGTTGCCATTTAAGGAGGCATTTGGTACCTCAATTTAATTAGCAAGTTACAACAGAAGGCAACTTCCCAGTCTGGACAATGCCTTTGAGTTTAACAGCAGCAGGCAACACTCAGGATGGATTTTTGCTTTTGTTTTATTTTGTTGTAATCCTGTAGTGTTGTCCAAGTGTTAAGTGCTGGTAAGAAGAATAATGTCTCTAGTTTCCAAAAGGATGGCTGGTGGGAGTGTGATGACATTTGTTTGCTTCCAAAGAATCCCGATAGAGGAGGGCTGGGAGAGCAGGAGGAGGAGCAGCACATCGCTTGCATCTCAGTGGCGTTTGCAGCTCTGACAAGAGTTACGGGTCTGGAGCCTTCGGGGTGTGGTGGTACTGCTGCTTGAGGCCAGGGGGAAATCCCCAGCAGGCCACACGTGGGGAGGGACGGGGCACCTGGCACGGGCTGTCGTGGTGGAGAGGACCAGCTCATCCCTGCTTCTGAAAGGGCAGCACCTCCAACTGTCGTGTGTCCACGGGGCTGCCAGCTGTGGCTGCGGCCACCCTGGTTTTGGTTCATTCTGATGTCTTGGCTTGCAGAGGGGCACAAGCAGTTAGTGTCTTGTCCTTGAAAATGCCCCCTTGTCCCTGCTTAGACACCTGTGCCTCTTGCCCACCACGTCGCCAAAGGATGTTCCCTGCCCAGCTCCTCCATCTGCCAAACCCGCTTTGGCTGGGAAGACCCCATCGCTCTGTGCCGCAGCTTCTGGGGGTCTGGTGGGGAGAGGCCCCAGGGTGAGCTCAGTGCTGAGCAGGACAAACACAAAGCTCAGCCCTCAGCAGGGACGCTGGCGTGCCGCTGCCGTACCGTGGGCTCTCCCTGGCCCCGTGGCCTGCCTGTGGGATGCTGTGGGGCCATGACATGCCAGCCAGCGCCGGACCCTCCTGGGTGCCCGGGGTGGGGACCAGCTGCAGGCACCCAAACTGTCCTCAGGGAGGGACGTCCTGGAGATGTGAGCCCGGCCTGGAGAGGAGACTCAGCTTGCCCAGGGGAGCACCAGCTGCTCATGTACGTAGCTCTCCCCTCTCTTCTTTCACAACCCCCGTGCTTTGGGAGGGAGAGCGCCTCTGCTAATGGCAAGCTGACAAGTGAATCAGTGCATACGTGCAATCAGCGGTGCCGGAGGAAGGAAACAAGGATTTATCCTCCCCCTGTTGTTTTAGACAATGCTTCCGCTTGCAGCCTGAGCTCCAGTTAAGGACGATTATTGATTGCTTCTCTGGTTTACTACTGGCTGCCCAGGGAGCAAATAACAACATTTAAAAAGAACAGGCTGAAATATGGCAAGACAGGAGTTGACAGGCAGTGATTAAGCAGCTCCCTGATCTGGAGGAGGGTAAGAAACAAATGACAATATATATAGATGTATGACGGCTAATATAGCAGGGGAGAAAATTAACTCATTGCAGGAAGGTGGAAGATCTTTCAGCTACTCTTGCTCCTGTCTGATGATTAAGCTGCTAAACTAAAGGTTGCCAGCGGGAGGGATGATCCCACACACATTTTTAAAAACACTGCTGCAGAGCACTGTGTTTCCCTGTTCCTGCAGCACCCGCAGAAATGAGTGGCTAATTAAAAGGCTGCTGAAGTCAATGGGAGGGTTTCCACTGACGTCCATGGGTTTAGATCTGATCCCTAAATCCTGGGCATGGTTTCATTGAGAAAAACACTTAATACATGGCAGCCTTCGAAACTGCTCCCCAAATTACTGTCCTGATGAATTCCAGCAACTTCTGGGTGCCACAACAGCACCTTGGATCACGGACATGCAGTTTCACATTGTAGATATTTATATTATATTGCCCATCTCAAGAGTTTAAGGGATTAAAGCCATATTTTCCTCCCGTCTCACCCTGATCCTGAACTGACATGCTTAGGCTAGATTGGAGGGTCCACCCAATGGTGTTCTGCAGAGCATTTTGCTAAATGAGTCATTTGTGCTTAATGGTTCATTCCTTAATAGTTAGTACAAATAACTTTTTAGATGGAAAGAGTCTACCTGCTGTTCTGCACGGTACCTTGTGCTACCACTGTGTCACCTTAATCACATATGCCTGGTGGTGCAGGTGCTTTTATCTGCTGATAAGAAGTATTTGTATAAGGCAGATCGATTTTTTTTTTATGTATGTATAGGATGTAAGAGGAAATAGGCTCCTAGAAAATCGTGACAGAAAACTGAAGAGATACTGTAGTTCCTGTGACGGCCCCCATCGGCCTTTAATCTCTCTCATCACCGGTATTACCATTTGCAGTGGGGTTGAAAGGCATTTCAAAGAGCTTGGGTGGTAAAAGTGATGACTGCAAGCTCGGAGTCCACGGCTGAAGGTTACACGCTGAGGTGGGGCCAGCAATGGCAGGTCTGACAAACAGGTTGAAAGTCAGGTGCTCACCTTGCCATTTCTTTGCTAGACAAGAATTCAAAAGCCTTTGAAGGTCAATGGTAGAGTTTTCTAGTAGGCTGAAGGGAAAGGCCTGTCTGCAAACAAAGTTTTCACCAAATGCAATGTTACTATAGAATCAAAGTTCTCTTTGTCTAACAAACAAGGACAACAGGTTTATAAAGATCTTATCACTGCTAGGATACCACTGTTGCTCTGCAAAAGCACACAGCAGAGTGCCTGAGAGCACAGGAGTGACATTATATCACATTAAAACCTGTAATTAAAAGAACAGTTCTTGCTTGGAAAAAAATAAACAGAGAATGCCAATTCTTCAATTTTTGCAGGCAGGCAGAATTCAAAGAGACATCGTGCAGGTGTAGGAAGGTGTCCATGTTACACGATGCTGAGCTGGACCTTAAAAGGAGAAACTGGAGAGAAAGCCCAGCAAAGGTGCTGTGTTAGTTGAGTCCTCTGGCTATGATTTTCAGGGGTCCCATGGGACTTTTCACTGGTAGTGCAAGCTGGTTTGACTTTCATCTCTGGGTGTTTTCCTTTTTTCTCATTAAAATTAACTTTCCCTGCTGATATTTCCTCCTAGGTGCCATTTGGTGAGTTGTTGGACTTCCCTCGGGGAGGGGTAGCTGCAAGGCTCTGTAACATGGACTTTGGAGGAAGGTGGGAGGAAAAAAAGTTGCAAATTTGGAAAGATGCAAAAGACACATTTAAAGCTGTTATTTAAATATGAAATGGCAAGCTTTTAAAAACAAAGCGTTTTTATGAATAAGAGAAGCTCACTGAGACTTCTTAAACAGTGCCAGCTGATGCAGGTGAGAGGAGCAGGGGATGCTCGAGGCTGCACCACACTCCTCCCTCTTTAATCTGCGCTGCCACAAGATCATCTGGCTTCCAGCCAGTGTGTGTTACAGCTGAGCTTGGCTGTGGTAACTCTGCTCCAGAGACCTCCAAACACTTTGCTTTCATATTGCTGAAAGGATGAAGAGTATATAGCGCATATTTTGTGTAGAGATAGGGCTGAGTTATATTGGATCATTCCCTGGCTTTTGGAAATATAAATCGTAGGCCTGAACTATGTAATTTATGACAGATCTTTGTTTCAATGTACATAGGCATTCTAAAAGACATTAATTTACTGAATAAACTGCTAATATGCTGACTTTATAAAGCACCCTTCACTTTTTGCTTTCTGCCTATAATCGATCATAGTGTCCATACAGCCTTTGTAGAGTAGAAACTAATATTATAAACAAGCATATTAGAAGGCTTAATATCAATAATAAATGGATAGCAGAATGCTAAGGGCAGAGCCAGCAGCAGCACCCAGCCCCATGCTGACTGACTGCGGAGTCCTTGCCCGTGGTAGTGCCGTGCTGGGCCTGAGTGACCCATCCAAGGTCAACCACAGAGACCTGTTTGGCAGCCTCAAGCAGGGACACTGGCCCCGCTCCATCAGCTGAAGCTTTTCTGTACAGTTAATCACAGTTTCCTTGAGTTCTTTGTTTTGACTTTGTGAGAAACTGCCTCTGCAGCCGGAGGGGTTCATTCCCCAAAGGGGAAGCAGCCTCCCTGCCCATGCCCTCCCCAAATTGGCACTGGCGTTCCTGGGGTTTAGCATTTCCTCAGCAACAGGTCTAACTGGGAGCAGGAGGACTGGCAGAGAAGTGGAAAGACTGATTTCAGCAAGGAACATGGAAAAAGCCTTCCCAGTTCTGGGGCTTGAGTTCCTGAAGTTGCCTCCTCCCTCCTTGCTTGCTCCTGGTGAGACAGATGGGGAGAGAACATGGTTCCTCCAGCGGAATAACATCAGTCCCCTGCAGTGTCCCAAGAGGTGACAGGGATGCATAGGCACAGCGTGTGTGCGCGCCTCCTGCTCTTGCGGCTCGCGGCAGCATTGCTGCTGGGGGACCTCCGCCTCGGGGAGGAATTTTCTGTTGCTGCCCAGCCTTTGCTTTGCAAGTGCGTATAGATGACGAGGTGCGATTATTTGTGGTGAAGGTACAACTACTTCATTTCCCCCAAATAAAACCTTTAATGCAAAAAAAACCCCATCCGTAACTAATGTCTGAACTCACAGCATGTGACGCAGGCAGGTAAAGCTATAAAGGTGATTAAGGAGATAAAGCGAAGGCTGTTGACTGCATTGCCTTCACACATGCCGAAGTGCCAACATGCCTTTCAGGGCATAAACCGACCTAACCTGTGCCTACCAAGATGTGCAAAGCCGTGCGATGGGAAAGTCGTCCCCATGGTGCCGCTGCCACGCGAGCACCTTGCACCATTCCTGCTCTCGGGTGTCAACCCCAACGCCACCATGCCGCCGGAGAGCCGCCTGAGAAAGGGGAAAAGATTTAAACTGGCACATTAAAAGGAGACCAAAATGAAATGTTGTGGGTGCAATTTGAATAAATGCTTCAGAGCTGCTAGAGCTTGCGCTCAAAAATAGCATGGGGGAGGGGGTTTTAAGCCCTGTGCTCTATTTCCAAGTGGCTCTTCGGATAAATTGACACAAATTCCAGAGAGATTTGAACACAAGGATGAGTATCCAGAGCCTCTGCTCAGCCTGTGCACAGGCTTTAACCATGTCATGGAAAAAGCCTGATTTCAGTTCCATGGGGCAGGGACAGGAATTTGGGAAGGGAGCGTGCTTATAATGTACATGTTTGCACAAGGTTTATTAGGATTACTTTTAGGAGTATTTATTGTACCTGGCCAAAAGGGTATGATGCAACACAAGCTCCTTTCAAATAAAAGACTATGTAGTTTTGTGAGAAATGACAGAATAAACATGTACCTAGTGAAAGGCTCAGGAATAGGGTTAATTTTTGTTTTAACTTCAGCTTGATTCCCCTGTTAAAGAAATAAATCTGCTGTTAAAGCTCCATTCGCAGAGAAGTGTGGTCTTTTATTGAAACCGACTTTAAGCTGCATTGTGGGGAAAGAGCCTCTGGGACTTCCCAAATGCTTCATTTTTTGGGAGGTGGTTGTGGGGGAAGAGCTATGGAAGTGAAACAGATGTTACTAGGCTTCAGTTCATTCCTGCTTACTTTCCCCTGCTACTGTACTACAGTGCAAAGCTGCTCTGCTCTGACCCGTGGGGAGGGCACGAAGCTTTGCTGCGCAGGTTTGCTCCAGGTGCTGAAGAGGTAAAAGAGGAATTTGTCCTTCCGTTGGCGAAAGCCACCGCTTATGCTGTCACTCCCATGGCAGCACAGTTCCCTATCGGTAGTTAAGCTGAACCGAAATTCCTGCAAGGCTGTGCCAACACCCACAGCTTGTGCTGCTGCGGAGCTCAGCCCGGTGCTCCCCGGGTGCCGGCGGCCGGCTCCGGCTGCGGTTACACGGCAGTAAATCCCAGCAGCTGGGGCAGTGCCAGCACTGCACTGTGAAACTCAGGCTCCAGCACGGGGACATTCTTCAGATGTTTTTGAAGCTGTCTTGCCTCTTTCATCTGTATTTCAAAGATAATGAGTGAAATGCATTTCTGATGCCATTGGTTTAGATTTCCTCATTAACTGTAATTGCACTGGGCATGAGAGCTGGGGTTCCGTGCAGAGACACGGCAGCCTCCTGCTCTTGCACGGCAAGGAAGGCCTTAGGTGGCGATGATAAGGGGAAATCATTAGAGCAGTGTCATGTATGGGTATCCCCTGAGTGAAGGTGAAACAGTCTGGGACATTAATCAGATCAGCTCAAAGAGCAGAGCCTGTCTGGCCCTATCAGCCCTGACTGGCAGCTTGATAAGCTCAGTGCCAGTGAATTCAACTGAGAGACCTCCCATAAAACCAGTCCTGGTGGGATCAGGAGGGCACCCTGACTGCGTGTGACTAACCAAACAGGAATGCAAAAACACCTCTTTAATGCACGTGGGATTTAACAATGTCACCTTATGCATGATGGGTCTAATTCCAGAGAGACCTTTCCAAGCCTGTCTACATCGCCCCATCAAACGCCAAAACTGGAAAGGCAGCATCCTTCTCTGGGACCAGCACTGAACCCACTTCTCCAGCGCATTTTTTAGGAGCATGACTGTCAGTGGCAGTTGCTGGATGGGGCTTGAATTCTGGGGACATTCCAGTTCCCTCCTTGCGTGAACGCCACTATCGCAGGCAGACAGCTGCTTTTACCTCTTCTCCGAAATTCAGTGAATTTTGGACCCCATTCAAGACAGAGCAAATCAACTGGGGACTTTCCATTGTTTGCCGTGAGCTTCAGAGCAGCTGTTATTGTTCTATATCATCTGTTGGAACGTTTCTGATCGAGTTATTGTTGTCTCCCAAGGAAACTTTTAGAAGACTTTCAGAATGAAGAAGCCTTTGCATATTGGCAAAGCGATTTTTTGGTTTCATTCCCAGGGCGATAGTCAGAGTTTTTCCTTTTTACTGACGTCATGGCTTTTGGATGTGCTCAGACTAACTCGTGGGTGAATTCAATATTTGTCTTTGTAGGTTCTGCTACGTTTTCCTTTTTACCCTGCGGTGGTTTATGGCCACTAGTTCTTACAGAACCATGCTTAATTTCCACAAGAGAGTGAACTGGATTCAGAAAAAGGTCTTTATTCTTGAAATGTTCAAAAGAAAAAAAATAAATTAATTGCTGTTGCTTAATATCCCAACGTCTTTGTTGTTTTTTTTTTCTTTTGCAAAGACTTCTCACACATATCTCCATCTGTAGCCATTTTTCTGGTGCGTCTGGGTTTTGTCTCTCTCTTCGTGTGGGAACACTGATGGGCATTGTCAGCTTTTTCCAAAGCTGTGGACTTAGAGATCCAGAAATCTACTAATTAGTTCATGTTTAATCTGCATGATCTGCAAGAGCAGTTCTGGAGTCTTGTAGATTTGTTCCAGCACAGTCAAATTATGCTGATTAGATTGGTAAAAAGCCAAAAAAACCCCTCCATAAATAGCAATTATTTTAAATAACTTCCAAGCGCATAAAGGCTGATTTTAGTCTGGGCTGTTGAAAAATTTCATGCAAATTGTAGTGTGTGTTTATTACATTTTTTTTTTCCCAAATGAAGTGGAAGAGTTGGATTTATTAGTAGTTGGAAAAAAGTTGAAATGCCATGGGCAGCTGTGATCAGGAGCTGAGAAACAGCCACTCCTGCAGCTGTGCGGTGCTTTGCAGGGGAGAGCACCATAGCCAGCATTTGTTGCGTCACCTGTTCCCAAGGCAGAGAGCTGCCTCTTAAAACTCCTAATGCCTGTAAACCAAACCGCTCCTGTTGAACTGTGCCATCTCCCACGGTCACTCGAGCTGCCTGGTGGGGAACAGGGCTGCTCCCCGCTGCAGCCACCCGCTTGCAGCCCAAACCCTGGTGCAGGTAAATGGGCTGAGAGGTGCAGTCACAGGACAACGAGGGTTGTCCAGCTCCCCATCAGTTAGTGCAACCAAAGGTGCTACTCGGCAGTGCCCTTCCTGGCGCTGCAGTGGTTGCTGTCCTCATTTTTGGGGTGGAATGGAGTTTAAACAAGGAATTTAAAAGGCTCACTCTTTGGTTCATCACAAATTCAGGCATAGGAGCCAGGAGGTTTAGCTCCCCAGGGTACGCTGCAGGTAGGAGGCTTCTTCCATTGTCGGTCTTACAGGACTGCTGCACTTGCTAAACAGCAACACGCATACTCAGGGGATAAATACAGGGTAGAAAACAAATCAAGTATAATTTGAATGTTTATGGACACAGCTGAGCAAGCCCCCTGCTTTTCAAAGGTTTTCAAATGTTTAGGAAACAAAGTCGTAATGTAAACCTCCCATCTTACAAGTGGGCAAATGTGCTGTTAAGAACCCAATATAAATCTTATTACTGTGGTTGAAAACACAACTAGAACTTGACTCTGACTTGCAGCAAGCAGCCATTACACATTTTGGGAAGTGTCACGGAGCTTTAGACCATCATTGCCAGGACACTACAGAGGGACCTTGGAGTAAATGGGCATGAGCTCCTAGATTAGCTCCATTTAGTCACGCTCTGCTAGGAGGTTTAAAACAGCTCCTGTGAAAAGGAACGAGCTTGTCCTTCCCTCAGAGAGGATGACGGTGCTCCTCTCGGCAGTGTGCCACTCAGCCTGGAGCAGCCGCCGCTGTGAGCTGCTGCTGAGCGCTGAGCTTCACTCTGTGCTGCAGCCCCGACACCTGGTACCCAACAACCATCGGCTCACGCTTCCCAATAGGGTTGCCCCCCTTCCCCTCACCCTGGTAGCCTTTTGCATTTATCTACACTGAGTTTCACCTGCACTTTAATGCCTAGTCAATCATTCATAAGAAAGACTCATCCGTAAGGTCTTTCTATAGTTCTTTACAACCTGTCCCCATCCTTACTGCCCTAAATAACTTTGTGCCATCAGCAGACCGCCTCAGCTAACTGCTCAGCCCTTTTCCCAGGTCATTTATAACGATGCTGAGCTGCACAGGTACCAGCACGGATGCTGGGATGCCACTCATGACCTCCATGCTCCGGCGAGACCCAACTAGGACCTCTACCCTCCGTTCCTTATCCCTGAACTCATTACTTAGCCTTATTTATCCTACAACTAATGGCTTCAGAAAGTGCCTTAATTCTATTAGATTCCCTGGCTTTTTGCATGGGTGGCTCTGCAGCCTTGCTCATGGTCTTTTAATATTATTTTGGGGTACATAATTGAATTCAACCACTCTTAGGTGCTCTGTAACGAAGTGGGGCAGGGTGAAAAGAAACCGCTGGCTGCGCGGCGTTTTGAGCAATTAGCAGCCTATGTGGTATTTCTGCTTTGTTGATTTTTACTCGAGGAAATCAAACGCTGGCTGGTTATTCCGTAAAGTGCAACAAAATGTGACTGTCTGCTGCTAGGGTGACTGCATTGGATCCAGACTATCCAAAACCAGTGCCACATTTCATCTGGTGGGGGAAAAGCACAGGATCTATCTATAGTCACTGATTGTTCTAATTCACAGAGAATTTGGGGGTTTTTTTCAGCTCTGATAAAAACAATGCAGTGCATAAGCCTCTTTGAGTCATCCTCTCTGCTATAAGATCAACCATAAACAGCTGATTTCTGTGAGGCAGATGTATTTATAGGCTTGGGTTAGAATATAGATTTAAAAATGCCACTTTTCTGCTTCAAAGAGATCGATTTACATTTTTAATTTGTATAAAATTAATCCAGCTAATTAATGAAAATGGCTACAGAGTAAAATGAATTAAAGTTTCAGAAAATCATTAAGCATTGATATGGCTGTATGCTCTGATTTGGTAATGAGTCGTGACATGGTGAACATATCTAACAATATTTGCATCCAGGTACTGTAAGAACTTGCTGCCATGTGAGAGCAGGAACAGCTTTGCTCTGGAGGGGATTCTTGCTTAGCATTAGGAGAGCACTGTTATTTAGGAAAGAGCTGTAACCCTTCAGCAGAGGGAAGATCTGGGATGTCAGGTCCTGTTTTCCATCCCGCCACTGACTTGCACAGTCCCCTTATGCATCAGCCTTTAAAATGAGCATGGTGCTGTACAATTCCCAAAGAAGTCTATGCAACCAGCGCCTAGGGCATCAAGGCAGTTGTGCTGAAATCCCACTGAAATAAATGAGTAAGGAAAGTCAGTAGGAGCTGAGGCATGAAATCCCTTTACCTTCTTTGAGAAATCTGCTTTTTCTTCAGGCAGCCAGCAGCTCCCTAACATGGAGGTACCACCATGCTCTCATAACAGCAACAGGTACTTCCATCTCCTTCCACAACCATTTCACAAACCCCTTCCCCCTCCCTGAGTAAATGTTTGCAGGTTCAAAATCAAACTGCATGAGAAATGAGGAACTGTTTCCTTACAAAGTAGAAATCACGTCTCACACGGAGATCTATCATGTGGAAGAATTGCATTTTCTTCTCCTAAGGAGGCATGTTGCACCTTGACTCTTATAATACACCTCCATCAGGAGTGGTTCAGAAGGAGCTGGCAAATGCAAAGGTGCTTGCTCAGTCTGAAGGAAACACTGAGCTGTGCGTATTCCCTTGGAGGCAGAAGATGCTCTGAAGGATAATGCACAAGACCCAGCGCTATTCCTGAGGTCAGGTGAACTAGCTGACGCGCTGCGCGGACGTGCAGCGGTCACACCACATCTGTTTTGCCCACATTTTGCTCAGCTGGTGAGCTCTTCTGGACAGGCTCTATGTGCAGTGTTTAGCCCACCTGGGCCTCTTGGTGTTGCTATAATGCTAGCAATGCATAGGGGTTGGATGTAATGCTAGCAACCCGTTGAGGGGAGATACAGTCCCATTTATAGTCTGTGTAAGAAACTTTAAGGAGTCCAGTGCTGCTGTCCTTGCTCTGACATGTGTCCACAGGCTGGTAATCAGCCGTAACCACGTGAATATCTGCTCTCTCCACTGAAAAAGGGCAATTTTGTCTCTCTTTAAAGTGCTGCTAAGATCAATGAAGAAAAGTTGACAATGAAGGATCCTCCTGGGAGCACTGGATGGTAAAAACTGGAAGTCAATCTCCTGTCCGGGAAAATTTGTGTGCTGGGGGATATATATTCCACTCAAGTATTACCCATTTTCTTAAATGTTTCCACCTTATCTGAAAGAGGACACAAAAACACATCAAGAGAACATGCAGAAACTGCAACTGGTTTCTTAGTTAAACCTGATTTTTCAACACAGGCAATCAAATCTCTTTCTTGTTCCATGCTCTTGACCAGTAATGTATTGAAGCAGGTGATTCTTTTCTGTATTATATATGTAAGTACATTGTATATTTTGCTAAGATAATTTAGACCATACTGCAACTCTTGTAACAGTGTGACATGACATATGTGTAACCCAACAGACTGAGCTGACTTGCAGATGCTTTAAAAACCTCTTTTCCTCTCCCTTCCTCCTTTCCACTCCATCAGTTGTAGATCCCAGCCTACACGCCTTGTTAAAACAGCCTGACTGAACACACAACCTCACTAATGAGCATTTCTGATCCGTGGCTTTCAAGGGGAGTAGCTGGAACCTTCTGGGGAATTGCCTCTTCATTGCAAAAGGCCAGGAAAGGAGGAGCCTTCTCCCAGAAATCATTCTCTACCTTACTACTGCTTCTTCCACTTCTTCCTCCGAGCAGATTTGGTTCTCATATCCAGCTGATGTCTAGGAATAGGTGGCTTTTGATTTTTTTTTTTTTAATTATGCTAAATAGTGCTTTACAGACAATTTCTAAGGGCACGGGGGACCAATGTAAAAAGTACCGCAGAGCCTACAATCTCATCATCTTCCTCACCCCTCAAGTGGAGTAAAATAACTTCCAGCTCAGAACGTTTTGGCATCACAAACTTTCATCCCACATGCCCAGGGACCAGCCATGCCAAGTCCCAGACACCTGCATTAGGGGTAACTACTGCTAACACACTTTTGACTCAAGGAAGGCAAGGGGACTACTGCCCCCCCAAAGCAACAGAAGAGAGAGGAAAGTCCCACTGTAGACTTCCCCTTCCTGCATGGAGCTTAATACAAAGGGAGGTTGCTAAAGCACCAGTTTCTCCTAGCTGACTAGAACTCGTCATGCACATGGGCTTCATGCTGAATCAGTATCAGCGCTATCGGAAAAAGATGGAAAAAGCTCCTTCCTCTACGTACATAGCTTTGACTGCTCAGCCAGCACCTCTGGGAACAGTAGCTCTGAATTCACTCAGTCCTGGTCTCTGACATTTCCTGCAGCTATCTGGACCCTTGGGGAGAGCTTCTCCACAGCTCCACTGGAACCATTAATGCAAATCACCCTCTTAAGAACTGTAAAGGAATAAGATATTTAGCATCAACCCACTCAGCCCCCCACCGAAATAACTTCAGGCTGAGGTCTTCCGCAGCTTGAATGATGCTGTGCTGTTTCCATGGCAGCACACCACTTTCCGCAGCGTGCCGGGGGTCAGGAGCAGTCAGGCGGCTTCTCACCACAGCACCTCGCAGCAGCCGCAGCCGTACCTGCAGGGCCTCTGCAGCTGCATGGCCTGATGGGGTGGCAAAAAATAGCCCTTCTCCCCACCTTGTGGGCCAGTAAAGAGAAGAGGAAAACGCCTGCCTTTGCCAAAAACCTGGCTGTGCAATCTGAGTCGCTTCGGAGTGCCAAGAAGGGCTGGTGCACGCTAGCAGTACGTCTGTTAGCTTTGGGTTTGAGGGCAGAAGGGGGGAGACGATGGGAAGGGACCAGCCCACGGCAAGGGAAGCCCAGTTGTGGGGGATCTACCTTAGCAGCCAGGTAGAAACATGCAGGTACGGTGAGATGCCCCACAGGCCAGTGTTCCCAGCTGGCTTCTGCATTTATTTCTATCAGCGTATCAGCCAGCTAACCTCAGAGTTCAAAGCTGTTGCCCTCCGGCAGAGGAGAACAGCATGTCCTGAACAGCCTACAAAAGGACACAGGGCGAGATATGCAGGTAAAGGGCTGGATACCAGTGTGGAGGATTATTTTTGTTTGACTATTTAATTCAAGGTTTATTTGTTCCCTGTGTTGATACTGATGCAGATTCATTCCAGTTCAGAAGCCGTCACGTAGGGAGAAAGGAAATAACACAATCTGGCTCCCCTCTTTTGGCATCTGAACAACACAGTTCCTCAGGAGCACTCGAGAGGCCAGCAGCATGTAAACGCTTTCCCTCATGGTGACACAGACAGAACTTTCTGGTGCTAGAGTAACCCCCTTCCTCCCTTTGACTAGTCACAGCTGCACGTACCTTTGGTGTAACATCATGGTTTTACAGTGCTGACTCTCCCACTTTGCTCTTATTGTGCCTCTCTCATATCTGCGCAAGCAGAAGCTGAGACAGAGCCTGGCAACGGCTTCCGAGAGCCCAGCCATTTCTCAACCCTCCTTTTCTGAGCCTGCACTGCTCCCACTGGCATCAGAGATGAGCTGGGAGCACCGAACACCACTGAACCGCAGCCCAGGAGGGCACAGTTTTCTCCAGTCTCTGTCCAGAAGGAACCTGGTAAGGCACGAACACGTGGGTTGCCCAGTGCACTCGCCCACCTAAATGATGCAGACTCTGCTGGGATGCGCGCTAGTATTTACAAGCAGGTCTAGGCTCACTGCATCTCTGGACCCCTGTCCTTTCTAGGTCACCATGACTTCCGCAATCATTCCATTCACCAGGACTAATGGAGCACAGATGTACTCTCGAGGGAGCGAGTGTGAACCAGAACCCTCATCTCTGGAACGCTTCCCAGGAAGAACCATCTCCTCACCATCACGTATCCCAAAGTACCTAAGGAGAAGACAGAGCGAGAAATTAAGCAGAAGAGTGAGTTCCTAGCATTTTTGCTACTTTATCCCTTTAAGGTTTTCAAGCAGGATTTATGATCACATCTTCTTCAGAGGAAAACAGTGTTGTGCTAACAGGTAAGCAGGAAACAACCACAGCGAGATACACATCTGTAATGCTTTAATTAAAGCACAGGTAAACAGCGAACAGCAGCAGACTTCTCAAGTATTTCACAAGCCTCATCTTAGTCATTAGCGTTTGCCTTGCAGGTTGCAAGGTGTCTAAGATTGCTCTCTGTGCCAGTTTGTAGGGCATGGAGCACAATGGGACAAGCTGAACCTGGCTGTCGAGCAGAGCTGTGTACTGGTCCTTGTACTGAGGGATCCAAGTGAACAGCAGCAATGAAAATGTGCAGCCTGCCAACGTGTGACCAAACTGTGTCAGGGCAGGAGGAAGAGGTGTTTCATTCCAGACTGAAGACTAAAATGTATTAAAAAAAGAAAGGAGTCTTTGAAAGCATGGCCTCGGCAGATTCCCCCAGTGCGGCAGGAAAAGACCCACGTTTCTGATTTATCACTTTTGGCAGGGAATGTAGCCAGAACGTAAAACATGGGTGATTATAAGCAGAATTAAACAGTGGGGGGTTCTGACAGTACAGTACCGTCCACGCTGGACAGTGTGGGATATCCTCCTTGTGACCCGGACAACAAAGCAACAGCAGGAAGCGATGTGGTGCTGCTGGCCACGGCTGTGACTGGCAACAAAAACACAGAAGCCTTTTTAATATTGCAAAGACAGAAATGAAATCCTTCTCCTCTTACGCAATGCTTGCCCTTCCTCAGCAGGGATCAAATCAATATGGGACCGTGGAAAGTCAATGGTTTATTTCAAGGCGTTTTGAATTGGGCTTTGTAGGCAAAAAGGCATCAGTCTTGTTCCAAGCTCCATGAAGACACATCGGTATTTCCATTCCACATCTATTTGTAGGACAGAAACATGACTTTGCTCCCTTCAATCCTGTTTAAATGTTACACTATTTTAAAGTAAAGTCTGTCAGGAAAAAAGAATCAAGTCTAGGGCTGGAATTATGCTTGGTGAAGATTAGGGATCCTACTTGTTAGTGAATGAGAATCACCTTGAAGGAAGTTAAGAACAACCTTGTAGCATTAACGTTGTATTTCCCCATCCTTTCTTCTGGTTTATGTTAATACTTAGCCTTACTTCTATGGTGGTGGTTTAAGCACACAAACATGTGCATATGCATACACATGCAAGCATGTCATTATAATACAGCTACCAAACCATATAAACAGTGTTAACAGTTTACTGCATGCCTTTCTCGAAGACGTTAACAGCAGTAGAAAGAGAACTTTCACATAATTTCTGGAGAAATGCTACAGTTGTAGGCCAACTTACATAACTGACTTAGTTCAACAGAATTGCTTTCTGCCTTTAATCTGCTCAACAGTTTATCTTTGCTGTCATGATCGGTTGAGCTTTCTTTAAACCGTTATGGATTAGCGTTCTGCTATAACACGTTAAAAGCTTAGCTTTGTTTATTTTTGTCAAGAATGGGGGAGGGATATCAGGTTCAAATGTTCAGGCAGCAGTTTATGAATGGTTATTTTTCTTACACGGCAATCAATATATTCAGGTACCAATGGAAGGCACAGCTAAATGCTTCGAGTGGCTAGAATAAAAACATTTCTGCATTTACTATTAAAAAAAAGGAAAGAAAGGAGGAACGTCATAAATTTGCATAATTATTTTAATCTGTAAATACAAAATTTAATCCAGCATTCAAATAGTTCATCACATCCCTCAGCTTTGCATGGAAGACTGCAGACTAAATGGTCTGAAAACTTAATTAATAAAGCTGATTGAGGATTTTACTGAGTTTGCATTGTTGTTGCAATTTGGAGACAGAAATCCTGCCAAAAGCAACCTCTCATTCAACTGCAGGAAGATAGTACACCGTAATGCACATAAAACACCAAACAAACGGAACCTCAGCCACGCCGCTTACAAAGAGGTGTTCAGATAATATTAACCAGCTGTTCAGTGAATTTTCACAGTGGATTCATCAACTGTGAAAGTGGATGATCTATTAGAAGACCACAGTATGAATCCACATCCAAATTTCTACTATAAATTGATGAGCACAATATACCATTTTAAACCAAGTCCAACAATTAGCACACTTCTTTGACCTTTGTGTAATCTGATTCGCAGATGCCAGCCTGAAATGAAGTGAGAGGTTGTGTTCCTGAGCACTGCCAATAATCCTCTGTGCAGCCGCACACCATTCCAAGGAAACTAACTAATTCTGTGACCAGTTGTGCTGACAACCCTATGACCTCGCAACTTTCGTATCTAAAATGAAGCAAGTAGGCACTTTCACATTCCTAAGTGCAACACAGACACTACAGAAGTTAAAAAAAAAAAAAAGTGTCTAGTGGTGCTAGAAATAAACAAAACATAAACCTGGGAAAGTAATTCAGAAAAGAGGAGGAAAAAATCCAACTTATTTGCAATTAGTGTGCTGTTTGTTTTGCTTTCTTATCGGGAGCGATCTTTATTCTGCACATTCCAGTAAATGGCCATTTGCTATTAATTTATCTTCTTTCTGACGGCAAGTAGAGCACCATTCCAGAGTTTCAACATTCCCTTGATGCTGCTCTGGTTAATGCTTGTGTGCTATTTAAACAAAGCATATTCCAACCAAAGCTGACTATATATGGAATTCCCTGACAAGTAAAAATTTGGATGCCCTACAAAAAAGAACCATGAAAACAGAATACACACAAAAACACACAAAACACTCCAAACTGCACAAACTCAACATGTACTAGAACAGGCTCTTGGTGGCAAAGGTCAGGTATCCAGTGTGACCGACCATCTCCCTGAGTGGCACGCCGCTTTTAAACTGCACAGTTCCTTGCTGCACATTAGCGCACAGACTACCTTGGTTTGATGGGTTGCTGCTGTCAAAGCCAGTGCTAGAATTATCCTCAGCTGCTTTTCCAAGGTCAGGGATTTGCAAGCTAATTGTCCTTACATTGTACACTCGGAGCAGAATTTCCAAGGTGTTAATCTCTGTAAAACCGTATTCTTCCATCGCTAGGCAGGTTCTTTGGACTTGTTCAATGCAGGGGGAGAATGAGCAGATGCGGCCACCTGCAAAATGAGACAGGTAGTGGAAAAAAGAGCAAAGACCAAAATGAACCACTTTTTATCTTTTTTCAAATTCTTCCATATGCACATAGGATTACTATTATACAAAGTGAAAACATTCTTCAAGAAAATCTCGAGGCAACTATGCATGTTTAAAGTGCACAAAATCAAACACGGATGACTCTACATGATGCTTCAGACCCTTTAAAAATTGCAACAGTAAATTCATTCATCTTCCAAATCCAGTGTTGCCCACCACATTTGCTCATGATAAAACCGTTAAAGTTGATCCCTTTAGAGCAGTGACTCTTTTGGAATCGTTATCCACTATTCTGGACTGAGGCACCACACTGAAGTTGGCACCTACACAAAGCCAGAAGTCATTCTGCACACATTGTACAGAGTTGCCTTCATTAGAATATAAGCGTGCATGCACACACACTCTGACAAAAGCGGCTGTGTTTATTTGAGAACGATGGTATGCGTGTACAGAATAAAGTAATCTCTCCAGGCCATAGATGGAGTGCTGTTAAGGCTCTACCCTTTTAGTCAAGCTGACTAGCATGTCTCCTGAGCATTAAAGTTTACTGGATATCACATTGAACAGTTTTACAGCAAATGCTTCAAAACTCTAGGATAGGACTCTTAAGTCATCAACTAACACTTGTCTCCTTGTCTCTCCACAGTTCAGATTTTTGATTCTAAATATAGAGTATTAATAGGCCCCCTACAACTTTCTGCATGCTACAATGTCACCTTAACAGCTGAGAATAGATGATTCAGATTTACTCTGAAAAGCCATAGCCAAATCAGATCAAAGAATTATAAGGACACTGTCTGCCATAAAGCCAGGGCATGTGCTTTCACCCAGGACACAGTGTCCCACAAGGCAACTGCCCTTCCTGAAAAGCTTTTGTGCTGGGGGAAGGAACACTGGGCAATGCAGCTTCAGCTATTGTTTTACTTACTACAATTAGATGAAAATGCTTGCTGACCTGATTTGCATTCCTTCCCAGCCCTCTCCCAGGCTCATCCAGTCAAGACTTCCAACACCAGTTGTCTAAGTAGTTAAAGAACCGGTGCAAGTGAGAGCAAAGCATCCTGCTAAAAATAGAGGCTGTGCTGGGACTACGTGAAGCCTGCTTTATCTCAAACTCCCCTTTTTTCCTTTTTCGTTTCTAAAGTCACATCTCTAAAAAAAGAAAGCATCAGGTCTGAAAGCGTCACTGTAGCACTCTAGTTACTGTGCAGCAATGATGGGCTGGGTACTGACTGGGGAAGAACACTTTCCACGACTGCTAATCCACTATACACTAAGTAGGATTTAATTTTAGTCCTGAAATAAAGTCTCCACAGCCAGGGGTTCTTATCATGCATCTTCAGAACAAAGTACCCTGGACAAGTTAATTCCCTGGAGTGACAATTAAAACCCAAATCTAATAATCACCTGCAAAATTAATGCTGGTATGTGTCATTATTAACCAACTCTGTTGATGCCGATTTAATTGCACACTCAGTCCCATGAAATTAGATTTATATATTCTCATCAGGATGGCCAGGGCTACCAGAACAATTCTGAATCAGGCAGCTAATCTTTCCTGGCCAAAGCAGTACACACTTCTACCATGTTTGTAGATGTAAAAGAGAAAAGCTCAGAAAGACATTTCTGTTACATAATTAGAAAGCTACTATGATCCACATATGTGTACGTTATAAGGAAAGATGTTATATTCTTATTGTGTAGGGAACTGAACAAATGTCTAACTTAGCTAAATGTCAGTTCACAATAACTCTTTGTCTGCAAAGCAAGAATTTGCAGGGAGACCAGAGACTTACTACTATTTCATTCAGGCTTTCTGGTTTTGGTGTTTTATATTGTAGCAAAAAAGGGAAAATGTATTTACATTTACAGTAAGTCTGTTCTTATTTATTCTGACTACAAGGGTTTCAAGATATGTTTAGGCTTTCGAATTCACATGCTCTAGGTTTACAGTCAAAAACTAAGAAGTCTGCACACAGCTGTTGCCATACAAACTGCAGAGCCGCCTACGATTCTTGTGAAGCCTTCAATTAAAGGCAGAGCACCCTTCATTTTGCCTCAGGATGGTCAGCTGAGCACAGCACGTCAACACCAAACTTGGCGATGATTTATCAGACTGCCTCCTTGCAAAGCAGACTGCTTGGGAAAGCAGGGTTACAGAAAATAGGCTTTCAAGCTGCTTGGTAGGGAAGAAAGCTCTTGCTTGCAGTAGCTAGTATCCAGAGAGGAAGTGCAAAAAATAATGTTACTTTACTTACTACACTCCTGGAAGCTTCTCAGGTATGAAGAGTGAGAAAACAGCATAACAGCTGGTATTCCATATAACTGAGAGCATCCAGTGGGTTTTAGTAGTTCTGCCAATTTCATTATTTTCCCTTTCATACCTATTGTTCTGGTTATTATTATACATCCCTCCCAAATAAATATACCTACAAACAGCTTAGAAGCAAAACCACCAAGCATCTGCCTCTATGGATCCCAACAAGTGGGAGAGGGGTCAACTCTGCTTTTTCCTGTACACACCACCAGGCAGGCTGGATTGGACTTGCAGGCTGGACTTGTTTGATTAAGCAGGTATTAAGAGAAGATTGGAAAGCTACAATTAGCAGAAGGTTGGAAGGCAAAAATGAAATTGCAGTTCCAGACTGCGAGCAGCTATCTAAAATAGAAAGAGTTGGGAAGCTTCAATTGCCAAGGTATGTTTAGACCAGCAAAAGAAGTGGACTCTTGAGCAGCAGAAAACCAGTGCTCAGAAGGACATGCTCATCTGTTCTAGGAGCAGAGACGCAGTCATCTTCAACAGACCAGATGCTTCTGAATTCTCTACACTGTGGGCTGCCCTCTGTGCCCCCTTCGGATTACCGGCTAGGCAACACTCTTTCTGTCACAATCACCAAACTGATATAAATCTAGATTTCAGCATTCACAATTCTCAGATTCTCTAAGAGCCCTCTTGTCCTTTAGACATCAAGAGGCATTTAGGGCTTAAAGGACTTGAATATGCATTGCTTTGTCTTGCCATGCCAAGGATTCCTTAGTGAATGAAGAAAAGACATGTACTCCCTCCCGCTCCACTTGCTGGGGCACACTGGTCTGTCTGTGGATCACAAAGGGGTGGACTAGACTGGAGAGCAGTGAAAACAACTAAACGGAAACTTTTTAGTACAAACAAAGAGTTTGTGTTCTTTCAGAGCTCTCCTTTTAGGAAAGCTACCGTTCCTAAATTTGGTTAATGAGATCTGTATGTCATCATAAATTGATATAGTAATTATCTGAGATTAATCCTGTTCACATCGGGAAGCTGTGTGAGCTTTTTGATCTGAAGAGCTGTCTAAAAATGTGTTTATTCATGTATAATGCATCTGACAAGTGCTACAGTTGAGAAGAAGAGAATAATGAGACTGTATGAAAGACTTAAATTTTTTTCTACCTCAATTTTACAGGGAGTGAGTTAGTTTGAAACATTTAATGGAGAGGTTAAATCTCCCGAACCCGTAGGCTGGAACAAGCCCACACAGTCCTGGCAGTCATTGTAACCAGCAATAGGGTCGAGAGAATATGAAAATT
This sequence comes from Gavia stellata, assembly GCF_030936135.1. NCBI lineage: Eukaryota > Metazoa > Chordata > Aves > Gaviiformes > Gaviidae > Gavia > Gavia stellata. Next base: position 12,440,517 of record NC_082600.1, read on the forward strand.
GAAGTACAATTCAGACTGGAATGGTTAGAAAAGAAAGCTTAAGGGAAGGGGGAAATAAAAGAGAAGATTTGCATCCGCATAGCACGATACATTTTAACAGACAGTATCTAATTAGTAATCAAAGGACACACCATTGCATCTTTACAAGAGGTCAGTGCCTTGAAAGTTGCTCCTCCTTCAAGGGCAGTTCTTGGTACATTCCTGTGCAACTCAATAAACAATTTTGTTTCTGGTTTGTCTGAGCAAGGACCAACACCTCTACCAGTTCTATTTAGCTAATAACTGCATTAGGTTTCAAATGTGGAAAATCTGGCAGTGCTACCCAATTGACAAGAACTCCAGTGTATGCTTACGACACAGAAAATGTGTCCAAGTTACGTGCTCTCACTTCTGTAGGTTATAGTATGTGTCACAAGTGCTCTGACAGGTTTTTTCATCATCCCAATATTATTCAGAAGACGCAAAAAGAACATATGTAATACAGCACCATTAAGTTCCAGGAAAAAGGGCCTGTAATTTTAGAAATGATTCTGTGATGTAAAGAATACAACACAGCATTTTTATCTCTGGTAAAAGAACACAGCTCTGGGTTTTGGGACTTCAGCGCATTGTTAAAATTGGAAGATTACGTTACAAAGATCTCATGAAAGAAAAAAATCACACAGGCATTATCATTACGTAGGGGCAAGGCAGGAGAGTCACTGAGCAGCATCACTGTGGCATTTACTCTGTGCTAGTAGGACACTAAAAATATTGCCTGTGTAGAAGGGGACAGAACGTCCTTTGAGTGTGCTCGTGGGCGATTTGATGTAGCTTCCCTGACAAGTGAAATTAGAGGATTCAGCTGTTGGAAGAAATTAAAGGATGTTTCTTGATTCAGAAAAGACGATTTTCTCCAAATTACTTGCCAGCTCATTAATAGGAGCTTGATGTGATTTTCTGCAAATGTGACCTTAACCTCTACATTTGTAGGTGCATCCTTCAAGAGGAATTTATTCCTGCTCACTATTATGGGCTGGCAAAAGCATGCAGAAAGGAAATTAAAAAAATCAGTTGGCTCCAAATTGGGGAAGAAAACCTAACAATTTCCTTTAAGGATCCTTTCATCCCAAACTACTTCCTACAAACTGTGTGAAGGCCAGTAGCTTTGACACAGTAGCTAATCCACAGCATGGATTACAATGCAGAAATCCTTCTGCTTGACTCTTGACACATCAGAGAATCACTTTTACTTCAGGCCAGGCCCATTGTGTGCACCTAACCTGCCAATTCCTGATAGACTGGAGCTAGGTTAATGCCCTCCAATGAGATACAACTACTGGGGCTGGCTCAGCAAACAGCCAGTGCTTGGGAACCAGATGAAGCTGCTTTGTGGGTTAGCACCCGGCCCTAGATCCTAGTGGGGCAGCTTTGCACTAGGCCAGATGGCCCCTCAATGTTGAGAGGATATGCTTCAATTTAAAGCTAGTTTGTGGATCTTTAACCTCACCTTGAGTTAATTCTCCTTCAAATCAAAGCAGGTACCACACTAGCAAAAGCTGGTGCCAACATTTTAGCAAGCACTTACTGCTTCATCCATTTATTCCAAAACAAATCTGGGGACATGAGAAACCTTGATACTGACTTGAGTACCACCTGCATGGGTGGAAGATGACAGCATCCTAGACTGTCAGGCTCCACTTCCTGACCTAACACATTCCCTGTGCGTTCTTGAGGCAGCCTGAGCCCAGACAACATCAGCCTTGATGTCACTGCCCTCTTCTCAGTATGCTTCAGCCTGGGGTACTCCCTACCCAGATACCACAGGGATGAGACTTGTGGCCAGGGATTTCAGTTGTTCCTCAAAGCCACACCTGGGTGGTTTAGAAATGGGACCATGAATAACCTCTGGGGCTCAAGAAAAATAGCCAGTGAGACTTTCTACATGGATGTGGTATTCCCTGAAAGCTCAGGGGTGGAGGGAGACAGGCCCAAATGAAAATTCAAACTATCTAAACCAGGCAATGCCTTACCTGCACCACAGGCTACTGGGAGGATGAGGTATTATTTATTCTCTTATACAGCATCTGTAATAACCAAACCTGGCAGGTTAGGACAACAATCAATGGCTATGCTAAGGGGAAAAAAATGCAAACAAGACCTGTTTTAAGTCCATTGTGTACAAACAAAACAAATGTAAGACTTTGGAAATGAAACCCAACTACTACTACAAAGAGCAGAGTACTGCTGAAGGGCTTCTGTGATGGCAGGAAATGCAGAGGCCCAAACAGCGAGATGTTCAGAGGGAACTTCCCCTGCAGAGTTTTGCAGAGAGATCTGACAGCAACATGTTACCTGATTCAGGTGATATCTCAAGGATCACAATTTGACAAACTCATAATTTATAGGCTTAATGGTACTCAAGAGGGAGTGGCAAGTCTGAATTTAAGAGTAAAATCTTTAAAAGAAAGAAAGGAAATAAAAGAGGGGTGGTTTTAATAATTTTGTGACTCAGACTGTTAATTTAAACACCACCAAGGACCAAGGATTTATAATGCAATAGGCCAATCCAACCTAATATATGGCTGTGTTTTTCCATCCCCCTACCTGAAAATTTAAAATCTGTATGAAAATTATTGTACAAATGGGTTTCTGCCTCATCTTCCACAGCCTTGGAAGAAATAGACAATATTTATGAGAGTAGAGTAGGTGGGTGCAGAATTATATTCAAAGCACTATTCAGCTGTGAGATGACTGAGTCAAAAGTTTCAGCACATTTAAGAACTGTAGAATATTGACGATATTTTTGTTACCTCACAATTTTTTAATTTTCTTCATTTTCTAAAATTTAACCTGAAGGGGTTAATAGCAACTTGACAAAACCCACCAAGGTCAGATATTGGGAACAGCAGCTATGACTATAGAAAAGCATTAATCAGCAGATGCTGCAAAAGAAAAACAGTGCAGGTCTGGAAATGAAAGCAAGTTCTGCAGTGCAGCAGTGCCCAAGAGATATTACAAGCAGCATTTCTGCTGAAACCATGACTGGTGAAATCAGCACAGAAGGAGGCAGCTGAGATCCAATCCTGAACGTCGGCAGAGCACATCACCAGAGAACAAGAACCTTCTAGTCACAAACCCACTGTGCCATTTTATTCTTTTAGCCCTTCAGAGGTTGGCAGTGCTTTAAATGGGAGGCCAAGCTACTGTAAGTAGTGTATTTACAGCATACGGCAAGGCATAACGTGAGTGATAAATGTACTCTGTAAAGAGGATCATTAACACTCAGCCTACTAGGAGCTGCAACTATTCAGGATCTTGAGCTTAAGTAGGAGAGAAAACACTGATTTGATAAGGTTTTGTTAAGGTTAAGAACTCTCTCTTACATACTGTCTCAGCTGAACACTCTATAATGAATCTTGTGGTTTTAAAGAGGAGGCTAGCTGATGCTATATATTGAGTGAAGCAAATTCAAAGTACCTTAAGATGTTAGGGAATAAATTACCACTCTCTGGCAGTAGAGCTGTGATATTTGCATGACACATCACAGGAAAACCCACAGTGTGAATGGTTCAAATGTGACCCTGTCCAGATGTGAGAGAGAGGGTGTGGAGGGGAAAGAGTGGAACGACACATTTTCTTCAGTGATGCTTTATCACTATACTAACCCTTGGAACGGCAGTGAACAACAGCACTATGTGCACAGACTGTTCTTACTGCAGAAGAGCTTTAACTATTTGAAAACAAAACAAAGGAGCACTATAAAATTATCTGCCTGCGGTAGGGAAAGGGAAGCAGTTACAGATACCCTTCTATCATATTTTAGATTTTACAGCAGTAAAAAAAAAAACCTCAACAAAACTACCCACATGATTTGGAATAAACCAGAAATGTGTGTAAGTTTTTACCTATTACTCCTGCAATCAATTATATTTTATATGAAAAAGAAAAATGGCTTTTGTTTATATGCAAAGTAGCAAAATAAAAAAAATGCCCCAGGCTCAGTCAGGTACTATGAAGCCCAAAAGATGAGCCTTAGACCAATAGCAGATCTCGGACACTAGTGGCTGTTTGCAGCAAAAACTGCAGTAAGGATCAGCAACTTTGCCTTTTGACTGGTACATAAAGCACATGATGCCACTTCACAAAAACAAAAATGTGGGATTTTAAAGTATTATTTATATTGCCTAAGCAGATGTAACCCACCCTATAGCACAGCATAGAAAAGCACAGCCAAATAGTATGGCCAGTTTGGAACTATAATACCTTTTCTAGGATTTCAAATGCTGGAGTGAGACAAGGATTCAAAACTTGGAACTGTTCAAGCTGCTCTGCTTAGTACTCTAAACATGCACCATTAATTCAAATTGGACTGCGCAATGCAGCGCCTTCTAAGCTGGGAAGTCAGCTGAGTGTTGTGCTCACTAGATTAGATAATTTGAGCATGGGAAGGGCATGTTACAGTGCAGTGAAAATTATTTTTTTCCCAGGACACACTGGAAAGCAGCTACAAATTGAGCTGTAACCCTTGCAGGTACAGAGTACTAACAAGTCTCTATTTATTCACTTTTTTAAAAAAGCATGTGTTACATTGGTACCAGAAAGCTTTTTAGAAAATTTTCGGCAGTAGCCGGCCTAACAGCTGGGTCGGTCCTGACTGAGCAAAGTAATGAACATTCAGTGACCTTTAAGAACAAGCTTAAATCCTGTGATTTCAAGACGACCTAGCAATTCACTTAAAGTCAGGCCTGTGATTACATATTTTATTAAAGAACCGGGCCTTGGCACATAATCAAGTTTTACTAAACTCATGTCCCAGCATGGGCACTGTTCAGCACTCCATGCCCTCTTGACTAGAAAAGTCACTTTTGTAGATGGAAGTGATCTGACACAAATTAGTTCACAGCCACACTAGTATAGTTAACACTAGTATAACATTAATTAGGGGAAAACTTATTCCAAGATAAAAGAATGACTTATTCACCGAAGCTTATTTTTCAATAGGGAAGAGATTTATAATAAACTAACGAAATCCATCCAATACCTCAACACTTCCTGTCTCAATCCCGGAATAACTGGCATAAGCTAGAACAGCCTTTATGTTCCATTCCCACTGCAACCAACAGCAAACTTCTCATTAGCTCCAACAGTAGAGATTTAAGGCAGAAATTGGCAAGCATATTTAAGTATAACCACATTTTCTTTAACATTACTGATGGGGTGCTCTGTTAAATAGGTCCAAATCTGCAATGATTGATGTGAAGTGCGTCTGAACACCTTTTATACAAACACCTTTCCACTGAATTGCCAAAGAAATTTGCTTTCAGCATTTATTGTTACTGCTGCTTCCCACACGCCTCAGATCTAGCAAAATGCACTTGACAAAGGTTCAAAGGGTTTTTTATAAACTGCCCATGCTAACTGTAGCAGCTAGCACAGGCCTGTAGGAAAAAGTTCTTCTCCTTTCAAATCTTCCACTGTAAATTGAAGACCTCTTTTGAAGGTTTTTCAGCCTTACAAATGCCTGGAGACTTTGACATTTGAGAACAGTGATCACAATGGAAGCGAGCAGATCTAGCGGATGGCTCAAAGGCAGAGATGTGTGCATGCACAGTGCTTCCTGAACAGAAAGAGGTAAGTGCAGTTACCTTCAGCTTTTAATGCTGACTTTGCATGTCCTATGGCTTCCCATGGAGATGGAATATCTAGGAACACAGCATCTGCAATGCTTGAGACACCAAACCCATTTTTGCAGACATCCTGGTTGGTCACGGTGACCAGATGCTCCACTCCATGCTCCCGAAACTCCTCCCTGGCCTTCTCGGCCCTCTGTTGGTGGAACTCCACCGTGTACAGGTGCCCTGTGGGAGCCACCGTCCTGATGACAGCATGAGAGAGGGATCCGCTGCCCGTACCTAGAAAGGACAAACAACTCATGAAATGCCTTTCGACAGTGCTAAACATTAGAACAAAGGTCTTCTCCATTAGTCCTCCTGCTTGGAACACTTTCTCAAAACCCAAATGAACAGAAACCATTGGTTAAACTACTGAAAGAGAACAGTCCTTCCTTCACAAGGAGAGAGGGACTACATGACCTGGGAAACAGTCTTCAGGGTACTCAAAGCATTAATTAAAAATCTGGCAAACTCAGAACCTGTCCTATCTCCCTGGAGTAGAAAAATAATGCCAAGGGTCAGTTATAGCTCTAACAAATGCCACAAGAGAACACAAGGAAGTAAATGCCACAGGAAAGATTCAGGAAAATTAACCAGAGAGTTTTTCTCAAAGTGCCAGACTCTTGTAGGGTGAAAAGAGATGAAGGTAAATTTTAACATATTTTCAAAACCTTGTACTTCATTAAAACAAAGAACAGGTGTTGGCAAGGGTCCAAGCTTGAAAGAAAATCTTAGTGACATCCGTGCAATCAAATGGCCTTCAGCATATGGAGTCTGTTTGCCCAGGCTTTTTAAAGAGACACTGGCCATCCTCAGCTCCCACTGAAATTATCCAAAACTAAGGCCTCTTGGCTCCTTGCAGTCACACTGACCAAATGACCCGATTTCGCACGTGACTTACATACATACATGCCTACACAATCTTAACGAAGTCTAATGAGATCCATCACATACCTGAAATTGCACATAAGTGTAACTACCATGTACAACCACAGACTAACTATTAAGACACATATTTTTTTCTTTGTTTTAGTTTGATAATTTAGGAGACTTATTTTTAATGATCCACTGGCATATTAAATAGATGAATGACTAATAACTAACGTTTTCACTGAAGAAAACACCCATATACCAATTCACATTGCAAATTACTCACTCAAGAGGCATTTAACAGAATAACCCCCCAACTCAAAACCCCACAGCAACCCCAAATTATCCGTGTTTATTGATTTATAATTCTGTACTTGGAACACATTTCTCCCGTAGAAAGAAAATCTATTTCTAGCTATCTTCAGTGACTGTTCAGGCTAAATTTCAGCCTGAAGCAAGTTCTTTCAAGTAACATAAATTTAAATAACTTATAAAGGTCAAAACCTGAAGTACAGCAGTGGTGGAGAAAGCTCAGAAACTAGTAGAACGGAAATTAATTAGGGGACACAGGGGCTGGTACATCTGCTTAATTGGAGTGGTACTTTCCGTAACCATACGGGAAGTCAGAGTTTACTGACGGATCCAAGGTTCTTGCCCTCTAGTCACATAAGGGGAGAAACATTGTCATGGCACTGTATTTAATCCGACAGCTCTGAAAGGGGAGCCATTCAGACTGTAAACAGAGCTCAGGGTCCATGTTTGCCACCGGATCAACCGACTGCACTGTGGAATCAGCACCGCTCCTCTGCTTCCCTCTGAGAGGGCTCTGACCCCAACGGGCTGCCTAGCACCCTCCCCCTAGCTTTAATGAGGCAGATTAGTTGGGGAGGGAGGACCTACAAATTTTAGCACTGGCCTCAGAGAGGTCCAAGGGAAGAGAGAAACTGTGACACACACATTCATTTAAAGAGAAAATCCATGCATCCATGCTAGTATTAAAATAAAGCAAACAAAAGGCAAAAGATAGTTTTTCGTGTGTGCACATGTAACTATCTGGTTAGGGCACCTGTGGGCTCTAAATGTCAACATAAACTTCTCCCTGTTCAAAAGGAGTAATAGTACCACAGTAGCCATGTGGTTATAAAAACTCAATTATATATATGCATAGCAAAGAAATAGCATTTCACCGATTTTTCTTCTTTTAAATGACAAGAGCAGGAACTATTGTTCACAGAATGCTAAAATGACTGAAATTCTGCCTTTAGATTTTATGCCAGAAGGCAGGATTGCACAACTGAGAACGTCTGCAAACTGACGGAATTGAATTATTTTACCTCTCAAATGGGTAATGCTGCACACTTTCTGCATCTTTCTCTGCTAATCTAAAGGAGTGAACAGAAGGCCTGTCAGCACAGCTGGGCCGTAAGCAGAAGAGAGAGGCAGCTTGTGCATGTATCCAGTTTCCTTGTTCATATTCTTTTACATTTTTAATCACTTTCCTTTTAAATCTGCTCTTAAAAACACTACAGAAGATACTGTTTGTCTCCTTCCTCGGAAAACCCATTAAGATTTTTTGGCTTATTTTCTGGTACTCTCTTTTTTATTCACAAACACTCCAAGCCAAACCCTGAACTAAAACCAGGATGCTGGAAGTCACCACTTTCAGGCTTATTAAGACTGAGCTTTTGTTAAACAAGGTTGCCAGGAATTATTTATTGTTGACTGGTTACCACAAACATGAGAATATTGCATATGTATCACATTTTAACATACCAAATTCTATCACACTAACATCATTAATGAGAGTATTTCTGAAGATGCTGCCTGCCTTCTCCGTGACAACACTCTTCAAAGTGCAGGAAACAAAGAACAAGATGGTTATGAATCACCCACCATTGTAAAATCTCTCCTTGAAGAGATGACAGATTCTGAACCCAGTCCTGTGAAATTATGGTGATCCTCAACTCTCATGTGCCTGTTAGTTCAGCATGCTTGATGTGATTCATTAGGAATATGAGGGTTTGGCAGTTCAGCATGAGTCCATACTCAACACAACCCTTAAAGCCCAATCAGCACGGTCTACAGAAGGCTGGGGTTCAACCCTATGTGTCTCTGATGTTGTAGAGGGCGAAATGAATGTTTACATTCACCTTCTCCCCTGCAGATCTGCAACATTCAACATTTGAGTCCTCCCGCCACCTTCTCTATTCCTTCTTAATGTATCTCTGGCCTTATTTCAAAATCACCACTGAAAAAAGCAGAATTCAGCAAAATGTGACTCAAAGACTCCTAGGCACCAGTTTGGAGTAAGTTCTAGTCAGGTTCAGGTTTCCTTGGGAAATGAAAGGTGTGCTTAGCATGATACAGAATCAGTCAGGGAAGCAGCAAAACACAAGAAGCATGACTGAAACATGAACTAGAATGCTACCAAACCTGAAATACCGTAGCTGAATTACCTGCATATAAAACCAAAAACCTGAGTGCCTCAAATTAATATTTTGTATCGGAAGAGGGAAGTTAAGAACTGGATGGACATCAATAGATTTTCATTCTCATATAGGTGCAGTGAAATGCCTATGTTCCTGATCTGGCCTAGAAAGCAGAAGATAAGGCAATTTCTAGAACAAATACAGTTCATAATTTTTACACCAGGATGCTTGCCTTTCTGACAGCTTGTACTATAAATAGACTTAGAAACTGTTTGCTCTCTACCACAGGACAATGCCCATTTAACTAGAGTGTATTAATCATGAATGGACTCTACAGAAGAGATGTAAAACGATGATAATTCAAACTGTACTGAAGACATTCCTAACACCACAGCTGCAGTTTTAGAGCTCACTTAGGTGAGCACTTAGGTCATTGCTAATGCCTTTGGAAAACGCGAATCTCGTTTACATTGACTATTCTGTGATCTTACACATCTTTGTCAAAAAGCAGACGTCTGCATTGCAGGCATTTAATGAGACACCACAGGGTCCCCAATATGCCATACTCAAAGCTCAGAATCTGAAGAGGAGGCACTGTGTAGGGCATCAGCATGTAGACTAGGAAAGTGGCCTGTCTCAGTCCAAAGGCATGAATTAAAATCCTGTTTTAAAACCACATGAGTTAGGTGGCTAATGGCCCTGCAGACTGATGTAGTATCCTTCCCTTCTTCTTGGGCTCAAGAACACTCCATTCTCTGATACTTCTAAGATCAGGGGGATGTTTCTGCCCTCTCCTAAGACAAGGAAATTACTGCAGTTTTAGAAGGATTTCAAGCCTAACAAATGGACACCTAGATGAAACACTCTAGCTCAGCACCTACTGATACTTCCTTCTGATTTGTAGACAAAGTATTGATCAGATGAACTCCCCAATCATTCCCCTGACCTCAAACAGATCTGTTCTTCTCACTCTCTGCTTATTCAAGTGACAGGTTTTCCACAGAGAAGCCTCCACACACCTCAGCCATCTTGAGACAACGTTCATGTTCAAAGGTGCAGTGGACTATATCTGAGCTGTTAAAAAATAACACATGCTACTTCAACACAGTATAAATACATGTCAGAACACTGTCAAGAGTGTTACCACAGCATCTAGCATAGCACTTGACTGATAACTGAGTAAGAGACTGCATTTTTACACTGTTTTCTGTTTAGTTTGGTTTTCTTACTGCAAAGGATATTTGTCTAACCTCCTGCAATCCCACCCATGCTATAAATGCAAGTGACCTGCTTCTGTGTTCCACTACATTTCCTCATTGCAGGCTATCGCTTGGCTTGTCTTCCCTAAAAATTTCTCATCATGGGTGCTTCTTTTCAAAAAAGGAACTACAAACTGTGATTTAGGACCTATACATGTTTACAGCAGTGCATAAGCAAATGCATTTTGAAATAAAGCTGAAGAAGCTCGTAAGTGCATACAGAGGTTCATATTACTTGAAAACAGGAAAAGTGCAAAGTATGTGGAGTAGCATTTAATACTGAGTCAATACAGTATCTAGTAACATTTTAATAGAACTGAAGTTTCTGCTGCAAAATTTGGCTACCTAAGATATTCTAAAATTAGTAAATACAACAAAACAATGACAGTGTTGCTGTATTTGTCTCCTAGCTAGGCCACTTAAACCTAGAAAATAGTAAGACAGGTCATGAGTCAGCCATGAGAACAGAAAGAGCCTCAAAACTGAAGGAAAATTCATCTTTAGACAGAGCTAACAACTCCACAGCTAATATCTGTCAAGATACACTGAACAGAGGAAGACTGCTCACTGTACATGACAAGTTTATGTAACAGGAGAATCGTTACTAATTTTTAGCAAATATATTAAAAGATATTAGGCATCTGATGGAAACTAACCCAAAGATCTTACTGTGAAGATAGTCAAGGGCACAAATCATCAAGACACAGCAAGAACAGGGACAGAGAGAGGGAGGAGAGAGAGGGAAAGAGTTTCAAGGAGATGAGCTGGTGGTTGAAAGAGGAAACAGCACGTCAAGAAGTTCCCTTTACAGAAGATTAGCTCTTTCTCCTGCCTATCTGTTGTGGACACCATACTGAAAAAGGCATTTTAGGCAGCAGACTGGAGGTCATAGAGGGACAGTGCTCACTGACCAGATTGAAGAGTTGGGGGAATGATAGTAGGGAAGTTTTCAAGGCTGGCACTGCCTACAGAAGGAATGGGAATGTGAAGACTGAAAAGAATTTTTCCTTAGAGATTCAAGAGTCGGAGTTCTTTAGGGAGGGATCTTCTGCAGAACGGACATAATATTGTTAAGTTCAGAGCGGCATGAGAAATGCACATGGTGGTCAAGTGAAATGGTAAGATGAAAGTGAGTCCAGAAAGTCTGGAAACAAACGCTTTAGGGTATGAACAGCATTCCTCATCAGCTGCAGGTCAGCCACAAGCCTGAATACATTAGAGTGATGCCTCAAGTGGCCACAGTTTTGGTTCAGTTCTTTGGTATATCAAGAGAATATTATGCTCTCTGATGTTTCTACTGATGAGGCCTTTCTTATACTTCAAAAGGTGCTATACAAGGATCGGGTTTTGGAATTCTTCTCTCACCGTAACTGAACAGCGGCTAAGAGGTAGATAAGGGAAATATCATAAAACATAGACTTAATTAGTATGAGCATGTTCTAAAATCAAATTATGACTTACAAACTTTGGTCTGTACTTTACACTAAAGATAGCGCTGCAAACAGTTTACATATACTTATGCCACAAAAATTGTAAAGACATGAGCAGTATTTGTCAAAAAGTATATAAGCACTTCAGAAGAGTCATAAGCATACAGCTGACTTGCTGGGACTCCACAATAAACTATTAATCATTTATTAAGTATCCATTAATCATTAAGCCCTCATTAACTTTTTATGAGTATACTCTTAACAAAATCTATACCCAGGCTGTGAGTTTGAAAATGTCATAATTGTTTTTGAGAAGCTCTAGTGTAAGGCTGGCCAGCAGCTTTTGTTACTCCTCCACAGAGAAACCGTGAGGACCCAGAATACTGTTCTCAGTCTTCAGAAATCCAGTCTGTGGGCTCAGAAACCCGTTGCTGTGTGGCAATGAACAGGGTTTAGCAATTTTTAATTTAGGATTTAGCTGAAGGGAAACAAAAAATCCAATTAACATTTTTGCTCATGTGAGTCTGATTTTGCTGAATGCTGAAGGATCAGTGGGATGGTGGTTAGAATACTTTTGACTAAATTACATTTTGTCTAAATACTATGCTCCATCAAAGCCAAAATATTTCTGAGATTTATCAGATTAAATGAGGTTTCACAGTGCTGTACTACATTCCCTAAGTAATTCTGAGGGTTAGCACAGACACTTGTTTAGGTCTCACCATGGAGAGAGGACAGTAAAAAAGCCTCGATATGTGGGGACTGGAAAGAGGAAAAAAAAAAAAAAAAGGTTCCACCCAGTTTTGTTTGGAAAAAATATCTGAAAGGTTTCATATTGGTTCCAATGTAGTATAAAAATAAATGTAAAAACCTCAAAACCTGTTGTCAAATGGAGTTGTTATACTACAGGCAGCTGTAATCACAGGACTGAAAATAGCCTTGCCTGGGAAGTTGACATCGAGATTAGTTTTGGATAGTGTGGCAACACAAAAACAAGAGATTCAACTTATTCCTTTATCTAGACAGTGGCTGCACATGCAATGAACATAAATGGGATCAGAGTTACCTGATGAGAATTACAGTTTCACACTACCAGGCCACCCACAGCAGGTATTTTAGCAGCTATCTCAAGTATCATTTAATTCTGGAAACATCAGGCTGTTAAAGACTGTATCCCCACTGTGAAGAGTGGGAAATTCCTCAGACCAGGGACCAATGCTTTCAAGAGATCTTAGCTCCAGTAACGGTGCTAACAGTTTTTAAATCTCAACATACCTTTATAGATTAGAAATTAGCAGAAGACAGAAAAAGGATCATATTCCTACACCTGCGTCATGAAACATCAGGCAGATGCCAAGTTCCCTTATAGCCTCAATAGAGTATGCCTGGATCATTTTAATTATGCATGCACTGCTGACAAGCTTGTTCTTTATGTATGTTAAAGATGATTTAAAATAGTAAAAACTGTATTAATATGTTTATAAAGTTTATGAAAAATCATGACTAATCAATTTAAACTGCGTAATTCAAGTGTTATAAAATTAAGCCTTCTGGTTATTCTACTGAATTTTTATAATCGCATACAAAAGACCATTTACACTCATATTCACAGCATTACAACAGGACACAGAAGGTATTTCATCCTTCTTCACTGATCCTTTCTTCATACAGTTATGGAGACTAATCCACAATTCTGCTTGTTTACACTGAGTAAATGCAGGGCACTTTTCCATGGTCTAATTAGTAAGACAAGAGGAAAAGAGCCTGGCCTGTTTACAGTGCCTGCTTTACCAGTCCATACAGCAACTAGGTATATCAGTTCAATTTCAAACAATACAAAAGACAGACCTCCATGCTAATTAATGCTCAAAATACATCTAAAACCAGCACCAGCAGGAAGCAGACTCAAATGTCATTACTAGACCAGACTTCCTGTCTTCCTACTAATCGCCCTTGGGCTGGTTCCGTCTAGGCCACACAAGGTTAATCTAGAACTAATGATTTTGGATCACTGAATACTGTCTAATTTAGGATGGCACCAAAGTAGGTTACATCATCACACTGGAGGCTCCAGTTGCCAATACCTGTACAATATTTAATTCAAATCACCACTTCTGGTCAGTTGCAAGCAAATTTGTAGTAAGATCTCTTGCTCGAAGCTTAACCAGATGAATTTGATGCAATACTCTTTCTTTCTTTGTGAACAGTGAATCTTTCAAGCAATACAAGCACAACTATAGCAGTAAAACCGTTCACTTTTCTTGGAAAGCTGAAGTTATAATACTTTGAGAGTATAGGCATTAAAATAAACCTGGGGACAGTTTCCCATTAGCAAAAAGGATTGTTTGTGGCTATGACTTTCATCTCATAACATTTTTGGGAGTCTGGATAGGTTACATCATCAAGTGTTTCCATTTCTTAGCTGTTTAGATAAATGAGCTTTTAAACATTTTCATCCTCTCTAAGTACCTTTGACATCACTGAAAACATTTTATGTGCAGCTCTGTACTTTAACATTCACCTATTCCAAGTGAGGCAGGACATGGAGCAATTCAAATCTCCCCCACCCTGAATAATTTGCTGTGTTTATTTTTCCCATCCTGTCTAAACATAGTAGGGAGAGGAAGAGTTGAAGAGCTGCCCAATGAACAATACTGCTACTTCCCATGACAACCCTAAAAATGCCTGATCTTCCTACAAACCAAATTATAAACCCATAAGACCCAACCATTTTAGCAGTACCAGAGGCTCCCACATATGGCTTTGCCTGTTTCAAGTGCTGCTACACAGCAACCAGCTCCATATACTACCTGTTTCTTAATGGCTGCAACTGGATGCAGAGATAAGTAGTGTTTCAGTTCTGTTGGAATGTGGTCATTATGCCTGAAAAGCTGCCCAAAATTATGCTTGGGTGGGAACAGGAAATGTTAAATGCAAGAAAATGGAGTGCAGCACAACCTCATCATGCTGATCCTTTGCCCTATCCATGCTTGAGAAACTGCTTCATAAAAAGACTCAAAGGAAAAAGCCAGAAAAAAACAAGGACAAACTACCTCAGTTCCTATTTCTCCAAACTACAGAGATGCAATCAAATCAAGCAAGCCTCATACTGCCTGCAGTAATAAAGTCATGAAGGCATTATTATAAACTGTATCAAACCAGGAAAATATCTATTAATATAAAATTTCACTCCTTACTTGCAAATTAAGCAAAATCACGGAAGCTGTATTAAATTAAACCAAGTTTAGAAACAAAACACAGCCCTGTGATGAACACATCATCCATTGTATTATACAGCTACGGTGGTTTTGCATGCAGTTGCAGTGCTACAAGTCGATCACACTTTGGAAGAGAAAGACGAAATATATATATACTTACATGGCATCACATTACATAAATACTGCCAATTTATTTCCCTTATTAGTTCAGCACCCTATCATGAAAGTCTCTTTCACTGGTTTATCTCAACTATTTTCTCTCAAACTGCAAATTCAATGCCTGAATTTCGATTCAAAGCACATATTTAAAAATATTTTTTAAGTACTTAACAACAGTTTCAGAAAAGGGAAAGACAAATGCTTATATCTTTAAGACGATGCACTAATCAAACACATACTCAAAGGTGTACCTGTACATGAGGCCAGCATACTGAGGTAACATTACGTGTTGAAGAAACAGCAGCTGATAACTGTGCTGATAAATGTGCACATGAAATAGAACTACTCAATGTGTAGGCTAGGAAAATTATATTGCAATGAAAAAAAAGAGACCTTTTACAAAATATAAAGATAAGCTTTTTTTTCGTGAAAGTGTTGGTGTTAGTTCTTAATAAAGGATTTCAACATATTAGTTATTACCTGATTCACATACTATGGAGCCTGGTTTCAGTTCTAACATCATGGTGATTATAGAGATGTCAGTGGAATACAGAATCTGCGTCCTGTGTGGAAGATTCATGGTCCACAGTTCTGGAGTTGGATGAAGAATAAACACCCATCCTCCTTTACTGCAGGTCACTTTGGAGCCATACTTCTTGCCTATGAGGTCCGTGGAATGCCTGATGACCCCGTACTTAGTCTGAGTTACAGTGCCATGCTGGACTTTCACGGGAAACATGGATTCATGGCCCAAGAACACAATAGCTGTGTCACCATCCTTTATTGTATCTCCATATTCAACAAAACTCATTGTGACAGTCTTCTAGTGCTGATAGTAGTTACCTAGAAGACAATAAGTATGTCAAGAGAGTTTTGCAGGATCATGATGGAGCTGAAACCACAGACATAAAACCAAGTAATTTTTTTTTTCCCAATACAGAACAAAACCACACTGTGCAAATAAGATGTTACCAAGAGAACTCCATGAAGTTCAGGGACCTCCCCACCACTGCACTCTTGATCCAATTAAAATCAATGGAAGGATCCCACAGATTTGAAAATAACCTGAGTTCTTCCCATTTTATGGTATGTTTTAAAGAAAGTTTAGGAAATACATTATAATTTACTCAGCCTGCTCCACAATACTACTGAGAAACTTGCAAGGTAGTACCAGTTTCAGCACTCTTATTCAATTCCAGTTCACAAGCTCTCAGGCTATGGTGTTAAGTGGTAACTTTCATTTCCATCTCCTGGCTTATCCCTTGGTGATTTACAACATAAGACCACTGTTACTTCCCTGGATATCAATCACTAGTTATTAGGACCACTAACAAGAGTTTACTTGAATGTTTTCCAAATGAAGGTTTAGAGACAGGATAAAGGTAATATCTGCATTAATTTATAAATTTGACTAAATACAAGGAAAAAATAATATTATGGCCTTTAAATTGCCATTGGGAGTACAAAGTAATTGTCTGGGAAGTGATCTGTGCTGCAACTAAATGTAAACAATCATTTGCAAGCTAATGCAAACAGTTGTATCACTTTAGCCCCATGATCTCAGAGCTGTTTAGAGAATTACTATTAAATTTTGTTGTCTTTGAGAAGACAATCTAGAAATTAGAAGGCAGCTTACAATGAAACCTGGCATTGCCTTTCAGATAAGGCAGCTAACTATCTAAGCGGCAGGTTGATCAGTTCATGGAAGGAACTGTTTAATGAAGTAATGGTGATCCCAAAGTTAGAAATTAAAGCCTATGGCAGAAGGCTTTGAAAGTCAGATTTCTGGTACTTCTTCCACAAGAGAATTAAAAGCAGCATTACTTTTAGTTTCAGAATAATGATTTGATTCCAGTGCTTTTGTATTGAATGTGTAACAGCTTGGTCCTGCTTCATCATTTTCTTTAAAAACTTTTAGTTCTCAAATTCTAGTCTGCTTTTGTTGACCAAAACTCACTGTAGTTCAATTTGCTGTTAAGCAGCTAGATTTATAATTTTTCCGCTGCAGTCACGGAGACTGAAAAACAGATGCGCTTGTGGCCAAAACTTCCAAAGCTTATGACATGCTTATTGCATAAGGTATTCAGATGCCAAAGCAGAACAGGCCTGTCTGGACATATGGTAAAACAGCAAGGGCATCCCGCGAATTCAGAAATGTATACATACTGGACTTTGTGAGATAGTACAAATGCTTAACTGTGTTTTATAGCTTGCACCTTCTGATTGTATTAATGTCTTAATCTTTCACAAATGACACTTGTAGTTCTCATGCTAGATACTAGATACTTTTAGTTAGAACAGTAGTATTTGAAAGGAGCTCGACTGTAATCCATTTCCTTCACAGTATTTAGACTGTAGTTACCCCCATGTGCAAAAGCAACATTCCTGCAGCTTGTCTGCAAGGACATGGAGAAAATTAGTCTCCCTTTGATTACACAAACTGGCTTCCAGTTTCTTTGCCTTCCTTTGAGCCGCTACACAAACTGGCTTCCAGTTTCTTTGCCTTCCTTTGAGCTGCTACACAAACTGGCTTCCAGTTTCTTTGCCTTCCTTTGAGCTGCTACACTTAACCACAGCTAATTGTCACAACAGTGTACGCTGACATCCCACGTGACAAATCTCTCAGGCTCAGATCTCACCTGGCCCGTTATATTCATACACTTGGGGTAAATTTTGGGTCTGTGAGGAATTTTAGTAGTTTCTTTGCCTCCCCCTATGGCAAGGAACACAGTGATATACACTCATTTTCATTCATCTTCAGTCATTTTCCATTCCCTACCAATGCATTTCCCATTCCCTACCAATGCAGAGCCTCATGCACTGTTACATTTCTCTCCTTTACTCTCTGGGTAGCACACAGATGTCTTGGTACAGCATTACTTTTGCCACACAGTGCTGTGGAGTGGGAGTGGAAGGGAAGGTGAGGCAGTGCCTTGTGGCAAGGGGTTAGGACTTTTCTGTGGGCTTGCCATGACTGCAGCGATGTAAACTCCATGACCCAGGCGATGCCTCACAGCCTCACAAATTAAACCACTAAAATGATTCTGTGTTCCCTTCAACCAAAACCCAGATACACCTCTCCCCCTCCTTCCACACAGACCTGGCAGGCTGCCTCTTCCCTCTCCGAGAAGCCTGGCTGCTTGAGCCGGTAGCAGGGGGAACCTCCCCAGGAGGAGGAGAAGGAGGAGGCGGCAGGCACAACTGTCTCACCCCCCGGGCAGCGTAGGCCCCTCGGTAACACGAAGGCTGGTGAATCCGCTACCTGGCCACCCGTTCCAGAAAGGCTGCCCCCGGCCGCAGGGCCTCCCGCCCTCTCCGAGGGCCGCTTCTCCCCGCGCCCCCTCAGCTGCAGCCCGGCCCCCGGGCCGTGAGGGCGGTAAGGCGGCTCCCGCGCCGTGGGAGCACATAAGCCCGTCGCAGGGGACCCGGGAACCTAATGGGTGCTCCGGGGCCGCGTCCAGAGTTGATTGACTTAATTCGGTATTTGCTGAGGGAGGGTTAAAAGCACAGTCCAGGCAGGGAAAGGGAAAGCCCGCCGGCGGGGTCAGAGGAGGGATTAGTCTGCAAGAAAGCAGCATAAACCAGTGACGGACGCGGGCGGCGGCTCCGCAGGGAGCGGGAGCGCCCTCGCCCAGCCTCGTCCCAGGGCCCCCGCCGCTCCGCAGGGCCTCGCGTTCCCCCTGCAGCCACCAGCTCTCCCCGTCCCCAGAGCCGTTACCTTCCGGCGCTGAGCCCCGCCAGCAGGCCCGGCCCGGCTCTCCTCTCCTCGCACGCGGTGCCCGCCCAGCGCCTCCTTCCGCCCCGGTCGCAGGCTGCTGACGCTCCCGCCTCCCCGCCGCCTCCGCCCCCGCCAGCCCTGCCGGGAGCCGGGGAGCCGCCGCCGCCGCCCGTGCCTCGCGCGGGTAGCGCCAGCTCTCGCCGCCCGGCCCCTCAGCTACCCCCGCAGCCCTGTCAAGGCGCCCGTCCCCTCAGCCTGCCGCCCCGCAGGCCCCCGCTGCCCGACCCAGCCTCCCGCCCTCTCAGCGCTCCTTGCTGGGTCCCTGAGGAGGGGGGGGACGGTCACCAACCGCCCTCAGCAGCACTCCGGGCACCCCTCGCCGAGCCGGACGGGGTGGTCCTGCCTCGGCGAGGGGCGGCCGTCCCAGCCGGCTGTGGGGCCGTGAGGGCATTGGAGGGGCAGCCACCCTCTCGGTGAAACCTGAGGGGTCCCGGTGGGCGGCAGGTTGCTATGAGGAGCCATGAGGGGACCGATGGACCTAGTGGGAACTCATACTCATCACCCATCAAGTGTGCGTGTGGGGACTCTTGAGGGCCGCCGCCAGCAGGGGCGAAGACCCTTCCCCGGGGAGGGACTCTGCCTTTGCTGTCGGCGGACCTGGGCCTCGCCTCCAGCACCCCTGGAAGGCGGCTTCCAGAAAGCTCTGCCTGCCTGCCCCCAGGGCAGCCTGCTCCGGGGAAAGGCAGCTCAAGGCCGAGCAACCTCTTCTCAGGGGTTTCGTAAGGCTGTAGGAGAAACCAGAATGTGGGCTCAGAAGCAGCGGAATCATTATCTAAACCCCAAATAGCATGGTACTAACTCCTACTTCTGTCTTGTGTTTAGGATTGAAGTGATGTGGAGAGCCCCGCGTGCCCTGGTGGTACGGGGGATGTAGTCAGGAGGCAAGGAGGAGCAAAGGAGGAGAGTATCGCCTCATCTTCTGCTTGCAACAAGCCCAGGCCAACTGGCATGGGAAGGGTATGGGCACAGCGGAGAGCATGTGAATCACCCTGGACGTGCAGGTAACGTTCCCGGCTAAATCAGATAACGCTCTGTACAGTGCTGCTGCGTTCACCAGTAACCTGTAATGCACGATGGTGGAGGAAAAGTCATCCTTCCACAATCAAGAACACAATACTGGAGAGCTGTTTAGATGACAATTCGTGATTTTGTTAATGAATCTGATTCCATCAAGTGTAAGGGAATTTTTCCCCATTACCTTCAGTGAGAACATATTTTTTGTTATGCTATTGACTTGCCCACATCATAATTGCAGTAGTCTTTGTTATGTAGTTATGAAACTCTCCTCCATCTAATCTAAACATAATGTATGCAGTTTCAGAGGTTTCTTAAACTGCAAACTCCTACTCAGCTGTTTTTCTGACTGGCAATCATGGCTCTACTGTGCCTTTATATTTGCACCTACCTTGTTTTTTTTCTGTGATTTTTAGTGTCATTGGTTATATTTGTCATTGTTTATGTTCTTATGTCCTTTCTTTCCCATGATGAACTGCTGTTCAGATCACTGTGGGCCTGACTGCATGCAAGATCAAGACACTCAGCAACTCCTAGTTTCCACAGACACTCAGCTCACTGGAAATGATCGGTAATTTTCAACAGGCTGCCTAAGCAGTGTGAAAAAATACACCAAGGATAATAACTAGGCAAATATATTTTAAGCAATAAATGTAAATGGGAATAGAAGTTTCATTTGAGAAGTTAAGCAGATGCAGCTATAACCAATTTCTTTAATCTACTGATACAGGAGTGTTATGTTTAATTTTCAAGTGCTGTTTAGTTGTCAATTAGGAATTGGAAGCAATTCAATTGTTCGTAGCAAACCACTTTCTCTTGCTGTTTCCTAATTTGCAATATTATTCTAGATTTTCAAGAACATGTTTATCCCCTAATTCTTCAGGTTCATCTTACGTTCACGCGAGTAATTTCAGAAGACACATTCACTAGCTGACACCCATCTCCTCTTGCAGTTGTACACTGCACAACATTTATAATTAAACCTCTTAGGAAGTTAGCTGCAAGGCCCGTGATTAACTTCCCTTAATTCTTCGTTGTTAAAGCTCAGTGCAGAGATCTCTGGAGTAATCACCCCACCTTTCCCTTCTGAGCTGCAGGATGGCAACGTAGCATGTAAGTCAGTATGTACTAAGATACATGTATGTATCTTAGATACAAGTATGTATTAGTACCTTTATCACAGTCTAACAGGCCATACAGGCTTATCCAAAGAAAGTATTCTCTCAGCAGATGAGCTAGATAAAACAGTTGATTAGAGACTGTTGACACACTGCACAGCATCTATAATTAAGTCACTAGGGAAGTTGGGATGGGATGCTGTAACAAAGGTAGGATCCAATTTACACACAGCTTTCAGCAAATCTTAAAATGCTGTCTGAATAAAACCCAGTAAGGTAATAGCTACTTCTGACTTACTGCATGCTAAAAATTTGTCAAATAGTGGGGAGGAAAAGGGGGTAGAGGGTACACTGTTTATTAAACATGTGAATTGGATATATTTTGGTTATTTTCCACCCGTGGCTCTCTTTCCATGTCTTCTTTTCAGACAAAAGTTTTGTGAAGAAGAGGTGTCTGTTTGTGTCAGAAGTCCTATAATGAATGGCACATTGAGAACACTACCAGCTTATAATAACTATAATGACTGGTATTCCCTGTTCTGCAAGACTGGGAGGGAAAGAGCGTATCCAATGAATAGAAATGGATCCTTGGATTTTGGTTCTTGACATGACCTTGACTCCATGAATCTACAGAACAATTATAGTACAGAACAGTTGATTGCTTCTCTGTTTGTGTGGCAACAGATTACGGAATAAGACAGAAGGAGCCTTCAGTCCCTACCCTGATATGCTTTTTTTTGTGAAGAAAAACACCACAAAAATATGGTGTAATGTAAGAAAATGCTCTTAGTTTTATTTCTATTGTTATAAATTAAGAATAATAACAGTGTTTCACATTAAAAAAATCCACCATCAGAATTATGTGTGACTTTGACAAAAAGATTAAAAAAAGATAAAGTGTTGCAACTGAGGTCATCCAGCGATACTACATTTATTTTGAGGACTCTGGGTATGATTTTACACTTACATTCATTTAATACTTGCTCAGCGATGGCATTATTTGCAACTTACACTGTTCTGAAGCATGAGCAATGTGTGAAACTAGTAAAACATAGGGGAAGATTTTGTGAGGTTAAAAAGGCAGAGGAGACCTTGAGAGAGGATTTGTTCTTTGATCCGGGAGATAAGAGACCAGGCTTGTGCAGATGCCGAGCCCTTGGCTTCTACTGGAGATCTGTATACTCAGCATCTCAGTTTATCAGACCTGGAATAACTCGGAAATCTGGATGGCAGCCAAACACAACGCATTTTTGTTTGAAGCAGTCTATGCTTTTTATTTTGTAATGATTTCCTCTATATGTTTCTATTTTTTTAACATCCTGAGCAGTTCTGTGAAGTGCACACGCTTCTCGTTGTCGGGGTTAGGGTACTGGTTGTGGTGCTGAAAGAGTTGTGGTGGGGAAAGGGTTTCAGCTGATGTCTCCTGACATTCACAACTCGTGTCAAAGAAAGCAAGTGTGCGACTCAGATCCACGTTCACATGTATAAGTGCACTCTCTGTTTGGACAGGAGGATAAACGTGGGTTCTGTTGTGAGAAATACACGTCAGAGAAAGATAAAGAAACCATTATGTAAAGGTGAAAGTCAGAGCAAGATAGTCATTCACATTGTTAATATATTTATTTCTGAAAAAAATGGGATTCTCAGCTGCATCTTAGCTTTGGGACAAACCCTGCTCATTCCTACAAAGAGACCGGTGGAAGTCACTATGTTCATGAATTTCAGGTGAGCTTCTGTCTTCAGCGGGAAATCAGCCACTCGCCAATAAAACTTTAGACTTTTTTTTTTTGGGCACACGGCAAGAGCAGAGGACTCACTGTGCTTTACACAACCACCCTACTTCCTTTCAAATCAAACTGTAAAATGAGCCCACGGCTTCACAGGTGCTGGAGGCGAGGCGCAGGGCGAGCAGCGGGTCCTTCCGCAGAATGAGGCCGCTGCTCTCGGCTGCTGCGGGCTGAGCACCAGACCCACTGCCATGGCAATGGCTTCTGCCAAACCAACCTGGGGGCAGTTAATCACTCATGCGACTCAAGCCATGCCAGTCCCGGCACTACAAAGCCCTTATTTTTAGGATGGCAGGTTATTACACCCGTTATTGAATCCTCAACTAAGGTGCAAAGCCCCAAGAGAAATATACCCACGTTGGTGTGCAACGGCACCACCACTTGCGGACAGCCCTGAGCTGATGGAACACGGAGATGGATTTCCGCACACATGTACGTGTTTAATGAAGTCACCAAGGCCGCTGTTGCCTCTCCGCTGCGGGGAGCAGCTCCGTCGGAGTCCCACCGACCCCGCCGCGCCCGCCCCGCCCCGCCGTGCCCGCCCCGCCCCGCCCCGCCGTGCCGCTCCGCGCCCCGCCCCGCCCCGCCCCGCCCCGCCCCGCCCCGCCCTGCCTCCCCGAGGCCAAGCAAAATGGCGGCAAGCCTGCACCCGGCCGGCGGCAGCGCGGCTCGCCCCGCCCTCCCGCGTCTGGCCCAATGGAATGAATGGGCTATAAATAGCGGCCAATGGGACGGCGGGTCGCGCTCTATATAAAAGAGGCGCGGCGGCGGTGCCGGGGCTCCACTCCGGCTAGGGCAGCGGCGGGGCGGTGAGCGGGCGCGGAGGTCCTTACTTTGGTTGCGGAGCCCTCGGTAAGTCCCGGGGCACCCGAGCCGTCCTGCAGCTTTAAAATAAGATTTTTTTTTTTCTGTCTTATTTTATTATTTTTTTTTTTTCCCCCACTGTGTGGGGTGGAGCCGGTCCGCCTGAGGAGGGGGAGCGGGGCTGCGGGTGCGGCGGGGGACGGCGCGGTGCGGTGCAGGGGCGCCCGGCGTGCAGCCGCGGCGGGGGACGTGGCGCGGAGCTCCAGCGGGGCGCGGTGCAGGTGCTTACCGGGCTTGCCCCCAGCTGGAGCGGGCCCCGCTCTAAAACCAGATTAACCCGGTATTTAGCAGGGTAGTTACATATGCTCACCCCAGCCAGGTCCCCCGAGGGAGCCGTCTGTTGTATAACGGCTTATTGGATGCTTCCCACCCCTCCGCTCCCAAGTCGGGGGGCAGCCGGGGCTCCGCGGGCGGGGAGGGCGCCGGGCGCTACCGCTTCTCGGGCTGGGGCGCGGCGGGTTTCCCCCCCCGCCCGGCAGCGGCGGGAGGAGGCGCGACCGCCCACCGAGGGCATCGCCGTGCCGCCCTGCTCACCTGCCGGCCGGCCCGGGGTCCCGGCGGGGCCGAGCCCCCTCCCAGCCCCGCGGTGGCCCGGACGCCCGCCCCAGAGCCGCCGGCGGGGGCTGCCCGGCGCTGCCACGGCCGCTCCGTGCCACCTTGGGCGCGTCCCTTCACCCGGGCGGTGCCCCGGAGGAGCGGGCAGAGCCCCTGCCCTTGCGGCTGGGACGTTTCAGGACGGGGCAAGGCTGGTGGAGGTGAAGAACTTTTTCCTTTCCTCCTTCCTGGCTCTTGTGGACACTGGTGTGGCAGCAAGTGTGTAAAAGGTGCGGGCGGAACAACAGCCAAGGTGACCTTGCCTGGGTGCCTGGCTGCCCACCCCGGAGAGTTGGGAGGCCTGCCAAGCCCCCAGTGATAGGCTTCCCCTCTCTCTCCCCTAGTGACTGCGGTAGGGTCAGACATGCCCTTCTCAAACAGCCACAACCTCCTGAAGATGAAGCACTCTGCTGATGATGAGTTCCCCGACCTGAGCGTTCACAACAATCACATGGCCAAGGTGCTGACCCTGGACCTGTACCAGAAGTTGAGGGATAAACAGACTTCCAGTGGATTTACGCTGGATGATGTCATCCAGACTGGGGTTGACAACCCAGGTAACGGCTGGGGACCGTTGGATCTGCATAATGATCTGTTCTCCCTCCTTCATGGAAGTGCTTCTTGACAACGGCACCCAAAGCTCTTCAGCTGCTGAGAGGCAAATCTCGTAAAGCATTGAGAGATGGCTCTAAATGCATGGCTGTGTTAAAAGAGCCCTTGTTCTATCAAGCCATGTTCCTTGCTGTGATCTGACATACCAATTCCCAGACACTTCAATTATGTAACTGCTCTGCTAAATACTTTCAATCTGAACAAAAAAAACCCAAACCAAATGCATCCTAATTATAACACAACTGCGGGGGGAAAAAACCCAACCCTGATGTTATGTGGGCTTACCTGGCTGTTCTGGTCTATTCCTATTCCAAACTGGTTATGTGATGTTCTCTAGCACTTCTATGAAAAAAGGGGGAGCAGATATGTTTACATGTTAACATTACAGTATTTATTTTCACTCTAGCAGTATCAAAATGGCCCAACTAAATAATCAGAGACTGCCTCCTGATGAGGAGTACCCGGACCTGAGCACCCACAACAACCACATGGCCAAAGTTCTAACCCTGGATTTATACAAGAAACTGAGAGACAGAGTCACGCCCAGTGGCTTCACCCTGGATGATGTCATTCAGACTGGGGTTGATAATCCTGGTAAAATGCGTTGAGAGTATTCTGTGTGAACCAGCTGAAGTAACTGGTGCTTTTGAATATGGTGACTTAAAACTAATCTTGTGGAGGTGGTATTTATGAGCAGACTACAGAAATGCAGCTCTGCCTGTAGCAGAATGAACAAAAAGCAAAGCATGCTTGCTTACAGCAAAGCATGATTGTTTAGACATAAAGTTCTAGCTGGTGGTCTAAATTAGCTAGTGAAATTGGATGTGCTGTGCAAATTTGTCCTAAAGCAAGCTTGACAAATGAGCGTGGTTTAATGCAACAGCTATGGGTTTCCATAGCACTGCATTTGACTAACTGGGTGAAGTGTAAAACGTAGGGTCTCTCCAAATGTTTTTATGTAAGAATGCATTTCTAAGTGACTAGACCTACCACTAAAGAACTTGCCTGGTTAGTGCTGTGTTGGACTACAGCCAAACATCACCCAAACTTAGCTCTTCTGACTTTATTACCACTCCAGGCCATCCCTTCATAATGACAGTAGGATGTGTAGCTGGTGATGAAGAATCCTATGATGTGTTTAAGGAACTCTTTGATCCAGTTATTGAAGACAGGCATGGTGGCTACAAACCAACTGATGAGCACAAGACTGACCTGAATGCTGATAACCTGCAGGTATAAACTTTTGATCAAATTACTGATGCCTACTGGTCTGAGAACTGGGTGAAGTTGTTGGTAGCTGCCTGAACTGATTGCTCAGGCTCTGTCCCCCTCACTTTCACCCAGCACAGACCCACAGACTGTGTGTTCAGTGCAATTAGACTTACGAGCTTGCTGCTGTAGGGTGTCAGTGGCTGGGTGGAACCAGGCAGCTGGCATGCAGCAGGAGGTTGCTTCATGTGCTGCTGCAATGTAGATCATGCCAAAAATGTTGGACATATATTTCCATGAAGTGTGGGCTGTAGTACTCAAGCTAAACAGCACTGTCCCAGGAGTCAAGGACTGTCATAAACTTAACACTTTCTACTATCTGATCTTGGATCTTAAATACCACCTGGTGGTCTCATACTATAGAATAGACATTGTTATGGCTAGGAGTAAGGATTTCTGCCCACTTTATGGATTTCAAATGTTACTGTAGACTCTAAGAATTCCTAATGCCATGTTGATTGGCTAGCCATAGGTCACCTTGAAAATAAGAGACTTTGGATGACAGTAGTGAATAATTCTCATTTGCAAGAGAAAACACCTGCCTAAACAAAAGGGTTTGCCTCATGTTGATACCTCTAGATTGCAGATCTGAAAGGGTTACAGAAGCCCAGACTATAGTCTGAAATGGACATAAAACTGATGGTCTGGTGGTATCCCTATCTTCTAGCACTGCTTAGTAGCCATAGTCTTAGTCTCAAAACAAGGGTTGTGTTAAGCAGATACTCGTGCTAATGCTGAAGAAAATTGTCCTGAAGACACTGGCTGACAGGCCAGGTAGTCAATATCTCAAGTATAAGGCGCATGCTTAAATGCATGGGAGCTACATGTATTTAGGGTAGGTATCTTGGCAACAGGGTTGTACTCACTGGCTTCCTAATCTTGTAGGGAGGTGATGACCTGGATCCCAATTACGTGCTAAGTTCCCGTGTCAGAACCGGGAGAAGCATCCGTGGATTCTGTCTTCCCCCGCACTGTAGTCGAGGAGAGAGGCGGGCTATTGAAAAGCTCTCTGTTGAAGGTAAAGTGAGAACTGGGTGCATAGAGGGAAGCTACTTATGTCCTTTATGCAAGAGGTGTTCTTTGCAGTTTGAAAATGGAGGCAGTTGGCAATGGCTGCCTTCCTCAAGACTTACTCTGAACATGGAGCCTTCCCCAAAAAAGGCTCATTACAGTACAGCTGCCTCAGCACTGCAGTTTGTAGCTGAGAGCAAGAGCACATGTCAGAGGGAAGTTGGACTGTATTAAGTTGACCTTTGCTGATCTTGAAAGCTTCTTCCTATGTGTGTGGGGAAAGAAATTGGTTCATCATGGCTCAAACCTGAAATGTAACAGGTATGTAGCAACTTCAGGGCCTGAGTCATGGTTGCAGTGTTTTGTGGCTGCTTTTAATTGACTTTCATTAATGTTCAGTTTGCTTAGAGGTGTAGTCTTGCTCCAAATGTGCAGTTGACTAGAGTAAACCCGTTTTCAGTGGAACTCCTCAGCTGTAGGTTTTTTCTATTGCCTCCCAACTCCATTAAGCGAGAGGAAAGGATACACTCAAGGTGCAGTTCTGGAGGCTGTGAGTGTAGTTGTTCCAAAACCTGTCAAGGGCAGGGTAACAGTCCTTGACAAGAATAATGCTGTTTGTTATATTCATGACCTTGATTCTCCTTGGAAGAAAGCATTCCACTTCTACAGTTAAGCAGCAGTAATGGTTCTATACTGCATGTAAGGGAACAAAGGCTACTTGTATAAGCCTGGAAGGTGCAGACAAATCATGTGATATTGCCTTAAGTTCTGTAATGCTGTAAAGGCATTGCCATTGCAGATGAAAGTAAGGGAAGAACCAAACCCAGCAGATCAGACATTGCCATACTTTGTGTGTGGTCTCTAAAGTGCTGGGAATATCTAGAGCCTTTGGTCCCATCCTAAAAGTGACTCTCTCTTTCAGCTCTGGGAAGTCTGGAAGGAGATCTCAAAGGGAAGTACTATGCTCTGAGGAACATGACTGATGCAGAGCAGCAGCAGCTGATTGATGATCACTTCTTGTTTGACAAGCCAGTTTCTCCTCTTCTGTTGGCATCTGGGATGGCACGAGATTGGCCTGATGCCAGGGGTATCTGGTGAGTGTGCCTGGACGGGAGGGGTCACAAAGTCCCTGCAGAAAAATCTTGCAGTTTTGGTGGTGGCTGGTACTGTTGGGCAAAATGGCAGCTTCTGAACTTGTATTACTGAACTCAACGAGAAACTTATGTGGTATCATCTGGGAAAATTGCATCTAAACCAGCAGAATTTGGAGAAGTGTTACTATGCACCACATCGGGCTGGTAGGAACAAGCCAGCTTGGCTAGCCTGTGACCAGAGCCTACCCATCCAGCACAGGTTAGTGAAGCATCAGACAATAATTGAATCAGCTTATGAAAGGCGATCCCTTCTAAAGGCATAGATGTGCTGCTACATTCAGCTGTTGACCCAGGAGCTTAGAGTAACTTGTGGTAACAAACCATAGCATTGGCTTAGCTCAGACTTGATACTGGATGCATAGTTTCTCCCTTGCAGTCTCATCACTTCTGCTTGCAGAAACTCACTGATGCTGGACTACTATGGCTTTTTACCTGTAGTAGTGATAAGATTTCCCCCTGCCCCCAGAGACTCAATGACATGAGTTGACTGATGCAGAGGTGTGGAATGGAAGGATTCTGCTTGTCAGATGTAGGTGACCTACATAAAACTCTGCATCTCAGGAGCTTCTGCAGCATAATTAACTTGCTTCCTTGTAAGCTAAGGGCTAGGTCTTTATCAGCTGGAATACTCTAGTCTTATTACTGTAGCTGCTTCAATACAACCCAGAGGAAGCATGCTTTGTTTCTGTAGGTCACCTTTAAGATTGCATCATCTACCTGCAGATTGCCAGCACTAGATAGCGCTGTCATCTGAGCATGACTAATCTACAAGCTTGGAGTGTAAAGTCTCAGTGTTATCTGCATAAATAACTTTCCTCAGGTACTAGTTAATTTTTGATCCTAATCAAGCTAAGAAATTATCAGCGTGATAAATATTGATGATAGTACTTGCTGCCAGCTGCAAGCTAGGACAAGAGGGGCTCATTGGTGTTCAGAGGTTTTTATAGCATCTCTGAAGAGCACTGGTCTAAAATTAGTAGTGAAAACTTAGTAGTGAAAACTCAGTTCTCTAAGTTACAAAGTGCAGTTTAACAGAATCTGACAAAATTCTGATAAAAGGCTTTTATACATTGTCAACATGCTGTCATTATGAACATCACCGTACAGGGCTGTTTCAAAGTCTGTACTGATCACCCTTCTGCAAACTCTGAACAGATGAAATATCTTAAATTTGGAAACTCAGGCCACAAGTGAGCTTGATGGATGACTGGATTTTAGGTCTTGATACTGTAAGACTGGCTAACGTAATGTTATTACTCATTCTGACCTGTTCAGATATAGGCCAATTCAAACTACCTCATGAAAAGAGCAGGGTAAAAACTACTAGCTTAACTCTGTTAGGTCCTGTGTGGACAAAAGAAGTAAGATTAATTTATTTGAAGAAGCAACTAAGTGAGCCTCTGGAAATAAAAACTACAGTGATGAGTAATTTGGTGTTACAATTATCTTGAAAATGTCAGATGGGACAGACAAGTTGTTTGCCTTGTCTCCTAGGCACAATGATAACAAGACCTTCCTTGTTTGGATCAACGAGGAGGATCACCTTAGAGTTATTTCCATGCAGAAAGGTGGCAACATGAAGGAAGTATTTACCCGCTTCTGTACTGGGCTAACACAGGTAAATCAATATTGCCTGAGCTGTAGGTTTGAATGGTACATGTTTCTCTGCTTAGAGCTGAGAATGCAAACTCTTCTAAGCCCTCTCCAGAGTCCTGCATGGTGGTGCTTCATAGCTTGGGTCTCTGGGAACACCCTGATGAGGTCCAGAGCTGTGAGGGCTTTGGAGCACCTATGCTGGCCAAGCATTATGGCTATGAAATCTAGAATAATTCCTCTACTGTGGCACCCTTATACAAGTGTCTAAAATGTACTTAAAGATTTTCTACATGATTCTATAAATGAAGCATTTAGAGACCCTGGGTGGGAGCAGAAATTGCTTGAATGTGGACAGGCAAAGCTGGACTGAAGTTTCTAGGCTGAATGCTTTTTTCTGCTTCTGGTCTTGATATGAACTTGAGCCTTACCAGCCTCTTCCCTAATTCTAACAGATGTGCCAGCTTGCTATGTGCTAAATCAAGCTTTCCAAAAGATAGCGACTTCAGATTTTTGTAGTGTAGCTTAAACTTAGCCTGTCTCAGGGCTGGGAGCAAGATTAAGGCCTTAAAAGCCCCTTGTTGGTGGCCCTTTTTTCCAAATGGAGGGGGCTTATGTGACTGACTTAAATAGCTATTCAAACTGTTGTGGCTGTTGCTATGTAACTGAAGCTGTAAATGAGCACTAATGGATGACCTACATCCTTCAGGCAGAGAACAATATCTAAACATCCATTCTCTCTATTTATAGATAGAAACTCTCTTCAAGTCCAAAAACTATGAGTTCATGTGGAATCCACACTTGGGCTACATACTGACCTGCCCATCCAACCTTGGAACAGGGCTCCGTGCTGGTGTGCACATCAAGCTACCAAACCTTGGGAAACATGAGAAGTTTGGAGAAGTCCTCAAGAGGCTTCGGCTGCAGAAACGAGGCACAGGTGAGAGATGGTGATACAGTGATGTTCCTACTTAGGCTGCCCTGAGACACCAGCAAAAGCCTGGCTGCGCCAGAGCCATGTCTTGGTTCATACTGGCAGTGCCTGTCAGACCATCCAAAAGGGGACCCTTGTAAACACATGGAGAGAGCTAAGCCTTAAAGTCATAGCCTGAGGGGCTGGAGATGCCAGTGCTCTGCTTATACTGTACTGTATCTGGCTATCTAGGTATGTCTTTATGTGGTATTCTGAGCACCAGGTAAGGTGGGCCTGGTGGCAGCTGTTCCTGTTGTAAGCAGGGATGGGAATCCAGATTTAACTTCTGGCTAGGAAATAGCTGCAGTAGTTACTTCTGACCACAGGTTAGATTGCTCATGGGTTAAAAGAATAGAGAGCTGGCCTCATGGTATGCTCCGTGGTTCATGTTGGCAGTCGCATGCAGCTTTATCTCCCTGCGTATAGGAGGAGGCAGCAGTGGCAGCTTGTAGAGAATTGTCTTGCTGTGTTCCCACCTCAAGCTAGTGAGAGAAGAAGGGTAGAGTCACCTGCTCTAGCAGTGGTCAGTGTACTAACTAAATCTCTTGCTCCAGGTGGTGTGGACACAGCTGCTGTTGGAGGGGTGTTTGATGTCTCCAATGCTGATCGTCTTGGCTTCTCTGAGGTGGAGCTGGTGCAGATGGTGGTGGATGGTGTGAAGCTGCTCATTGAAATGGAAAAACGCCTTGAAAAAGGCCAGTCCATTGATGACCTCATACCAGCTCAGAAATAAAGCACTTTATTCTCATGCTTCCTAACTTATTGGATGAATAATAAAATGTCACTCCAATTCAAACCCCTGGGATCAGAGCCCACTTAGTTACACTGTAGAGAAGTCTTCCATCCATCTGTGTTAGAGTTTATTTTTTTGATGGCTGAGATGTTGCTGAAAATGAAATAAACTATTGTTTTGGCCTGACTTGTCTTAGATGTGTTAACTGAATGTCTTTGAGATTTAAGTGACTTTGTTTTCTTAGTTATGCTAGACAGGCTGGTTTTGTGTGCTAGCACATCTTCCTGGCTGTGCTGCTGCAGTCTACTCAAGTTGAAGTGTGGCTAAAGCAGTGTCAGAAGTGATCCTTAACTTGATTGTAGTTGCTGTAAACTTGAAAACTGGTGTTAAACATGAGTCACTGCAAACATGCCCTACCTCCAAGGCTTTGACTTGTGCATCTGCTCATGGCAACTGTAAACTGTCATTATCCTGACTATAGCAAGCCAGGCTGACTCCTGTAAGGGAGGGGAGACAGATCTGGGTACAAAGGACTACTGTTCTCAGACAGGTCCAGCTGCAGGGCAGTGCTCTGAGGTCAGACTTCAGCCCATAATAATACCTAAGCTAGCTTGTGGGGGAGAAGATCCCATCTTTAATCTCCAGAGATGTGCAGAGGGTTGTTGTAGACAACTAATCATGCTTTTGGGGGTAAAGGAGTAAGGTGAAACTTGGAAGCATGGGTTTAGTCTAAGTGGTTTGAGTTCAGCCAGGGAAGAGGTGGGGCTTGTAAGCTGCTGGTTACAGGAAAATACCAGATAACTGTAGCTTTCTTCAGCTGGCTCTTGTTGGCCCTTGCACCAGTTGTCCCATGAACTTAAAAGGAGGAAGTATAGTCAATTAAAACATGCTAAATAGTTGGGTTTTTTCCAAACTGGGTCTGGCTTGCAAGCTCAGGCTGTTCTCTGGGAGTGAGCTTACAGTGTTGTATCAAGGAGGTCTGTTCTCCAGAATGGCTCTCGGCAGTGTACGTGTGTGCTTGCTTGGAAGCATCACGTTATTAACCTACAAGAGCAATGTTTTCTGCAAGTATTGATGGCTAGGAGCATTGGACCCTTAACAACAACAACTTTTGCAGCTTGTGCAACCTGGGAAGCAGATAGTGCCTGCTCAACAGCTCTACCCGCTGCTAAAACCTGGCTTTTGTAGAGGGAGTGTGATGAAAGGTTGATAAACAGCTTCACAGTGTGCAGCTTTATATAGGCTCGTGGAGATAACTGAAGCTTTCTTTGGTAGAGGCTGTGATATTTCTAAGGCTGTGATTGCAGGCTGTCACTTAGCTGAAGTGATGACTCTAGCTGGGGTAAGCTAATTAAATTTTGGTGAGGGAAAGGTTGAGTGAACATCTCAGATGAGGTTTTTTGTATTTTTTTTTAATATAGCTTTCTACATGATTCAAATTTAACTGGATAGGGGAGAGGTGATCACATGTAAGAGTTTTGTTCTGTGCTGGGTGATGTTCCTGTATTTGAGTTAATCAGCACAGGGATTTTTCTGTACAAGGCTTGTAGGAGTAGGGAAGGGAAAGCGGTGCAAGACACAACCGGTTGGTTCTGTATATTCTTTAGATCCCCCTTGCTGTGCTTTGTGTCACTGTTCACAGACGCTTGGCAAATAGCTGGTGCTGCATCTTGTAATCAGAGAGTGTTCATTTAGTGGTGTCTCTCCTCAACACAGCGTTGTTGTTACTGAGATCACAGCAATTATCTAATGGAAGGAGGTGCCTGAAAACTTGTCTTTTTTCTCTAGCTATATCAGCTGGACTAATAAAAACATCTGTCTCCCTATGCATCTTGTTTCTCCTATGTCCATAGCCCATCAGAGCTGTCTGGTTTTAGCCCCTGGGTCCCTGCAGTCTGAGGTAGGACCTGTAGCTGGCTAAAAATTATGGTCAAAGCAGCAAGCTAGTCTTTAATGCTTGCATCTGACTGGAAAATATTTCTTTTTAATTGGTTTTCTTTCCCACCCACCACCTTTGCTGTGTTCCCTCCTGTTGCTGCCATGAGGAATAACACGACCGTGCTTTTGTTTCAGCTTGTACAAAGCAATTGAAAATACTCCAGAGAACGAACGTGTCATGGCAAAAGGCTGGACACAGCGACCTACCCCAGCTGGGACTTGCTAAAAACCTGTGCTCAAGAGAGAAATTAAACCTCCCCCCCCCTCGCCTTCAAAGCTTCTGGTTGATTCTCAGCATTACTCACCGTTGCGCCCTGGGTGCCTACTGTGGGTCGCTCAGATACTGCGGCCGTACGAAGTAG
Source organism: Gavia stellata (assembly GCF_030936135.1). NCBI lineage: Eukaryota > Metazoa > Chordata > Aves > Gaviiformes > Gaviidae > Gavia > Gavia stellata. Next base: position 12,474,336 of record NC_082600.1, read on the forward strand.
GTCATACGGAGCGGCCACTTGCTCGTGCCTCGGGCGCCTGGGATTGTGCTGGGCAATGGCAAGCTGCCGTGGGTCAGGGGAGCCTCGGCCTTAAGCTGAGGGGAGGAGCAGGGAGGTCATCAGTGGCTGTGGTGTTTTATACGGGCTAACTGCGATTAGCCTTGTTGGTGGAGCCACCCATGTCACGTAGCTTTTGGGAAGGACGCGGGAGCTGGTGCAGCTGGCAGGGCCCTCTGGATGGGTGAGCTCACGCTCTGCATCACACCCAGGGGTGATGGTGTCATTCCTCACCAAGCCTGGAGCAGTGCTCGGGCTCCTCCGTTGGCCGAAAAAGTGCTGATGATGTGTGGGTGCAGGCTGGGGGAGGAGAGGGGCTGGGAAGCCCTTCGGGGCGTGCAGGCGTGTGTTGCACCTCTGGGCTTTCCCATGAAGTTTCAGCTGAACTTTTCTCGCTTACAGATTTGGGAGCAGCGGTCATCGCTGCTGTCCCGCTGCCGGGGAGAGCAGCTGAGCTCTGCCGGCTGTAACGCGGGTCTTGTGCTACCCTCTCGCTGCCTTCACACACCCTGCTCCCGCAGGCTGGCGTGTTGTCCCTCGGCTCACCACTCAAAACACGCACCGTTTTTATAATGTTTTCAAGGGGAATTTCTTTTTGTCATAGGCTTTTTCTTCTGAATATTTCTGCTCTCCTCTGGAGAGCGGCTGCCTGGCCCTGGCCTGCGGGTGATGCCCGTGCAGGGCACTGCCTGTGCCGGCGGCAGTCAGCCAGCCCGGTCCCCTTCCCGCTCAGCACACGTGCACAGGCAGCACGGTGCCTGCTGGGACCCCAGGCTCCTTATTCAAGAAATCTGTCTGCTTGGGAAACCATTTACCTCTCACATTACACTTACTGGCAGTAGGCTGCACATAAATGCTCCTTATTCCACTTTCGTGCTATCTACTGGAAAATTATTCATGGTCTTTCACCCACTTGTGGACTAAGCCGCACGGAGGATGGTGGTAAAGCTCGGCGTTACAGCGTTGACCCTGGGCACCCTGCCACGCCGTGGGAAGCTGCCAGGCCTGAGTTCAGTGGTCAAGCTCCTCGCGCTCTCCCTTGTGCCCCCAGCCAAGCGAGGGGACAGGGAGCGGCGGGACGCCTGCTTCACAGGGAGGTCCGGGTGCTCTGGGGAGGCTCCTGCTTCCTGGGACGATGTGGCCAAACCAGGTAACTCCTCTCTCACGAAAACAAAGTATGGAGCAAGGTGGTTTTATCTGCTGGCTGCTTGGCGAGAGCCCTGCCCGGGGTGCGGGAGGTGGCTGCTGCTCGAGTCTTGCCCTCCGCTGGGATCCTGGCTCAGCTTGGCTCGGCTTGGCTTGGCCCGGCTCAGCTCAGCCCCAGCTGCAGCTGGGGCCAGGGCAGCACTTTCCTCCAGCTTTCCATTTTGCCCAGCCTAATTAATCCGTCACTAAGCCAAGAAGAAAAAGAAGGGTGCTGTTGCCTAATGTCTCCTGCACCCATCTGGGAGGGAGGAGGTCTAGGCTCCAGCCTGTCCTCAGATGAGCCTTACCATATTTTTACGCAATGTGGAATAGCTTGAGCAGGAGAGCTTGAGTGATTTTTTTGCTCCACCCACACACACACAAAAAAAATGTGGTAGCGTGGTGGGCAGGGCACTCTTCTGGGAAGGGAGACAGCATCACAGCCTTTTCATCTCCTGTTTGCTTTTCTTTTTCCCCTGGGGAAGCAGCAGCCCAGCAGGCTCCTTTGGCTGCTCGGCGTTCCTCTGGCTAGTCTGCCTTCCCTCCTCTCCTAAAAAATCGCAGTTACAAAGCTGGAAATAAATAGCCTGTGTGACCGTTTGCTCCAGCCCTCCACCAGTGGGACAGGGTGGATCACCACCCTGGGGCTTTGTTGGGTTTTGTTTGTTCCCAGTGAAGGGGGAGCCAAGCCCAGCGATGGAGGAGGACACACCGTAGCCTAAGATGTTGAAATGAGAGACTAATCAGAACCGGGTCTCTTGCATCGCTTGACCCTCTTCCCCTGGTTTTCACGTCTTAGGATTTATTTTCTTACACAGAAATTACACAAGCTCCTGACCAGCTCCGTTTTGAGGCACAGCCCGCCCGCCCTGTATTCCCAGCCCCGCAGCACCTCTGCCTCACCGGCTGCGAGCCGCCGGCTGCCGCACAGGAGAACCCAGGGGCGAGGGCGTCCCTTGGGCCACAGAGGTGTTTGTACGTGGAGATACTGGGTTTCCCCCGCCCTTCGAAAGACCATCTTTTTTTTGTCCAAATGCTGCATAGACCCAGGTTGAGTGCGTCAGGTGAGAAGCTGTATCTACTACACCCACAGTGTGGGTCTAGCAATTAAATTGGCAGCGTGGGCTCAGAATGGGATCGACAATTAACGGGGAAAATCTGCGTTACCAGACAAGGTAAAAATAAACAGAGATGCGTCCAAACCTACCAAAGATTTTTGTTTTCCTCCTCCAACCAGTGAGTAAGGCTAAGAGTGACCATATATATACGTGTGTGTATATAATTATACATATATATACACACACACTCATATGTGTGTCTGTGTGTATGCATATAAACTTTCAAAGGGCAAAATGTCCCATGCTTAACACCCAGGAAAATAGATAGAAAGGGTAACACTCAGAAAAATGTAAACATTGAGGTTTTTATTGAATGTCAAAAGCTTCAGCTAAAAATACAGAATGGGTAACCCTGAGCTTTCCATGGTGAAATTTCAGAATAAAACCAGAACTGAAGATGAATTTGACAGATACACATGCAAGCCCCAGACCTTTGTAAAGGCCTGGGCTTCTGTGTTTATTGCAAGTGGGTGCGAGGTTCAGCCGACGGCTGCAGTCCGATTGCTCTTCCCACATCCGTTATTGATGACCAGAGTAAAACTGAGAATAACCTGTGCTGAGGAGACCTTGCAAGTGTCAGCTTATATTTTACTTACTTACAGTTAGACACACCATCACTCGAGTGAGTGGTACTCAAGCACAGCGAAGCTTTCCTGGATTACTTGGGAAAGAGCAATTGAATGTAATCCAAACAAAACCCCGTGTTCTTTAGCCTGGTCTGGCAGAGCAGTTAGCACATGCACCAAGGACAGTTTTGTTGGGACGTAAATAGTGGCTGTTTGCAGTTTAAATGCTGCCATGTGTTCAAGGCGCAGTGAAACCGGAGGGGAAACCAATGGTGGGTTCAGCGCCGGCACTGTCCCTGCCCATGGGAGCTGATGGACATCGTGCACCAGCTTCGGCATAGAGGGGATTTCTGCTGCTTCGCTGGCCCAGCTGGCCCAGGACAAAGCTGGAGGTGAGCACAGCAGTGAGAGTCAAATGAGGCGGTTTTAGGGCACTGGGTGGTGAAGTCCTCTTGGGCAGGAAAGCTGGTATTGCAGTAAGTGTGGGCCAGGCTGCGTCCCTGCAGTCCGCCCGCAGAAACTGGTCGGTCTCCCTCCACAGCCATGGTGAAATCCCCTGAATCATCGCTAATCACCGCTCGGGCTGACGATGTTCCCGGGCTGCTGGGCAGAGCACGCCTGTGATTGCCGGGAAGCCGGCAGAGCCGTCCCGCGCTGGCGGTGCCCATCTGGAGGGACGCACCGGGAGCGAGGGACTGAATGTGTCCAGATGGGCATGAGGGGAGAGGTCTCCAGTGGGGATGGACACCAGGAGGGCTGTGGGACCACGCTGCTCCACGAGTGGGCTGTCCTCAGCAAAGGGCATCGGGATACTATCGTATTGGATCGCTGCTGTAACAGCCTCCGAGTTGGGACTTGTTTGGGGAGAGACGGCTCCAGAGATACTCGTGGGAACATGTATGAGAAGAGGATTGCGACGGATGGGAGCGCTCATGGCCCCAGAGTGTCGTCTCCTCACCACAGGAGAGTGATTGTTGGCTTTTTTTCTCTAAGCGTTTTTTTTAAGGCAAAACATCACTGAGCAGCTTGAGGATGCTCTTTCCCCAGAGCTGGAATAAGCACCTTACTTCCTTCGCTCTGCCTCCGGGATGTCCCCCCTGACACCCGCTGGGCCAAGGGGACATGCTGCTGCCAACACCACTTCTCCTCCGTCTGGTGGGTGGCACGGGGAGCTCTCCACTCCCATGCAGGGGTGGCTGGTGGGCCCCCAGCAGTGCCCCAAACCTTGCACCTACCTAAAGGGTGGAAAGGGCTATGAAGAATCAACAGCTTAGCTATTTCCCACCGCTGAAAGCCTTAGGAGAGGCTTGAGGATTTCTTACAGCTGTTCTGGAGGCCGGAGGAGAGCAGAGGTGGGAATGCGATGCCAGGCACGCATGGACACATGTGCAACCGCTGCAGTGCACCCAGCCGCCCCAGCGCTCGGCCTCAGTGCCCACCGGCTGCTCTGGGCACCTCCCCATTCTGCCCATGGCTCTCCGGAGGCTGATTCCCAGCCCACGCCAGCTCTCACAGCATCCCAGAAGGTCCATCCTTCTGCCCCACCAAACTCTTGCGACACCCCATCCCAGCAGCAGGAGGTAAGTGCGTGCCGGGGAAGGCTGCACCTCCCCACCACAGTGATGTCCCAAAGGGCTGTGTCCCGGCCAGCGACCCTTGGCACCAGGGACCATACGGACCGTTTCTCACTGCAAGGCACCTCCTGATCGCATGAGCACGGAAGAGAGTTGGGTTGAGAGGCGGTGGGGGTTGCACCAGCCGGCTCTCTGCAGGGCTGTGTGAGATGCACACTAATGCAGCAGCTGCTGTGTATCGCACCTTGCATCTCAGCGTCAGCTGTCCTTGTGCAACAGCTAAACTGCCCACCGGTTATCTCACCGAAGCAGTCACTTTGACTTACTCATTCTGTGGGGTGCTCTGAAGTGGGGCAGGGCTGAGGGCTCATCTAGGCGAAAGGCTGAGCTAACCTCAGCGCCAGAAAGCGGGGGACGTGACCAACCCAGAGCCATAAGCTACGTGCTTTCTGTTACTTGGTGGTTTGGCCTTTTTGGGGGCGTTTTTTTTTTTTGGTGGTTTTTATTTGCAGTGATGAACCCTGTGGTTTACAAAGAGACTTGTCAGCAGGATGGAGACCTTGCAGCTTAGCATGGGGGGAGCTGGCTGCCTTGGATTGCAGGCAACAGCCCATGTCACCGCTGAGCCGGAACAAGGTGATGAGGACAACTTCAGCAGGGGACGGAGAAGGTCAGTCTCCACTGGACCTGCTGCTTGCGGCTGTGGGGCAGCACCCCTGGCATGGGGGGCTGGTTTCCGAGTATGTCAGAGGGGAAGCGTCCCTGTGGCAGCACGGGGCTCTGCCTTCGTTCATGTGCCTCACTTCCTGGCAGTAACCTAAATTTTGGACAAAACCAGGCCCCGGCCCCAGCGGGGAATCGTCAGTCCAGTCTCAGCCGCCACCTCCGGAGCATCCGGCCTCTTCTCCCACCAATGGCCACAGACACTTGGCAGCGTTTTGTGCCTGTGGTCACCTGCGACCTCACACAGGCAAGGGGACTGCCTGTTTTGGGGTGCAGCCCTGGCCTCACCCGAGTCCGGGCATCACTGCCTGATGCCACGACCCATTGTCAGTAAGATGCCACCTCCCTCTTCTCTCTTGGGGGACCAGGATGTCTCCAGGGGCTGAGCACCCCTCCGGACAGTCCCCTCCTGCTCTTCTCAAAATGCCTTCGAATTGATTCCGGTGGTCCTGGTGCTTGGGCATGACACCCCTGAATGCCTGGCTGGGAAGACCCTTGCATGTAGTATAAAACACAGTTTTAAAAGCAGGCAAAAGTTCTATTCTGTTTTTCCTCACAAGGAATAAAGGATTAGCCCTCAAGCAGTATTTATGAGAAATGACACCAAGCAGTGGGTCAGCTGGAGCCCGTGAAGAGGCGTAAGACAGCAGATGGCCAATGTATCTTTTCCAAATAATACTTCTATGTAATTAGTGTCAAAGCCAGCTATAACATGTCTTTGTATTTAGCCTACGTGCCCTTTCAGCCATTACTTTCCTGGGGTACCTGTACACTGTCCTCTCTTGCGATCATTTCCATTTTGCTTGTCATTGACAAGGCTGTGTTGAGATTTTTCATACAACTTAGTTCAAGAGTGAAGCCACCACCAAGAACAGCTTCTCTGGTGAGCCACCATCTTGTACAGGGTTTGTTTAAATACCCAGCTGACATGCCTTTCAGCTCAGTTTATTCACTTTCAGTTAAAGCCAGCCCTGAGCAGGGACCACCAAAAATCACGTTGTTAGATGATATTACCTAAAAGGGATTTGGAATAAACACATCAAGAAGATATAGGGAAACAGTGAAATACATTTACAAACCCAAGAACTATTCAAGGCTGAATGGGCATGGGAACAGTTATTAAAAAGGCTCCTAGAACTAGGAAGTAAGGTAAAACAATTTCTAAGATACTAAGAAACATCTTCCAGTGGGCACCAGTGAGGGGGGGAAACACTTCTTTGTTGTTTGCTGGCGCCCTTAGTCCCATGACACTTTCAAACACAAACATCCACCATTAAGCCTTTATTAATCCTCCCTTCTGATTTTCGTGTGGGTCATTTAGCATTACTTAATACTGAGCTTAGGGGAAAACCTAATAAGCCAACCACTAATCTTCGAACTTGGCACATAATTCTGTTTGCTATGTCTCAACATGTTCTTTCTTGTCCTTCCACCCCACTGAGAAAAACCCTGGAGTGCCGGCAGAGGTAATTGCGGATGGCAGCAGCAAGCCGGCCGCGGCAGCGAGCCTGTGCTCACACCGGCACCCAGGACATGGTGGCTGTGACCGAGTGGCTGCAGTTTCCAAACGAGCTGTTGCTGGAGATATTTTGCGACCTGGAAATAAGCCCCTCAGAAAAGGTAACCTGTGGTGAGGGACTATTATCTAGCCACGCTGAGACTGTGGGATCTTTGGAAAATAAGGCAAGAAAATTAAATACATATATATTTATTTTAAGCGATGGCACTTACACTCTCCATAAAGCATGCCACTAAAGCATATTTTAGAAGTGGCTGAAAGCTTGGCAGTATTTTCTTTCTTTTCCGAGGTATAAAAGCCCCCTGCCACCCCCCTGGGGGGGATGCAATGCCAACCAGCAGAAGGAAACCTCCAGGGCTGGGCTTTGGGGGCATCAAACAGTGAAACCTCAAACTCTGGCTTGGAAAAGAAAACAAGATTGCTCCTTCAGCTTAGCCAGGCTTAGTGCTAACAGTATTTCGCATTTGTATGATGTTGCATTTAGCAAAGCATCACGCAGGCTTTTAACGGGCCCTCGGAGTGTATGGTTAGCCCCATTTCACAGCGTGGAGGAAGCAGCTTCTCTGAGGCTGGGGAGAGGGTGGCCGAAGCGGCTCTTGGACACGGTCCTCTGCCTTCCTGCTCACACCCCTCAGAGGTGAAGGTTAATCTGGTCACTCTCCTTCTTCTCCAGATGGAATATAGGAAAAAAAAAAAATCCTGGTTTGAGATGCAGAATCCTCCCTTAGCTGAGCGTCTCTCTTACGCACACACTCACTCACAGCCCTGGGTGAGGATTTTGACCGAGTATTTTTGTCCCAACTAGCTGGATTTTATTTATGCCCCTTTTAGTCTGTTCCTTCCTCAAGATTAAAAAAAAAAACACAACAAAAGTAAAAATAAAGTACAAAGGTCTCAAGAGACCTCAACCTTTCCTCTCCCCACTGCCTCTCCTGCAGAAATAGAAAATTCCTGCAGAATTTCTCTTGGGAATGGAAAAGACTCTATAAAGCAAGTTATCGGAGGTGAAGAGCCTTGTGGTCCACTCACAGCTGGAGACCCTGGTCCCCACCACAGGTCACCTCCCACCAGCACGGCGAGGGCACCAAAGGGGACACTACCCTCCAACCCAGATCAGGGTAGATCCAACCCAAGTGCTGTCAGCAAGTGGCAATAAAAAGCTGCAATAGACGTGGCCAACTCCTGGTCTGCAGACCCCCAGCTCCTTGTTTCAGGTGCTGGGCTTTGTCCTCCAAGTTTTGGCCGTTTGGGGCTGTGGGACCCCTTGTGCCCCACAGCCTGGGGTGCTGGTGGTAGCAGGATAGGGCTTTGCTGCCCTGGGAGGGCTCCGAGGGCTTGGGGGCAGCAGGAGTAGCTGCAGAGAGTGGGGACCACAGCAAGGATCCACCCAAAGGAGCCTGAGTAAGGAAAGGAGGTAAAAGCAGGGAAGAGCCAGGGAGAAATCCCCTTGTGGGGCAAAAGCGGGGTTGGAAAGCTGAGGCTGGAGCGGTGCTGCCCTGTTCCCTCGTTCTCATGGAAACGGGAGCGATGCCCTCCAGCTTGGCTGTTTTCTCAGCTTATTTTTGAACGCAGCTCCTGTTTACGCTGGCAAGCGTTTCAGCACCCCCTTCCCAGGGGCTCCCCGTGGCCTTTGAGGAGCAAGGCAACGCCGCAAGGCCCAGGCGGCAGAGCTGCCCCTGCGCCGGGTGAGCGCTATCTAATCAGGGCGATGGCTGGAGCCCCATAAATGGCAGCGCTGGCAAGCCCCAGCTCCACGCAGTGAGGGGGCTCTGACAAGCCGGTGGTAACTCCCATGTCTGCTGTAGGTCATAGTCACATTCGGCGGAGGCCAGGAGCGCAAGCTGGCGTCTTTCGACTTCCCCTCTACACTGAGCAGGCGAGGAATCTTCTAAATAAAAAAATCTCCCTTGGCCCAAGTGCAGGAAACAGCCGCCTTTTGATTAGTTGGGTTGAACGAGAGACTTCCAAATCAGGGCATCCCGGTCCCCCCGCGGCCCTTGCGCTGCCTGCGTGCGAGCTCTGAATGGGGAATGCTCTTTTCTCCCCGCGCTAGAAACGGGTGCCCGTCTGTTCCTATTAAAGGATATTGTTTAATCTCCAGCCGTGCTGGTGTTCACGCCGGCCGGAAGCAGCAGCCCAGCAGAAATCCTTGGCAAGTCTCGTTAGGACCTCGGGTCTGTTTGGGGATGCTCATATTTTCGTGAAGGGTGCAGCTCTAAAACACAGCTGGGTGTTGCCGTTACAGTCGGGGGTGCTTGCAGCAGGGCTGATGGGTCCAGGGAACTGAGCCTCCACCCCACTGCTTGGGTGGGGTTTCCATGGGGCAGCCCCCACCAGTGGGGTCTTGCAAGACCTGCAGGTCTGAGTGATGCTTTCGGAGCCTCAACGTCACTCCGCAGGTGACAAGAAGGCAGCCCAGGGAAGGGGGATGTGGCACTGGCCCCATGCAGCCCTTCACTCTCTGGGATTTGGTTATCTCAACTGCATCACTCTCCAAACACAGGGTGACTCCACAGCAGCAGGCCCTGGACAGGTCTCCACTCACTTTTGGAGCTATATTTCCAGACCATCCATCTTCAGGCTACAAACCCAGGGTCACCAGGAGTTGCTGCAGTTTGGGGCTGATTTGTTTTAAATCACAGATCCCCTCTGTCACCTCAGAGTCCACCAGGCTGAATGGGGCCAAACCTGACATGATGTTTCCTGCAAAGCATTAGGGTTTCTGCTGATGTGTTCACCCCACTGAGGTTCAGCTTGGCCCAGAGGTTCACAAAAGCCGTAGCTGCTGATGCACCAGAGCAGCCAACAGGGAAAAAAGCTCCCTTGCTTTTTCCTATGTGCGCACCAAGGCGTCGAGCTTTGCCTTTAGCTCAGGCACAGCCGGGTCTGGCCACCAGCGTGCTGAGCCACCTCCGTCCCTCCTGTCTTCTCCTCCCAGCTCCCCAAAGGCAAGGAGCGGCACAGGCTCATCACAGCAGCAGATGACTTTTTCCACGGAAACAGATGCCTGCTTCAGCCGACGCGTTGCCTTTGTGTTGAGCTTGGTCCCACCTATTCTGATTGTCACTGTTGTTATCATTTCCATAACCATTTTTCCTCCAGACTTCCAGCGTGTTCCTGCTCCAGGAACACATTACTTCAGCCCTGCCCACTCCCAGGGCACAGCGGCTTCAAAAGCCATCTGAGAGACCGTCCTTCCTGGTAACAAGTGCTCCTTCCTTAGATCCTCTGGGGACATCGTCTGTAGTGTGTCACATGTGGGGAGGAGCTGCCCAAGAGAGGAGGACCACGGCGTGGCCAGGGCAGAAGGCACACCCCACCAGCAGCCAGCCTGGGAACCGCAAGTTCTGGCGCAGGAGGGAAAATGGCGATGCTCTTGACTAGCACGGAACTGGGGGCAGCTTCGCTCCGTCTCTGCCAAGGGAGAAAACTTTCCTTGAACTCAAGCATATGATAGTCTAAGCAAAAGCCAACGCTTGAGGTTTTTCTGGGTTGCTGCTGGCTAAGGGATTCACAAAACAGCTTGCTGCTTCCTTCAGCGGTGGTGAGATGGTCACCGTTACCCGTCCAGGGAGGCTTCAGCATACATCCCCCAGCTCCCTCCCTGGGATGTGCACAGGACATCGCCGGTCCAGCCGACGCAGGCGGCCACGCTTCGGCCTGCGCAGAGCTGTCAATGAGATGAACAGCCCTTTTCAGCACTGCCTCGAACAGATACCAGCTCCTTACAGCGGGGATTTGACAGACTTTCTGGCTCCCCAAAGACACGACTGGCCCACCACCTGCCCGAGTTGACTGCGAATATTTATGACCTCCAAAAAGGACAGCAGCAGCTTGTGCACAGGACAAATAACCATGGGGTTGATTAATTGTTCCTCCTCCTAGTTCTTTGCTCAACTGTATGACTGTAATACAAACTTGAAGGTCCTCCTGACAGCGCCCTTGGATGCTGTGAACCCCTTTCCCTTTTCGTCTTCAGGAGAGAAAATTTCAGCAAAGTTCTCACAACACTGTGAAAAATTATCACTTTACTTCGCTGAGAAACAAAATTGGGACCTTCTGAAACTACTCGGCTTACATCTACCAACAGAGAGCTTTTGTTGTCCTACACATCAGCCTACCCACTCTCATCACGGCGGCCAGAAAGAGATCTAACTTGAGACTTGGGAAAGTCTGACTCCTACTCTTCCTGCCTTGTGACAGACACTTGCACAAGCTGCACCACTCCCCGGGTGTGAGGCCGGGACCTTCCCTTCCTCTTTCGCACAGGGACTAGCCTGGCTCACGCGGAAGGTCCTTCTGAGGAGCGGCCAGCAGAAGAGCATCCAGCCAGCCAAAGGAGAAGTTGGTCTAGCAACTAGACAAGAAACCAGGACTAGGAAGTGTCCTGGCCCCAACCCAGCCTGGATTCAGGCCGGAAAAGAGAAATGAAACCAGCTGAAATAGGAAGAGGCTTTTTACTATGATTAGGCGGCGGTTTGTCCTTCACCCCCCAGCTCGCCTCCGTCCTGGGGCAGCACCCGCCCCTGCCAGCCATGGCTGCTGCAGTATAGGGTAAGACAGCAGCAGACGGGGGTGCTTTTTTGTGGAAAACCATAACTAGAGAAGGATGTGCCAGTGGGTGATCTTATTTCTTGTGGGTACTCCCCTACGCCTGCCAGGGGGGACGCTCGCGGCGGGGGGGCAGTGGTGGTGACCGCTGGTGACCATGCAGTGGTTGTATGGGGATTGCCCCAGAGGGCTGCAGCATGAGGGGACCCCTGCTATAAGCACTAGACAGGGAGAAGGAACAAGAAGTGACTGTCATAAAAACTGAGCCAGTCCTCCAGTCATGCCTGGGAGGAGGGTGCTGAGGGAGGCAACTGCTGCTACTCCATTTTCAAATCCATTGATCTATTCTACCTACTTGAAAATAGAACAGAAGCAGAGATCAGATCACTCCAGCCTTTCCTCTTCTGGACTCGGCTCCACTTCTGCTCAGTCTCCTGCTTCAAGAGATGGCCTGGTCAGGGACCCCGTCACCCGCAAAGACCGATTTTAGTACCTTTTCCCTGAATCTCAGCAGACTCTGGGATTTTCCACAAGGCAGCTGGTGAGTGGGATTGCTGGCAGGCCTTTCTGTCTCCGATGGCATCAAGGCTGAGCAGGGCTGTGTTCTAGCTCCTACGGGGTTTAACACCTCATTTCCTTTGCTGTCTGCCCCATAAACATGGGGAAAGGAGGCTACATGCCCTATAGGCTCAACAGCAAATTGTACACCACCATGCAAGTGCAGACAGCTTGCTGTGCTACAAACTGAGGAACTGGTCTGGAAGCTCAGATTGCTGGTGACCGCATTCTCCTTGTGCATACGCTGATTTCTAAAGGGGCACAAGCCGTTCAACAGAGCGCCAGAGAGCTGGTGGAGGTCCTCCTAAGCTGCACAAAGAAGGTCTTTGCTGCAGAAGCTGCCCATGCCTCAGCCCTTCTCCCTTGCACCAGAGGCCAGGCTGGAGCGTGCTCTGCAGCTGGGGTGGGTGTCAGGCTCAGAGAAGAGGCTGAGGCTTAGTTATCCCTTCAGCTTCTCCCTAAGAGCATGAATGTCAGGTACTCCAGCTTAGGTAGTCGCCATTGGGACTGGGGATGCCTCCTCTTGTGCACTGCATTTATACACACCTATAGAGCCAGGCTCCTTCATGGTGTCCTACAGCAGCATGCAAGGCATCCAGAAAATCCTCCTCTAGCACAGTCAGTTTGACATGGCCAATATCGCACAAGAGGTCCTTGCCAGCATGACCCACAGTTGGAGATGTCTCCAGCCATATGCTTGTCCACACGGTAATTAAAAAAAGGGCAAGTTACAGCAATGAACCTTGATGGTGCATGCTCAGTTTGCTGTAATCTACAGAGCTGTCTCCAGCACTAGAGTAATTTCATTTGAAAAGACTGACTGCCAGTATTGCTGTGGACACAGAGAAGTGGAAGCTCCGGCATTTGACCCTCCGGCAGGCTGTAGGGTGCTCAGGCTGGGCTGAGGCCATCCCAGCCCCAGCAAAGGGTTCAATAAAGATTTGGATGTCATACCAAAAGTACACACATATTTGAGCAGGTGTTGGTAAAAAGGTTTGAGCTGTTGGAAAAGCAATACTGAACTCCTAACAGAGATGGACCAGCATCCCCTCCTCCCCCACCCCCTTACTTCTCTTCCTATATTCTGTGGGAAGGCACTTTCAAACTGAATCAGGGTCTCCCACCTCCCAGGCCATGGGGCTTCTGCAGGTTAAAGCTGTGTAGAAACGGATCTCTCCAGAGCGCTGGTTGGAGCACGCCAGTGTAGAGCGTAGCTTACGCTTGCTAAGCAAGGGCAAGAAACTACCATTTTCCGTCTCCAGGCATACACTCCTTGCTCCAATAAGCTGCAAATGTTGAGCACCGCTGGCAAGAGAAAGGAGAGCCCTAGCACAGTGAACCACAGAGCCCTTGGGGGAAAGTAGGGGGGAGTCAGACCCTTTCAGAGGTCAGAATTTGGCCTCCAACCTCTGCAATGCCCTACCCACAGGGTTACTCTATGACCAGTGAATTTAGCAGCACAAAACCCCATTTCTCTGCAACCAGCCGATACCACAGAAGAGGTGACTGCCACCACGGTCCACACATCCCCAGCCAGGACACCTGCATGTGCCATAGGTGAAGATAAAAGGGCAAGTTACAGCAGTGAGTGTAACAGGTATAATCAGCATTACCACAAATTTCAATGCCATGCCATGCTGATCCAGAGCTTTACTTCCAGGTTTTTGGTTTTCCATTTAGCAGCATGTCTATCTTTGGTTCAGTCCAAATTTAGGGCCTGTTTTCAGCCCCTGCCTTCCCCGAACTCAGCTGTTAAATTAATGAAACTCAGCTTTGCAGTGAAATGCTGAATGCTACTGCTTCCAAGCCATACAGAAAACTGGGAAAAGGCATCATCTGAATGACAAAACATAGCATGGACGAAACATTCTTTATTCTCACATGTTGTCATAGGACAGAAGAGGATGGTAAGCTAGAGGTAACAGTAAGTTAATGAGAGATGCTGGATACTGGTTAAATAAATAGCATGTTTCCCCATAAACCTTGGCTCTCATCCCTCCTTTTTATTTTTATCCTTGATAAATGCTTTTGTTACTGCCTTTGCTGTTACTGCTTTGCAAAGGTGTTTCCACATTTCCCTGCTTCTTCAGTGGAATTAGCCAGATGTAAAACAGTTGGGGCGGGGGGGGAATAATCTGTCTTACATGATCACAGAATCACAGAATCAGTACGGTTGGAAAAGACCTGTAAGATCATCGAGTCCAACCTGGGGGGGGGGGGGGGGGGGGGGAAAAAAAAAAAAAAAAGAAAAAAAAAGAAAAAAAAAAAAAAAAAAACCACAACCACAAAACCCACGCCACACAACAACAATAACAAGCCACAACCCACCCACCCAACACCACACAGCACCATGTCCATCAAGCTACATCCCACAATGCCACATCCACACGCTCCTTGAATACCTCCAGGGAGGGTGACTCTACCACCTCCCTGGGCAGCCTATTCCAGTGTTTCACCACTCTCTCAGTGAAGAACTTTTTCCTAATGTCTAGCCTGAACCTCCCCTGTCGCAACTTGAGGCCATTTCCTCTAGTCCTGTCACTAGTCACTTGGGAGAAGAGACCAACACCCACCTCTCTGCAACCCCCTTTCAGGTAGTTGTAGAGAGCGATAAGGTCTCCCCTCAGCCTCCTCTTCTCCAGGCTAAACAACCCCAGCTCGCTCAGCCGCTCCTCATAAGACTTGTGTTCCAGACCCCTCACCAGCTTCGTCGCCCTTCTCTGGACACGCTCCAGCACCTCAATGTCCTTCTTGTAGTGAGGGGCCCAAAACTGAACACAGTATTCGAGGTGCGGCCTCACCAGAGCCGAGTACAGAGGCATGATCACCTCCCTGCTCCTGCTGGCCACACCATTTCTGATGCAAGCCAGGATGCCGTTGGCCTTCTTGGCCACCTGGGCACACTGCTGGCTCATATTCAGCCGGGTGTCGATCAACACCCCCAGGTCCTTTTCTGCAGGGGAACTTTCCAGCCACTCATCCCCAAGCCTGTAGCGTTGCCTGGGGTTGTTGTGGCCGAAGTGTAGAACCCGGCACTTGAATGATGCAATACTCACGCTGGCAGACTAAGCTAATAATGTCAGCAACAGAAAGAAAATTGGAGAACAGTCTTTGGTATTTTAAGTTACCCAAGTTATTAGGTGCAAAAACCAGAGCTTGGCTCCCTTTTGTCCACAGCAGAATCCATCCCTATTCCATCAGGATTCACCCCAAGCGCGGCTCTGACCTGAAAAGTGACCTTTTAAGGAGCGCTGCCTCTTGATCGGCAGATCTGGTCCCTGCTGTGAACTGTCATGGTTTCTAGGCTGGTTTCCCAGAGAAACAAGCCTTATGTAGCCATGCACCGTGTGTGAGCGCTTGTGCTCGTGTCCGCTCCATCTGTCCTCACTGTAGCTGCTGACCCTGCAAGCTAGCTTCAACCAGCATCAATGGATGGATTGGAGATAAACATTCCTGCAAACAGAGCTCAGAGGAGGAACAGGCCTTTCCATGCAGCCCCTGCAAGCTACAGCTTTACCCCAAGAGCTATTTGCACCAACAAATACAGTACGAGACAGTATGGGAAATGGTCCAGCTGCACCCCAGACACAAATCCATATGAACCAGGGACCACTTGAGGCGATGCTCACCGAGCTCCTCTTCTGCCACCAGTAAGCTCCCACCATCTCTCCCTTTCCACTCTGCAATACTCCTTTTAATGCCTCTCCTAAGCAGAGCCAAAGAGCCATCAGGGAGAAAAATGGATGTGGTTCCCTACAGCAACATGACCAGGACAAGCTTTTCCTCCTGCTTATGGAGGCCTCACAGTGGGAGCAGGCTGCTCCCTAGAGAGCCACAAGAAGACAGTCCTGCCCCTGTTCGTTAGCACACAGAGCCCACACAGCTCCTCGCTGGGGCATTTTGTTGTTGTGCTTGTTGCCCACCGCTGTGCAGGCCCTGCATGCCCTACAGAATACATCTCATTAAGTATGCACTCTGGTGAGGTGTCTGATGCCGTAACGAGAAGTCTGGAAAGCACCTAGGAACTGAAGTCATCCAGGAGATGACTCTCCTTCCTCCTCATCCTAGGGACTGATCTAAATTCAACCATTCGCTACAGCCTTGCACTTACTTGAACCAAACTGTCCCCCAGGTCTGAAGAATCACTTCAGCAACTGAACACCGAGGAGATCCCTTTGCATTTGCCATGTTCTGTACCACAGACCAGTGTTGAGACACTTCAGACGGCCCTTGGAGCACTTGTATGCTTTTCCCCAGCTGGAAGAGCACTTACAGACCCGGTCTGGAGAGATTCACAGAGCTGTGACACCACAGGAGACCTCAAAAAAGGGCTGTCCCTTCAATCAAGACTTTAGCTCTAAGAAGCGTTTAGGCAGAAGGGTTCAGCCAAGGCTCATCTCTGGAGATAAGGAGAAGGCCACAAGTTTTAGATGCCAGGGATAAAGAGGTTCATAAAAGGGTCAGTTAGATAAAACCACTAAAATATATATATATTTGACCCAATAAATTTGCTCTGGCAATTGCTCCGAGATTGGTGACGAGGAACAGAACTTCTCAACAGCAAAATTCTGCTTTTGCTGCTCCCACTGCATGGCCACGCACGAAGCAACGAGCCCTGCGCACGCCACTCGCCGCGACTCCCACTGCAACCAGCACTTTAGGGCATTGCCTCGGGAGGCACAGAAAAGGGCTCGGCAGCAGCCGACGGGGTCTGGGACTGCAGGAAGGAGGGGACGAGTCACAGGGCCCCTTCATAGAAAGAACGTGGAAGAGCCGAAGATTGACCAAAATAAACAGCTTCTCCATTTCCACTCACCAAATCCAAACATCCCAGCGATAAATATTAGTACCAGTCACTATTAATCCCCCAACAGCAAAACTTCGATTACAATAAAAGCGAAAGCTGCAGCAAAATATGTGATTTGAAAAAAATCTTGAGCAAATAAGGAAGTTTCACTTCTTGCCTACTCGAAGCACAAGCGACAAGATTTGTTTGAAGATTAAAACAGACTGCAGGCATGGAAAATGCCAGGCATGAAGC
Source organism: Gavia stellata (assembly GCF_030936135.1). NCBI lineage: Eukaryota > Metazoa > Chordata > Aves > Gaviiformes > Gaviidae > Gavia > Gavia stellata. Next base: position 12,491,228 of record NC_082600.1, read on the forward strand.
TTTAGAGTTACTTAACACAGTGAAATATAAATCGCAAGTGATCCCAGATAATTTCGGAAAAGGCTGGCTGCAATTTACAGCCTTGATTAGACTGATTACTAAAGGATGAACAGCAAAATAGCTTCAGTAATTCAATTTCTGAACAGGAAAACAAAGATTCTTACTCTTTTAAAAGCTGGAAATTAATTTAAATATTCAATATTCCTTTTACCTTTCTCAGCAGAAAAGCCTGCTGCTCGACACGGTCATTTTCTAGGAAAGGAGATGGAACGAGGCTTGACAAAGCAACGGAAAAGGGTTTTGCAGCCCTACAGGTTTTCCATGGCAAAGCTAAAGGCCACTTAACTACACCTCAGCTCCAAAAGCAATAAAACGTAACGGAAAGTTAAACCTAGCATTAGGGTATTTTTCAACCTGAAAAATACGCAACTTTGGTCAATAACCTGTGGTACATTTCCCCCCTCCCCAATGCTTTTAGCAGTAAGTCGAAGTTTGCTGAGCGGATGGTAACACTGATAACCGATGTGAAATCACCGCTCTGCATGGAGCAAGTGATCCTTGGGAGCTCTTTTCTAAAAATACTCCAGACGAACACCAACCAGAGCCGTGTTTCTGCATTTGAGAGACATCCTGTGGCCACTGCAGACACTGCAACGTCCCTCTGCAGCTTTGCCTGTCCCTGCAGGAGGGACCATCCACCCCACCCCATACCCACCCACCCCATACCCACCCACCGACCCTGCCGGGCCGCCTCCGGCTTTTCAGCAGCGCCCCGGGCCGCCTGCTCCTGCTCCTGCTCCTGCTCCTGCTCCTGCCCCTGCTCCTGCTCCTGCCCCTGCTCCTGCTCCTGCCCCTGCTCCTGCCCCTGCCCTCACCGCAGAGGCAGGACAGTCAAAACGCGTGCTTTCAAGTGTCTCCAAGCTCCTCTCAGGCTGGCGCTTTTTCCATCTAGGTGGAAACGCCTGAAAGCACTTCACTTCATGCCTTTTGGCCGGGTAAACCGGTGGGGGAGGAGGGAATAATTCTACGCTTAGAAAGGCTTTGCTGTTTGTATTTGACTCCGGTGCTCATGCTGAGCTAAGGTCTTGGTAAGAGGCACCTCCAAGCAAACAGGACTTTACCTCAAGAAAGGCAAATGACTGAAAACTCTGCGATTGTAACACCAGTACCATTTCACTTTCTGATTTTGCATCCCCATATGCTTTAACAGAATTTTTTTCATGGTGAGATATTCGAGTACCGGATTTTAATTCACATAATAATTCCAGCGTGATCAGCAACTACAAGGAAACACGAACTGTACGAATATTTTGGTTTTACGCCCTGAATTTCATAAGGATATTATTAAACGATAACATAAGGGTGTTAGTGGGATGACTGGGAACTGCAACATTTCTATGCCTTGAAATTCAATGCCAGGGTTCCCACAGCAACCATAACCATGGCCACCCTGCATTAGTTTTACATCCAAGTCTCAGAACACACAGTTCCAAGTGCTCAACACACATAAGCAAAAAACCAAGCAAAAGCATTTTTTTTTCCTGCAGTATTTATCTTACTTGTTAAGTCACAACCACTACAAGGTGTTAATGGCACTTGTAGGTGAGGATGAACTCCCTACAACTGGCAACTAATGCCTTGAACGCAGCTGCTGTGCACAGATACAGGATTCAGTCTCAGTATTGACACAGCTTCTGTTTTCAGTTATTGCTGGAATGAGAGCCCACTGTTCTTACCAAAGGTTAAAACACTCTTAGAAAGCTAAAAAAGACCAGTTAAGGGTCTTTCAAAGAGCATACTGTTTCAACTTCAGAAGCATGGGGTGAAGAGACTGCTCCTCCATGGTTTTGCTCATTTTATCCAGTCCCTTCAAATAAAGGCAGTACCTGGTACTACATTAAGAAGAGACCAGCAGAAACAGGAACATGAAAACCATCAAGCTATCTGAGCAAGTTTAAAGGTTAGCTTCTTTCTGCTCTTAAGGTTGTCAGAAGTAAGGAGCATACACACAGAGAACAATTACTGTATCTGTCTTGTGTTTCTTGGATTTCTCTCAGCGTTTACTGCCACTCTAACACAGGACACTGATGGGCCTTTGGTATGAAGAAGCGTAACTTTAAAAAAATTCTTATTAATTGCAGTAGGTCGAGCTTTTATCCAAAGCTTACGCCCCTTCCTGCTGGATAGAAGCTTCTTCTCTGAAGAAATGGAGTAATGGTCAGTGGTGAAATCAATGAAACAATTCACTGCTACCAGTGGGAAAAATTCCCGTCAAAGGTTGAATTTTGACAACCACACTTCATCAGAATGTCAGATCGGGGGTTTAAATTGGCAGCACCGGTGATTTGTAATAACGTGAGCCTATCTTTACAGGAAAGCTCCAGGGCTCTTCTATGAAAACATACAGAAATTAAATTGTATCAACAGTTGAAAATACGGGAAATTGCAAATCTACATGTTTAAAATTAAACATTAATCTACAGTGGGACCAGCTTTGCAAACCTGTATTTAATATTTCCTAAACATCTGCAATGTGAAACAGAAAACACAATTTTACATTAGTATCACCCCTACCCCCCCAAAAGGCAGAAACACCATCTACTACCGAGATTCTCTAAATATTTAACTCTTCAGGTTACAAAGACAAGACATGGTCTTGGATAGCTGACCACAAACTGCACAGCAAGAAACACCCAACCACTCCACCCTTGAAATACAGAGAATGACACTAGCGTGCAGGCGGCCTCTGCCCATACCCAGCGAGGTACCCGAGCCCTTCAGGAACCGAAACCAGCACGACCACGTGGGTTTTAACTCGAAGTGGCCACGTACATATTGCTGCTCCAGACCAGGGCTTAACAGAGAAAATGGTTCTCTGGGTTGGCTGCAGTCCGAATTAAATTGCAATCCACAACACGCTCTATGACACAGCAGCTGTGGGAAAGGCTAATTAAAAGTCTCTACACATTATCCCAATAGGCCCATATATATCCGAGCTTTTAATAGAATTGGAGAGATCTCTATTTAAATTCCAGATCTGCTATAATCTTCCCATATGTCTAGAAGGACCCCTGAACCTCTGACTTCATTTCTTTACCATAAACGTGGATAGTAATTTCAGATTATTGGGTTTTCTTTGCAATAATCTATCTTGACAAAAAATGCTGCAATTAAAAAAAGTTGAGATAGAGTACCTCACTACATTTGATCTTGAAATTTCACTGTAGTACAAGAGAAAAAGGTGAACCTTGCCCAAATCCGTACTAAAAACCTTTGAATCCACAAAGATTGGACCAGATGCTGTAGCTTGAATAAGAGTAGTACGCAAAGCACTTAGACCAGCAGGACTAGCTGCTCCTCTAACCTACCTCTCTCTACTTCTTCTCAACATGGTCGAGGACCTTAGACCTTCCAAAGAGGTAAAACAGACTGAACTGTTTTAGAAAGCCTAAGTACAGGAAAGGTTTGCATGAGAAAAAGTTTACCTGAACTTGTTTGTTCCTGGCTCAGCATTCAAATTTTCTTTTTTATGTACATATCTCTAAAGATTTTCACGTAAAGCAGTCAACCCCCACCCCCCCAACCTCTGATGACATTTTTCTCTGCCAGATCCAACAACCAAGAGACATCTTCAGAACTGGATGACATGGGCTTTAGTGATGCAAACCTTTTGTGACAAGCCCATTACAAACACTCCCTAACACACCATTCGGACCACACGTTCCAGGACACCCATCATAGCGTTACATAAAACCACTTCTTGGTTGCTAGATACCCATCTCAAAATGCCTAGGTCTGGTGCTACATCCTCACCACTCACTGACCTTCGATTTTTTTTAAACTTTTCTCTTAAGGCAAGAGAAACCAGCTGTAGTTCTGGAGAGTTGTATCACCAGCAGTGCCGATAAACCTACACAGATCCCCAGGGAATATAAACAAGTAAAAGGCCTGTGTTCAGGAAGAAGTTCATCTTTGGTTTGGAGATCTGAAGGAAGCAGTTTTCCTTTCCAGGCAACTCCTAGAGGTTTGAGCAGTAAGCATGTGGCATGCTAAAGAAACAATTCTTGCAACTTGGTAATTTTACAAGGCATTTGGGAAGGAAGCTGTTAAAAATCTGTTTCTAATAATTCATTTTTTTTAATACCTCAAATACAGATTTACTCTGAAAGAAACTTTTGAGAACACTTTAAGAAAAATACTTAAGTACAAACTTTAAATATCCGAAGTATGATACTGGTGCACTTTCTAGAAACAGTTACATACTTAACAGGTGAAGTAGGAAGAGAGTATTTCAGAAAACATTTAATATGAAACCTTTTGGAACTTCCATTGAATACAGATTTACATCATTTATCAGAACACTTTTTCAGTTCAGACAACAAAGTGCACTGCCAGGTGAAAAAAATACATTTGAAGGAGTGCTTAAAATGTAGGAAGTGAAAGGATAGGTGACCATTCACCTGAGAAAGTACAATGACTGCCCTGAAATGTCTTATTGCTATTACAAAATGGAGTTTTCATGGAAAAAAACCATACTGAGCAGCACAGGCACGGGCAGAGCACTGAAAGCCAACTGAACTCCGGTAGCACCTGGAGTTCTCAAGCCATGGCGTGATACAGAATATACAGAGAATAAAATGCAAATTCAGGAATATTTACTACATTTAACAACTTGATTACCCTTTAAACTAGCATAATCAATACCGATGCTTAGGGAAAGAGAGGGGAAGTCTGCTGCCTTCACAGACTACAGATCACAAGAACTAACTTGCAAAATATTAAGGATTTTGCATTTTCACCTCGGGTCAAACCTGAACTGTGTATTATGAATAACTACCAGCTCACTGCAAATTTAAAATGCAAATTTAGGCTCCAGTTTAAAGCACATGTTAAGTACATGCTTAAGTGCTTCACTGAAATATAACCATAAAACATTAATACAAAAAGTCAAGTAGATAATGCAGGATATTATCTACAGAAGTCCTTGATGAAATAAACTGAGTATCAGTAGGAAACAACACATGAAGAAACCTCTTCATTCTAATTTACAAAATCAAATCCGGCTCACCACAGTGATGGTTAAAAAGTGGGGACCGTCCCAGAGTAGCTTCACATCCTACAGAAAGCCATCAGAGAGTTCATCAAGGGCGGGTTTCCACACTGCACGTTAAAAGAGCGACAGTGGACTCCGTCCGCAGCAGAAGCTAGAGACACAACTGGCATAAAGCCATCAAAAGCAACACAACCAGAGCCAAGTGGAAGCACGCTGGAAGAGAGCTGCAAGGAAAAGTTTTAACTGCTACTGCCTGTGGCTGTAGTTTAGCAAGTTGGATGTTACAACAGAGGAGATCAGTAGCCAATTTGATTCCCACTTCTGGGTTTCAATACTGTGCACGCTCAGAATGCAAAGGACAGTATTGCCACATGTGCAGCAATACCTCAGAACGGCACGAACTCAGACGTGGTGACTTGCATCAAAATACAGTCGTTACTCGAGAGTCCTTTTGTGCTTTGTATCAATCTGACCTAGTCTACCGTGGAGAACTTGGTCTGAAAGAAAAAGTCACTAGTCAGCATTTAGCACATCCTTTTAGACTGCCTCATTCTGTAGAGGAACAGTGGAACGACAGAAAAGTGTTCTCAGCTGCAATCAATACTCATAAGCCAAAAGGACAAAGATACAATTTTAGTAGTTTAGCAGAAGCAGAAGAATGGAAGCATTTACCCAAATTTTAATGCGCAAATCAACTACATTTTTAAAAATTGCTTCAGACTTAAATAATAAATAGGTGGGCAAAATATAATGCAAGACTTACTCAGTAAAAGTGAATTTTTAATAATCTCATGAGATCTACTTAGAAAACAGGACTAATAATGTTCACAACCGTAAATCCAAACCCTTCACACACTTTTTTTTTTTCTTAACACAGCAGTGAACTGTAAACCTGCATTTACTGGTTATCACTTCAGTTATTTTAAATATTAACTCAAGTGTTTCCTCCTTGGCCATTTCAATTTTTAGCACCAAAATTAGCCCAAAAAGAGGTACTGGTACAGCTCGATGTTGTAAATGAATTGTTTACATATAATACTTTATATATTATACACACATACTGTACATTCACACGTCCACACAAACAGGAGGCATATTTAAATGAATATATTCTGTGTTTCAGTTTGTCGTCAAAAGACTTAGGAGCAATGGAAATAAAGCAGAAGGGGTAATATTTTACATAGTAGGCAACTTTAATGCTGTAGTGCACTTATAAAAAAAGTCCAACTCTCCCTCCCAGCTCAGCAGCTTTTTTTTTTTTTAATATCACTATTCAGAAGGATGCAGAAGTTATTGCCTAAATGTTATTCTATACATTTCCATCGGAATTCTCAAAAACACTTGAAATTGCTAACTAATTTACAACTTAACTATTTTTCTTGTTACAGCTTTAACTCATTGGCAATTTTGGAAGCAATGTTTTTAAAAGCTATGGATGTTCCTGATATCCGCTTAAAGCGAACTCCATTCAGGGACAGTCTTGGCAGTTTACACACCTCCATCTCCCACTGTACAAGGTTTTCCGCATGCCCATCTCCATGGACACAGAAAAGCAAGAAACGCTCTCTTTGTTCATAGTCACAATTATTGGCATCCAGGACCTTTCGTATTTCCCTCATCATGTCATTGGGATCCATGGAGCTGGTGGTTTTCATGCTCCAGGTAAAACGCAGCGACCGAGGCTTGGCTTCCTTGTTCTCGTCCTTCTGATCCACAGCTACATTGCGGCTGAAAGACAGGAATTTATTAGTTAGCAGGGCCAGCTACTTTCTCCACGTTTCATGTTAGTGTAGCAAACTAACACTCAACACACACTACCAGTATTAGAGCAGCATCTAGAGGCTTTGGCTGCGAGCAATGCCCCGCTTTCCTAGCTCCTGTACAAACACACAGCCAAGGTAAAGCACTAGCTGTTGGGGCTGAAACAAAGGTATGGTACGACGGGTGGCACGACTGGAAGTCACTGGAGTCAGGAGCATGAGGGAAATGACCTTGCCGAAATAGAACTACATGCATAACCTACAACTCAATTTTAAAGCAGGTTCTAGCTCAAACCCCTATTCTCAGGCCACATGGACAGCTGAAACACCAGCTCTGCGCTAGAAGTTTCTGGAACATTCAAATAGTGGCGACTTGTGACAAAAGGATGCTCAGCCCAGGTTGGGGGAGTGCCAGACCGAGGGAGGCACCCACTGATACACAGCAGGGATGAGCCCATGCAGAAAGATCCTGGGGGTTCCTCTGCACCTCCTCCTGTGCAGCAGGTTGGAGACCAAGCACTGGGAGGGCCCATGGCACGCTCAGTAGATGCAAGCAGGAGGCAGGAGAGCGGAGCCAGGGGACCCTGCCAGGGATCACCCACCTACTGCCCCAGGGCCAACACGCGCCGCCCAGTTCTGGGCTGGTTCGGTTTCACTCTGGCCTTCCTGCACTGGTAAGTGTTTGAGATGGTCACTAGAGACCCACCACACTGTAGGCTGTTGGGGTTACCTTCAACAGGGAGGAAATGCTTCGTCTCTAAGTTGGTCAGTAATCTGTTAAATACCAATGACTGACAGAGGTAAAGTGATGAAATCTTTTGCTGCTACAAGCTATGCAGCTAAGTACCTTTGAGGCTGAAATGCAGGAAGGAGAATTGGAAATCACTATTAGAAACCTCCTCAATGTTGTTAGTAAAGACAGCGAATAAGAGGGTTGCTATTACTGTATTACTGTCACAGTTTTAAGAGATAAAGAACAAAATATTAAGGCTGCGTTTCCCAAGTGTACAACTTTTTTTTTTAAATAAAAAAACTTGTCCTTTGGTAAGGATAAATAAAGTTATACAGGATGAAGAAAAGAAACGTTCCAGAAGTTTCTAGTTTGCAATGATTCTTCTACTTCAATTAAAATAAGCGGTCCCGCAGCTAAAGAATAAGGAACTACATCTGGACCTCCGGGGAAAAAAATATGACAGATTTGCCTTATGAATATTTGCATGTTGTCCGTCGCCTCTTCAAATTTACTTGTCCTCAGGACAAGAGACTTAAATATATTGACTGCCATGCTTAAGTATTTTCTGAAAACACCTAACCTAACTGACCCGAACCATGCAGTCTAGGTCTCATGTTGAGCTTCAAAGTTCAATTTACAATATTAAGTCAAGCTGCTCTTTAAAATAGTTGGCAATGAACTTCTGGTTACACAATGCTTTTCTTCTACCACCATTAAGCAGGCAATTATGAAAAAGTTGAATAAAAAGTGATAACAAGGTAAAAACTAAATAAATACATTTCTCAAAGATAACCTATTTCATCATTTTACCTTCTATTAGAAAGGCTTCCAGTAACTGCGAGAGTCATAGGATTATACTGTCAAATCCAGCTATGTGATTTGCCAGATGCTATAAAATTCAGAGAGCAAATTAAAGAGTACTTTGTTTTAACTTTAAGGTTTTAATTTAATAAGGCTGTAAGGGGGCAGGGGGAACACCAACTTTTATTCAATGCTCATTTTATTTTTGAAAGCTTTTTCTACTTGAAAACGGTTGGCAGAACCAGCACAATTTTGATAATTTCTAGTATTTTTTGATATGCAGACTTTTGGAAGAAGATTATAACATGAAAAATATTTTTTAACTGTCTGATTTTGGAGATGAGAAATATCTTATCACCCTTCAGCGGTTATCCCACAAGTTTGCAGCCTCACTAGAGACCACTTACCTACACATCTACAAGACAACAGCAAATTATAATGACTAAAATGCAAAAAAAAAAAACCACACAAGGGAAAAGGCAACAGGAAAGATGAAAGTTTAGAACCAAGTCAGTCAGTGCTTTAATAGCTGTTTTGCAGACAGAAATGCTTCTTTGTTTAGTTTCAAAGCCTTACACAAAACAAAAGCTGCTGCCTGAAGCCACTATGCCACGTAATCAAGGGGAGAAAGGTTCAAACTCACCTAAGTAACATTTCAAACAAAAATTTTACCCTCACCTTGAGCCCTCAAATCTCCCGTTCCTCTCATATTCAGTCGGGAGCCTCATTGAAAAGAATGCAGAAGCAAAAGGAAGTGGGAAAGAGAAGACAAATCTTACACTACAATATACAATATCTGAGTAGCTGCTACAAGATACTGCAATCATACCAAAGGTGTGTTAAAATACAAAGCAACAAAGATGTAAAGACTTCATAGGTTAGACAAAATTCAGAACACAACATATTGTCAAACCAAATGGAAGTTTATAAACTACAGTTTTTAAAAATACCATAACTAATTTTTACAACGTATGTTTATATATATTAATACTGTAGAACTCACTGAATAAAGTTGAACTTCTAAAAGCAGAAAATTTGAAACTAAAGTTACAAAGCATATTGAAGTTATTGTATGATTTAGTAAGTACCTCCTAAAAGAGAAAAAACTCCTCATTATTTTTAGGCTAATGATATTTAAAAGTTTTATCTACGAATACAATATATGTTTGAAAAAATACCCTATTTACAGACAAGTCTGGTCACCTTGTGTCTTTGCATGCACATCAGATCTGAGGTATTAGGTGTTTAAACAATACCAAATACCTTAACACAAAAGAACAAGATGCATATACATTTTAATAAAAGTTTACAGGTAAATCCAAGATTTCTCAAGCCGTGGTAACTCCATCCTATTAATTCCCACACTGACGCATCTTCCACATCCAAGAGTAAGCTTAAGCTTTCTGTGTTCCTGCATTGCTTAAACCTACATTGCTGATCACTACTGTTTTTAAAAGCCCGCTATCAAGCGGAATTAAGGGGAAAATCACCTTCCTCCACCTTCTCATTATTGCAGTACCATCTGGTTCGACACCTCAGTGTTAATTCTGCTCGCAGGGAAGCTACCTTTATAAGGCTCTTATCAAGACTACTCTAACCAAGTACATTGCTTCACTGAATAATGTAAATTATTAAAGCAGTTTTGTTCACAGGTGTCTAAGGATAGGAATGTAAGACAGTAAGCTTATTTTTTGATGCACAGCAGTATCTATATGAGGGTGCATGGGGTGTTAACAAGGCTTAATTTCCTCCTTTCCTTCGTTTTGAGGATTGCAGTGAGGGTACAGGCTTGTAAGATGACTCTGTGCGGTCCCTGTCACAAGGGAACAGATGCTGTACTAGTACCCCAAGAAACATGATGGCAGCACTCGCTGTATGGGCTATGGAGCCTGCTCCTCATTCAAAATTCACGCTGCTATTGCAATAGAAATCCAATGAAGAAAGCGGTAAGTCACTCAGCTATGAGCTGCTTGTCACAACAGCATCTGATCAGAACCCTGCTCTCTGAGGTACTGCACAGCGCACAGTATGACAGGGTCTCTACTAGGAAACATTTGCCATTGACTAATGAACAGCTGTCACAAGCAAAAAGGATAAGGAAGATAATGAGAAGAAAACAACTGACAAGTCCTCAACTAATTCTAGTGCTTCAAAGTGGGTTTTTAATGGTAGTTATTTTCATTAGACCTTGTGCTACTTCCCTGTAGTGGATACAGGAGAAGGTGGAAAAAGATTTTTAAGGTCTACAAATACAGTCCATGAACTCCTTTACGACAACTCTGCAGGACCGAGAAGGGGGTAGGTGGGAATGAAGAAACCATCATGTGTACCAACTGAACAAATCCACACCTTTCAGATGATCTGGCAAAGGCTCATTTTACTAGGCAAAGCAAGCAACAAGTTTGAAGACTGAAATTTTTCAGTCTCAACGGAAAAATTGAGAGTACTTGAACTTTAAAGAGCCTACTTTGTTCCTATGAAGTGGAAGACGACAGCTTTGTTAAAAGCTGCAAGTATTTATGGATTTTTGGTTTTTGTGGGGTTTTGGTTTTTTCCTTTGAAACTTGCCAAAGTTTGTAGAAAATGGGAGCATAACCAGTCTCCCCAACAATGAATAGTCTTGCTGTTACTGGAATCTGTCCAGAAAAGTCTGGGAAGAAAAATCCCGAATCATGTTCTTAAACCCTTTTTAAGCTGAAATTAAGCCAAACTGTTCAGTTTCTAAACCACTGTGCTCTAAGAAAGGTCATTATTTACAAAATACCTGCCACTTCGAAATAATAAATACTCTTTCATGGCAGCCTCTCAGAAAATCCTTGCTTTGTTCAGTTTTTCCATGCATCAGTGTGCCATTCATTTAGCACAAGGAACTGCATTCGGTGACACGCACCCTCAAATAGGAGCCATCATGCCAAGCTCTGAAGAGCTGTGCCAGTCTCTCTAGATGCTCCTTCCTTCATGAAGGACATGGTTATGGTTCAGTTCTACAGCCCAGCACTAGTGCTTTGCGAACAGTCACTTACTGTACTGCCACTATTGTTTCGGTGGGTCTGCAAGTCAGATGTAGCCCTGAGGCCTCCTCACTGCTAATACAATCTTCACTTCTGCAGGAACCGCAATTGCTAGTTTATGTTCTAAATTTTCCGCTTTCGCTTGTATTTTTACATAAATTAATTTTACGGACCAAGATGCTCCTTGGTCTTGAGAATGGAACAAACACATAGGAAAGTTATATTCTCATTTGTCATGCAACGCCTATACACTATCTCCTTTATGGTTTTTGCTATATGGTTTGTGAAAGGCTTTCAAAAATAAGAATGTTTCCATACATCTGTCCTGAGTTATGCTGTGTTTTCTATTCTTTACATCTTTGTATACTCTGTGTTAAAAATCCAAATAAGCACAAAGAAAACTGTCTAAAAAGATACAGAAAAACAGCAAAAAGTGCAAGATGCTAAAATAAGACCAATTTATGGAAATGGAGAAAAGAGGCTGCAATAAAATTCAGAACATAGACAGTGATTTTTACTGTCAGGAAAAAAGTCAGGCTTCCACAATATGCAGATTGGCAAGCACAGTGCATGGTACAAGAGATAAATTTTATACCTCTGTGTACCAAGTACAATATTAGAACTCAGTAGTTTAAAAAGGAATGACTGATTATCCACTTCAGCTCCTCAGAATGATGTTGCAGTAGTATAATACACATGCTATTGGGTTACAGTAGTTCTTTCAGTATCAAAGACAGTAAGTGTACGTAAGATTCATAGCATATAAGCGAGAAGAAATTGCCAAAACCCTCAACATTTTCAATTTAATTTTGTACCTACATACAGATCAGGTATGGAAGGACATGACACATACTTAAAACAGAACTTAAAAAGCACAGTCTGGTCCTGTGTAGGTGGTGTAAGACTTTGCAAATCTCTTATTCAAAAGACGTATTCATAGAAGCTGCAGCAGCTATTTCCACAATAGTCTAAGATTCCTGGTCTCAAGTCAAATGAAAATTTTTAAAAATTACTTTTTAAAGTCTCAAATTTGAACAGTATCCTTCTAGTTTAAAACTGTACTCATATTGGCATTTTTCATCTTTCTTCAGAGCAGCAGAGTAACAAACTTACATGCATCCAGTTGTGGAGGCTGCACAAATCACAATCCTTTGTTTTCCAAGGAATGTGACTACAGGAAGACGAAAGCTCCCTCTTACAAAGTTGTATGCACCCCACAGCTCACGATGCACATTGGGTTAAAACTATTACCACTGCTCAGTTTCATCTGTATACTGTGTTGGATGGTTTCTTTCCTTAACTAACTGTTGGTGCATGTTCCTTTTCTCAAGTCAGCTGTGACAATACCAGACAACCCAACCAACACCAGTTCTAAACACAGTTGTGTTTGGAAGATCCCTAATTATTACTACTGTGGTGTGGAATTTAATCAGGAGAGTACCTTTAGACTCAGACTGTACGTAATAAACCCAAATGAGGTGTTCAAGGAACGTGTGGACGAGGCATTGTGGGACATGGTTTAATGGGCATGGTGGTGTTAGTTGATGGTTGGACTTGATGATCTTACAGGTCTTTTCCAACCATAGTGATTCTGTGAATCTGAAAATTTAATCAGCAATTTATGGATCTCAGGTCTCCCTAATCCAACTATTTCCTTGAAATGGTCTGACAAACTTCAAATTACAGTCACATGCATAGCCTTGCATTTTGAAAGTTAAAACAGGTGTCTGTTTTTTGGCCCCGTCTCCCTATTTTTCATCAGTAGTTGGAAATTGAAAGTACCACCCTTTAAGAAGCTCCAAGGTACGATACAACTAAACAGAGTATTACGAAATTCTACTGGAAAATTTACCTATGGATCAAAAATTGCATTATCAGCTTTCATGAGTCATAACAGACTAACAAGATATATAGCAGCTTGATTCATTCCCAAATTGTAAAACTAAATTCAATCCTTTGGGCTTGAAATGCAAATCAGACTTTTGAGCTTTTCCCTTTTGTTAATAAATTTGCATAGATGTTATACTTTTTGTTTATAAGTGAAGTGCTCTATTTACACTTCAGCTGCAATTCACTTCAAGTGCATCCCATTTTAAAATACACAGCCATTATATCTTCATTCAGTCTTCCATACAAAACTGTTCGGTTTCCTTTCTGTTGTATCAACTGCAGACAACACTTCAAACTGATTTTTTTAAATAAAATATCATAAAACAAAGAGAGAATGTAAATTTAGGATCACTTACCTTTATTTGCTTGTAACCTTATGTTTTGTTTAAACTTTCATCATTGTTATCAAACACCTCATTCTTCAAACATAAGCATGCTAAGTGTATTAGTACAGAGAACAGAATTACTTTGGTACTACCAACTCTATCAAAGAAAAGAAGAATTCACAAGGCATGCTTAGCATCTTTGTTATATGTGTGCCGCAGATTCTTAAGTATCATCATGAGTTAATGGATTTATTCTATGCTTTCCTCTCAAGAAAGAAAGTATTTAGTTCTCAGCAGAAAGTTTAGTTTTCAGAAAACCAAGGCTAGGAAAGCCGAATCTGTTGTTAATTGCAGGAGCCACTTTTTTTTAAATATAAATAAATCCTACCTTTTGATAAACCTGAATGACATGTTTCTAAAAGAAATTAAGCCAAAATAATAATTAACAAAAAGTTTTGTACAAAATAAATTGAAAAAGCCATTTAGAGTGAAACATGCAAAAAGACCTCATTTAAAACGCACAATGAAATTACACTTCAATACATTCTGAGATTAGGCAGATGATTTAGGGTCTGAAGAGTCAAACTCTTAGCATTGCTACTTTCAAACTTAATTTTTCTGGAAAATATGCCACCAGTAGTTACTATGAATTAAAACACGTACTGGTGTCAAAACGCTTTAAAACTCATAATCTGCAAAGTCACATAAAAATATGTTTGTATTTTCTTCACGTTTTTCAAATCGAAAACAAAAATCAGTAACTCTGCTATAATTACATCTTGAGCATCTTCAGAGTTAGGTTTCTTCCTTCCTTCATAACATTAGGTCAGCCACATCGTGCCAAAAACTGCCCTAAATATTTAGTTAATTTAGTGGCAGAAGCTGTAACAATTGCTACACCAGAACATAATTAGGTTAATAATCAAAAGGATCTGATCCCCCATAGAGAATGCTAGAATGAATTAACAGGTTTTAAGGCTTTTTTTAATTTTATTTAAAGAGAAGAGACATAACCATGTCCTTTGATGGGACTATCCATCTCCTTACTAGTTTGTACAACACCTAGTAAAACAGAGCCCCAACTGTAAGAAGTCCTCCAAGTGCAAACTTAACCATCTGCAACAGTGCTATTATGTTACAACTGCATGTTATTTAATCAAGTCCAGATGGAATTTAAACTATTGTCAAAAGTAGTGGGGAAAAACTTCTTCAAGAAAACCACACTGCACTGCAAAAGTTGAAACTTGGAGGTAATGATAGAAGTTTGAATGCTGCCTAAACAACCGAGTGACACATAATGCTAAATAGTATGTTCCAGCAGCACAAGTGAAAAGCTTGCATGTTCACAGTTTGAGCGTCCATGTTTGGAATGTCAGATGGAAAATTAAGGATATTACAAACAGAAGTACAGAAAGAAAGATATGCCAAAAGGATGTCTTTGATTAAGACTTCACTTGACGAAAAGCAGATGACTTAATTCTTAAAAAAAAAATAATTCAAATTGATCTTTTGTATATCTCTCTCTCTCTCAACAGAAAAAGAAGGAAAAAAAAAAAAACCCAGGGAAGTGTTAGCTGGCAGAGAGCTGAGCAGGGTAAAACATTTACCAAAGGCTAGGCTGTCATGTTTTCGTTTTTCACAGAAATAACTTCTACATTTTTAAAGAAATTCACTCTCTAAATTGAAATCAGCCAGTTGTGAAAAACTGGAGTTCGGCTTAGCATTATTTTGTAGGAATAGGAGACTGCGAAGAGGATGCTGAGAGGGAGGCATGTATAGTCACAGAACAGACAGGAAGGAAATGGCTTGGTGCTGATGTGATATAAGCCTAAAACAAAAGCAAGCAGGCCAAGATCAGAATGATATATTCCAAAAATGTCACATGATGAGGAGAGTACAAAAGCATGGAGATTATCTTAAGGCAAAGGTAAACAAACCCTCACTTCTGCAAACACAAGCTATGGCTATCAGAGTGGTCTGAAGTATGCGGTATGTGAACTAACAGGTTTTAAATATAGAAGGAAAAGAGGTGGTTTTCAATTTTGGGATTTGTAAAACTGATTTAAAATCATACATGGATTTGAAACTAGAAGTCCAATTAGAATAAAAGCTGTTAGTGCAGGAACAATACCTGCTTAAGCTAGGCTTTGGCTAGACCAACACACCTTCACACCAAAACCAGAATCTGCACATGAACTAAAGGTCAAAAAAGGAGCAAGTTTTTCAAGGTTTGATCAGACTCCTGCCTAGACTGAAACCATAGTGCTGCCATTATTTTAATATGACCTATGCTAGCACTACTGCCAAAAGAAGCTTTTGTCTCCTGCCCCTACCCTTTCATCTGTGATATTTCTATTTTTGTGTTGCCAGCAAGATTATTCTTGAAATATTAATAGCCTAAGTGATTGGGAAACACAACCTGAGCTGCTAATGCTACATTAAATATCAAGACTTGGATCCTAGTTTATGCCGTCTACTGATAGACCATGCAGTCAGAGTGAGCAGCTTTTGAACTGAGCTGAAATGTTTCAGCTCTGCAGCATTTGTACCTCAGACATGAGGATGAAGAGCACAGAAGAAACAGGACAAACCAAGCTGTCTCACTTTTTATCCCATTTGATTCAACTGCTAAAACCAAATGGCTTCTGTAACCAAAAAGAACTACTAAAAAAATCATAAACCAGTGCATTTTAAGTTGCAGAAATAGTTAAGCCATTAATCCGAGAATGTGGACAAAACAACCTAAGCAATGAACACTAGGTATGTCTACTACCCAATAAAAAGGAAATGCTGCATTACCATTTTAAGAGGCTTACCTTCTTGTTAGTTTTGAAGTTAGTTTACTAAATAGATTAGTGGAACCCCTGGTTCGAGTCTGTGAGAGCGGTGTTGCTTCATGGGACAGACTGGGGGAGGCTGGCGGTCCGTTGTAGGTAGCAGTACGTCGCTCTCTGAGCTGGCCGTGGAAAGTGCTCCGACTAGCCGTTCCTCTGGGGAAACGAATACGATCAGGTGTGGTTGCACTGCTAATGCTGTGAGTTGAAGCAACAGGAGTTCTTTGATCGGGAACAGTGCTAGAGCAGAAAACAAAAAACAATGCTAGAACTTCTTTACAGAAGCACTATGGTTCTGCAGGAAACACAAAACACTATGTTCTACAGTAAAGCATAAGCAGACACTTTTATATAGGCCAGGGTTGGAAATATCAACATTATTACAGCACTGTACGGAATCAAAACTTGTAAGAAGTTAGGATTAAAAGGCTGCCGAAACAGAAACCTACATAGGCAGAAAAATGCAACAGGAGTATCCTGGAAAAGACCAGATAAACTAGGCATACAATGTTTCACTGAGAAGACTGATAAAAGAATAGATGAGCAAAAGTTTCCTCCAGGAAAGAGAAGCAGTATGTAACTTTAGTCTTTCCCTCCACATTCTATATGTACATCTTTGAAAATCTTGCTAATTTGAAAGTGTCCTACACAAAATTCTGTACAAGCGAACCACTCCAAGTAGTGAAGTTCTTCAGGATACACAGTTAAAGTCTCCCACAAACTTTGACAATAGGGAATGTCCAATACTCCTAATACTAGGAAAAAAAACTAAGGTTCATTATTGCAGGATTATGTCACAGACAGCCTGACACACCACAAGACAAATGTAAACAAGACTAAAAAAATGAGGAAACACACATCTTGTGGGCAATATATACTAGAACAATCTAGGACTAAAATTCCACAGCACAAAGTTAAGAAGCAGTGGGTATAAGTTAGTTTCACAATGATTTCAGGTTCTTACATAGGCCTGAAGTTATCTGCGCCATTGTCTATTGGAGGCAACATCATCTTCGTGTGCACAGAGGCTGACATGGACATCGACTTCTGATGTCGCAGCCGAACACTGGAGAAGGATGTAGTACAAACTGAAGCAGGGCTAGCTGCGTAAGCGCACATTTCTGTCAGGCTGTGAGGGGGTTTGGGTTCAGGCAGAGGCAGAAAGAAGAGCATGATGGTCCAACAACAAACTACTGCACAGAAAAAAAGCAAACTTTTCCTTCTATTAACTGATTTATCAAAGAACACAAACTCGAACAGCCCTCTTCTATGTAAACAGCAGTAACTACCCTACACTCCCCTTAGCAAGGATGCTTTTTATAGCACTTGAGATCTATGAAGCGATCATTCTCTTACCATTAGCATTAGTTTGCGGTGATACCCTCCTTAATGTGCAGAACCTGAATAACTCAGTGTTCTGTGCAAAAGCACCAGTATAAAGCACTGATGTAACTCATATTGGTCTTAACATTAAAAAATCCATTAAAAAAACACCAGCTGCACTTTCCAAAAGAGTGATGATAGCTCCATTACTCAGTGAAATACTTTGTTTTCAGAATGTATCTGCGTTAAAAGAAATCAATTTAAGTTGGGCAAGCTGTCAAATCTTGATCTACATCTGATAACTGGGGGAATTCACAGACACAATCGAAAACAACAATATAATGAACTTCAACAAGTCCAGAGAGGCCCAAACAAAAAGGCTACTATTAATCAACCTGTACATGCAGGAGGCAACGAATAACACTTGGTGTTCTCTGAAGGAAGAGGTATGACTGTTGTAGAGCACCTCATATTGCTTGGCCACAAACCTTAAATTCTCCAAATTACCATTCAGGCTTTGAAGGAAGGTCTACAGTGCTGTCTTAGCAGAATGGCCAGTAAGCTGCCAGCTGTATAATATGTTAAAATAGGAGCATGAAATCTTTCTCTCTTTTTGGGCTAAAATACTCTTTGCAGCCTTCACATTATCTAGTAATGATAGGGATGGGAGAAAACGGAGAGGCCACAAGATGTACTGGGCCTTTCAGGCTACCACGCCATGTATCATTTATCTTAAGTTTGCTTTAAAAGTAAGTCAATTGTAATTCAGAAATGCTGTTCGAGGTTAAGAAATCAGTAATTGTCAGTGACAGTTTCATGACACTGCATGTTCACTTCCAAGTTACTTCATGGTTACGCACACTGAAATTCAAGTCCTGTTATCTCATTCTGGTATGTCAGACTTTGGAGAGCAGAATGCAAGTCCAGCTACAAGTATCAGCTGACCCACTTCTCGGGCTTAGCTCTCAAAGCACTAGTAGGAAACACCTCACAGCTCAAACATGAGAACTGCTGGCTAAAATGGTTAGCAAAGTCTACTTTTTGTTTTAACTTTTCAGAATCTAGAAAACTTCATCTGAGTCATGCATGCATCTCTTCACACTGCTGAAGCCAGCAGGATGCCAACTACAGCCACGGCTACAATGAAGCCTGCAACACTGCCCAGCTTTTACATTACCCCACGGTATTAAGAATTTGTAAGGAAATTAACATTCATCTCAAAAGCAATACCCCAAAGTCAAGTAATCCCCAAATAATTGGTCACTAGCCTTTCAAGCACTTCTAGCTCCTTTCCTTTCAATTGGTTGCAAAAGATAAAGGAGAAAGAATCTAGTTTTACAACACATTAGCCCCAAGTTTTATTTAGTCACCTGCCTCCAAAGATGTGATAGCTAAAGGTATCAGTAAGGTACTAGAGCACATATTAAAGCATTTATAGTTCTTTCTCTGAAGCTTGGCTGGAAATCAGCTTCCTTGGATTACTAGCCTGGGAGCACAGAAACAGCGAGCTAACATTCACCAATTAGTGCCAAGGCTTATTAAAAATCTGAGGCTGTTGTAAATCATTTGTGTTACAAATGATTTAAAGCAATCGTCTATCATTATGAAGAGTGTTTCATGAGGCCCCAAGTGTGCTAATTAATGCTCAGGCTTTGGAGGAAAGCCAACAGAGTCATCTTCCAGCAGAATGCCTGTATCAGCCACACAATGTGTTAAAGTAGGGATGTAAGACTTAAAAACCCTTTGCTTCTACCAGTCTGGCATGGGGCCTTCAAGATTACTTTCGCCAATGTCAAGTTGACTAGCCAACCATCGATTCTTCAAAGTTTCCATACCTTCAGAAACAGTGCCTTCTCAGAGTTCAATGTGCAAGATAAAAACAGAACAGGCACATTTTAACACTTTCTCTACAGAAAGAATAGAGACTTTAAATGTGCGCATCTTGCCTTTTAAGGCAAGTCTCCCAAGTTTTCACTGGGTCACAGTCAAGATCTGACTGACTATGGAAAATCTAAAATCCAATCTGTAACAAATAATTTATAGTAATTACTCCTGCCTTTAACATTTGCCACCAATAGACATTTCAAAAGCACAGAAAGCTTTTTTAACAAAACCTTGGATTTATACAAAGTTCAGGTTCTACTTCAGATCTTGCTTCACAGAAGAAAAACCATTGCAAGTCTCTAAAGTTACTTTCTACCAAGTTGAGAGTACAAGAATGTTAGAGATACTACAGAAACACCTGAAGGCAGGCAGAATTCATTCTGAAGAGCCAGTTCCATCAATAGCCGTGTTTATTTAGCCTGCGTTAAAGGTCCCTGCATTTCATGTGATCAGTCAAGCCTTTGCCCAGTTACAGCAACAAAATAAATTCAGATGTAAATTCTGAATTCTGTGCCAAATCTTTTCTTGTTTTAACCCTCTATAAAGAGTAATGAAAGTAGTAATAGAAATACGCAATAAAAGCTATAAAGCAAAAATATAAATGCTCAGACATTTCAAATAACCCCAACAGGGCTAAAATTTGCAGGATAAGCAAATGATGTTTGGATACTATATTGACAATAAAAGGTAAATTACATAAGGAAAACCAATTATGGATATAACGTAGAATTAATATAGTCGCCAAGTACTACTCAGTGTTAACTTTGAGCTGAATGCCCATATGTGACAAAACAGAAAGACAGCAGTTTGCTGAGAAACTCAAAGCTGGGGAAAAAAAAAAAAGTAACAACTTCAGAAGACAGCTCCTTAGGAGTATGAAATAAACCAGAAAGACAGCAGTTTGCTGAGAAACTCGAAGCTGGGGAAAAAATTAGTAACAACTTCAAAAGACAGCTCTTCGGGAGTATGAAGTTACTCCTAAATTAAGGGGACATCTGAATCTCAAGCATTCCTACTAAATAATTTCTAATAACTTTTAAAAATGTAAAAAAGAAATTGTAGACAAGATATTGCAAAGGTATTAGTTTAAAGATGAACAAAAGTGTTATTAAACCAAGAAATCAGGTAATCAAATCTGATCAAAACTATTTTGGACAGAAAGATACATTTTACAAAGAGAGTTTGGAAAGAAGAAAGCTATTAACATATCAAATCAAAGAAAGGATGGTGAGCTTTAGTCTCAACAAACTTGGTAACGTTAACAAGGACTAACCAATGAAGGCTGAGACAGACACGCTAAGAGACAGTACCAAATAGCTGTGCTGTACTTCACAAGACAGTTGACTGCAGGCCCAGCTGGCCAGCTAGACTTTTGGCACTCTTCAAACTTACACTTGAGTTTTTCCTTAATCACTTTCAGTTTGCAGAAAGCTAGGAGGAAGAGACAGGGTCAAAATCATGTTCTTTATCCCTAGGCTCCAGGGGTCAGACAGGCTTTCCAATCAACATCACAACTTTGCCACTTTTCCTTATAAACTGCCAAAAGGAAGGGGAAAAATTCTGTGCAAACAATGGCAGATCTTTCACCAGCTTCAACACAAGCTAGAAGAAAAGTATTTTCTTCCCACCCTTTACAATATATCATAAGATTAGGAAGGGGTGGAGAAAATTGGGAAGAGTAGGAGAGAGGTACACATTCCTCCAAGCTTAAGCATTTTTATTAAGTGCTAGCTATCTGGGCACTCTCCTGGCAATGGTCAACTACTTAATTGTTACCAGCTTTTGAGACCAGTAAAATTCTGTGAAGAGCAGTTGCTTGGAACTTAAAACACCACAGCCAGCCAGGAAATTTGGTTGTATTCTTCACAAGTGTTACTCTATACCTAATGTCTATATTCACTATTATATATATTTTCCACAGCTCTCCTCAGTCTTTGGTACACAGGTAAGGATGGCATTAGATGTGGCTATGGTGCTAACACGTGAACTGGTTAACTCCAGTTCCACTGCATGGCCCAGTCAGGCTTTCATTCAGTAAGGTAAGAGGAAACCTGTGATTTCCCTGACTGTTTTCACTCAGAATATGGAGATATCAGTGCTTCCCTTCTCAAGATGAGTCCTGTAAATACTGGGAAGCAATTACACTACAAGAATATCAGTAAGGAATATTATTAGTCCAAGACAATGGCCTATCACTATTTCATCTTTGCTCAGAAAAAATTGACTTTCTCCCCGAGACTTTGTAGAAAAAACAGTATTCCAAATAATCCCAACAAAGTACAGTTTAGAGTGAAGTGTAAAATGAGAACTGCCCAAGAGAGATGGACTTTGTAGTTGGACATTAAACAAGCCTCTTCTGCAAGCATATGTCGTTTGGCCACAGGAGTTAACAACTGATTTAAGATGAAGGCTGTACAAATATGACAGGTATTTAACCAGAAATTAGGATCTTCCTTTTACATTCTAAATATAAAGACTGTATGAAAAAAAAACCCAGCATACTTACAGGTGCTCCATAACCAAAGATCTGTACTCACCTTTCATTAAAAGTTACACTAGAATATTACCGATTTTTAGATGAGGCTTTACAATTTTTTTGAAATGTGAAAACAAGGGACATACACCATAGGAAGACATTTCATATACCTGTTCTCCTTGCCATTTTGTATCACTGAATGCCTATCAGCAGTGGTTCTTTCACTACAAACATATGTGTTGCGCCGTGTCATTGCTCCGGGGGCAGTATTATTCTACAATTAAAAAACATAGGCTTGTTATTCCCCACAAAAGGCTCTTCTACATATAACTGAAGGCTGTTTTACTTAATACTAGTTCTACACAGTTATAAAACTTACAGTAATTAAATAAGTTAATATACAAACACCTTTCAGTATTTTTAATGAATGATGCAATCAGAAAAAATAATTCTAACAAGCTGTTCTTGTATTTCATGTTGATGGCTTAAAGTTAATATCACTTAAAGTTTTTAATTACCAATGTTCTGAATTACAGAATCTCAGCATGCATACCATTCATCTACATCTGGATAGCCTATGTCTTCATAGCCTATTTCTGAAAAACTTTACCACTTGTAGACTGCAGAATTTTCCTTTAAGTTAAAATCATACCCTTAAATAAGACAGGAGAAGCAAAGACTTAAGAAACAAATGTGGTAAAATTCAGTGGGAAGGTAAACATGGACTTTGAAATATTAAAATACTATAAAACACTAGACAAGTTTTAAAAACAGGGAAAATTAAGTCAAATTAAAGAGACAAATTGCAGAGAATTTTAATAAGACTTTTTAAAAATATACATTAAAATACAAGCATAATACATTGAGGACAAGAGAACCAGGGGAACTTAAACTACAGACCTTACTTTAGAGGGGAGAAAAGAAATAGAATTACTTTGCCTCTGTCTTTACAAAGAAAGAGGGTGGAGATATGCCCAAGTTGGCGGTCAATTTTCCAGGAACGACTGAGAAGCTAGGTAATTCACAGATAACAGAATTATAAAAAGTTAGATGCAATTACTGTAGGAAAAGCATGGTGGTCCAGATAAACATGCACCCCCAGGTTGTAGAGGAAGTAAAAGCCGGCAAGCCTTATAATTTTTTCTCCCCACCCCAAGAACGTAACACAGGAAACTGCATATGTTGGGAAGTGGAAAAAACACCTTTAGAATTTTCTTTAAAGAAAAGGATCACAGGGCAAAGCAGGAAGCAAAATAGGCTATTAACTTTAAACATCACTGCTGGGGAAGGTCTTGGAGGAGGCTTGCTTAAGGGAATGACTGGTCAGCACCTGGATAAGCACATGTTGAGTAAGGATGGCCACTAAGAATCAGGCAGGGGACTTCATGCTCAACTAACCTTTTGGAGTTCTTTGAAGAATTACTGCTATGATAGACAAGGGAAATTCAGCGGTTTTTAAAAATAGCATTAAGAAAAGGTTTTACATAAATGGTGACAGTAGAGAATCATGGGAAGAAGAATTACAAAAAAAGGAAAAACTAGTTCAAGCACAAAAGGAGAGTAGCCAAACCTTTTTTGCTTCCGAACCTGAAATAAAACTGTTAAAGTGGAGTATTCTCAATAATCAGCAAAAGCTCCTCCAGTGCCTTAAGGCAAAATATTGGCTATACAGGGAGTCTCAAGCACTGCAATCCCTGAGCTGCAGATTTAACAATGAAGACACCTTCTTTTTTTAAAAGACTGCTGACCTGTTATACATCTTTACATGAATGTAAAAATAAAAATAAAAAAGTGAACTGTGCAACCTCCTGATGTTAAAAAGTACAAAGAGTATAAAGAGTATTTTAGATTAGCAGAACTATTAATTAAATCATAAGATGTATGTAGTTGCCTCAAGGGTTCCCAAGTATTCTTCACTGGATATTCCTTAGTGATAGGCATGTGCCAAGCATCAGAATTCCCCCTGGCCCTTTCCTTGTACTTTTCTTCAATGCCTTTTCTTCAAATCAGTTTATTTTTAAAACAACATTGATTCTTCTACATTTCTCTGACATTTGCCATTGTGCAAACTCCTCTCTCTTTACTAAACTTGCTAGCAATGAAAGCTGTGCACCTAAAGTGAAGTTTTGTTTACATGATCATGAAGCCATGCTGTACAAGATGATTTGTGGAGCCCTTGCAAACCCATGCTACATTGAACTATTAAATATTAATATTTGCATATTATTTTTTCTGCGTTCCTGAACATACTAGGAAATAAAGCACCTAGAATATCCGACTGTTTTTCTGGTGGGAAATATGCACAATAATGGGTGGCTCCCTTCTTTCCACCTGCTCCCTTAGAACACTAAATATTTGTTTCCCTTGAGAAGACACCACATAACATTAAAATGTACTGCGATGCTGCACATCTAGAAAGTCAAGACAGCAATCTCTGTGCTGGATCAAACTTTATCAGGTTTGGGAGTGGACAAGTTTTGGTATTCATATCTGAAATCAGAGGACTCTAAAGATGCACCTTCCCAGCACTTTTTCTGGAATGCAAAGACAGAAGGATCAGTACACATTTTTTCTGTTTGGCTCAGATTTCAGAGGTCGCGAGAGGAGAATTAAGCATTTCAAGCTTTCAAATTTCAGTTTTAGCAAGAATACAGTCTTGGTACTGGGGTCTTTACACTTCTTAGTGTATGACCTCCTTTCATGATTCATTAAGGAAGTTCTTCAGCTACGACTTTTTTGTTCAGCCAATATACAGACTATTAATCTCTGGATATGACTAAGTTGCACAGCACAGGAAGCCTGAAACTGGTGTCAACAGCACCACACTCCCTGATGGAATGACAACCCCTAAGCTACCTAAGTTCATACTCATGGCATTGCCTGCCTTCTTTGCAGGAGGTGTTGACACTGCAAAAGCCCATGTTGAGACTTCTGAGCATATGCACAAGGTCCAATCACAGCACGAAAGATGGATTTGTGGTACAGAGTCCTCCACTTCCTAGAGAGTCTTGTGCCTACTGCTTAGACAGGCTGTTTTCACATTAAGAGACACCAAGGTGAGGACTTATGAAAGACTTTCAAAGAATCAGCTTCTGACTTCCAATAATGAACCCATCTATTTACTTAAGAGCACTAGTATGTTTTTTGGTCCTGAATGATCTTCAAAACATACCATCTAGTCTCCTCTTCCAGTTTTCTTAAAGCTATACTAAGGGCTCTGGGGCATTCTTATTACAAGCATTGAGGGAAAAATCCAAAGCTGTGAGTAATAAACAAGGAGTTATTAGTCGCTGCTAACCATGCAACCCCTGTAGCAGGTTTTCATTATTAATTTGGTATTTGCCCAATGAACCTGAAGATTGTTGATGTGCACTTGTTCAGCTTACAGTACTATTTATTTTACAAGAGTTTAAACGCTCTGCAAACTTCAGAAGCACAGCTTGGAGCCCCTTACTCCAACCCCAGAACTTAGCTATCTGCTCTACAAGCACAACTCATCCTTAAGTGCATGCTTGTAAGCTTTGTTACTTAGTGAGAGTAGCACACAACTGACTAAGGGTCTCCAGCGATGACCAGTTCTACTACTTTCACTGTATCCGTCAAAGTAATAATTTACTTAAACAGTATTTTTCTGTCTCTTCAGTGATTTTCTCATCGTATTACTGATTTTAGGACTAAAGTGTTCAGTGAGAACACAAACTTTCTCCACCTCAAACTTTTTTCAGCTTCAGGACAATATGGTAACTCCAATGTCTTTTTTTTCCCTTCCAGATGCATGCTGAAACTGTAAGAAATAAAACTCCCTAATAATTTCCAGGAATTGTGTAAATAGTCACTGCTTCCCTCCATCCCCAACAGCCAGAAAGCATAAGACTAATCTCTAGCGGGGGGCGGGGGGGTGCAAGAAAAAGGAGAGTTTGCACAGTCTGACATGAAGAGCTATAAACAGAGACAATTTTAAACACTAATTAATTGAGTGACATCACAAGCCTGATTCCATGTTCACCACCTTGTACCACTGCTTCTAAAAGATCAGTTGGATCAGCTGCACACTGAATCAGAAGAGAGAAGTATCCTATGGTTATGAGCTCAAATTTTATTTCAGCTACAGTAGTATGAAATTTGAAATAGGACTACTGGAATAAATCCCCAGGATTTGGGAGTGGTATAGAATAGCAGATCAAGATACTAAAAGATACGAAGTGTAAAATACATGGTAATTGTGATGCAAAGCTCTTGAATACACAATACTGAGTAAAGCCCAACACAGGACAAAACTGATTTGATTATCCTACCATTGTGAGACTTGGTAGCTAAGAACTGTAGCTAAGAACTGTCATGTAAGAATAAACAAAATCTGAATGGTTTCTGGACTGATCAAAAACAAAGAAGGGAAAGGGCACAGGACCACAAAAATCAGAAAAGGGTCCCCCAAAATCATGAGCTCTTGTTCACATTTATGAATAACAGCTGCTGCAGTAGAAGAGGTGTCTTTCCAAGGAACGTCTGACTGAAATCCTCCAGCCAGGTCACTATCAGCCACTGAGCCAACTGACAATACAGAGACAATGAAGTAAAACAAATTTTATTTTATTTCTTTTGCTTCATATTGTCAAAAAGCTGTAAGCTCAGGAAGTTCTATCCTCATTTGTTTTAAGTAATGGTGCTGAGTATATGACCAAATATAACAGCTTTGTGGGATAAGTTTGAAAAACCAAATCATTTCATTGCAAGTTGAATAAAGGACTGCGAAGTTATTTCTTCTGAAAAGAAGGAAGTTTTTCAATACAAAATCCCAAAGTTTTAGAAATTAAATGTTACAAGACTCAAGAGTTATTATATGAAAACAGATTTCCAACTTTGCCTCAGAGGGAGGCACCATGGAGTATACAAGTTAAAGCCAAACCAGACAAAGGATTTTCTTTCTTTTGGCTCACTGCCTACTGCTCAACCCTGTAAATTCACTAGTTATACGACTTAGAGTGTTTTTTTGTTGTTGCAGTTTAGGGGTGGGTGAGGGAAGCCCACAAGGACAAAAGCCAGGCACACTGCTTGTAAACATGGGTTGAAATACAGCTTTCAACAGTTTTTAGAGCTACATTTGTTCGATAATCTTAATATAAATAACTATGACTTGGAATAGCCTGCTTGAGAACAAAGATTAGGTGGTTCCTTAAACATATGAAACTATAAAATAGGATAATACAAATAGAGATTTCATTCTTCTGTACAAGAGGCCACAGAAGAGTAGTTGGTGATATCAGAAATAACTTAACTCATACAAGATTACAGGAGACAGGCTTTGAGTTCAGTCTCTTCTCTTTGTTTGATGATTTTTTTTTTAATACCCTAATTATGTCTGTTCACTAACAGCTGCTAGTGCTAATTACTAATACCTACTAACTACTTCAGGAATATTAACAGGTAACTTGAGTAGCTGACTGATGCAGGTGTGGGGAAAGGCAAGAGTATAAGATACCTACATTGACTCTTGATGAATGAAAAGTAAACGCAACACCACTGATAAATCACAGGTTTAACACTTTTTCAGCCCTCAAAAATATTTCACGGTTTTGATAAACAAGTGTTTCTACTTACACTAGGAACAGCCGAACTTTTCTTACGTTCAGGAATATCAGCCTTATTGGGATTGCTGGCATTTCCAAGCATTGGACTAGCTGGTGCAATTCCTCTTCCTGCAACAGCACTGCTGCTGGATTTTCTTGACTGAATTCCTTCCTCTTTGAGGTCACTGTCTGTAGTACTAGTCTGGCTTCTTTTGGGATATGCCACTACTGAAGGGATGGACGGTCCAGCTTAAAAAACAAACAAAAGAAACAGAAAAAGGATCTTCATCTTCTCAGAAGTCTAGTAGCTATTCTTCTCTACAATGGAAATGTATTCACACACGAGAATCAAAATAATTAACACTGGGAACCAGAGTTGCAAAAAGGTAATTATTTAAATTATTGAAATATGCATGTTTCAGAAGACAGTAAAATATTGTGAGAACCACAACACTTTCCAGATGTTTCTTTTTTTTTTCCCTCCTCTAAGGGTGGCAGGGGGGATGGGATGAAAACACATGGACATGACACAAAGTAAGGGTCCCCCATTTTGTAATAAAATCTGACAGATTTGATATTCAAGTCAACTCTAGTAAGGCTTCCCCTTATATCACAATTCAAAGATATGCAACTCTCTTCTGTATACCTCGCTAAGGACAGGAGGGCCATAATAACAGACAATTACTTGAGTTCATTAGGCAAAGATATTACTTGATTTCCATGAAAGAATTACAAATTTAATGGAGTCTTCTGGTGTTTGAGTACTGGTGCTGGTTTGGCTTGGTGGGAAAAAACCTTTAGCATATAACTGACTCTCATTCAAATCAGAGGATCCTCCATTAGCACAAAGCTGGCACATGCTGTTCAAGCCGATCTCTGATGAAATTTGGCTCCTGAGGCAGGTATGTGGTGACACAACCCTGGACCACCAGCGGCACTAACAGCTGGCAGACTGTGCTCCTGGAACAACCCAGAAGCAGTGGCGGTTTGGCACCAGCCTCCCTGGGTGTGCCAGGAGCACCTGAAAATGAGGCAGCCCCTTCAACAGTCCCAAGCTCCCTCTTGCTTTAATAGGTTCCTGGACACTGGAAAAAGCCTGTGGGGATGTCAGGACTGTGTTTTCTGCTGTCTCAATTACACCACCTCAGAAGAAGATACATCAAGATACATCAACTTTGCAGTTAGTGTTTTAATAACAATTAATCAAAAAGGGTATGTATATACACACACATATAAAAATGCATATGAATACAAATACAAAAAATATTAAAAAGCATCACAAAACACAATTAACCGTCATCCCAGGAGACTTCCCAAGGAAAGCAACCTCTGAAAATACTTGAGATATTTAAAAGTAGACCTAAACAAAGACACCTTTTATGAGTTAGTGTCTGGGCAGGAAGATGTTTAAGATACTTAGAAAACCCTAAGCTACTCTCCTGCACACTCATTAAGCAGCAGAGGTCTAAGTTTGTCTGCATCACTGATCTTTACAAAGTTAATTCCTGCAGGACAATCAAGTGACACTACCCTCAGGAAACAGGAAACAAGAAATATTGGCAAACTGACATTTCTTCAAGTTTTAGACACAAGCTGACCTACTAGTGTCAAAAGAAAACAAAAGCTGAACAGACATACAAGAGCATGGGGGAGGAGTGCTGTGCTTTTCATGAAAAAGGGGGTTGCAACATTCTCTTCAATTTGTGTAACAAGACTTTCCCAGCACGGTCAGGAATGCAAGGGATGACACAAGGCCGAATAAGAGAATTAAGTTGGTGTATTCAGCATTCCTCTAGAAGCTGTTTTTGAAGGCTTTATTAACAAAACCAATTAAAAAAAAATTAGTTATTCAGTAAATTATTTAACCACCATGCCGTGAGCTACACTGTTGTGATCCTCCTTACCTTTGGGGGATGGAGACAAATTCAGAAACTGAACGGAACTGGAAGTCACTATATTCTGCAACACTAAAAATGAGAATTGCTCACCGTGATCACTGTACCGCCGCTGTTTCTGGCTAGAAGATATGCTTCTCTGAACTTTGTGATGAGGAGATTGTCCAGTGCTATTATTAAGATCACTACTTGGCCTAACTTTGGCAAGTGAAAGATTGCTGCTGGAGCTTGAATCACTTGCATCCAACTACAATACAAATGAGAATATTAAAACAAGGAGTTCAGACAAAACAAATTAAACATCCACCACATTATGGGAGCAGTAACAGGGATGCAGAAGGAAGATGGCTGTGGTACATAGGAAATTTTGTGACAGCAAGGAAGCTGCTCAGAAGCCCCAACTTCTCTTATACTTTTGTGCAACTGTCTTAGGTGAAACTCAGCAGAATCTGCAGCTCCTCAAAGGACAATCAGATAAAGAAAATCCATCGCTACTTTCAGTACTCTCTCCTCAGAGTTCTCTAAGATTTTAACAGGCAGAGGATACATTTAGTAGAAGCCACCACACCAACTCCTCCAGCAGAGGAACCAAAAGCAGCTTACTGATGCTGAGCCCTCTCAGCATCATATGGAAAGGTAATCTACAGTGTAAGAACTTTTTTAGGTTGATCGGTCCTGCTCCTCGGTTCTCTTAAAATATTTACAGCTGGCACATTCACACTTGAGCTCCTAGACTAGACAGGACAGTAACTGGCACACAAAGTCCTTCAGAGGAGTAACTGCTGAGCAAGCAGGGTAGTTTTGGGGAGCCTAAAGGCAAGAATTTACTGACTCAGATCAGGGTGAGAACACACACAGCATCATTTGGACAGTTAACACTGATGACTAGAATAATGTGATTTTAAGTGTAATGGACTTCTGTGCAGGAATGCAATGCCTATAGTTACTGACTTAATTTTTGCTTGTAACTTTGCTAAGGACACCGATTCCTTTGTTTCTTTGTATTTGTAGGAATGGTACTTACCTCTGATGATTTCCTTCCTAGCAGTAAGTATGTAGCTGTGATTTCATCATACTTCATTTTACTAAGGGACTCTTGAATTTCTTCTTGAGAATATCCCATTCCTACCATAATATCTAAAAACAAAACACACTCTGTAAACAACAGAAACATTTTGATGTTTAGGCTGGTTGAGTGTTTAAGTTCAAGAGAAAGACCAGAACATTTAAAGAATTAAAACGATTAAGTATGAGAATATAAGCCTGATGAAATATCAAGATTAAAAGATTAGTTAGTTTTTCCAAATGGCCAACAAATACAAAGCGGTGGAAGAAAGAAAAAAAACAACACCCACGTCATGCAAACAATATCATTCTGAAAAATACTTGATTACCTATTCTTTTCTGGTCCGAGATGTCTAGTTCTGGTTCAACAAAAGGTTTAAGTTCATCCTCCTCATGCCCTGCATTGATCCACCTGTCCTTCATAATTTGCTATAAAAGAAAGAGGTTTGTTACACTTACCAGTAAAGAAAATGAGCTGTTGAAAGAACACTCCCCTACCTACCAAACACTAAGGCCTTCTCTGATTTTTTTTTTCCCAGAACTGGCCCCAGCACCTACTCAGTTTTGTTTTGCTCCAGTGAGGAGAATCAACAACACACATCAAGCCAAACTGCTTCCCAACCAGCTGTATTCTAGCACATAGCTGAAAGCTAAAAGCCCATTAACATAGACCAGGAGCAGTGTGATGACTCTGACAAATCTAGTAGGTCCAGGCTCAACTATGGAAGTCAGTACTGTTTTGGCCTTCTCCAGGATGGTACAAAATGCAGACAAAAAGGTAACCACACCATAATCTAGCAGTCAATACTTCCAGCTCACATTTGAAAATGTGGAAAATGCCCTGGTGGATCATCCATTAATGCAGGAATCCACAATGCAACCATCAGGAAAAGTTATATGACATGTGCAGTATAACCTCACATTAATTTTGAAAGTAACTGTGGAGTCAGGTGTCTTGTAACGCAGTAAACAAAATCTTAAAAAAAGAAAGTCATATGCTTTACTCAACAACACCCCACCCCAAACCCACTCCAAATAAAACTATTCAGGAATTGTATGACAAGAAGTTACAGCTCAAAAATATAGTTTGCAAAATGTAATGTCTAGCTTTCTGATGCACCTTATTTGTGCCATTACCTCTAGAGTGCCTCTTTTTGTTGGGTTTAGCACCAGAAAACGTTTGAGGAGGTTTTCACAGTCTGTGGACATGTAGAAAGGAATCCTGTATTTTCCCCTTAGCACTCTTTCTCTAAGTTCCTTGGCAACAGAAGAAGAACAGACAGTAAGTTGTAAGGAGCAAATCACTTAAAACATTAAGTAAACATGCTCAACATACTCTACAAAAACGCACCTTTAAGTTCTGTCCATCAAAAGGAAGAGATCCACTCACAAGGGTATAAAGAATAACACCTAAACTCCAAACATCTACTTCAGGTCCATCATATTTCTTCCCTTGAAAGAGCTCTGGAGCAGCATATGGTGGGCTGCCACAAAAGGTGTCCAGTTTGTTTCCGACTGTAAACTCATTGCTAAAACCAAAGTCAGCTATCTTAATGTTCATGTCTGCATCTAGCAATAGATTTTCAGCCTGGAAGAGAAAGAATGGTTTGTAAGATGAATTTAAAATACTTGATTTAAAATGCTATTGTCCATTTTACTCATTCTTAAAATGCAAAAAACTGATATATCTGTTAACATTCCCTTCCTTGCAAGGTCTTTAGGTGTGCTTTAGTCTATCATTCACATATCCCCTATTTTAAAAATCTCTGTACAATGGTTTTAGACTATGGGAGCTGTTATGCTACCTGAAAACTGTGTTATTACCACCTATCTGTTTTCTCCACAGAAATGCATCCTGAGCTATTGTAACTTTTATTTTTGATCTATTCAGATGAAAACAAGATAGAGTCTCACTATCCATACTTTAGGTGGCATTCTTGCAAAAGTTTGGTAATGCACATAACCTTTAAACTTTTTTCAAGTGTTTGTTGGGTTTTTTTTGGTGGTGGTGGTTGGGGTTTTTTTTGGTTGGTGTTTTTTGTTGTTTGTTTTTGGTTTTGTGGGTTTGTTTTTTAAGTTAGAAAGCTATATGGTATGTTGAACAAGTTATGTAGCAATACTATTAATATAAAAGGCACAGTTTAAAGAAGGTATATACCATTTCATGTCGCGCTACAAAGAAGCCATATTTCAGTTTCATCATGACAACTGGTAATTAATTTTGTTCAAGACCAAAACTTGTCATACCTCTATCAAACTACTTTTTTTTTTTTTTTTTTTTTACTTTTTGTTTAAAGACCTCTCAGCTAGCACTGACCTGCATCAGATTTTAATCTGACCACAGGGTGAGAAGCTATCTTTCAGCAGCCATTAAATTTCTACATTTAAAAGCCTTAGAAATCCTCTTCCTTTTATTTGAAATGGTTCTCTACCGTAAACATTCCTCAAAACTTGCTATAACACATGCAAAAAAATAAAAGAGAAAGCTTACTATACCCTACATTTTATTGGCACAATAAAGATCACACCCACAGGTACAGATGCTGACACACACACTTCAGACACTTTTTCGTACTCACCTTGAGATCTCTATGAACAATATGCTTTTGATGGCAATACTGCACTGCAGATACTATCTGGATAGAAAACAAGCCCAATTATATAAGTGGCATCTCAAAGAAACGGAAGTTTTAATCAAAACATTCAACATTTATTACTAAAGTTGACACGTACTTATCCACTCAGAGCTACATAACCAACTACTACAGTGACCAGCATACTTGGGGGAAAGCTGTTAAATAACTTAGGTGTTTGTTATTTGATCTATTTGGTTTCTACTCTGCTTGAAAGAGGATTTTGTTTTTCCTGTGTGGCTAATTATAGACCAGTAGAAGCAATGACTTTCAGAAAGGTTACTGAAGTATTTCCATTCCAATACTGTATACAGCTATAAAAGCTTTCCCTCTAGACTGAAGTCTTCCAGTCCCTCTCCAAAGGTGATTTTTCATGCCACAGAATGAAGAAAAAAGGGTAAGAAATGGGCTTAGCTACTGGAGAAACCACTGGGAAACAGCTTGTTTGTCAAAACTTATGCAATAAGAAGCAACTGTGCATCTAACAGAGGTCTGCTAAGTGCATATGGTTTATTTTATTTTGTATACTGTACAATAGTAGCAAGCTCAATGGAAAAAACTGTCTCTCAAGTGTAATGGAATAATTTCTTCCATCATAATTTCCAAATATCATTAAGTTTTTCATGCTTTATATAGCACACTATATAAGCTATTTACACAGTACAGCATCCTAGTACATTGCTTTAGTCCTAAGCATTGCTGCAGAACTCTGCACGTATGAAAAAGCTGGACAAGGTCTTATTGTTACATGATCACAAATGCAGTCAAATACATTTTATTGTCATGCATACATAGTCAGAATTGAGGCAGATGTTATGACTTCTTAAAGTAAGTGGAACTGCACATAAAAATGATTTAATGTAATAACTACGCTTAAATAAATGTATGTCCATTCTTCGTTCAAGATTAAGATTTCCAATACAGAAGGATGAGGTATCATTACTATTACAAAAAAATAACTCACGATTAGACCGCCCAGCTTAGCATAAGGATCCTCCTGTACTGGTAAGAAGCAATGGTTCTCCTCCTCAGTATTTAGAGTGGTGAAAGTAAGGTTCTTGGTAGGTCAAAGAACTGACCTACCAGCCAATTTTGCATTCAAAACCTAATCATCAATGTTATGATCTTTGTGCCCCTGTATTATTGAATCACACACGTGCCTAGTGCCACCTTGGAAACCAAGCAGTCTATGAAAAGTTGAAATATTTCCATTCCCTACACTTTTTGCTTGTTCTTTTATGTATTGGCTCTCTCTTTCAGACTCCAAGTTCAGCTTTTTACAGTTACTGAAACTGCCAAAGTGCTCCCACGCCACCACTTGTACCATCCTTTTGGTTTTCTTTCCTTTCCTCTCCGCTACCATTACTTCAGCACCAGTCACAATCTCACTCTGTCAGGGGCTTCCAAGGGTGACAGCATGACAAACACCTCAAGCTTTATTCGGGACTGCAGAGACACAGCACTATACCATTCACTCCTAAACTGCTTTTACTCCAATTATCTAGCAGCGGAAGGTCTAGCAGATGATCAATCAGTAGTTTCCTTTGGAGATGCTTTTGAACTACTCTGCATTGCAAGAGGATAGCACAGAGACTGCAGAAGTGAATCCAATCTAAGTGGAAGGGAAATAATGCATGTGTGTAACATTAATTATTAAAGAACAGCAGTCAAAACTGAATGAAAAATAGCACAAAGCATGGCTGCACTGGATTGAGTCCCTTGTCTTCCACCTTCCATCACTTTTTCCATTGACAGCCCCCTCACCCCCAACCTACTTGAGTGTGAGAAATTTGCTGACACTTGGCAGGTGAGGAGAAGAGGGGAAGAAACGGCAGACCTTTTTGCTAGAGGTAACAATTGGAGCATTGAAACACATTTCTTGGGAAGGATTTCAAAAATCTGTATAATCATAGGTTTTAAAGAACAAGTTAGAACAAGTTATCTCTAGGCAGAGAAACCATTCTTCATAAGGATTAAATGACAAAAGGATAGATAAATGACCTCTCAAGGTCCCTTCCATACTGCCATGAGTATTTTGTTTCTTAACTGGAACATACCAGTAAGATGTATTTTGTGGATTTTTTTATTTTCCAAGATCTGTCCTAACATCTACCAGCATTAAAAACTCTAAATTGCTTCTGCAGGGGAACAGTGGGAAGGAGGCCAAATCTAATTGGCTGCATTTAATGAAGAGAGGGAAGTAATACACATGGATTTTGGGAGACCCCCTGCCCTGAGACTTCGCTTCCCATTTTTGCATTAATTCTTATCCAGATAGGCAGATTTTTCTATGGAAAAAGGATTGTAAGATCGAACCAGAACTGCTTGAAAGCCTGTAATAGGGAAAGAAAAACAAGGTGACATTAAGAATGCAAAACGTTCTGGATTTGAATTTCTCACACATGGCTGCACAAAAGGAGCTTGAAATCGAGAACTGCAGAGCATGGCTGTATTTTTAGTGTTTGTACCCTCTCCTGTGTTCCTTGTGAAGCGTGACTGGAATAACATAATCACTGTCTTTTACATTCTTTTTTCCTGCTAAAAACCTTAAGCATGCGTAACAAAATGGACAAAAAATATTTTTTTTTAAAAAGCAAAGAGAGGAGAATTACCAAATTCTGCTCTTCGCCTGCTAGAGAGGAAGTGCCTAAAACATAAGTGTTTGATGCAGAAATCACATCTACTGAAAGAAGCAGCATGATCTGAATACAAAATATAACACAACCTGTGGTAATAACTAAGCTCAATAACATGGCACAACTGTTTCTTCAATTTAAAGAGAGCCACTGTCTGTTAAAGCAGTTAGTGAATTAAAAAAAAAAAATCCCTATTATGTTCTAAGTCCCTATCTAACATAAGAACAGCTGCACTGAATCAGATAAAAGGTCTACAGAGAGCATTCTCCCTCCAACAATGGCTAAAAGCTATACAAAGCTATTCTGAGACTACAGTAAGGTGAAATGAATAGTTTTACAACCTGTAAACCCAGTAAGATCTAGTTTCTTTTGACACTGTCCCACAGTCAGAGTCCTAGTGTCTAATAAATGCTAGGCACCGATCAAAGTTTCCTGACTTCTGTCCTGCGCACATGCTCTTCTCTTTAGCAAAGTGCAAGGAGCTCGTCCTAGTTTCTCTCCTCAGGTTATTACTAGGGTTCTCTTTTTTTTTCCCAGGTGTTCATGCTTTTGAAGCTCTCAAGAACTTCTTATCTTTGAGATCAAGGTCCTCTAAAATTGGTTGAGCTTGGTAGCCTGGAAGTCAGCTGTTGAGGGAGGACAGAGCAAAGATGCCTGTGCCAGGAGACAAGTCTTACAAGAAGAAACAGAAAACATACTTTTGCATATCTCCGTGTATTCAAGGGAGGCCATCTATGTATCTTTACAAACAGCATTTAGTCTACCGAAGTTCACAAAAAGAAAAATGAAGCTGAGAATCTGAAGTACATAAAATCAACTCTTGATGGGTCAAATACCCAGCTCAGCAAGTAACTATCTTTTTAAATCTTTCCCTTCACGTTTGTTTATGAAAAATGAAGTTACATATATCCTGTACTACTCACATTATCCCATAAAATTAAGCACTAAATGTACCTGTAAAACATGTTTGACCTGTTTCCACAAGTTTTCACTTAAAGGGGAGTAGAATTGTTAGGAAAAAAACAGGTAACTGTTGAACAAACGTGCAATTTCAATGGAATTACTGCAAGATCTTTTTCCACAAAACTCCTGATAAAGAATCTGAGGACAAAGAGCAGAGAACCATACCAGCAGAAGTTTTCAACATTCGCATCTGAGAGAGAACAGCAAATCCTCTCAAGTTACTCTGAAGCTCTTCAAGTGACATTACAAAGAGCAAGACAACAGTCTGGGATTTAGAAGAGACAGCTGAAGTGGGAATGACTGCTCCACAACCCATCACATCTACTCCAACACAGTACAGAAACACATACCAGAAACGCTCAATCACAAAGGAAAGTTCTCTACCTGCTGGAATATGAAAGGGAGGGAAGCAGCTTTAAAAAGACATGTAAGATTTTATTAAAGAGGAAGAAAAATTTTCGTTACTATCAAGCTGCATAGCTCCAGTAACCACAAATCACTTCTGGGGATACAAAATTTGCAGCTACTTTTTTGGGGTTGGTTTGTTTGTTTTTTGGTGTGTTGGGGTTTTTTTGGCAAAAGATTAAAGAGGGTAAATACAAGATTTAAAGAGATGAGAGAAAACAAAGGAACAAAGATTCCACAGAAATGCTTTTGTTGCCTCCTTATGTTGGGTTAAATATGTTTCTCTTTCTTTACTTTCATTGCTACTTTTGAGTTTATTGTTTATATTGCTTTCACACAATTCTTACTATTGGAGACAGAAGGAGCAAAACAGTTGTGGCACAGTTTCCTAGTTCCCAAATTCTTCTTTGCGGTCACGCTACCCACAGGAGAGAAGTGTAAAAGTTTTCTTTATAAGGCATTTTGTGAAAGTCATTAATTAATTTCCTTGAAGTCTCATATAATATATCAAATTTCTTCTACTTTTGTATGGCAATGCTTAAGCGAAACTATCGGAGCCTCCCCTTCCAACAGTGAAACTGTCACGTCATTGCCACAATTCACCAGTTTAAAACCCCTATATATCGTTCAATGAAACACTCTTGACCCTATTTATTATTTTGAAGTGTTATTAAGCAGGACCGTAATTTTTATATTTACTACTTTTCACAACATTATCTAGGTTATCCAAGCGACCAAAGGGATGGAAATAACGTAGGCATTTACAAATTTCTGCACAAGAGCAGAAAACAAAGTATAGCAGACCAGTCGGATCTGCAAATGAAACTGTAGATGCTAAAAGAACAGGTATTTGGATTTTAATTAGTTATGCAAAAATATTTGCTTATGTTCAACACTGCTTTACTGTAGAATGGAAATGCTTTTTACAGATCAATGAAATGCCAACATCTTTGCAGAGCTAGTTTATCCATCATAAATAAAGCTAAATTAACAAGCCTACAAATTACTTTTCCATTATTTTTTAGAACAACTATTAAACTGCATCTTTTCATGTAGGCAGATGGATGTGAATGGATGCCTGCTACATGCACTGCCTGCGTTTTGAAACTGGCCTGTTTGTAGCCTGCTACATTTGAATAACTTCCAAAAGGTTACAGACCAGCTGAACTAAGGATATATGAAATCAACCCAGAATAAAAGAATTTTGGAACGGAATACACTTCCAAATCAAGCAGTCACTGTGTTCTGGCACTCCTGGACACCCTGGCATACAGCACTAAGGAAACTAGCACCACTGAATAGTTTTTTCTCAGAGCTACAAGTCCACTACATGCTGAATGCTGCTAGAAGTTAAATGCAAAGGACAGCCGTTTTATTCATTTCAGCATTAAAAACGGGGGGGGGGGGAGCTGATGTGTAGGAATGTTATACATACCTGTCTAAATTTAGCTCTAGCCTCCTTTTCCTTCATTCTTCCATGTGCAACCAGATAGTCAAACACTTCCCCTACAATTCAGTAAGAAGATACATTAA
Organism: Gavia stellata; assembly: GCF_030936135.1. Lineage (NCBI taxonomy): Eukaryota > Metazoa > Chordata > Aves > Gaviiformes > Gaviidae > Gavia > Gavia stellata. The sequence continues at coordinate 12,530,016 of NC_082600.1, forward strand.
TGCCAATTTCAGAATCTAGAGATTCCTCTCTAGCAGGCAGCTAGAGAGGCCTACAGCAGCTTCACTGAAATGATTGTTTTTCAAGTTGATGATTACAGGTTAGTTCAAGAGAACAAGGCACAACTGCTATGCAATTTACTACACCGTCACCTCTTACACAAAAAAATAGTAAGACTTAATGAATGACTGGATATAGAAAAAAACCCATTTCATTCCAATTATTTATAATAGAAACTGAGCAGCATATTTATGTTTTGTAAAGACGACATGCACCCCTTCACAGACTTTCTCACAAGGGTTTCTTTTGCCCCACAAAAAAAAGCTTCATATATGAGAACATCTGATGATACTTGTAAATATTGTCATACCAGCAGTAGAATTTTTCTTTGTGCATGTGTATAAAAGTGTTCTAACAAAAATCAGAAATCTTAGCTTTAACTTAGGCTTGGAAGAGGTACAAAAGGTTAAGTCACAATAATGAGCATAGCAGGACACATTGACATAATTCAACACCCAACCATCAGATCTGTAAGATACACTGAGAAGGATTACTCTTGGACAAGCCCAGTGTTGTATGGCTGTGGACGACTAAAGGAGATTACTAAAGCAGTACTAAAGATCCGTGTTTCGATTTTCCCCCCCCCCTTTAATCAATCCAGTCATTTTATAGCATGTCAATACAGCCTACGTTTGAGCTTTAGGTGCAGCTAACTGGCCCATTTAACACTGACATGTTTGTGAGAGCGTGGGAGATTTTTTTTTACTAAAAACCAATAGTCACATACATAAGAACTCTTACAAACACAGACTAGTAGGCAGTTTTAAAAATTTTTCACTAACACGCAAAATTAAAAACTTTAGAAGTGGATCAAATATCTAAATATTCTCTACTGAGCAAGAAAACACTGTTTTGTAGATAGCCACCTCACAAGGGAAGAGCTGAGTAACTTCACATTTGTTTTTGAAAAGAAGCAACTCCACTAAATTTGAATAAAAACCCCAGAATCATAGAGCAGGAAAAGCAACAACTGAGCAATCTGAGGAAATGTCAGGATTTTCTACAAAATAGCCTCACTTCCCTCTGTAGTCTATTATTTAATACTCAACTCAGATAACTCTCAGCTGTATTTCACGTCTGTTTCTTCAAAAACCTTGACGGAACAAACCTGAACACTTCTTCATAATTCAGGGAAAATGACACCAGAGAAAGAATTATCTCCAATTTATGTAAAGTGTTGCAGTTATAGCAATAGTTCCTTTCATCCTGCAGCCGCAGAGTTCATATACATCATGTGTGACCAGTATTTTGATAAAGAGGAAATATGGGAAACTCATGCCTGCCACTGAGATTACCAGCCATTCCTGTCTTGCACAATACGGCACGTGCAAAGGGTACTGCGCACAGCCTTTTAGACCAGCGTAGTATGTATCTCTCCATTACCCTAAGAAAGATCCTCACTGCTTTAGAGAACCGCTGACCCTTCTACCTCCCAGAAGCTAATCACTAGATGGCAATAGGACTTCATTTTGAAGGCTAGTACCTTCAAACAGCACAGAGATGCCTCCACAAACACCTGTACTAGCCAGTATTTTAACAGTATTTTACCAACTTCGTTTCTGCTTAGACAAATCCTGGCTGAGCATTTAGGGAGCTGCTAGAAGAAAACATAGGGAGGTAGAGAATCATTGCCTGATTTATAGTAATTTGTTAAACTTCATGTAATCTAACATCAGAGTCAGAATTCAATGCTGATTTTCTCTGAAAGGAAGTCTCTGTGTCTCCCTCCCAAAACTAAAGAAAAGCCTCAACTATTTGAGATTCCCAGCTACTGATGCTAAAAGGTCACATTGACAAACTGAGTGCTATTAGGTTTTAGCCAGCAAGGAGTAACTTAAGACCAAATACCTTAATTCTAGTTCTGGTGAAAATATCTGATATTGCATGACGCATGCTTTTTCCGCCCCCCCCTCTGCAATGAGGAATAAACGTTTAAGTTCCTCCTAAAACGGCATAAGGCTAAGCCTAACAATTCTTGACAGTCGAAGGTCTGTGATTAAGATACATCAAATGTCATCAACATCTGAAAAACAGAAGTTGCAGCACTCGTGCTTTTGAAAGCAACAGTTAAAGAAACACAGAAATGTTTCACCTGAACATATTTTTACCAAGTATCTTACACAAAATAGGACACCAGAGGTAAGGAGCTGAATGCAATAAATTGAGAAGGTTGGCATTTGTTACGGACAGGAACAATCAATGGCTGAATAAAAATTCCTATTAAATTTGAGTTGTGAAAAACAAAGTTGTGAAAACAAAGCAAATACTACTAAGTTGCAATACGTTCAGAAGCTGGTTTTACAAATTATAATTACTTATGTTGTCCAAAGAAGTCCCAGAGAATATTGAAGATTTTGCTTAAAATTTTACACTACCATGACATTAATAATTGCTGAAAAAGAAGTTTAAAACACTTTAAAACAAGTGCTTTCTCCCACTTCGCAATTTGTTTACATGTGTCATCACAGCAGAGAGGTACTTACCCCCACTTGCATATTCCATTATTAAATAGAGAGTTTTTTCAGTTTCAATGACTTCAAATAGCTTCACTAGAAAAGAAAGCCATTTATTAATCAGTTAACTAATTGCAGAAATATTATGTTAAGCCCACAGAGAATTCTGTCAGAGGAAAAAAAACCCCAAAACTATTTGCTTGCTGTTTGACAATATCAGACTATTACTCTAAAGAAGCTTTTTCTGCCTAATATTCCTAAATGGAAAATACTGTAAAACATTTGGTCAAGTCATACAGAACAACATTTTCTGAAGAAACAATACTTTGCCTCTGTTACATGGGAAAAGCAACTAAATTAAGCAGAACTTCCATGGATTTCAGCATCAGCAATAGCCATTTCTATGCACTGAACTGGCATATGTGGTGACGAATGAGTTTGAGTCAGTTTGACAGACCTGTAACAATACTACATCATTTAAATGCACAATCCTGAACAATTTCTTGATCACTTCTTGGTTTTGGTATATACTTATTTTTAGTGAGGGCTTGAATTCAGTCAAAATCAATATTATACTCAAAAGGAACAAAATGATCAGTTAACTGTGCAAATAACAGTTTTGTGCAAAGGGACCAAAATGTGTTTTGGGTGTTTGTTTTTTTTTTTAAAAAAACCACACAGCTCTGGAAAAGTATTTATTACTGCTACTTTACACTAAATTGACACCCTAGTGCAGAATCATCTTTTAAACTGATACCACAATAATTTTAACAGTGAAAAAGCTAACATTTCTCCAGAGTTGGAAATTATGTGAAAGAAACGAGGTACCTATATTTGGATGATTTAAGATCTTCATTATTCTTACTTCTCTAAAGAGCTGAAAATAAACATAAAACATGAAATACGTTAATGAAATAGGTAACATCCATTCTTCCATAGAAGATACTGTTTCCAAAGTTCCAGGAACCCCCACCAGAGCACCTTTTGAAGACCACTGCACTGCATTACTGGTATGAACTCATCACTCTTCAGTACTTCATTAAAGCCAGGGAATTACTGTGCTACAACAGGAACTCACAGGTGAAAAATCAGCTGCTTATATTGCACAAAAAGTGTGTTATCCAACTACAACAGCAAGGAGCAAGTTTTAAGGAGAGATGGGGAGGCAAGGCTCCCCCCTCAGCCCTTCAGAAGCGTTCCTGCAAGGCAACTGAGCCACAGCAGCAACTAGTCCTGGGTTTGTCACCGCAGCTCCACTCTCATTGCCAGACACGCAGCCTCCAAGCCTGCTCGGCCAGTAAAACACGCCGAACGTACTTGCCAAAAATTAACAGAGCAGAACACAAATGGTGTTTTTCATACCCATCAATCCCCAGGAGACAGAAGAATCACCATTACTTTAAGGGTACAGTATCAAAGGGATCCACCTTCCTATGCAACAGGATGGTACCGCTTCCCTCTGTGCAAGCATTGGTGTTAACCCAAACTGACGCACAAGGTCCAGGGATGAATTTAACAGAAAAATCTCACAAAACACACAACTCCCCGAAATAAAAACACTCCATCTCTAAGTTTTCTGTTGCAGCTCCCTTGCCCATCCCAGCACGTCAATTTTGGCAGGATGGGTGGTGAGGGAGTACAACTGCCCATTTCAAGCTGCAGCATCATGTTAGATCAACGGTGCTGCATCCAGAGACCACATACTGATTGTAAGGGTCCTGTTTCCCCCACCGCCCCCCGGACACTAATAGCCATGTAAAGAGAGTCTTGCTTGAGTAGTTATTTCCAAAGAGTTCAACTTCGCCTGTCACAGAGTAAACTCTGTCCTCCTGCAACTGGAGGATAATATGGGAATGACATTTAACAAACCACAAACAAACCAAAGTCTATTACTGATCAGCTATTAATTATTTTCACCTCTGAAAACCCTCTTCTGCAAAAGACAATTAAAAAATGCACATAAACCCATAAATGCCATGGGTATTGTTACTGCAATATATAACATTGCTTTTAATGAAGTTGGCTAACAGCAGATGAAGTAAAAGTAGTCCCACTACTTCTCCCAAAAAAGACTCAAGATAAAAAATTATTACAAAAAAACCCTTGAAGTGCAAATACTATTGTATTCCGAAAACCCAAAGAATTATCTTTTTAGGCAGTACGCTATATGGAAGTCAAGTGCGTAGCTGTTCTCCATCTGCAGCTCGCCCCATGCCAGCCCAAGAGTCCAGAGGGATGACATTCTTAAGCCTCGATTATTTTCTAACAGCATGCTTCAAAAAGCGGGAGTAATCAAGAGGTTTTATTATAAACGTAACACCAGCTTCTACAGGAATACTGGTAATGTAACAGATCATATTGAACTTGTAAAGAGACTGAAGCAGAACGAAAGTCCACAGCTCCACAGGAATGCAGACACGGGAGAAAAGAGTTTTGTAAATAAGAGATAACAACATTGTTATTAACAGTAAGGAAGCAAAAAGTGCTGCTGCAAGATTTGCCTCAGGTCAGATTTGAGATAAAGTGAAGACATTTAATATGTCTACACGTATTACTAATGACTCAAAAATCTGTAGGTGTACTTACTCAATAAAAGCAAAAAGAAGTGAAACATAGGAAACAAAAAGAAAATAACCAAAGAGTCAACAAAACAAAATCCTTGTGCCTTTTAATAAAAGAAAATGCAAGGGGTAGGATTTAAATAAATAGGGAAAAAAAATAATCACAATCTGGAGACCAGTTGTTCTAACCATTCTCTGCTTTCTAATGTTTCTATAAAGGCTAAGATTTAGGGAGCAATCCTTATTGCACTGCCCAACAGACCTTCACCCCCATGCTACAGCCACAGCTGTGAATGGCACACTACGTGAACACAGAGTAAAACCAAACAGTTTTCTAAATGCTTTTAATCATCTTATTATCATTACCCAGGTCTACACCTGACACTTGCTAGATGACAAGCTGCTTAAATGCAATCAGGATTGATTGATCAAGTAAATTTTTGGCCATGCAAAACAGAGTTTCAAAACCTGCGCATGCATGTTTTCTTCTTCCCCCAGAGAGGTAAATAAATTGCCAGGGTTTTTTTAAACTATGTTATTTCTGGAGCTTTTTCCTATATAATTAGACAAAGTAGACTACTTCACCATCTCTCTCTGATCATCAGAAATTAAAAGCAGTTGAATCTATAGCTATCTTTTTCTTATTTTTCATTCAGTTCAGCTGAACTGACTCACCAAGGGCAACTCTGCTGCTACACAGATGAAGACCTTGGCTGTTACTCAGCCATTAGCCTATTTATCATCACCTCACCCACCTAAAAAAACAAAAGATAAGTTCCTAGGATTAAGTATGAGAATATAGGCAGTCAAAATTGGTGCCACCAAACAAGAACAGTCAACCAAGGGCAATATTGAATAAGACAATAAAAATGAGGCTAAAATTCACAATAACATCATGTAAACGAATGTATCTTTATTCTAATTTTTTTTTTTAAATAAAGTATGCAGACTTGGCTGGAGCTAGCTACTTCCTCTGTTGTACACTGTACACTTTGATGGTCTAATGTGATAAAGCCAGGCTCATACCACATTTTGGGCTGCTCTAAATATAACATTGGTCCTTAAGATGACTAGTCTGCATTACTAACCCAAATGAAGCATGTCAAAAAGTAGCTTCTACATATGAGCCATTTGTTGAAGTGAGTGACTAGAAACAAGCTTTTTAAAAAAGACTATTTTTGTCTCAGAGGAAATTAAAAATAAAAATACTTGAGAATAGGATTCAACCACCACCAAATTCTTCCATTATAATTTTAGTTAGATAAATGCACTTCGGATTGTGCTCCCCCAGTCAGTTTAAATGTTTGACACACATAGCAACTTCCACAGGGATATCTGCAAATGCTTGACATTGTATTATGTATTATAGTCTATTTCTGATAGAGGAATACAATGTAAAACATCATACAACTTTCACACAGTATGCTAAAAAAAAAGTTTTCCCAGATTTCATTCCCCCAAAATATTATGTACATCAACTTCTAGCAAATGAAGCAGTAATTATCATCACACAGTAAAATTAATTGCAAACAGCCAGGTATGATAAAAGCCCACACATCTGAGGTTCTCCGCCACAGGAACGCAGGTGTAACATCAGAAGATGTAACATAAAGGTTCTCAGTACAGAAAATAATTTTCTTAGTTTTAGGAACTTACTTGTCATAATGAGACCATAAAGGCAGACAATGAACTGAAAACAGTGCTTATCAGTTTAATTTCTAATACCCAGATTAAAAACTACTCTCAACTTGTTGAATGTCTCATTTTCTGTCAACAGGAGCTCTACAAATGTTTCTAGGCAAAGACAAACATCCTTAGTCTGCCAAACAAATGGCTTTTAGCTTTGTTGTGGTCTGGTCCTTTGACTGTAAGCCATGTTAGATACAGGGAAAGAATTACATTTAATTAATGCTGCTAGCCAATAAACTGGGTAAAAAAAAAAACCAACAAACCAGCAATGGAAGCACAGACACATACCGAGTAATGATCTTGAATTGATTTTACTTGAACTTTATTATGCTGACACATCTGAAAAAAGAAGGGAGTGGGGGCAAAGAAGGACCCATCTTTTAAGCTAACTCTCTTCGAACACAGCAAAAGACAGATTAGAAGTGCTCCTGCATTAGCTACTGCAAGAGTTTCAGTAACAAATTATTTCAAAAATGAAAAAAAAAAAGTTTGCTAAAAAGCAAGTCAGCACACTCGTCAGATGCAGAGCACCAACATAACCTGACCTCCTTCCCCCCAAAGGAGGGGGGGGGGGGGCACTTTTCATAAGATGTCCCAAGCCAGCTCAAGCTTGACCTATGTATTAGGCTCCTCCTGATAACTGCTCACTGAAATATGCCCTACATATAATTAGGAGCCTCAAGCAGGAAGCCTTTACACAATACAAGTTTGCCTCAAACAAACCACAACTTGAAAACAGAAAAAAAAAACTTGTTATAGACAGAAAAGCCTAGACATTTTAAACTCTTATCCTTTTCTTGCAGTTTTTAAAATACTGATTGACCCATGGTCAGAAAGGACATGGTCCACGTTAAAATTGATGTTTAAGAACTCTAAAAAGCTTTAGCAAAAAACCAGCCCAAACAAGTGGCAAAACATCTGCATGTAATGAACAAAAATATTTGGCTGAGGAGCCAAGTTCTAAAAAAGGAAAATGAGAAGTGATTTAGTGCTATTACATGGGCTTGGTAAAAAAAACTTGCATATAATGGCATTGCTAATTCAAAAGAAAGAAAAAACAAACAATTTTTTTTTTTTTTTGGTCTAGGAGGAAGTGAACTACTGTAGCATCAGCACTTGTTTCCAGTGAGACTGATATTCACTGGAACTGGGTACACAAGTACATTTGTGGAGAATAGTGATTATGACTAACACCACCAGCATGGGAAAAAAGCTCTACGAATTTTCTTTCAAAGCAGGGAAGTACCGTTTACAGTTTCCTCTTTGCTAAGCAAGAGCAGCAGAGTAGTAATTAGGTCCTAAAACAACAGTCAAGAGTAGCTGCATGTGGCTACCACAGACTTCCTCAGCAGCAGACAAGAAACCCGACTCTTCCGAAGAGCTGCGCTGCTGAGTATCGAGCTGCCAGGACTGCAGCCGCCCGGGAGCTTACTGGGAGGGCATACCAAGAATTACCGCTCCACAAAGCAAAGAAAGTCCTTAACAAGGTTAACTTCTTTCTGGCAGCTGAAGTATTGGTGTGGAAGACGTAATACAAAGAAATCAGTACCAGCAGCCTTAATCACCATTTGTTTCCCCACCTAAGGATGACTAGGGTATGCAGCTACACCACAGCTGAGAGACTGTATACCACACCCTTTTCTCAGCACAGCCCTTCCCTCCCCACCATACCTCAAATATTTTACTGCTCTCTCCCGAAGTGCAAGATCAGAAGCACTTCCATCTTAGCTTCCCCTGCATCTACAGGTCGTGTGCACAGTTGGCTTCAAATGCACTGAAGCTATGGCACTGCTGACAGTGCTGGGGGAAAAGGGGCAAGAGTTTGCAAAAAAAGCCTTGATAAAGCAAAACTGGTAAGCAATGCATTGTACTTTCACTCTGCTTACTATGACAAGCAGGAATTTAATTTTAAGAAAATTACTTTCATTTTTGAATTGAGAACACTGATATATCTTGCTAAATTTTTTCTGTACTCATTGAACAAATGAGCTTAGAAAGGTGAGCACATTAGCAACCTCCCTCCCCAAATTTGATCTGATTTTTACCCCACTATTTTGTACTATTCTTCCAGACTTCCATTTAAGGAACCTAGTGGTAGACAAGACCAAATCACACTTTATAATCTAATTTTATAAATTGTAAATAGAAATGAAATTACAACAGAGATGGAGACACAAGTGTACACAGAGCAGGCTGCAAACCAGGAACCAAAGGGCCAAGAAGCACACTTCCAGCTTCTGGCCTTGCCAACTCAACACCTGTGACTTGTAAAAGGTTTGCTTTGTACCTGAATATGAGCTCAAGCTAGCGTTACAGCCCAATCTCAAGAGAACACCATTTGAAGGATTAAGATTTTACATTTTTGCCTGAAAACACGGCCTCTGTACCTTTCTCTGACCATTCTTCCCATGCCCTGACCCCTCCCCTTCATATCACACACCTTTTGTTTCTCTCCCAAGTGCTTCGAGCATTTAACAACTTTTTCAGGTATTCCAAATTGCACAGATCTGCCACACAAATCAACTTTATCTAATCCATCATATTACCTAATTTGCATTTCATTTCCTCATTACCAATGACCTCAGGGATTAAGCTGAAAAAAAAATATGAGAAAACTGGAACCACATTATCTACTTTTACCCAGTCTACAGAGTCAGTAGGAAGTTGCTACCTGCTCAGATGACAGAGCCTTTCTTCTATAGGTTATTCTTTGCCTCTCAACCAAACCATACAATGTAAGAACTTGTGTGATTTTCCAATTTACTTTTGCACCATTAATTTTGATAAAAACATCTTGTCACACAATCTTTTTAGTATTTGCATAAAATCCAAATGCATATATTCTCCAGTTTACTCTGGTTATGCTATTTCATTTTGTCTGCACGTAAGTTCTGGGTATTCTCTCATTCAAACAGAAATATTGCAAGGAGCTTTTTTATCAAAGTACTCAAAAGTAAATAAAAAGCCTTTGACTACAGCGCTTAAAAGGACAGCCTTAGAAAAGTCCGAGGTAAAAGTGACATTTAAATGTACTTCCTGCAGGCACTCCAAAGCAGACTGGCTTGCTTGATGAAAGAGTAGGATTTATCACTACTTACTAAAATAGATACGGCGATACAACTGTAACAGCACATTAAACATTTGAGGCTAGAGGGAAGAAATCAGAATAGCCATGCTCCAACTTGTTCCATAAAACTGCATCACCTTTCCTGCTGCAAACTACGTGAAAGGCATAGATACTGCTTGGCCTTCAGTCCACAGACAGTATTTTCAAGGCCAGTTTAAGAGGACAGAACATAAGCTTTGTATTTGCAAGTTTAACAAAGTGACCAACATGAAGGAGACATTGGGGCATGACACCAAACCACGAACGTCCTCTCTACAGAGTTAGCTATGGTTGCGAGACCAAGGAAGTGACTAACACCACTGTTTTCTCAGTTTACAGCTCTGTACGAGTTCATCTTGAACTGCAGCGCTGTCAAAAATATCTGTTACAAAACTAGTTATTAAATACAGTAGTCAGATGTGTGCAAGGTATGCAATGCTTCAGATTCTCCAGCACAGGCATTCAGGGTTAGTGGAAGGAGGTGGTGAAACGAAAAAATTTACAATACAGTTGAAACATTAAATGTAAAAAACCTACCTTTTGTAGACTAGTTGGGTTCAGCTGTGTTTTGTCAATTATTTTTATGGCAACCTAAAGGAAGAGTTCATAATCAGTATTTTCCACATGAACAATGCAGCGTTATCACAAGATGGTCAAATCCAGTAACAGAAATGGAAAACATGAAAATTACACAAAACCCACTCAAGTTTCTTCAGCAAATTATGTACTTGTATTTAAACTAAAACCATTTGGAATTAACAGCTAAAGCGTAATTTACTTCTACTGCAACAAACTAAACAGAAGAGTGGGAAAAACCCTAGTATTTTAAGCATATTAAGAAGCTTACTTAGTCTTTTGCTTGACATTAAGACCATCACACTTATTCCAGTGGAAGCTCCAACACCAGACTATGCCCTGACAAAGAGCAGTGTGCCTACAGATAGTATTTACACAGTATAATTACACAACAGATTACACAGTACTGACTGGGCATTGATAGTTTGTGAAGATGCTTCCAAAAACAGAGATTTCAGAGCAAATTGAAAGTAATTCCACACAGATTTTGCAAGAACTAAGTTCACCTTTGGAAAGTCACTGAGTATTTGTATCAATTTGCTCCCCGATGGATATGAAAAGTGTCACCACTTGTGCATCAACAAAAAGCCATTGGCTATAATACAACAATTTGGGCAAGTTCATTCCTTTACTGGTTCTCATCTTTTCAGCAAATACTGCACAGAAATATTAAAGAACAAAATAAAAATTTCACAAAATAATCAAAAGAGAAATTCACTACCGTGGTAACTAGTCAGAACTTGAAGATTTGAGGCAATGAATAGGCAACAGAGACAAGCTTCAGTGCAATGCAATTTGGATGAGTTAGAACAGGAAACAAGCCTCTTTCTACAATTACATGCCAATTGGTATTTTTCCTTTCTAAATTAGAGACTAAACATACCAGAAGAAACTCTACAGAAGGAGATGGTGCCTCTCAAAGAGACAAGATGCTGCAACTCAGCTGATTATAATACCTCACTAGTGCAAAGCAAGGGCTCTCAATTCCCCTTGAATTTTTGGCTCAAACAGTAGATGCTGCTCCTTCCCATGCCACAGCTCCCATTAGCCTGCACTGCTTTGTGCTGTCTTTGTCATCTCATTAACCTGGGGTTGGCAACATATGGAATAAAGAATATCTTACATCAAAGCAAATTTATATTCCTGCATTCATGTGCAAAAACACATGGATGGATCATCATGATGGAGAGAGTAAGAGGGGAACAATGTTCAACGCTTGGGTGCATCACAGAATTATATGATGGATATGGTGTTTTCTGAAACTGAGATTCAAGATTTATTTTGAGCCCTTCTAGATGCAAGATATGATGTGATGTCACCAAGAAGCCATCTAGGAATACTTCTGCTTTGGGGAGTATTTTCTTCTAAGGTATGCCACTGAAATTACAGATCACTATTTCCCAGTGCAAAATTACATTGCAGAACCTTGAGAAATCACTTCAAAAATACAAATAGGTAAACACATTAAGCAATAGGTATTTTTGTATTAGCAGCTGTGTACAAAACCAAGAAAGATTTTTATCTCTACCTTTAAGCCTGCTGAACTATTGTCACGAAGGTAACAAAGTTACTCACTTCCTGCAATCTCTTATAAATCCCTGCTGGATGTAGTGACCACTGCCTTTGTCAACAGCAGATAATGTTATTTGAAAGTCATGTGGTGTCCCAAGACTACCCATGCCACAGAAGACAGCTGTTTGCTTGGTAAGGGCATTCCACTCAGAAAAAGTTGCATTTGTGTTCTGAGCTGTACCATTTTGGTCAACCTTTGAAAGACGTAAACTTGTTTCAACCCATGAAGTCTTGAAGTATTGGGTTTCTGCAAAACGCAGCTCACCTCTCTCACTGTGCATTGGTGCCAGGTGATCAGAGAGGTCTCTGACACTGGCAAACAAATTCAGCCCTGGAGATACAGGGAAAGTACACACCTCAGTTTTCTGAAACGCAGACTCACAGGCGTATTCAGTGCACTAATTATAGCCTTAAAGGCAGGATGAATTTAGAGGATTCCTATCCACATGAACACTGAGAGTACAATGTTTTAACACTGACTTTGAGAGCCTGAACCTGTCATCAGAACAGGGGGCAATTTCAGATGCCTAGATAAGGTCTCCAAATCACAGGCAAAGAGAGCCTGCCCTCAAGAATAGTTCTGACAAGCCTGGGAAAGAAAATCCTTCGTTTTACTAAGCATAGTTAATAAAGCATCAAATTGCCTTCCAAAGCAGAAGCTTCGCTCCTTTACACAAAGTGAATCTGGAATGGTTTCAAGTGTTGTGCGTTATGGCCAATGTTGGAGGAATGCAAGTCCACCTACGCTGTTACACCGCTGCATCAGCCATGATATTCTGTGTGAGATCGTTAGTAGAATTAAAATTAACTTTGCTTTCACCATTCACAATAACATGACTTAAAACATTCCTCCTACATGACTTGAATGAGGGGGTTAAAGCAATAGTTGAGACACTGAGCAAATTGGCCAAACTGCTACAATTCAGAATGTTTTCTCCCTCTTAAATTTCAGTTTTTCCAAGGGAAGAACAGAAAGAAGATGACAATAGATTCCTTGGAGTCAGACTTGGATCCTGAAAGAATCCTGTCTCACTAGTAAACTTCAGCTTCCTGGCTATTAACTGAACACATGCCTTTAACAAACAGAAGGATCCATATATTTTTGGCTGTGATTCCAACCACCTCAGTAACAGCAAAAGGTAGTTTTATCTTTTAGATTAATTTTGGCAAGTATGGAAATTTTTTCAGAGGAAATAACCTTTGATAAGTTACAACAGAAAATACATGGCTTAAAGTCAAAGAATTAAAAAAAGCAGATTTACAATGAAGATTCTTCGTTTCAAAAGGGCAGACAGACTACAAGTAATACTCTCATAGACAGAGGATCTTGAGGGAGTGTGTTTCATAACACCAGCTCTAGTGCAGTGAAGCAAACACTCCCCCTCTATACCTCTGCAGTGAGCAGAAGGCCACGCACTCCTCCTCTGCAGGACAAATCAACTCCCTCAAGCTAGGCTGATGTTCTGATCACCCCCTGAAGGGCTAAACATTTCTCCCTTTCGGTAATTTGAGGCTGGGCTCTCATCATACATCCTGCAGACACACTAAAGATGGAAGTGAAAGAGAGTCCTGGAACTTAACTCCAGTTGGAAACATGAAAGCTGTATCTCAAGCAACAGGAAAATTCACAGAGAAGAACTCCAAATGTAAGGAGGTGAGCAACTACCCAAGAAGAATGCTTGAACAAACATACCCTCCTCCCAAGAAGTGACAGAAAAATGCTGATCTGCTGCATGATTTAGAAATTAATCAGCGCAGAGACAGAAAGAAGGAATTGCCATGAAATGAAACTGAACTAGACACTTAAAGGACATTAAGAACAGTCACATAGATAACAAGAAGATAAGTAGGGTTCAAATACAGCAAGGATACATTTAAGCGTGACTCCCAAAACTAAGCATTTTATTTTAGGTTTTGGTACATAAGATGGAAAAAAGAATAGAAACAAAGACAGGACAGCCAGCAGGAATGAGTGGGTAAAGCAGGAAATCACAAATTCAGGAAGATGAGTGCCGTCTGGCTGGCTGAGAACATTATCCCAGAATTCTTAAGAGTGGCAGGTTTAAAGAAAAAAAAAAGAAAAACGCATTCTTGTAGCACAGATTTCTAAGATCTATCAAGAACAAAATGGCAGCACAGGTTTAGAAATTAGCAGACTTAACTTCTTTTTCTAGTAGAGCCATTTACTACAAAATTCTTGAGCTCGAAACTTGCAGGGAAAAATAGGGAAACAGACAGAAGGGTTAAATGCACATATTTTCCTACAGTTAGTTGTACCCTATGGAAACACACAAGATATGACTATCTAGACTACTGTAAAGCCTCATCTAGGAGGATGCATGGAAATTATTGAACTAGATAAGCTGAAATGTGCACAGAGCTTTTTTAATTTAAAAAAAATGACTAAAGAGCTATCAGGTTGGAAACAAATGAGTAAGAGTTTTTCAAGGACAAGACCTAGGACCAATCTTGTTTAATATCTGTATCAGTGGCCTTGGCACAGGAAGTCAAACCATAATGATTAAGTCTGTTGAAGGAGTTAAGAGGCACCATCAAATACAATGGAAAACTGATATAAACAACCTTGGAGATGAGTTAGCAAAGAAAGCGAGATTCAACAAAGTACAAGGTGCTGTTGCTGATCACAACCAAAAAACATCAATGTGACAGCCATGAAAAAAGTTAGCACAATCTAAAGATTGATCAGATAAATACTTCTGTAAGGGCAAGGGTAAATTAATGACACCGGGGAAACTGTTATTCAGAATATTGTGAACAATTCTGGTCATACACATCTAAAACATGTAATTATTATCAATGCTGTACAGTTCACAAGAAGAGAAACTTTTACTCGCCTCTCTTACAAAGAAAAAAAAAGTTTAAAATACCTTCAAGATATTCCTATAAAACTAGCTTAATCGTTCCCTTCAAAGGAATGCCACTCATTCTAGGTAACCAGGACCAATGGCCATGTCCTGGAAAGTATTTGTGCTCTGAATTAATTGAATGACATCTATTCCATGACAGTTAAAGAAACTTAGTACTTAAATCTTTCCAAATTTGGCCAAAGATTTTACACTGTCACTTTATTTATTGAAATTTCAAACAAAAATAATGAACCAGAGGTCAACACACCGTTATGTGCAGGTAAAAGACAATGTACTTCAGTTTTTGCAAAACAATGTGTGACACATAATACCTGTCTCCAACTCCTATACCTATAACAGCAGCAAAGAAATACTAACCAAGTACTTGCATTTCCTGTGTTAAGTATCAGTAAAAGGAGGAGGGAACTTAAGTTGGAAAGCAATTAACCAAAAACTTTGTCTACAAACAAGCAGTAACTTTAACACTAGAAGACAACTGCTGATCACCATAACTGTCAGCTTAAAAAAAAAATCCCTCCCAACAACTCATGCAAAATGGTGTCCCCTCTGTTCCTCCTAGTGCTACTGAACTCCATATTAGCTCACAAAAAAGAAATTCCCTTAAAGCGCTGCAGTCAGCCACATAATTTCCTTTAAAAGTCCTTGCCGGCATCAGCAAACATTTACTTCATTAGACAGGTTTGGCAAGAAAAGGTCAACAAGGTGTTTCTCCCTCTTTCAATACATAGAGTTGCTATTAATAAAACAGCACCGAGAAACACCTTCTTGTAACAAGCAAACAGGACTATACCTCACCAAATCAGAACCATCATTAAGTGCAAGTTATTAATTACATTGCAATGGCATGCAGAAACTAATTATGGAGTGAGTTAGACACTATGCAGAGATACAAGAGAAAGCTTGTCTACAGTGCACAACACTGAGCAACAGACACACAAACCGGCTCTGAACAAACTGGAGCGTCTTCCCAAGGCTGCCCAGCACTGCAGACACTAGCAGAACTCCTGGGACATACATTGCTTTGGCAAGAAAATACTGCATTTGGGCTACTCAGACCATAATCAAGAAAATACATTAGTTCTCATTCCTGACTTCCCCTCCAATACATCCCTGCACTGTGCAGTATAGAGACACCACGAGGCAGCCTTTCCAGCAAACTTATTTAATTGCTATATATTGAGCCCTTTTTTGGGAATGGAGGATTTAGCAGAGAATTCTAGTGGCAAACTTAAACACAATTCAGTTGGACAGGGACTTGTCAAAAATACAAATTTAAGAGACCATTTTCAAGAGAAACTGGTTCGTAATCATTACTAAAAAATAGTTTTCCATTTCTTTTATTTTTCCTACATCGGTGGCAATATCTCTAGTAAAATGCGCTAAATGTTCACAGACTTAGATGATGCTACTCTGTGAGAACCTTCACACCTACTGCAATTCACTACTGTTTACACCCGTATCACTTTACCTCTCTGCCAGTTAGGATGTGCCTTGCCAGTTTTACTTTTGCAAAATTCCCCTTTCCAATCGTTTTAAGGAGTCTGTAATTTCCAATATGTGGCTGCTCATCTGCGCAGGAAGCTATAGAGTTCCTGCAGCGAGCTCCAGAGCGCCCAGTTCGAGAGGAAACTTCCTGCCGTCCGTCTCCATGGGACGTATGCTGCAATAAAAACATACACAGATAAGGCTGAGAAATTAAGACAAAACACATCAATGATGAAAAGCATACAACATTCAAAAACATTAGCAATTCCTTTGAGGAAAACTTCAAAGGATCGAACTCGAACTTCAGATTCACACTGAACTTTGCTCCGATAGGGACAATAAAAAGGCTCCCAGTTCATAAGACAATATCCATTTCATCACCTGGTAAAGACCAAGTGGAAAGTTACCTGAACTGCAGCAATAGTTCAGCATTTTTAAGACACTTAAATGGACTGCTGAACCAGTTATGGGAACATGGACGTGTTTGATATTATTGCATTACTATGCCTAACTACAGCAGGGAAGCCTTGAGAAAGGAAACATGAACAAAGCACACACAGTAAAATATTCATCCTTATTGGACAGCTTAATACTGCTGATGAAATAATATAAGGGTTTTTTTCACTTGTACTGGACTCCTGTTCCTACAAAACCTCATGACTGAAAATACCAAGGACAGCCTGGAGAACAAGGGAAGAAACAAGGGAAGTCGCCTTATCTAATGTATAGAAATCTCAGCTATTAATAGGCTGAGCCCAGGTACAGAGATCTGGCATACTGTCTGCAATCTGTTTCAGTTTCTCTGAACAGCTATTAATTGTAAAAATGAATGGATATATATCTACCTATAATAGACTTTATTCATTGGATCACATGGTTAAGGTAACAGTAAAGTATTTATTTCCTGATAGAGAGCCTGTTTATGAAAGAGCAGGTCCCCTCATGTTCCTTAGTTCTCAACTCACAGATGAGGTCTATACACCAACTTCACTAATTAGTTAGAAACACTCAGTAGTCAGCAAACGTGGAGCAAACATCTGGCTACACAGAAGATTACATGCTAAATTCACAGTCATCCCAGAAATTCCAGATATTGCTCATCTACTACTACCACTCTTGCTGAAAAACAGCAGGGACAACCAAAAATCTGGCATACAGCAACACTCAGTCTGAAAATCACTGTAGCATAAGGATGTGAGATCATAACTCAAGAGCTAACAACCATGGATCAGGCACAAATGAACAAATCCATGCTTGCATGACACTTGGCAAGTTTCACACTCTATTTAATAACCTGATTAACCTTGTGGCCATATACTCTGGTATCTTAAGTTCCTTGGTTTGTTAATTTGAATGCAACAGCTGTGATCAAATTATTTTTAAAAACACATTCATTTCCTTCAAGGAATACTACTGATAAAAGTCTATGGCAACTCTTGGAAAACTGTTTCAATAGTTACTATTTTAAAAAAAACACAATCCCACACACTGTGGTGCGTATAATGTTTTAGTATCAACCCGGCTTTAGCTTCTTCTTACTGCCTGACTACTGCATTGTCACTAGATTT
This sequence comes from Gavia stellata, assembly GCF_030936135.1. Taxonomy (NCBI): domain Eukaryota; kingdom Metazoa; phylum Chordata; class Aves; order Gaviiformes; family Gaviidae; genus Gavia; species Gavia stellata. The sequence goes on from NC_082600.1 coordinate 12,547,972, forward strand.
GTACTTCCCGTATAGGTACTTAATTACTATGATCACATTACCCCTTCACTTCAATAAGTTTTTAATATATATATATTGAGCTCCCTAAACAGGTTGCTGTAAGAATTATTAAAGACAAGAAAACATTTCTTGCAGGTCTTTTCAGAACCCTTTTCTATTTTCCCAACATCTTTTTGTGGGGTTCATGCTAGAACTGGACATACCATACCAACAGCAAGTACAGTAGGACTAAACACAGAGACTGCATCTTCTGTTCAACACTTCACTGATTTTACACAGACAGAACCAGCCCTTCTTGGCAGAAGACCATCTGTATCTGACCACCTAACATTGACCCTAACTCTTTTTAAGAATTATTGCTTCCCACTCCCTTACCACACATAGTGACTCTCATTCCTGGTTCCTTACATGCATGATCTCACATTTGGCTGAAGTGAAATGCAGTTTCCTTACATGCAGGTTATTACGTGCTCCTGATGATTGGCCCATCCTGCCCTACTTAATATTCTAGCAATCTTTGTCCTAGTTTTCAGGAGCAGTAGTAAACGTTTCTTCCAAACCACTAAAAAATGGCACAGGAACAAGAAGCACACCCATGATGAGATCCAGTAAAATTTCAATGCTTGGTAACAATTCATTGTTCTCAATAATATCTCAAGGCCTATAACAACCGGATAAGTGTTTATCAATCAATAATTCTCAAGGAGAGGAAGGACAAGACCAGTCGCCCAGCTGAAGGAACTACTAAAGCCAGTGAAATCCTGTATCAACAATTTCACGATTTTGCATGCCCTTAATGCCAGGCTGGTGCTGTTTGTTCAGGCCGTGTTATTTACCCCTGTACGTACTGGCACAGCAATGCCGATCCTCTATACTTCCCTAGACTTTGACTTCTAACAAACCTTGCAGCACACAATGCAGAGAACTTCCCTGTCAGCTCCTTTGGTACCTTCAAGTGTCAAGTTATTCAGACCAGCTAGAAAAAAAATCAGCAACTGCTGATGCTAGATGCTAACATTCTCCTACACTGCTACCCTCAGCAATCAGGAACTGGGATGTTCTGTGAAGGCCCACAAGGATATTTCTTGGATACAATAGAGGAAGGCTCACTTTTGGTTCACGTACAGCAGGCCAGGAATAACAGCTGTACTAATTACATTGCACTACACTGAGTTGACAACCCACCTCGAAAAAACAAGTATATCAGCACTATTTAGATTATAGCCCTTTCACACCTGGGCATATGGCACAGGCACACAAGCTGCCTTCAGCAATAGCCAGCCTTCCTCCACGCAGGACTTACTAGCTTAGGCTCCCCAGCAGACAGATTCAACAAGGAGGTTGCTTTTGAACCACACAGCTGACTCTGAAAACAGAGTATCTGTATCTGTGCTGTCTTGTGCCTGAACTAATAAACTCTTGTTAGACCTGAGCTAGCTTATGAGGCAGTTGAGACGTGGGCATCATGTACCATGTATTCCCAAACCAGAGAACCTGTGCACGGATTATTCAGAACTGATCTTACTCATACCCTACTCTAGAGAAACAATATTAGGTAGAAGAAAGATTCTGTTACACTAACAGATTTTATTCCACATAGTAAACCACCCCAGTTAATGTATCTTGAGAGCTTCACTGTCCTCTGTTGAGGAATGACTTCTTGTGTCCTATCATTTTTTTCATGCTTTCTAGCTTTGCACTTAAAGGGAGGAATTAACAGCTGTGAACTTATTTGGACTAGCGGTGATAAATTTAACACGATCTCCTTGTATGGAGGTTTGCTTTTCCACCCTAACCCAGATTATTTCTTTTCAAGAATATGACCTTTTTCAGCTGTGGTTTCTGAATATCAAGCTCTGTGTTCCTAAGCAGTTCAGTTCTCTCCAGCTGACTTGCTCATAGATGTGTTTCGCTCTGTAGAAATCTGTCCATTTGCAAGCATTATCTAATTTGGACTTTATTTCACTTCACGTAAGTAAATCTATCAGCAAGTTGACTCTTCCTCTGTCAAATACAAAATTATTATATTGAACAGAACACAAGCTTTCTAAAAACTGCAGAAAACAGCTTCCCAGTTTCAACATGGATTTTCTTTTGCTTATGGAAATGAAGGAATAAGAGGGCTTGGTAGCATAGAGTACTAAAAGGCATAAACTCAAAACTGAGTAAAAGTGTTTCTCCCACCCAAATAATTTTTAAGAAGCCATGATAGGTAGATGGGAAGCTAAATGGTGTAGGCAAAAAGTAAAAGTATAGATGATCCAGGAAAAGTTCAAGTCAGGCAGTGGCTTGTATAGCATTTGGCTGTACTCAGCTACTGCGCAGGGTAGCTTCCTCAGCAGCTACTTTGATGCAACAAAACCATCACCACAGATTAACAGCTCCAATCTCAGCCCGGAGAAATAGCAATAGCATCCTCTGCTCTCTCAACTGAGATGCAGGTCATTTGTCTTTTCCCAAGCAGACCCTCAACTCCACAGATACTGCCTCCCTCACCCTTTGACTCCCAAAGATTCTGTTCAATTTCAGGCTTCTTTCGCAGGTCCACATTTATAAGGTTTCAATAAGAAAAGGGGTTTGTCTTAAAAACCTGAGAGTTAAAACAAGCACATGTTTATTTGTAGTAAGTTTCCATACATTGTGGTAGGTGAGCTGTATCTCCTGGACATGCATTCTGTGTAAGGGTAACTACCACTCATTCATGATGCTCACCATGGCTGAAGGATTGCCAAAATACCTGCCTTCACACAGAGGAAGACCCTTATACTGCAGATGGGGAACTGAAGCAAGGAGACTCGATACTTTGTGTGGCTTCAAGCTAGCCAGAGTCACCATCTCTTAAAAGAAAAGTCTCCTAAAATCCACTCACAACAAGACCACACTTTCTTCCATATCTTGGGATGCATCAGGTTCCATTTCAAAATCTTTTAAATACTTTAAAGGGGTTTTTTTTTTTTGCACATAGTAGGAAGGTTCTCTAAAAAACTATCCATTTTCAAGCCAACAAGACCACCTCTCTCTGTCAAAAAAAAATAATGATTCTCCTCCTCCCCTCAGCCCCACCCTGGTATTACTCAACCCAGAAGGAAATGGAGTAAAACATCTCCATTTATGAGAGACCTTACTGTGAGGGAGGGACTGAGCCTAAGACCAACTATATTTGGAACACAATCCAAAACCCACCTTTTCGCAAAAGCCTTCCCCCAATGATGAGCCGACATCCTTTCATAGCCAGATAATGATTAGCATGAAGAGAAAGAAAAAGAAAAGAAAGTAAAAAGCAAATGAAGTATGAAGGTGCCGATAACTGAAATAATTTGGTAGATGTTAGCTTTATCCAGTATCTGTATGGTTAGAGATAACATTCAGAACATTAGAAACACACAGGACAGAGGATGACTAGTATCCAAGTTCTTATATTGCTTAAGAAGGTGCCAACAGCTGAGAAAAACCTGGAAGAGACAGACTCTGATTTCCATTTGAAGAGCTGAAAAACATTAAGAAATTAGAATGACCAAGACCTGTAAAAATCCATGTTTATTTATAGTAAAGAGGAAGCTTCCTTTCTAAAACAGGGAGGACAAACAGTATCAACATTTTTTTAAAGCATTTATTTTATACAGTAGCGAAAACTACCTTCTCATCAGCCAAATAAACTAATAAAATGTAATCTTACAAAAGTCTCTAGAAATGTTTATTACCTTAGCTGTTACGGTATCTTTGTATGAAATACTCAAATTGATATTATAGAACTTCTTGGAAAGCGGTCAGACCAGTAACAATCATCATAGCCTCATTCAATTCAGCATTTTTAATTATAATAAGAAAAAAATGTACTTAAAGCCTATCCCTTACAATGTTAAAAATCTAAACATTCCAGGACATGATGAACATTTGAGACACTAAATTGCTTCATTACCCTAACTTGGGCACACAACATGTAAATACATGGTAATTTCTGGCTGTGCACTCCCCACCAGCACTCTTATTTATAGAAAAACGTATCAAGAAACATATCAGTTTTTTAAAACACAAAAATATTTTAAATGAAACGTGAAAATTTCACTACAGCCTGTCCTAGCAATGTGTTGTGTTTTATTTACATTTATCATTAACATGTATTTATCATTAACATCTTTAAGAATATACAGACTGCTGAGTACTACTCAGCATAAGAGAAAAAAGGTTAGCCCTAAGGATATTCACAGGGGTAGTGTCTTATTGAGCAGATATATCTGTGAAACGGCACAGCAGGGCATCGTGCGACTGCTGACGAAGGAATTCTACTGGAAAGTCAAAACACAGACTTACATTTCTGGCAACCACCAAGAGGTGTCACAGCACACACTCAACCACAATTGTCTATATACCAGTTACTGCTCTGGGAATCCCTAAGTCATCACATATTATAAAATATTACATTATTTTCCTATATTATAAAATAGGAAGACACCAGGTGAAGATGTCCTGTACTTGTCCTTATTTTACTTCCCTCCTACCACTGACCAGGGCACAAATCAGGTCGTGGAGCAAGGTGGATTTTATCAGACCCAGTACACTCGTGCCTATGTTTGCATAACTGATTCTTTGGTTCCAGCACATGTAATTAAAAGGCAGTTTTTAGACTAGCTTGCTACATAATCAATCTTAAGGGTGAACAGTTGTGGCTTCCACCTCATGAAATTTTAAACGCTGTCCAACAAAGGAAAATGCTATCCAACGTGGCACTAAAGTTACCAATCCATGAGGGCAGATTTATTCAATGAAATGTGCTACAGCCGTACCATTATGGATGCTGTGATTGAGTGGAATAACTGAGAGGGTCAGAACTCAGCAAAGGAGACAAACAGATCTTCTAGAAATACATTATAACTGATAAGGGAGAGAAAACAGTAATTTGGATGCTTCCGTTGTCAAAAGGTGAAGAATTCACTGCACAATTCTCAGCCTACCATAGTACTCATTCATTTAACTGGTATGACACTTCATGAAAACGAGTGGCTAGTTTAATTAGGTCATATTTGTCAAACAACCAGTTTAAAGGGAGAACCTGAAGAGTAAATACAGTTTTTAGCACACACAGGCTATACCTCTTGACACACATTCCTAATTCTCTCAAATCTCAGCGGGGAGGGCAAAATAAAGGCAAAAAACAGGAGTAACAGTTGGGACAAGGGAGTCACAGCTCAAACCGAGCACAGCAATGCAACTCCCTACACTGGGCAGCCTGATAGAGGCTGACAGTATGGACTGACATACAGGAGAGTTTCACTTGCCAGAAGGAGCATTGCTACCCAAAGCAACACTTGCACGCTCACAATTCTGTCCACAGACCAGTGATGGGAAGAGCTAGTGACAATTGCACCACTGCCCTGAAGATCAGAGTGGGAGAGCACCTATAGCAAAGCACTAACAGCCTTCAGTGAAGGAAGAATGCTCCCCTTCGCAGGCATACAAGGTCTGGCTCAGCAGTTCTTCCCATGTATAACCACTAGAGCCTCTGCCGATGCATTTGACATTATTCGGTTCATACTCTATACAGCATATGAAAGAGTGAATCTGTAATTCCATGATTAGCACTGAACAACACAACAGTGAAGAAATCCTGCTTATACAATCAAAAAGATAAGTCTGATGCCGGTTAGAAAAGCTTTTTAAAAGCTCTTTTGTTGCTTCACATTATCAAGATCTGACATTCATCATATCTTTCCAGCCAAAGTTTCTCTACTGCTGATTAAAATGGATATTTATTGACATCAGCCTGAGGAATAATAGCTGAAGAGCCAACCATATTCTATTCTTCATCAACAATACTGCCAACTAAGTTGTTTCCAGAATCGTGTCAGTAATTACATGCTAAACAAAAAAAACCTCACAGTTGGTTTTCAAAGACCACATTGAGCTTGCAGATAGAAAACTTTGTTTAGGCTTTAACCCTGCAGGAACAGATTTTATTTGAAAGTTAATTTTTGTTTATATGTATATACACACACATGGAGCTCAACAAGTTGCTGCTTTATCGGCCAAGAATTCTTCTTAACCCAAGGATTTCATCCAGGAGACTGACTGGAATGTTATCACAGGTGTACTCAGTACCTTTCAGGTTTATGTTTTAAGAGCAGTAAGCATCTATTCATCATACGTTCTGAAGACTTTTAGTAGCAGATGACGTCCACACTAAGCAGAGCCAACCTTGATACACCATGAGCCTAAAAAAAAAGTGACCTCCATTTTTGATCTGGCTGACATCCACGAGGCAGCATTACTTGACTGAGAAGAAGAGGAAGTTACAGACACATGCTACTTATATATCATATGAAATGGTGATCTGGAGAGACAAATGCCTCCACTCTTAGAATTCCTTTGACTTGAGTCACCCGAGACATGTAGTCAACAGGAACTGTCTGCTTACATCAACACAAACATGTCTTTTGACTAGAATTAAAATGGAGAATCAAGCAGGTAAGGATATTAGGTGAGTGGGTAAGAAAGCGTAGCAAGAAGTCTACAAAATTTAGTGTACTAAGCCCCATATTTCCTCGTTTATTTTCTTGCAATAATTTCTCTAGTCGTGTTCTGTTTTTCAGACTGCTACTTCTAAGGCCCACAATTTAAGTCACATTCAGTGGTGCTAATAAAATACATGAACTAAGTCTGACTTTTTAACAACTTCTAGAGTAAGGTCCTGTAGCTTAGTTTTTGTGAGTTACTCAAATAACGTAAGGGAAAAAAAGTTCATTTCCAGGAGCAGAACAACACAATTTGTGAAAGGTGCACCACTGCAGTTACATATCTCTGTAGCTGTGGCACAACTGAAGTTATCTTAGCCCTAAGGTGCTATGCTATGACTGGCTTAAATCAAACCAAAACAAAAATAGTAAGAAGCATTTCTAGCCTTCCCCACCTGAACTGGACATTCCCATCCTCTCCTCTGTGTCAGTATTTGCAGTCACACAGAGTGGGGATAAACCACTTTTCTTAAGGGTTCATTTCAGTCAGATCAGAGAGCTGACCAGACTCGTCGTACAGCCCCACAGTAATCAGTGCTGGCACAAACTGCAGCTGGGAAGAGGCAGCCAAGGCTGATGCCCCCAGCAGCCTCCTATCAGTTTGAGCTGACAGTGAAACCAAATGATTAAACAACACAGCACAGGCTGTTTAGCAGAGCTGAAGAATGAAACTTGTCACTTCAAAATGTGAAAACACTAGCAGTCGGTGACTCGCAATGTCACACAACCTAATCAGGTATTTTTTGAGCACAAATACAGTACCAGACCTATCAAGCATCCCAGGCATTAAGAAATGCACAAAAAGCACTTTCCTGCTCTCTGAAAATTTGAAATTAAAAAATACATCCCAGATGAGTTCCTAAAACATATTTCTAGTTATTTTGCCACCTTTGTCTAGTTTAATTCAAACCAGAACACTGATGACAACTGTTGAAAAATATGGAAGAATGTAGATGGTCTCTGTAGAAGAAAATCTACCAGAACTCTTGGCCACAGGCACGCTTCCCTCCACAGCCTCTTCTTTAAAAAAAAAAAACCCCACAGGATTTCATGCTATGGAAGAAAGCATTCCAATTACAGATCTACTTGTAATAGGAGAAGACTGATAAATAATATATAGAATAATGTGAGCTTGCATATTGTCTGCAAATGCGCTAATGCATTTCATAGCTAGTTGGTAATAAACCAAGACATACTGCACTAACCTTCACAGTATCTTAAAAGTAAATTTTTGAACCTAAACCTGCCTTTACTAAACCTTTTTAAATAAAAAAAAAAAAATAAATGAGATACTTTTGCTGCACAGAATCCTTTTCTATAGGCTTGTACAAGCAGAGTTGCCATTACACTGGCATTTTTCAATAGCAAATTTTTCACATTAGGCACGGTCATGGAGATAAGAGTATATTTTAGTCTCGCTTTTCCTCAAATTACTTAAATTTTTAATTCAGATTGGCCTGCAGTATGAACACATTCGAAACAGTTACCTTTCTTCCCCCCAAAATACAGCTGTGCAATGAACACAGAGGTTCAAATTAAACTGTTTAGTTTAAGATTTTTCTTTTCTATTTCATGCCCTTAAAAAAAAAAAAATCTACCAACCTCCATGCCACCTGTATTTCCTTGTTTCTATCTACAGTTCGCTATCATCTTCCCACTCTTTGGGAATTTTTTTTAATGAATATGTGTCCTACTCCCCACAACCTTGTTCCTTCTGCTCCTATTTCTTTGTCACTGGTTGTCTTCATCCTGCCATATGCCCATTCCTCTGTGCCTCCTCTTATCTTTTGTTTTCCACCATCTATCTTCCTTTCCCATTGTGTTTCCACACTCTTTTCTCCTCCATCTTCTCTCCCTTCCTCCTCATCACTAGTAAAACAGGTTTACTCGTTCTTCTGTCACCTGAAGGTCCTTCTTCTGTGTCTACCTTGTCTCCCAGTTTTGGATGAAGGAGGTCTCTGCTGCCTCTGTTGCTTTTTCTCCCACATGCAGGACATAATTCTGAAGAAGACAGAAAAGATCTGATCCTCTCATTCACTTCTGTCCCCTGAGCAGCTGGCAGCCATTGCTGCACAAGACATGGCCAGTGAGGAGCTGCTCTACCTTTGCGGTGAGAAGCCAGCTCATTGCAGGCCGACAGCCAGCTTCCAACTGTCCGAGTGTGAAGTTCCTATGATCACAGATCATCTGGGATGCCTTTCCTCTCAAAACCAGGTGACTCTGAGCCAAATTCTTTAATCTCAAAGGCACTGAAGACTTGATAGCTGTGAGTGGCTTTTGGGGAAAGTCGCTGTGACAGTATTTCCACTTCAGCAGTACACGCATGAAGTGTCTCAATAAGTAGTGATATACACTGCCTTAAAAAAAAAAAAATCAAGTACTGACAATTAGACCTTGTCTATTCAACAGGAGTTGCCAACCACTGAACGTGGTTAACTGCAAGCATAGGCAATGATAATTTACGCTCACCGTCATTCTGGAGGCTAACTTCATTTTCAAAACTGCAAGTATAGGCATGGATAAGCTATGATCAGCACGCTTCAACCAGATTCAAAACCAGCCAAGCCTTTGTCAGCAGCGGTACCCTTCCAAGCAGAGAGAAGGCATTAAGGTGGTCCACAACCACGGCCCAAAGGCTGTCTGAATACCTTGGCACCTCTTGAGCCTCTTCCCACCTGAGCTTTAAAAAGTCCTATGAATACTAACTAATTAGACTTCTTTTATGTGAAAGAGCATGAAGGACTCAATTTACCTGCCAACACAATACACCAGCTTTGGGGTGGAAGACAGTTAGCTTAAGTATCCAAATTGTCACATTTGGTATTAAAAAGAGACCTGGAGTAATTCTGTACACATTCACAGCTGCAGGGGTAATTCAGACTAAATGTCAGATTTAAATTTAGTTTTAAGCAAGGCTGAACAGAATGCATTTTGGTGAATTTCTAAATAGCTGATGGCTATTTGAGGCTTCTTGAGTGACACAGTATTGTATTGGGGGGCTGGTTCAATGGATTTGGTGATTACTCAGATTAATCACTCCCTGTCAGTATCACTACCTACAGGTATTTCTGTGGTCACCAGCCCAGATTACAGCAGTTGAAAGATATGCCTTAATCTAAAGCTAAGGCAATTCATCTGCAAGCAAGACAATCCATGTACGTTAACTTACGAAGATTACTAAGGAGACGCGTTAGACCAATATTCTGAAGTGAGAACAAGGTGCCTTAAGTGGAATACATGTAAAAATCTAACTTTGAGTGCTAGGACACACAGCTTGTGAATAATGTATTTCCTCAAGCACATACTAAGTATTTCCACTGTTAAGTTATCCATAGTAGAGTTTGAATTAATTACGTTAGAGAACCTGATCTGAACACTTTCTAAAATGATTTACTGGGTGGCCTCCACGCATAGACGTGGAGCTTGCAAACCTCAGTCAGGTTTGCTTATAGACTAAAACAATTATCCAAATAAACTTTGTGTAGTATTTTGTAGAGTATGCTACAATTCCAACTTTCCCCATGGCATAGGAAGGGCCACATAATATTTTAATTATTTTCTTCCACAAGGCAGGAAGCTCATTGAGATTTTACAACCAAATATGCTTAGCTGGCTTTTTGCTCAATACAGCCCTTAGCCTGCAGGTTGCATCTAGTGCTAAAACAAATAAAGATCACAAAAGTTAGAAGTGACTATTATGTCAATAAAATCTAAATCCCTAGTAATGCAGTAATTGTTCGATGCAGCATGTTTTCTAACGCTTTGTCTGGTCTTGTTTTAAACAATGGGGCTACCATCACTTTTCTTGGACTATTTATGGTCTGGAACAATCCAACAGTTCTTCCTGATCTTTAACCAAAGTTTCCACTTTTTATGCCAGTCCAAAACATAAGCAGCCCTTGCAAAAAAAGCCTCCTCTGTCAAGCTGAGCATCTGTCTTCCAAAGAATATCAGATAGCCTTTACAGAAAGCTGATTACAAAGTTCACTGATCAACTCATTTCAGGCTACAGTGAGTGACAACTCCCTCCTGTTTATCATTTGGGGATGTGTCAGAGCCTATGCAGAAAAATGGTTAGACAAGATACACCGGGATCAAGTGAGTTTTCACTTAAAAGAAATACAGTTCCTATCCGCAGAAAGGGAGTCTCCTACTGAGCTTCGTTCGTTTGTGGCTATCCGCTCATGTGGTAGGACGACTATTTTTTTTTCTTTCTTCCTTTAGCATACGACCTGTGCGATTGTTAATACAGTGTTGGACTCAATCTTGTAAATAAAATGTCAGTTCCTAAACCCTGGCTTTGTTAAGGATAAAAGAAAAAACGGGGTGGGAGGAGAAATAGGCTCCCTTGTCTGGAAGATAATTCCAATAAAGAAACCCTTTTAATGTCATCTGAACAGGTGACTAGTCTAACAGCGTCATTATTATCGAGAACCCTGCAAATTAAGCAGAGAAGAGGCCCATTATCTAGGTCACCTAGCCCACCCCTACCAAAGCTGAATGATTCCCATCTGATTACCAGAGGTTTATTCGCCTGCTTTCAGCAGCAAGTTTGCATATTAGGAGAAGACAGCAACCCACCAGGACCCCCCTCCCCACCGCGGATCCTTTCTCTTCCCCGCTACCACCATAACAAACCCGATCCTCGCCACCGAGAGATACCCGAATAAAGCCTCAGAGAGGGGACAGCGGGCTTGCGGGAGGGATGCCCGCAAATGCTACTAAATAGACGAACCGCGCTGTGCGGCAGTTAGAAAATAATTAATTTAAAACAAATCGGTAATTTGGGAACAGTACAAGCGGCAAGAGGTTAATGACAGCCCTCCGCAGGGCGATGCCCCCCCCGGCTGCCCGGCTGGGGCCCGGTGCCCCCGGGCCGCGCCCCGGGCCGGCGTCCCCAGAGCCGGCGGCGCCGGGGGAGGGTGCGCGGGCCGGTCCCCCCGCGGCCGGCGGTACTCACGTTCTCGGTGTCGCGCTCGTTCACCGTGGGCAATGGAGTCCGAGTGGACATTTTACTTCACTCGGGCGGCCGCGCTGCCCGCGACGGCGGCGCGCACACAGACAGACGGGCCCCCGGGCCGGGCTGCGCGTCTGCTCGGAGATGGTGGTCGCAGGGAGCCACCATGAAGGACGAGGTGGCTGGCGGGGGGCGGCGTCGCGTCGGTGCCCCCACCCTCCGGCGGCGCCCCACGCCCCAGCTAGATCCCCCTCAGGGAGCGGAGCGGCCTCGCCCCCTCCAAGTCCTCCGGGCTCATCCTACAGCCAGGCCGGGGTCCGCGGGGGTCAGCAGCGGGGACGGGGGCGCCTCATCAAGCGGGGAGGGATGGAGCCGGGGGAAGGGAGGCGGCGAGGGAGCGGCTCCGAGGGTGGAAACGCAGGGCGGGCGGGCGGGGAGGAGGCGGCAGCGGGGCGCCGCGCAGCCCGGCTCCTCTCGCCGGCCACTCTCCGCCGCAGCCGGGGCACGGTGGCTAGCGCAGGCCCGCTGCCGAGGGGGCTCCCCTCTCCTTCCCCCGCCGCGGCCCCGCTTCACTGGGCCGCCGCTCGCATCCCGAGCCGCCTCTACCCGCCCGCCCCAGGCTCCGGAAGGCCGGCACCCTGCGGACCGCGGCCGGGCTGGGGAAGCTGGGTGCTCGCCTGCCTGCCCCCCGCCCCTCCGCCGCTCCCGGACGAGCCAAGATGGCCGCCCGGCTTCCTCCGCGCCGAGCCCAGCTCCGACATGAACCGGAAGAGCCCGCCCCCCACCCGGCCGCGCCGGGGAGGCCGGCGCCGGCGGCTGGTTGCTAGGGGCTGCGGCGGGGCGGGGCGGGGGCGCCGCGGGCGCCCGGCGGCGGGGAGCGGAGCGGAGCGGCGGAGGGGCCGGGCAGGGCCCTTCCTCGGGTGGCGACCGCTCCCCGTCCTCCGGGGGTCGGTCAGCAGGAGCGCTGCTCGTCCCTGGGGCCCAGCCGCCCTTCGCCCCCCGCGAGCAGCCCAGGGCGGTGTGGCCTGGATGGGGGGGTTCTCCTAAACAGGCCCTCGGGGAGCTGCGGGGCCCCCCGTGCGGGCGTGAGAGGAGAAGCGGTGTGAGCCGGGGCGGGGAGTTCAGGTGTCGGGGACACCACGGGGCGGAGGGGACGAGGCCGCGGCGGGTGGCTGGAGAAGCGGGAAGTGGCAGCATCTCCTCCTTGGGGAGCCCGTCCTCAGCCGGAGAGGGGATGCGCGGACGGCCCGTGCTGCCCGCTCACAGCCAGGGGCAGGAACACCCGCGGGTGTAGTCCAGGAGCGTGTCTGCTGTACAGCGGTGTCCGGGGTTTGGTCCTCAGGTCGTCTTCTGCCACAGCACGCCCTCCCTTGCCTTGGACTTTGCCAGCCCAAACGATGGTGTGTGATAAGGAACGTTGCTCACGCGTGGGGAGGGTCTGAGGCTGCTGCTAGCAGATCTCACCTGGCGCAGTCAGGCACCCATGCAGTGCTGCGGCCCTGCGTTTTCACACCAACCTCGTGCTCGATTCATTTGGTGGAGGAGGTGGAAGCCTGGGCTATCGTGCTTTGTATATCCAGTAGGTACTCTGCACAATCATTTTTAAGTGTACAAGGAAGATCTCGGTATAGTCACGAGTGGTTCTAATTAATGAATTACAAATGAGAAAGAGAAGTAACTTCTGTATATTCAGTATATAGGTGGCTTAGAAGCAAATCTATTTCCGTTTTTCATGGAGAAAATGTGAATCTGTAGAAAGAAAGCTAGATCTGGTAGGATTTATAGAAACTTGGCAACTCTGGAGATCTGGCAGCCTAGCGATAACATTTTGTCTTTCTAAAGCATAGTTTATTTGACAAACTTTATGTCTCTCATAAATATTTACCAGCTTAGCCTTGAAATCCATCCTAGGTAGGTAATATTTTCCTTGCTTTTAGAGACATGAGCGAGGAAAGATAGCCTTTTAACACTACCCAATAAATAGGTTGCTTGACTGTTACTTCATCATCAGGACTACAAAATGCTCCACCTGACCTGCAGAAGCAGAAACACAGCAGACTTGCATGACACCTTATCTTCCTTCCTTGCTCTCAACTTAAGCTAACGCCTTGCTCTGTGTCAACAACAGGAATTTTGGATTTGAATACTTGCCTCTTGTGCACATGATCGTATTTCTGTGCATGCATATATGTCCATGTACGTATATGCTCAGACAGTACATACTCGTAGCACAGCCGCTCTCTCTGGGTAGCAGGCAGGACCCTTTGCACAGAGGAGGGAGTGGGAGTTGCCTCTATCTGGTTTGCCAAGGGCAGTCACGAAGTCTGAAGCAAAGCCAGGAAAAGTATCCAGATCGCCTGACTCTGCTTTTGCCACAGGGATGCTGCTTCATCTTTTTCTTTTCGGTTGCCAGTAGAATATGTTCTTTACAATGTGTTTGTAAAAAACCCTGTAATTTACTTATGACAAAGTCAGAAAAAGGGTAAAAAACAGACAGAGGTTTACTTGGGTTGTTAACAAGACTAATGCTCTCACCCTGCACTCGTGGGCACTCCAGCCAGCATGAGAAGGCTGAACTGCAGGCATTGGAGCTGGGGAGCGATTAGCAGAGCGTGAGCAGCACGCTGAGCTCAGTAGTGCTCTTTGCACCTACGGGTTTACCTGTCCCGAGCCTTGGCAAAACTGAGATCTGTGGAAGTTCTGTGCGCAGGCGTGAAGAGGTATTGAAGTAAATTAAGAAATGAATTAAGCATTGTGTTACACGTACTTGCACTGTCGTTTCATAGAAGCAGTAGTCACTCAGATAAAATCTGAATTATACAATGGTGGATAGTTAGATGAAAATCCTAGGCCTGTTGATGCAACAGGAGTTCTGCTATCGCCCTCAATAAAGCCCATATTTAATACTTGCAGTCCAAATAAAGAGGGGCTGGGGTGGGGATGCAGGGAGAAGGGGAGTTGTAGGGGAAGGAATATTTCCATCTTTCAGAGTCATGTTTCTGATTGGCAAAGTGATTTTGAAATAAGAACTTTTGAAGAAAATGCTTGAGACCACAAAAATAACAGCCGCTGATTTTGCTGTTTTATTGCCAATAAATGGCAACATTGATTAGTGCTGTTTTTTCTCTGTAGCAAAACTTGCACAGGGAATGACTAACTGCATAGCAGCTACTTTCTTTTATGTTTCATTGTTGCTATATTCTGTTTCTCCCGTTTAAGCAGATGAGTTAATTTCAAAGTGTATTCATTTTCTTCTTAGAAATTGGGCCATAGTCAAAAAACTGATTGCATGGGTTTCCTTTTCCTTTGTTGTCTATAAATATTCTGCGTATTATCAGGTGCTACTTAAACCACAGGCACAAATCAGAAGGTGATTTTTTCTTATCTAAAGGCTCTGAAAGCTCAGAAAGCAGACTGATAATCAAATCGTGCTTTCTGGTTCTTGTGCTATCGCTAGTGATAGTGATTTCGTAAGTGGGACTTAGATGACAATGTTTGTATGTTATCCAGAATAGGCTGCAAGTTGCGCTTTGAGCTGTACTGGCTACAGTGCTAACAGTTGTAAAATCTTGGTTTTGCCAGTAGAGTTGGAGAATATGACTTAAAGAGACAGAGGAAGCAGATCTGCTAGTTAAGGTGTCTTTTTTATGCCACTCTTTTGGCTATCACCACACACAGAAAACGAAAGAAAACAATATGATATAAAACAACGTCATTGTGGTGAAGAATTTTATTTTTTTCTTCTGGACGTTAAAAGTCATACTAAGAATCTCTTAACACTGCACTGCACAGGCAGAGTAGACCCTAACTTTAACAGCATTTGTGATCAGACCAAAAAATGATGGAATTGATTACAATTGCTGGACAAAACATAAGGATTGATTTTAATGTATTTGAATGCACGGGTTTTGAGTCTTAATTCTGGAAGAAGGATTGCAAATGCAGGACTGGCTGAGGAATTTCTCTTCCCTTCACCTGACTTTAAAGGCTAGGGACTGAAAGACATCAGTTGGTAGAGGCAAGTAGAGAATCAGCTAATGTAATGGTTATAGCTGCCTCGTTGTGCACTGTAGCTATGACAGTATACACCAGATGGGAATCTGCCCAAATATTAAATCATTTTAGTTTACGCAAAAATATCAGTTTAGACTGATAATTGTTAGCCCTGATGTGACTTTTTGGTGTTTCTTTAAGCCTTTACAAAACACATTTTAAAATGTGTTACATCCACAGGGTTGTAAGCAGTATTATTCACTCTTTTTCTGATGCCTTATTGTTTTTTTTTCTTGTAGAAATTCTAAGATAATCCCATGCAGTGGAAGATTTCCAGGGCTGTTTCATCATCAGCGTTGCCTTTAAAATCTTTACTTGTGTTTGAAAAAATTATTTGTGTTTGTTTTTAAAATTTTAACTTCCAAAGAATACATAATCTTAGCAGTGTTTTGTAGTAGGAAGAAGTGTGTGATTTTGAAAATGGTGATGACAAAGCTATTGATAGAAAAGGACTGATTACTGTCTGCAACCTGAATCAATAGTCCATGCTCAGTTATAATGAAGCCCAAGCGCAACCCACTACAAAGCCATGGTGAAATGTTTTTTTGACAGCAGAGAAAACAATGGAAAGAGAAAAGATCTTCCTCCCCGACTTCCTGTGCAACAGAGAATGAGATCTGAAAGGTGGGATGAGATTTTGTGCGTGTTGACTTCTTCCTTTGGTCCTTGCCCATTTAACTTCTGAACTCACCTTTCCATACAGGAGAAGAGCAAGTCCCTGGGGACAGCAGGGTGGCCGTGGTGGTGCAATTGGTCTGTGTTCCTCAGGTATCAGAGAGGTTCAGGCACTGGGCTGTGACTATGAGAAAACAAGAGCAAACAGTGGCGGTTCCTGGACTGCATTTAATTCCTTACCTGCAAGGCCAAGCATGCTGTGCTTTGCCTGCAGAGCTATATGGCATGGTGCATGAGGTGTGAACCTTCATGATGGGATCACTATCAAGTGCCTGAACTGCACTATTTCCTCCACCATTTGACGCAAATGCCTATACGTCTCATAGGCTCTGGGACAGAATCACACTGCTCCGGAGAGATGGGTGAGAACATTGCTCTTATGGCTTGGCACAAGGTCAGTGTTTAGAAAAGTGAGAGAATTGAAACTACCTCCTTAGTTTTCCTTAAACCTGATGTCTTATGGGTTGCAAGGGAAATGCAAAGGACAAGTAGCCAGTTGGCAGTGATGCTAGCTCTGAATTTGACTCCGTATGTTTGAAGTGTTTTGTAACAAGCCCCTTCCATTCCTACTAGTGCATGACCCCGACAGAGCTGCGTCTTAAACATAAATCCTTTCGGATGCTTTGCCATCTGAGTCAGGCATGTTACTCTTCCTCCTACACCATTTCCTGTGTGGTTGATACTGAATCAAAGACTCCATTCACAATGATGGGAAAAGAATAGATGATTCTAGCATATGTAATGTTTTCAAGCACAAATTAATAATTGGTGTGCCCGAGCGTTAGTGGGAAGTAATTGTTTTGTAGCAATGAGATAAATTCCAGGGCTTTTGGGCACAGGTTAACTAAAAATGGTATAGCCCACGCTTGTTCAAAAAGGAACATCTAAAATTGTCGACAGGCTAATGGAAAGTACACAGCTTGGCTGAAATTCCCAGGGCCCACAATAAGCCCCAGGAGCTGGGTTTTGCTTGGAGAGACTGGCCAAGGAGTTAGACAGAGCTTCCTTCTCCGTCTCCAACCCCAGAGTGTCTAGCATCCAACCTGCAACTCCCACCTGTAATAACCATTTGCAACTTCAGTCATCAGTGGAGTCTCTCATCCGCCATCCCTGTTGGTTATACCCTTTCCTGCTCTTCTCTGAAAAGAGTCTTTTATTCTCCAGAGACCTCCAAGTGTGCCTACACAGACAGCTCAGTGTACACTCAAACCGCTTGTAAGTCCACCCTATTTTGTGTGCATTCAGGTCCAAGCTCAGGCTGGGCCCCAGTGGTCTCTGAAGGTACCTCAGATGAAGGTCCAAGTTCTTGCTCATGCGATCTCCAAAGCGTTGGCAGAACCAAGCCCTGGAGTCCCTCTGTGTGGATTTCCCTGAAGTAACTTGTGTTTGATTTAGATCGTATCTTTCAGGAAAAACAAGGATAATCTTCATTTAAATATTGCCAGAGGCAAGGAATCCTTGTCCAGGAAAACTGTCCATGCGATTGTTTCCCCTCACCTATAGAAACCTTTGCTTCTGCTCTGATGATACCTGTTGACAGGTTCCAGCTACTGGATCTCTCCTATGTTTGTCTGGTGAATGATCAAAATTTTACTCCCAATCAGGACTCAGCTCACCCTGCAGCCATCTCTTCAGGAGATTGAAATCCTGGGGTCTGTGACCAAAAGGCATCCTATTCCACTTTGTAAGCACTAACGTGCATGTTTTCTCTGATATGTCTCCACGTTATCAATCCATTTGTGCTGCGAATACCAGATGTGAACATGGTATTCCAGATGTAATAACACGAAACCCAAATACAGACATATAACTTACTTTGCTGATGCTGCAGCCAAAGAACCCCTTTAGTCCTCTCAGATACAGAAACTCTGAACTCTAGAAACTCATGTTCAGCTGTGACTCATATGCCCTTTTCAGCATCTCTGACTCTTCCCCTCCACATGCGTATCTCGTATCTTGAAACTGTGCTTTACTATTCATACAGGTATGCTTTTTAACTTCGGTCGTACTCAAATGCGTATCATTCACCTGAACACAATTCTACAAACTGGTTTGCTCCGCACCAGTGACACATCCTTTAATTTCCACCTCTTCTCTCTGTCTTGGTGTCATCTGCAAAGCGTATCAGTAATCCTCTGTTTCTTAACAATCCTTAATAAAGTATCAATTGGTGCAGATGAAGAACCATTTGTGCAGGGTTATAGGACCATACTGCATTTTTCTGCTTTTAAAACATTGTTGATAAGTAGTTGCCACCTTGAAAATTCACGCAATGCACTGGCTGTCCCAGGGTGGGAAAGGGATAAAGGGAAAATAAACAACTTAGAGAAAAAACAGCTGATGACAGGGGTCTGCCAGCCAACAAAGGGAAGGGGTGCAAGGACTGAGGGCTCGATAAATGGTTGGAGGGGGACACTGAGCCAAACGTCCCAGGGTGGCACCCAGGGAGCAGTGCCTGCTGCCTGCAGTGCTCCGAGCACCCTTCCAGGAAAACCACAGTGGTGTTTAAGGGATGTTTAGTTAGACAACCATTTTATATGTGTCATGTTGGGTTTGTATTGTTTCGGTTTCTTAATCAACATGTCCTGCTGCAACAAGTTGAAGGTCTTAAAGAAGTCCAGGTGTTTTACATCAGCTTCGTTACATTTATCACTCAATCTTGCAATCTCCTTGGTGAAAGATAACAAGTCAGTTTGAAAAGGTCTCTTCCCATAAACTCCTGTTGAGTGGCATTAATTATATTTCCCTCCCTTAATTCTTTGTTAATCTAGATCCATATGAGTCATTCCATTATACTGCTGGGACTCGTGTCAGGAGACAGGCCTATAAATACTTAGATCTTTCTCTCTACCTTTTCCAAAAACTTTCCCAATGTCTGCTTTCCTTTGGAGCTTCCCCACTGCCCAGAAAGTTGCTGGAGATCACACGCAGCTGTAGTGCTGTGCTTATGCATTGAAGACGTCCTTGATAATGACCCTGACAAAGTGGGGCACATTATATATTCTACTGAAACAAGGGGTTTTTGAACAATGAATTAACTCTGCAATCATAAATAACCTTTGCAAAAGCATGGGAAGAAATACTTCATTTGCGTGTTTATCTCGAGTCTCTATATTACAACCTAGTGCTATGGCTACAAAGGGACTTTTTAAAATGCATGGATGATTTTAAAAAAGGATTTATGGAAGACCATCCAGAGGGATGCATGGCACATGTGGGTGTTGTGTATGGTCTGCAACATGGGGCTTCACAGCACTTTTGCTTTTCTAGTGCTAAACCACCTTTTGCCTTCCATTCTCCCCAATGGCAGCAACCCAGGAGAAGAAGAAACAGCCCTATACTTACTACTGTTACTGTAGATGTGTAGTAACATCATCACTTTTTTATTTTTTGGTTTGTTTCAGAACATAAAGGACATGACAAGTACATAACATATTTGGGCTTGTTGCATAGGAAAAGATGAGCTGCTGATTTGAAAATACCTGCTAGAAGGTCAACAGCTTTAAATTGAATTGGAAAAATACCACATTAATGCTGTTGCCCCAATCCTGATTAGAGTTCAGATCACACAAGAACATAACAACACTTTTGGAGAGAGAGAGGATGTTTTATCACCTAAGCACGGGACAGTTTTCAAGATGCACAGAAAACCAAAATGAATTAGAAGGAATGTTTTAATATCATCAACATAAAAAGCGGGCATCAGGACTATCATAATTTCAAACACACACAAATAATAAACTTAAGTCCTGTATTCTTCTGCATCTGTATTTATCTGAACGGGTATCTGAAGTTGCTGGTGAGGGCCAGATTTTTTCCCCAGCTGCCCCTGCCCTGGCCAGCACTCCCCGTTAGGGAAGACAGGCTCTCAGCTCAGGCTTTGGAGGAACAGGACATCTTCATCCCAAAATAGTCAGGGCACCGGCTCTACTTCTTCCTGGCCAAGAGTGCCAGTCACAGCTTAGCCTTTTTTTCACTGATGACAATAAACGTTTCAGGATTCTGTATGAATCATGTAGCTCTGTATGACTTGCTTGAAGTGCCTGGCGCTATAGATACCTAATAAATGAATAGTCCCTTTTGGCAGTGAAGTCTGTGCATGCTGCAGGTATTCTTCATGGAGAAAATTCAGCCTGCAGCATACAGCTGAAGAGTTTTCTCCATGTATCATTGAGTTTCCCTTTGAATAGCTTGCATTGATTTTCTTTTCAGGCGTTATACAGCATCACATGATTTACAGGCAAATGTCTAACTATAACTACATCACATTAATTACCATTCATTGCTTTTCTTCCCTTTTGCCCTTCCCTTTTTTAGCCTGGTACTTCTCCTGAGACTTTTTGGACCAAAGTCTCCTTTCACCATTCATAAAAATACCATCGGAGCAGCCGCAGCCACAAGCTGCTGGGAGTAGGGCAGGCGGGGAGCCCCAGGGACCCCTTTGCCTGTGGAGCGCTGCTTTCGGGCAGCTCTGCACCCCTCCCCTGCCCTCATTGAATACCCACTTTGCCATCTACCTTCTCCCTGTCCTCTTTGCTAGTCTGGCAACGGAGAGATAAGTCTTGCTGGCAGGATTTGGCCTTGCAAACATAGGATCCCGTTGAGCTAATAAATACTTCCTGTCATTGCCTGAGGTTGCCAACAGTAACATTCCCTTCCCCGTTTATAGGAGATGCTGAATATGGCATTGGTACTATTAACACCTTTAATGTTTCTCCCATTAACATTTTCTGCCCATAAAAGGGTTTTTGTATTTTTTGTTGGTTCTGGTTTTACTTTCTTTCGTGGCTACTGAAGCTTGAGTCATTTGGACTTTGGGAGTCAGCCTTTTAAATTTGTTTTAAAACTTTCACAATAATTATAAATGTTGCAAGCTGATTTTGAAAAGCAAGATAATATTGGAGAGAAATGCAGGGGTATGACTTCGAATGCTTTAGAAAACTTTTATACTTACCCTTTTTTTCAGTAGCAAGATGGAAAAAAGGAAGAGAGAACCAAAACACCCATGAAAAAGAGGCACCAATAATTTTTAATGTAAACTTTTTCTAAGACTTGTCGAGCAAAGGAAAGATTCCTCCCTCTGGAAGCCAGCAGAATGGAGAGGACTTCACAGATTTTTAAAGATTCAGTAAATGCTTGCTCCTATTTTTCAAACAGCTCTTGCTGAAAGCACTTTTGTGTGTCTACATTAGCAGATGAAATGGAGAAGAACCCCCGTAAGAAGGGAGATGGGAGCCATGCTGTTTCCAGCTGCCTTGTCCCAGGAGGGGGAGGGAAGGATGGCCTCGGAGGGGCCGGGGCTGGGTGGGCTGCGAGAGGCTTCTGGGGGAAGAGGAGGAAGGGAACACACATGCGGGACATGAAGGAAGATCTGACAGACTGGAAAAGCACACGGATCTGAGGGATGGGGAAAGAGCTAGCGTCTGGAAAAACACGCAGGCACTGACCCTGGGAGAATTTTCCTTTTGAGTAAATCCGCTCCTCTCAAGGAGGAGCGAACTGAGAGGCCACGTTAGGTCCCACGTTGGGTATGATCCTTGGTGGCTTGAGTTCTTGTTTCCTAATACTACCTGGGTTCAGTGAATACTGAAACCTGCCAGGGCACTTGTCCTGGGGGGACATTGCTGAAGGTCTCTCTGCAGCCACCCGAGACCAAGCCTGGGCTCACCTGGGGCCAAAGTCCAACCGCAATGAGTTGAGCAGGGATGTTTGGAGGACATTAAAGGGCTCCTTTAACAGGGCTGCCTGTTAGAGGAAGACATGTTGTTTCCACAGGGCTATGTCTGCTATGTGTTTGCCATCTGCTGCCGTGTCCTGTAGCCCCCTCCATGGCATTGTGCCCTTGGACTTCAGGATCTCTCTCAGGGCTTCTCCAGGAAGACCCAGCATGGACTGGGAGAGGGCTTGGGAAATGCACTCTGTCCTTGGCAGATAGTGATGTGGGGCAGACACAGCCAATGCAACTCAGCAGTGCTGACAAATGCTATGTAAGCATCTATACACACACATACATATATTTATATCCCTCTGTGTGTGTGTGCATACATATAACAGGAAACCACCTTCTGCTCCCTTCATAACAGACCCTCCTAGTGTCTGTAAGTGTGACACACGCTCCTCTTAGGAGTTCATGGAGGCTGTAATGTATAACAGAGTAGGATTTATCATGTTCTCTAACACTTAGGGAAAAGACTAATACTGTTTTCTAAAGTACTGCATTGGTTTTGGGTTCAACTGTATTGCTTTTAATATTTTATGTATGCGAATATGTTGTACTGCAGTGAAAACACCCTTATATCTTTTTCTAGTAAGCGCATCTTTCAAAACAAGGAATGATGTCAAATGATGGAGAGGAGCTCTGGGTCTGGAAGGCACAAGAAAATGCATAAAAGATGAAGTCCTATTTATGTTTTTCACACGCATGAAAAAAAACCCCAACCAAAAAACCAACCCACCTACATTAAAGAAACGCTATTCAAGCTGCAAAGTAAATCAGCCGGCATGTGGCCTCTGTACTTGCACATTGGGATCCAGGCTTTAATTACAGGACTGCACGCTGCCTTTCCCGAGGCCCCCGTGTACAGGACCTGCTCCAGGGGCACAGAGCTGCGCGTGGGAGAGGAATGCCCTTTGCTTCGCTGCCGGAGGTGGCGAGGCTGCGGAGTTGGGGGGGAAGGTGTCTCCCCGGGGGACTGCAGCCTGCAGAGCTGAGTTCAACAGGGACTGTAAAACGCCCGGATGCTGAAGTCCATGGGAAGTTTGTGTAATCTGCTGCAAAGGCAGCATGGAGCCGGCATGCTGGGCAGCACGGAGAAAGGAAAATCTCGGAGCTTTTTGCCAGGATACGCTGATGGTGCATGGTTGTGCTGCGTGGTTAGCTGGGTTAGAGCGGGTGCCTCTACCAGGAGCAATATAAATGCATTAGTGCAATGGAGTGGCCTAATTTACCCTAAGCTCAGCAGTTAAACTGCTTTAGGGCTCACACAGGGCTGCTTCAGGTAACTCTCGGAGCAGGATTTTTGCTTAGCTGTTGTTCTGCAGGTGGGAACCATCCATTTTGTGCGCAGAGATGAGCCTGGGTGGGGAGCCTTGAGGAAACAGTGAAATGAGAAACACACAGAGGCAGCCTTTGTTCGGCGTCTCCTAACTCTGGAGCGGCCGGCTGTGTAACCTCAGCTTTCTGAAGGTCGCTTGCACGCATGCTCACCTCTGCCTGGGCACTTCTGGGTCAGAGGAAGCAAACTGGAGGTCCCCAGCCCACCATGCATTCGTGACGGGGCCAGCAGCAGAGCCGGAGTGCTGAGGTGACCAGACAGAAGTGTGATGGGAGTTAACAAAGCATTTGTCACAGTGGAAGGCTGCCATCCACAATGTGTCAACCGATGTGAGATGTAGGACCAGAAGGTTTCAGCTGATGACGGAGGAGAAATGCAAATGGGAATATTTTGTTCAGCCCAGGCATTGCAGGGGACATGACCTAATGGGGAGAAGGGACTCCTCTTCCTCCTTCCGTCCCATGTCCTCTGAGGTCCATCTCCTCCTCTCCCCAAGCTCCTTATCCAAACTTGCCCCTCCTTGACCCCCCCCCATCTCAGATTTTCTCTCTGTCCCCAGGATACCCACATCTCTTCTCTTTACCTCTTCATCCCAGAGCTTTCCCAAAAGGTCAAGGACAAAACGTGTCATCCCCCATTCTCACCCTTGCCAAACTACCTTGACCAAGATCTCCTGGCGCGGCAGCCAGCCGGCACGTCCGAGGCCAGCCAGGTGGTTAGAGCCTGGCAGAACGTGACTGAAAGAGGTTTTACAGTAAGAAATGCCAGGCCATGCTGACAGCAGGCAGCGCTGCCAGTCGGCGGAGACATCCTGTGCCCAAGCAGCCCACGAGGCTGGCTGGCAAAGGCAGGGCATGTTCCTGCAGACTTAATTCGTGGTGGCCGTGGTTGTAGCCATTAGAACACAACTTGTGGATCCTTCTGCCATATTAATCTGGTAAAATAATTGGCTTGCTTCTCATGAGCATCCTTCAACGTCCATAGTGCTGGGCTTCATGGTGAGCCATTTCTGGGACCGACTCTGCAGTTGGGAACAGACACTTCTGCTGAAGCCAGTGTCTTTTGCTCTCTACCAGGCAAGGTTCTGGCTCTGAAATTCAGTTCAGTTGCCCGCTTTCCGGAGGAAGCTGAATGCTTGCATGGTTTTGTGGGCTTGTAAGCATTTCATAACTTAATAATAGGTCACATTAATTCATCTTTTTGCTCTGCCTTTACTCTTTAGAAAGATGGAAGTTATTTTTTTAAAAATAAAGCACCGCATATGCCGCATGTGGGAAGTGGAGATTTCTAGCTATGGACTGAGGGGGAAGAATTGTATAATTTATAACTGTATCACAAATAATGAGTCTGATGCCTGCATTACTGTGATTTTACTGTAGTCTAAAAGTGGAGTCATGAAGCCGAGAGTCAGCCCCAATATGTTACCGTTCCTTTGCAGAGCTACTAAACATTGAGAACCAGATCCTTGGCTGAACAAGAAGAGTTTCATTAACTTTATTTCTCAGTTCAGCTAATGAGCCAGGCTGCGAATCCTTTGCATGAATCAAACCCAGCACTTTTGCACCGGAAGGTAGGCTGGGGTAGGTGTGGAGTCCTGGACAGAAATCAAGGACTGGCAAGACGTCAGGAAAATATCTGCTCATCTGGACTGCCTTCCGTGCAGCTACCCTGACTTGTCCCAACTGATGAGCTGTCCCTGAAGTCACGAGGCAGCACCCGAACCTGCAGCATGCTGTTCAGTGCCTCTGATTTCTTTGAGCGACATGAGTGCAAGGCAGGATGAGGTCCAGTCCTCCTCGGCAGCGTGAGTTCAGAGGAGCAGACATTTGCTGCCGACTTGCCAACACTCAGTCTTCTTCCAACATACCCACATCTACAGCAACTCCGCTGCCTTGGGGATGAGATGTTTGAGCTCTATTCATGGCACATGCGTTGAAACACAGTATATGGGCGGTGTGAAAAACCAAACCACAGCAACACGAAATGCTGAGGTACAGCTGCCCAGGTGTGGCCTGTGCCCTTCCAGCAGCTGCAAACTGCTAATAAGGAGGGAAGGTGAGGCCAGTGCGAGGTCCTCTCTGCTCCGCCGGCCCCTGCTGTGCTCTGTGCCACCGGGGATGCTGTCCCAGGAGATGGCAAAACATGGCAGACTGGACCCAGCTGCGAGGAGCCCAGGGCAGACTCCCTCCCCAGTACACAGGCACACACACTCCCCTTCGCAGCCTCTCGCACCGAGACGCAGCCATGTGCAGTTTGCCCCTCTGGGCTTATCCATCCTGACATCCTCGGGCTGCTCTGTCCCCACGCCGCTGCTGGGAACATTGCCCCCACTCCCAGTGCTGCTGCCCGTGGGTGCCTGCATCCCGTGCTGCCGCAAAGTGGGCTGCCTCTCGCCCTGCCCGTGCATCCGCTGCAAGATCCAGGAGCTCCTCAAGGGCCTGATCCTCCTTTTGTGCCAGAGAAACAGCTGGTATCTCCACGGCCGGCAGCAAAGTCCATCCTGATGTTTCCCCGCTTAAACGAGAGAAAACTCAGGCTCCTTCATTGCGGGAGGAAGGCTTCCTGGCCTAGGGAAGAAGATATCCCCTTTCCTGCCCTCCTACCAATGAGCCCTTTCATTACAAGCACTAGTAGACCTTTCACTACAAGCACACAGCAGGGAAAACCACAGGTTTGGATACCAACCACAAATTTTCTAGTCCAATGAATCTCACATTTTTCATTTCCCTGGCAGTCCCTCTGGCTGCAGGACCAACCCCCTGGGAGGACTCCTTCCTCTCCCTATGCAAGAGGGATGGTGTGGTCCCTCAGTGGGTTTGCCTTTCCCCGGGAGGGGAGACCCCCGGGGCCGTGGCTCCCCATCCCACTGCGGCTCCCCATCCCCAGGGCCGGCTGCCACGTGCTTTCTGGGTGAGGTTACACAATGGCTGTGGGGAACAGCATGTTAGGACAAGGCGTGTGAGTCACCAAAGGTACCGGAGTCTTATATAACCCCGGCATACATTTTTGGAGTGCACTTCAAGCTGAAAGGGCTGTCAGGAGCCCTCACAAAAGCGACAGCCTGGGAGGAGCAGGGCAGAAGAAAGCAAATACTGCTGTTCCTTTCCCCCCCTCCTTACATTCAATCCTTTTGCCAAGACCTTCTCCAGATCCAGGAGTCCCTGGGCAGTCAGAGGACCAGGTCAGCCCCCATGCATCCCATGGTGTATGACAACAGCTCCTCCAGGATGGGCTTCACTGTGATGTTTTGGGTCTAAATCTGAAATCTCCATAAACACACTGAAATTACCTCCGAGCCCACTGTCCTCTGCTTCTGACCCAGGGCTTTGCCTTCTCCTCCATCATCTGAGCCTGTGTAATTCCACTTTTCCCTCTGTGCTCTTCTCCATGCTGGTATCACAATCCTTTCCTAGGATTTCTGTCATCCTGTCTGCGCAAGGTGCTGGGGCTACTGGGGTATGGCAGCAGCGGGGCTGCACACTCGTCCCACGGCTGACAACACGTGGCTGAAACCCATTGTACAGGACCCACGTCAGGATCTCAGCCGAGTATACCAGGGGAGAAGGGCTTCGCTTGACTCGCAGTCAATCCTGCACACTGGCAAAGAGGGATGTGACACGAACCCAGCTGCCAGCCCGGGAGCGCGGCACGCTCAGAGGTGTAGTTTGAGAGAATGTAGGTGAGGATCAGAAGAGTTTCCAAGCGATGGGGTAAATTTCCAATTGCTTTAACTTTGAACTCAATGCATCTTCCAGTTCCTGCATCAGGCCCCAAGTCTCACGATGCAGTTTCATGGTTCAGGTTCAGCTAAACTTTCATCAGGCAGCTCTCCTGGCTCCAGGATGGACTCTCTGGGCAAACCCAGGGCCAGAGGAGTGCAAAGGGTTACGGCACTCACCCGGACCACGAACACCCCAAGCCAAGCTCCATCCTGGGCTTGCCAGCTCCGCCCAGCAGCCTGGTCCAGAGCCAGTGGGCTAAGGAGATGGAAGATGTCTGAACAGCTCTTGCTGGGATGGTCACACTTCTCCACCGTTAGCTATTAAGTTCTCCACCAAATTTAACTGTTTGCATCATGATTCCAGCTCTCCCAGGGAGCGGGAACCCTGGTTCAAATCCTGCACCTGCTAAGGCTGAGTTGTGTTGGTGGAGGGGAATGGGTCACCCGGGGGGATAGGAGAAGGACGGGGCAGGACAGGGAGCATCTTGTGTAGGGGAGAGAGTGGCAAATGAGGGAATCTCTCTTTATGAATTGGATAATTTCTGCATAAACAAACCTTTAAGAAACTCTTGGCTCCATCCCAGCATGGAAGGGGAACACCGTCTGCAACTGCTACATTACGGGCTCCCCCAGATGGCCGAGACTTTCTGCAGAGTAGCAGAGCACAGCTGCTGTGGAGGCGACCAGCATGGCCAAGACTGACTTGCCAGCAGCCAGGAATGACAATGCATGGCGCTGGGAAAACCAGGGGCACAGCTCAGAGCTGGACTTTGCCAAGCAGTGTCCACCACGGATGCCAGCATGGAGCTGGTGTCTTTGCAGGGAAGCAGGGACCAGCCCCCAGCACAGCTCCCTCTCACCTTACTGGGGTTTTCTCTACATGGAAGAGGGTTTTGGCCTTGCGCTCAGAGGCTGCATGAATCATGTAACCGATGGGACAGATTCCTGGCGGGTGCTTCCTCCAGGCATGTGCTAGCTCAGGCTGAGGCACCCTGTGCAGCACCTTCCCCCTGCAATGCTCAGAGCCGGTGAGGAGACTGAGAGCCATCTTTCATGGTAAAGAAGTCCCTCTTCTTCCAGCCAGAAGAACCCAAATGTCTCCCCCACGCTTGGATGCCATGAACCCAAGCTGCATAGACAGTGCATCTCTGTATTTTACAAACACAGGCCAACCCTGTAGGCATTACTCATTCCAGTGAGCCCAGAGGGGTCCTGCAAAAGAGCCAGCTGCTTCCACAGCTGGAGGGAAATGATGCACTTCGCAGCACACCCCACGGCTGCAAAAGAAAACCCACGTGCACACACTAGCCTGGGGCACCCCTGCTTCTGCTGGCCTCTTACTGAGCTTGGGAAGGAAGCAGGGCTGAGAACTGACAACCTCCTCACAGTGGTGGTGCTGCCTGGCCAGGAAGCTGGGGCTGCCCTTGTCCTGGGGCTCAGACGGCAAGGTGCCACATCATGTGGGGCTGGTTCCTGGGTCTCTTCCCCCAGGGAGCTGCTTGCTGGGCCAAGCAAACGCGGCAGCGGAGCCAGCCCTTTGGGGCTATGCAGATTTTGACAGCCCAAGTGGCCTCCTGAAATGGGCCAGCCAGGTGCTGCTGCGACAGGGCAGGGAGGGATGGCTCCGGAGTTGGGGCTTCCCTTCCCTGCAAAGCAGCTGATCTTAACTGGGTACACGAGTGTCAACAGGTGCCATGGAGGGAAGAGGGACAAGGGGATATTGGTGCAGCTGGAGGAAGTATTTATAGCTGCTTTTTAAAAAAACCTGGTATAGATCACATCTCTGTTAACGTATGTAACACAATCGGGAACCTGAGCTTTTCATGATCCCAGGGCTGCAGGATTTCCTGTGGAATCCTCTACCGGCCACAAAAACAAGCTAAAAATAAATGCATTAAAAAGGAGACACATACTGAAACATGTCCATGCCGGTGTCTCCTCTCTGGCCAGTGAATTGGGTAGTGGCAGTGGAGGTAGGAAAGGGGACAGCCCCTGGAAAACTCTGTGTAATAACTGCTCTGGTGGGTCCCAGTCCCTAGAGAGCTCCAGGCATGCAAAGGTGAGAGCATTCGCTGTTGACAGCGGTTTCAGGAGTGCCAAACATAAAAAGCAGGAGGAGTTATGAAATGGGAGCAACTTGCTTCCCATTAAAGCTCAGGAGACCTGAGCGCCTCATTGCTTCATCCTCCTCTGAAAATCTTACCAGGAGTTCATTTCCCTGAATGCAAGAGAGTAGGTCTGGTTCAGATCTCCCTGGCTTTACACCCACTAGTGATTCAGCTAACTCTTGAGTTTTATTCTCCATTTTATCCAGGAGGAAGAGAGCAGAAGCAGATCCGGATCCCCCCAGCTGGAAAGCAAACCTGGCGAGCCTGCCTCTCCCCTGCGCAGGCTAGTCCCCAGCTCCTTCCAGCCGCACCTTCCTGCTGCCGCGCGCTGGAGCGAACACCACCACGGGGCTCAGAGCTCCAGAGGGGCAGACCTGCGTATTTAGCACTCCCATGTATTTCAGAAAAAGATGCAGAAGTAATGTTTTTCCATGCACTGAGAGATGGACAGGGCCACCAGTTCATCTTTCGCAGCTACTGGGCTGACTGTCAGGCTGTCCAGCAAAAGGCAGGGAAAGGGTTCGGGCCCTGATATGGATGCTCATGGGCCACCCCAATGAGTAGCTCCATGACAGAACATCCACCACTGCTCTGCAAGGCGTCCCAAGCCCCCATGGGCACAGTCTTCTGCCACTGCCACATCCCTGCAGCCAGACCCTGGACACCAGCTCCATTTGAAATCACGGCTGCGATAGGATGCACTCTAGCTCCTGGAGGGAGCGGTGGGGGCAGACAGGACCCGGAGAGGACCACAGCATCACCTGGCAGCTCAGCTTCTCACTCTCCCTTGGGCTCCTCCCCTCCTCTGGAAGAGGGCCAGAATGCCAGGACACCTTCTCCCTTCCAATGAGTCAATCTGTCACCTCGGTGTTGCATTCAGTGTGTAGGATCACCTGTTAACAGGATTCATCATTAATTAGAACAGCACCAGAATTCCTTGGCGCTACCAGCAGTGTCCCCTGGAAGGAGGTGGGCGAGGTTCCCTGCAGCTGAACTGAGTCTGAGCTTCTAACCCTCTAATTACCCCAGGCTGTTGTGATTCAGTCCTTACTTGCAGCAAACACCCTGCAGGCAGCAGAGTGAAGGAAGGTGGCTCTTTCTGCAGATTAATTCAGCCGCTGCCTTTGTTCCAGCGCCGTTGCACCGCAGAGCAGCTGCTTACCCCACTGGACTTTTGGCTGAAGCGTGTGCTCCTGGCTGTCACCAGCCTGTGCTTTTTGTGGTATCACACCAAAGAGAGGCGGCTCTGTCCCTTGTCCCGTTGCAGAGCTGCCTCCTGCCACTGGCACAGAGGCAAAAGCATCACCTACAGCACGGAGAGAGGAGAGATATTCTGGGCACCACTGTAACCACATACCAAAACCTTTCTATTGCTAGGAGGGCACGTAACGTTATTAATAAGAAGGTGCCTTAGACTAGCTGCTTTGGCATATGGTCCCTTCCCCCAGCGCTCTGCTGTTAGCTGCCAGAGATGAAAAGCCATGATGTGCAGAGAGAGAGCTGGAGGTGTCAAAGATGTCACCTGCAAGCTGCTCTTTGCAGGGATGGGGATAGGATGGGGATGGGGATGGGATGGGTGACAGCAAGCAGAGCAGCCTAATACCGCAGGGGACAGCAGTCAGGGTTGGGTCTGCTCGGCCTTCTCCCACCCCGTGCCCACTCCGCATCCCCACCTCCTGCCCCGCTTCTGCCTGCATCCCCCCTGCTGCAGGGGGGATGAGCCTCCAGCATTTCAGGGATGCCTCCATGCATGGGAGGGAGGGGGCCTGCCGCAGCACGAGCGCTGGGGAGAACAAAACAGGTTTCCTGCAGTTCACCAGAAGAACTCCCTTCCCAACGGGGTGTTTTGTGTAGAATAAGCTACAGATGTGAGGGTTGATCCCTGGTTTTAATTTTTGGAGTGATTGTTAAGCACCACCAAGGGAAGGGATGCAACCCATTGAGAGAGAAATAGTTTTACCCATTCTGTGCTGGTGGGGAAGATGATCTACAGGTCTCCTGTTGTCTACCTCTGTTCAGTGTTTGGAGGTCAGACCCTGTCTGCTTGGATATTTCTAAATATCCAAGCTGGAGAAGAGTAGGATAAAATCCTTCACATCTAGGGCAGCATTATCTCTCATCTTATATACTTTAACCTCTCTGGCTCTGATACGTCTACTGTCACAGCATGTCCACCCATTCAAAGCACTTCTGTAAAGCTTCTTTTGCTGGCTTGTTGCTTTGACAGATTTTCTTTGCATGGCTTCACTAGCTCTTCTTTCCTCACTGCATCCAGGAAAAAATGATCTGTCTTTTCCTGGAAGGCCCTTTACAGCCTTTTCACATCAAACCTGCAGTGCCAACCAGAGACTGGTTGCTTCTTTGCTGGATAGTTGCCATGTTTCGCAGTGAATGATCTTTCTTCTTCCTCCTACAGAGGTATTTCTACCTTGCAGAAATGTTCTGTGAACATCTCCTCATCTTTCTTTCAAGCCTTCTTGAAACATCTTCCATTAAATTTTAAACTGGAGACAAAACAAATCGTGATATCCCCCAAAGTCCCACTCGCTGCTGCAGCTGTGACCCTCCAGCGGGTCTGAACCATCACCCACCCCCATGGCTGATACATACCCCATGGATACATGGCTGCTCCACACAGGCACAGCCCCTTTCATTTTTTCCCCTCCTGCAGCAGTTCTGCCAGCCTCAAGGAGCTCCTTGAACCTCCTCTGAAACAAAACCAGCTCAGCCCCTGCCATTGCCCTTGGTGGCCGGTGCTGGAGGCTGACGGATCCTGCCCCATCCCCATGCTCTCTGCTAAGCTGCTGAGCTGAGAGCAGCCTGAGCCACCCCGCAACTGTCTTCAGGCTGATGCCAAGACATTGAGACTCCAAGGAAATGGCAGTTTCCAGAAACGGGAACCTACCTCCATATTTTTTTCTCCCTGCTGTGGACCGGAGCATGGCCCTGGTGAAGGCTGGCAGGTCCCAGCTGCTGTGGTGGTGACCAGCCAGGCAGAGTGGATCCAGCATCCCACTTGTCCTAGGCTTGGAGTACGAGGCTGCCCAAGCTTATCCCCTGCTGAGGGCAATCTCTGCTTTCCCAGTAGCAAAAATGAGAAGAATCAGCCCCAAAACACCCTCCCACCCTGGACTGATATACTCAGAATAGTGTCAGAAGCACTCAAAAAAGCACAATGCTATTAATACAGATGGGAGGGGGAAAAAGTTTGTTTTTCAGAGCTGGATTTTGGGGTGCTTGAATAAGAAAGACTTACTTGGAGTCACTGTATGGCATTACGGCTGCTGCGTAGTCAGCTGCATCACCTAGTCCTCTCCCCATCCCAGCTGAATGGACTAGATGCAAACCAGTCCTCATAGGACTGCAAGACTGGGGTTATTTCTCTGTAGAGTTAACCACGATGGTCCCCAGCCCTCTCTCCATCCTCCATTACATCCATTTTCCCATGAAACGGGAAACCTTGATTAACAGCCTGCTAGGGGAGACAAATCCCTGGGGTCTTTCCGCGTGCCCAGGAGACTGTCCCTGCTCCACGGTAAGCGTACACTTCATTTTTGCTCTGCAAAAGGTAGAAAGAACTGAGCTGCCTTCAAGGAAGATGACACATTCACAGAAAAAAACTAAAAAAAAAGCAGTTTCTTTGGAAGTCATTTTCTCTTAAGAAGTTCTGTCTGCATTTTTTATTAATAATACAACACCCTGGATGTGTCAAAAAAATATGAGAATACATTTCCTGGTGGGGAGCTCCAACCTTGCAGAGCCAGGCGGTGCAGCCGGGTTGTCATTTGCTTCTTGGAATTTCATTTCCTAATCAACACGTCTGTGAAATCACTGTATTTTCAAAGCTTTGTTTCCAGAGCTGCTGGGATCAAAGCCTGTGGAGGTGGGGGGAGAGTGGGGAGGGGGAAACCTGCCATCTCCATCAGCAGCACAGCACAGAGAAAATACCAGCCCGGGAAAGCCTAAACAAGGCATGGTTTAATGTCCTGACCTGGGTTTCATGTTTCAGAGCTGAACAAGAAAATAGGGATGCAGAGACCCAGCTCTCATCACACTCCGCCTTTGGGGGAAAAAATCCACTTCTTAGAAATGCGGAGACCCCCTCAAGATTTGCAGGGTCTGGCTGGTCCCTCCTCGGATGGAAGCACTACAGAGAGCCACAGGGTGGAGGGGAGGGAAGGGGGGGCTGCAGGGACCCTCCTGGAGCCACCCTGTCCTGCTGCAGGTGAAGTGAGTGGCACTGCCTTCACGCTGTCCCTGCAAACGGCACCTGTCACCCAGACCCAGGATGATGACTTGCTCAGCTTTTGGACTTCAGCATCCAGCCGATCCCAGCTCCCAGAGAGACTTGGGGCCAAGCAGTCTTTCCCCAGGCATCTGATCTCACAGCTATCAAGCGAGAGGAGTTCAAATACATTAAAATTGCCCAAATCTGAGTCAGACAATCAGGTTTTTGCTTCTCTGACACCTGCAAGGCCATAAATTCACTTA
This sequence comes from Gavia stellata, assembly GCF_030936135.1. Taxonomy (NCBI): domain Eukaryota; kingdom Metazoa; phylum Chordata; class Aves; order Gaviiformes; family Gaviidae; genus Gavia; species Gavia stellata. Next base: position 12,581,541 of record NC_082600.1, read on the forward strand.
TCTGGCAGTCACCTAAAAGCCCTCTCAGAAGATGCAGGCGACGCTTGTGTTTGAAGAAGTTAGGAATACATGGGAAAAAATCTTTCAAAAACCCCCCAACCCTGCTGTCTTCATGTATAATGAAAAATGATATTTTTTTCCATTTTCAAGAAAAGTACTGCCCCAATTTTTTTCCTTTCCTCTATGATGATCTTTTCCCTCCTCACTCATGTAGAGGTGCTGGTTGGAGCTTGCCTGACACTCAGCAGCTACTCGCACTGTGAATCCACCCTCTTGAGGAGCATCCCTTTGGTTCCTAGGCAAGAAGGACATGTCCATCCATGTCTCCTGGAGATATCCATAGCCTCTGGGAGAGCGGAGTCACTTGGCTTCGGCATGCTGGTGGGAAAGGTCAGGTGAACCAACCAGAGGTGCTAAGGCAATGCACGGAGCTGTCAGCCACATGGATTTGCACCCACCAGTGATTTGCAGCTGCTTTTTGGGTGGCAGCTTGGTCAGCCCCTCCACCAGGCACGGGCAGGTGCAGCATCCTTCAGGGAGAGGTGAATCCATGCCTGGCAGAGCTACACGGCTGCAGCCAGATGCTGGTGGCAAGTTTTTGGACCGGTGTCTGCCAGAGCCAAGGGGATAGCAGAGCAGCCGGTGCCCCCAATGCTCTGCACAGGCAAACAACTCAGCCTGCATTAACCCATCCCACCACCCCGGTGCCACCTCTCTCGATGCCCGAGCAAAGCCAAGATGCTCAACCCTGCTGTCCAGGAGCAACTTCAGGTGGGATCGTGTAGGGAGCTCTCTCCTCCTGCATGGCTGATGTTCTCGCCATTGTGCTTTTCATTTAAGTTTTGCTGCTTGCGACATGATTGCAGAAAAATAACATCACAGGAGAGCAGGAAAAAAAAAGTAGATGCTCAGATTCATCCCCTTGGACTGCTGGGCAGGAGTTAGATGGCATTGCCAGGCCATTGGTTGTATTTTCTCTGCAGCTCCCTGTGGCTGTGGGTACCCCTCATACTAACACAGCTCTTTGGAGGTGTTTAATTACAGCATCCCGGGTACCATGAATGCAGCTGGAGTGGGGGACCGTGGGACAGCAGGTGAGTCGCTGGTGCACAGGAAGGGACCATCTCCCTCCCAGTACCACTGCCCCACCGTCGCATCCCACGCTGGAGGAGGAAGGTTGAACCCCCAGGAGCAGCAGCAGGACAGGTCAGTTACCCACATGGGCAAAGCAGCACCCCGGCCGCACTTGCAGGATCCCCTCGCATATGGCATTTGGGCAAGTGCAGCTGGTGAAATGGCTCATTCACAAGACACGTTACCTGGAAACAGATTCCAGAGCTGCATCCTCTGCAGTGCAGTGTTTGCTCTGCTGGGTGTGGAGATGTTATAGTTGTTCCTGCAGGCAAAAGCGCTGCCAAGGGTTAGTAAGCAAGCTACGTACAGCATGAATATATCCTCCAATGTAAAGAGCATCATTTTGCCCTCAGAGTATGTGAACTGAAATTACATGGTCCAGGGTTTTAAGACCATCTGACATAACACAGGCGGGAAGGTATCAGCAAGCAAGTCCTGCCTGCGTGTAACATGGATGTACTATATACCTTCTAGAAGAAAACACCTCCTGATTTAAGGACTGTGTGTGATGGAGAGGCAGCTGTAGCACTCCTTCTCTCTCTCTCTCACTTTCTTGACAGTAGTTTCGGGAGAGGATTATTTTCACCACCCTCCATCCACCGCCTGCCCCATCACACGGCTCCCCACTGTTTCCCTCCGGAGAGGCATCTCCTCTGCAACACCCTGGCTGTCCTAGGGCGGGAGGTGACAAGGCGGCTGCTGGGCCACCTCCCCGTCCCAAGGCTCCCCGCGTCTCTCGGGGCCCTGTGGCAGGTGTGACCCCGCTTTCCACAGGGGCTGCCGGCAGGGACGGGTGTGATGCCGGGGCTGGGAACCCCCTTTCCATCCAACACAGAGAATTTTGCACTTATTCCCCAAAGACACGAGCTCAGTGGGTGCTGGGAGAGACGAGACCAATTCTGGCAGATCTGTAGCCAGAAAATATACAGGAGTGTGCAAATTGGAAGGGGGGGGGATTTTTTGTGTGTGTTTTTTCTTTGTTTTTCTTTTTCTTCTTGTTTTTCTTTTTTTCTTCTTCTTTTTCTTCTTTCTTTTCTTGTTTTTGTTTTTCTTTTTTCTTCTTGTTTTTCTTCTTTCTTTTTTTTGTTTTTCTTTTTTCTTCTTGTTTTTCTTCTTTCTTTTCTTCTTTTTTGTTTTTCTTTTTTCTTCTTGTTTTTCTTCTTTCTTTTCTTCTTTTTTTGTTTTTCTTTTTTTTCTTCTTGTTTTTCTTCTTTCTTTTTTTTTGTTTTTCTTTTTTCTTCTTGTTTTTCTTCTTTCTTTTCTTCTTTTTTTTGTTTTTCTTTTTTTCTTCTTGTTTTTCTTCTTTCTTTTCTTTTTTTCTTGTTTTTATCTTTTATTTTTTCTTATTTTCTTTTTAATTTTTTATTTTTAATTTTTTTCTCCCCCCCCTCTTTTTTTCTTTCTGTCCTTTCTCGTTTGCTGCCGCTGCAGGGGCGCTTTGGGCCGGGGCCGGGGCCGGCCCGGGCGGTACCGCCGACTCGCGGGCCCCCCCTGGCGGCCGCGCGGGGGCAGCGCGGCGGGCGGGGCCGCGGGACCGGGCCGGGCCGCGGCGTGTCCTGGGCCCGGCGGCGGTGCCCGGGCCGCGGCTGCCGGGCTGCGCGGGGTCCTTGCGGGCAAGGACCGCTGGGTGAAGGGGTTCCCGCCGTAGCCTGTGCCGTCCCCGGCTCCCCCAGCCTGCTCCTGCACTCCCCGCAGGGCAAAACGCCTCGCCATGGCTCCGTCGGCCCTTCCTGCACGCCACACCAAACGTCTCGGCCTGCGCCCTCCTGCCCGGGCTAACAAACCAACCCCACGGCAGGGGTGGCGGGGGGTGCTCAGGGCACAGGTGGCACCCAGGCTGGGTGCGGGTCAAAATCTGTCCCTGTTCCCTTCCCCTTGGCCACCTGTCTGCCTGGGCTGGGTCCCACGACACGTCAGAGGGGCTGTGCATCATGACACATCGACATGTTGTCAGAGAGGCTGTGCACCACGATGTGCACCACGACACTGACACGTCGGGGAGGCTGTGCGCCACGATGTGCACCGCGACACTGACACGTCGGGGAGGCTGTGCGCCACGATGTGCACCGCGACACTGACACGTCGGGGAGGCTGTGCGCCACGATGTGCACCGCGACACTGACACGTCGGGGAGGCTGTGCGCCACGATGTGCACCGCGACACTGACACGTCGGAGAGGCTGTGCGCCACGATGTGCACCGCGACACTGACACGTCGGAGAGGCTGTGCGCCACGATGTGCACCGCGACACTGACACGTCGGAGAGGCTGTGCGCCACGATGTGCACCGCGACACTGACACGTCGGAGAGGCTGTGCGCCACGATGTGCACCGCGACACTGACACGTCGGGGAGGCTGTGCGCCACGATGTGCACCGCGACACTGACACGTCGGAGAGGCTGTGCGCCACGATGTGCACCGCGACACTGACACGTCGGGGAGGCTGTGCGCCACGATGTGCACCGCGACACTGACACGTTGGAGAGGCTGTGCACCACGATGTGCACCACGACACGTCGGAGAGGCTGTGCACCTGTGTTCATGCATTGGAGGGAGCAGTGTCAGTCCCAGCTGAGATCCCCAGCCAGGTTCTCCTGTGCTACAGCCTCGCGACATTCATGGGAAATGGGTCTCTGCTACTGTCAAGAAACAGAATTTAGGGAAGGAAAGTGGGTCATGGAAAATTCCCAGCGCTGGTGGCTTCTCTGATACCTGGGTACCTCCGCAGGGCATGGACCCCTGCGTGATGTCAACACTCTGACAGCTACAGGTGCCTCCGCTACAGACACCAAAATCCCCCACCACTGACCAGCTCTAGACCAAGGCGGAGACTGTTTGCCACCAAAGCAGAGCAAGTCCCATGGAGTAAGAGAGGCAGAGTAGTCCAGGAGCAGACATTCCCTCCAGTAGCTCCTTGCAGGTTACCAAGTCAGGCCCTGGGCAGCAGCTGGCCTCTTCGACCCACGGCTGAGAACGGGTTCATGGGAAAGGGGGAGGATGGAGGAAGGTGCCTGTCATCCCCCATCACCCTCCCGGCCTGCTATGTGCAGGGCAGGTTGGGTCATGAGTGCAGCCGCTCCTTCCTCATCCCGCATGCAATGGCAGGTTTTCCTGCAGAACAGGTTTTCTGGTATTAGCGATACCGCTGCTTCTTTCTGTCTTCTAGTCCCACCCCCCGGCACTGAGAAAAAAAAAAGGAACAAAGGCAGTGACAATATTTTAAAAGACTATGTAAAAAAAAGAATCTGCAGCAGTTAGTGCCTTGCGCTCATGAAGCACCGCAGCTCCCCAGCGCACATCACCAAACTCCCCCAGCAAAACCTCTCATGACAGACAGGTACCTGCTCTCCCACTTCTCCTCCCACTAGGAACACTCAGTTCCCCCTCGATGATTCAGATAAAACCACCCCCTTGCCCAGGACAAGCCTGTTGATTTTATAAAACAAGAAGGCCTCACTGGTTGCCTCTCACTCCTCCATCACCCACGTACCACGGCCACCTTCACCTCCTGGCTTCCCGCTCGCTGACCTGGACCAGGATGCAGCCAGCCGCGCCTGTGGTGCTGAGCCCGGCTTCCCTCGTGCCTCCTTCCCAGCCCGCACGCTCCTGCCCTCCCCAAGAGACTGGTCCTGAGCAGATGTTTCACCCGGACACCCAAACCTGGCCATGCAAAACTGAAGATATCTCCAGGTCCAGCCAGGTGAGGAGGTTAGCCAGGAGTGGTTAGCAGGGAGAGGCTGGCTGCGCAGCTCCAGAGGCTTCATCAGCACCTCTTGCTTCCTATGGCATTTGTTTTGCCAAAGTCAAATGTGTTGCTCCTGTCTTCTGGCATCAGGATTGATCAGGAGCTGGCTAGGATGACTCATCACCCCCCATCCCCCTTATTTTTAATCAGCATGAGGAACACACAGGTAATTAGTTCTGCCTACATGTTACTACTTTTTAGGGTGGTTTTTTCACCCCTGGACTCTTGACTTTAGCCAGGGGTGCTACTTGCCAAAAACTTCGGTTCCTCCATTTGGCTGCAAGGTAAAGGTGTTCTTTGGTGATCTCTGTTGGGTAGGATCCAGCCTGCTTTCCTTACAGAAAGGTTTCCCTTCCCTTTTTCTCTACCGCTCCACTCAAGTGGGGACTTCGCTCTTCTGGAGGAGGTATGTTCCTGACAGCAGCTTGAGTGGATGCGGTTACCACCTTGATCTGACCTCATGGGACCTGACTGACATCGTTCATCTCATTTAAACTGATTCTTTGGATTTTGTTAAAAGTCCACTGATAGTCAATGACTTTTTCCTTAAAATTGCCCCTTCTGCATTCTGGATCTTACACAGGAGTCTTTCAGTAGAATAAATAGAAACTAAAATCTCGCCATCCTGTTTATGGAGAAGGCAAACTCCTGAATCAAATGTCAGACGATAAATAAGATTCTAAAAGAGATTATTTAAAATCCTGTGATTTTCCCACACAGAGCAGTATTTTCCTGTCATTGCAGCTGTGCTCCTGCTTCCTGTTTCCCCCCGAGTGTGTTTGCCCACTGACCGTAACCACCCCGAGCCCCGCAGCATGTCCAGCTGGGACCGCCGGCTCCTCTGGCTCCTAATACCTAATGCGAGCACAGGCTGAAGAAACAACAGAGGCAGGAGATGGAAGCCTTTAGATCCAGGTTTCCCAGCCTCAGAGACCATGTGAAAACCCCTTACTCTCTTTATTTAGTCTTTTCCTTCTTTATTTAGTCTTTTCCTCTGTGAACTACTCTGTTCACAATTTGTATACCTGTATCTTTGTCCATAAGAGTGATTATTAATTAATTAATAATTTATTCTGAATTCCCTGGCAACACAGGGATGGGATTCTCCTGGGGAAATACACTTTCCTCATGTTTCTTTTAAAGATGCCAGATGTCTACCTTAATTGCACAGATACAAAGCTGAGCTCCATTGACGTCAGTGCTGTTAGCTGGGTTTTATTAATACCAGGTAGATACAAAAATCAGTATCAAGCAAAAATTCAGAGAGAATAATTGAACACCCACACAAACCTCCTGTTGAGGAGTTCCTGGTGCTGATAGTTCCCTTATCTGCAATGTATGGCTGAAGTGCATACGACCCTAGGCTCAGACCAGAGCTCTCCTTTTTGCATCATCTCTTCCCCCCTTGAGAAAGAAAATACTGTGCAGAAAATACATCTAACACCACGGTAATAAGATAACATTAGCAGTGGGAAAACCAGCTCCAGCCTCAGAAAATGTCAGGGCCCTGGGAGCAGGAACAGGCTCTGCAGCCTCTTCCCCCACCTCACAGGTGCGTGTCTGCCTGTGCTCAAGGTCAGCTCTGATACGGTGCAGCCCAGTAACCTTGGAGCTGAGCGACGCGGAAGGAGCAGTGTGAGAAAGAGCTGGGAGAAGCCCTGTCTGGGGCCTCCCCACCTCGGCTCGGGAGCTGCTCTTACGCTGGGGGCCCTGTGAAGCTTGTGTACCGGCGGGGGCATGCCTGCACCCCGGCACGGGCCTTGCTGATCCCAGCCTTGCCTTACTGACCTGGCTTCCCAGCTTCAGCCTGGACCTGCCTCGTCGTGATGGATTTGCATGGCCACCACTGGAAGCTAATGGCATCCCATTTACCGAAACCCAGGATGAGCTGTTTGCTGAGGCTCAATTACTGAAGAGCCTTAGCTATTTAATAAACACCAACTTGGAAGCACGTGCAAGTAAACAAACTGATGCCTGTAAAAAATGGTTTAACATTTACTGGATTTCCCCGACACGCATCACAACAGAAGGAACAGTTTCTTCTGTTTTACTGACAATAATTGGGTGAACCCGTTTCTTGGGTTCCTAACCCAAGAGATTCAAGAGTTTTTTCATTTTCCTCCAAAAAACATTTAGGAGTTGCAGAATTTTACTGAATTAAAAACAGCATCACCTGAGTGCTGGGTCTGTGTCCTTGATGTATATCAATCGGAACAGCTCTAAGGAAGCTATGGAGATACCCTGGTGCTTGTCCACTCTAGGTGAGGAAGTGACCTCCTGGGAGAGCCGGTCAGCAGCCCCAGAACAGCTCCTCACCAGTTCCAGGTCCAGAGACAGACTCTGACACCTCTGTGGCAGCAAGATGATTGTCTTCAAAATGAAAAACACAGGCAACACCAGCAGCCTGTCAAGCATGTAAGTAATCCCAACGGCTCCAACAACTTTGTAAGATTAAAGCTGAGAGTTAACCGTGCAAACAGCATTTCACAGATAAGGCTTTGAAGAGCATTATTTTCAAGCTGCTTTTTATTGCCTTTACTTCCGGGTCTTCTGTTCCACATCTTCACAGTTCAGTGGCGTTACTGAATGCCAAGGAGTCAGTCCTCAGCAACTGTCCTCTGAGGCTCTTTTGGAGTAATTAGTTTGAGAAGAAAATAGCTGCCACAGTTTGGAAGACTAATTGGTGGGTCAGCTACTTTTGTTCCATTTCTTCTTGCCATTTCTGTTCACTGGTTTCACTGGGAGACCAGAATTGCTGTCATCTTTATTACTACCCGTAGCAGCCCTCAAATGAACAGACAGCTTCGTTACAGATCACTACATTAACTACTTTTCAGTGGTACCTTTGCTTTTCAAACATCAAGGTTCAAGACTTGCACAACTGGAATACACCCACGTACTAAGCATTATTTATTAGAGTTATAAATGAACTCTTAACTCTATGGTACATCTGGCCAGCAACAAATCAACCGAGCTATTTGACATGGGTGGAGATTGGGATCTTTTAGCAAACACCTCAACCCAAAGAACAAGGAAGATCTTAGTGGGGACGAATGACAGCCTCATGGTAATGCTTCACGCAAGTGACCCTGTGGAGTAGACTGCACCCTGTTTATAAACATGACCTCTGTGGGAGCGTCGTCTCACGGTTGCACCAGCTGGGGCAGCCGCTACCACAGCAAGGGGAAATAAAAAGCGTTCAGCATGTTACTATGCCTACTGCAATCCCTTCAAATCCCTCTTCCCTTATCTTTAGTCATTGCCTCGCTACAAGCCCAAGCTGTACACTCTCAGGAGCTGAGCGTCCTTTTATACAATACATGTTTACCACATCCAGCTGAGCGAGGCCCTTCCCTGTAATAACAATTTTTAGACCCTCATTGATAAAAGTGAAATCAGGCGATTTTACTTCTTATACCCACAACAACAATCAGGATTTCAAAGCCTGGATGAAGCTTCTGAACTCCTTTCACCTGCTCATGATGCTGCTCCAAGCAAAGCCATCAGCTGAGAAGCTCCTCGCTGTGCTGGACGAAGAGAAGCCACTGATGAAGGCTGCTGAGCTGCAGTAAAGCTCCCGATCGCAGGCTGCTAGAGGGAGATGAAGGTTTGTAAAGCCAAGGCTAACGGAGCTGCCGCTAGACCTTCCACCTGCCAAATTGCAGCATTCACGCTGAGGTTTTTAAACAGAGAGACTGTACGGTATGAAGCGAGGGAAATCACCCAGCACTTACTGTTCCCTTTCCAGGTGCCAGAAGTCCCTTTGAGGCTTCCAGCAGATGGTATCTAAACACCAACTTGCCTTTTGAAGATGTACTTGTTACTTTTGATCAGATAGCAGCAGCAATAAATTCAAAGACTCAGGAAACTTCTAAGTCAGACTTCTTCCTTCCCTAAGGAAATGCTTACAAAACGAGCCCTCATTTCTGTTAGCTGGTGGAATCCTCAGTTAACAATCCAAGATGGAAGTAGCACTACGTATGTGAAAACAGGGTGAGAAGTGTAACTCAGTGCCAGGAATTTCATAGTTAGTGGTGGCCTCAATGCTTCTACGAGCCTCCCCATGTCTGAATATTAGGGTACCACTTGATAATACACTTAATCTGACCCACCTGTAGGCTACTACAGACAAGAACACTTTCACTCCCTGCTCACTCCCACATTTACCCCAAATCTACCACCATATAGCTTTGCGATGACACAATCAGTTCACTGATCCTATGGAAAACTTTTTTTTGTGGATTTATTTCCTAGTTTCTCTACTGAAGGGAACAGGTCTGTCTTCCTACTCACTAGGTCTTGGGGTGGAAAAAGAGATTATTCCCTTTGATAGCAGCCTGCAATTAAGATCAAGTCTGCTCTAAAACGAAACTAACTACATCCTAAATGAAACTTCACCATGTCACAGCTGGTAGCAGCCAACACCATGCAACAGGTACTTCAGACAGAAACCTTCTGGTCACATCCTAGAGATGGCATCAACCCGGATCTGCAAAGCCGCATCTGCAGACCATCAGCATGGAGCAACTGATGAGTTTGGTGAACTGTGCTGACCTACACTGGCTAAGAATCAGGCTCAGAGAATCAGAAGAGGGTACTGCCCACACTGCAGAGAGCTCTTGTGCAGTTAGTTAAGGGGCCGCAGCATTTCTCAACATTGCAGCTGAGTCACACTCCCGGGAAAGCGCAAGGTTTCTCGTTATTCCCTCCCCAAGCAGGAATTCTGCTCAGAAAGGCAAATCCAACTCAAACCCCCACCCAAGGAACTTGCCCAGTGTACAAGCACCCACCTCCCACTGCAACAGGTAAGTGACTACCAGGGAGGCACAACTTGAGGAAGAGAAGTCTTACACCCATGTCAGCAACATGACTGGGAGATTCCGGTGAATGATTTCATTTTCTGCATATTGCCAATACCCAACCTGTTGATACAAGCAAGCAGGAAGACCAGGGCTGAAACCTTACCTCCAACTAGACAGTGTTTTTAACCCTTCCCTCTCAAGCTTCTGTCACCACCCCTTAAGTTCTAGCCTTTTGCTTTAAAAAAGTTCTATAGATTCTAATCTCTTAATTGCTCTCCACATGAAGTAAAACCTGCCCATAGTTTTCTACAGCAGTACCAGGCAACAATCAGCTCTGTAACAGCCACACTGTATTGCTTCAGAGGATCTCAACTTTTCCAGACTGCTTCCAGCCTGGCAGGCAAATGCCTACAATGGTGTGCTCACAACTGTTACACAAGGGAGGGAGGCATGTGCCTGCACCAGGAAGAGGTATCTTCTAGAAAGGTCACATGGGGATTAATAATTACATCTTCCAGGTTCCCAACAAACATAACAACTGACAATTACTTTTTAAATACAAACCCAGTTTAAACAGAAAGAACAAAATTTCTTTTAAAGAAGCCAGGAATAAACTTGTATTTGAACTAAAAATCATGGGTTTGTACTACTACAATGAACACCCACCTAAAAATAAAAGAATACTTTCAAATGCTTCATGCCCTCACTCCATCTTGCAAATGCCGTTCATCACATCTGCTAGTGCCAAGTGATAATTCCATGCCCGGGCCACCTGCAACACAGTGGCGAGTTCACAGACCTACACCCCACTGTAAGGGAAACCTGCAGCTCAAGTCAGCACTGTTGTAACCAGCAAGCAAAATCTGCCTGTGAATCCAACTCTTAAGTTCTGCTAAACCAATTTGATGAGGAAAAGCAGCTCACTGTGCGCTGGAGCCTCAATCTTGCAAAACCTGTAACACCAAATCTCACAATAATTAAAGAAAAACCCCATTGCCACTCTTGGGTTTTCTAGAGCAAAAGGCTGTGAAGGCCAACAAAAAAACTCCAAAAATGCCCACTGACCCACACTCCTAGACCAAAACCTGTTGCTCACCATGTCACATCACTTTCCTGATTTAGATGCACTTCGCTTCTCTTTGTGCTATTTCTAAATCGGGTACCTCAGCTTTGGCATTGAGGATCTACAAAACTCACTTCTTGAGCTACGCAAGTCGGCTTCAGGCACCAAACCGTGCCCTCTTCCCCTCCCTCCCCAAATCAGACCATTTCCTCTGCTATAGTGACACCAGCACAGCTGTGTGTGGCCAAAGCCAGCTGTTCAGCAGCAGTGCCTTCTAACAGAGGTCCTGGTTCCCTCAGCTCCATCCAACACACCGAAACCTCTATTTCATGGAGCCCTTGAAAACTTCAGAGAAAAAGCCCAAACTTACATAGTGAACACCTGTGGAAGCTTTTGTTAAAAAGAGCCTGCAAGGATCAGAATCCAGGCAGTTGCCTTATGTTTCAAGAAGCTGGCATCTGTATACTGTAGATTACCCAACACCTGCTTCTTGCCCAGGTTTCAAATCTCCACTGTTGCAAAAGCCTCTGGGCCAAGTTTGTCTCACTCAAGAGATTGAAATTTTGTCTCAAACTTTGCACATTTCATTAAGTTATGTAAATACTTACTTGGAAAAGAAATAAGGGAGTTCAGAGTCACAAATGAAGATTGACCAAAACCAAATTCCTTTATTTCCACAACTGTATAAATGTGATCCAAGTATGTGTCCAACACAAGTTAGAAAAACAAAATAGAACATGCCAGTTGCAAACTAGATCAGTTCACTGACGCGCTGACTCCTTGGTATTAGGCTTAGTTACACAAGACCAGTCACAGTAAAAAGATACATTTTAGAGTACAAAGAGTAGCAGGATGTTAAGCCATTTCAGCTTGTGCACATACAAGTCACACTTCTGGCAGAAAATGCAGAGAAGGTTGCATTATTATGCTGGAAGCTATGTTGCATCACTTTAAATGGCATCAATATCGATATCGTCATCTTTGTTGTTTGCAGGCTTCACAGTTTCAACTTTAGGTACACTGGCAGTTGTAGAGTACACCACCTGTGGAGACAAGACACTTTTACTACAGCACCTACTGCCATCATTAAGCACTAGAATAATTTTAACATCAGAAGTTACAACACCCGCCTGCTTAACAGCCCTCCTGTCTATTGCCATGAACTGCTCAACACACTGCTCCATGTTCCGAAATGCATTGCACATCACTTTCCAGTACGAGAATTAACATTGTATGGGAAAGCTGAACTGAAACTCCAACTACACCTTAACATCTGTCTTTAGAAGGCAGAGGCGAGCATGCGTGTCTGTAGGAAGCAGGATCTCCTACCCAGGAACAGTAAGTACTACTGGGAGGAGAACAACCAACCAACCACCATGCATGCAAAAAAAGAAAAAGTCCCAGCCAGTCAGCTGGAATGTAGTAACAGATATTACCTAGGCCTGAACTGTGAGGAAAACAGGCATTTATTCTTTAATCAGCTTTTCTAACATACAACCACTAACTCTTCTAAAACACGAGGTTTTATGCACAATGCCTCTTATCAATCTTCCACTATACAAACTACCACTGTGCAAGAGACTGCTTGTACCATTCCACAATGACAATCTTTGTCTATTGAGATGCACCTGTATGGCTACAAAAATGATCTTAGGTAGACAAGTGACTAGCAAAAACGGTCTGACAAAGCATTAGAAAGGCAGTGTTCCTCCAGTTCCCAACAGGCACAGTAATACAGGAAGTAATCTATTTTATAGTGCACCAGGACTAAGTACAAGACTTAAGCATGCAGGAACAGTGCAACCCTGGTGTTGTTTACAGTAAGTGGGCCTCTCCTACCTCTATGTTTTCATCTTCATCCTCTTCTTCATTACCGGAAGATTCTTCTTCAGCTTCCTTTAGCCATTTAATAAACGGTTCTGCTTTGACACGTATTTCTTTGGCAAGCTCCTTTGAAACGTATTTCTTTGAGGCCTGAAAGACAGAAGGACACAGACTTTGCTTGACCACTGAAGGAGTTTACATCAGATCACACCCAAATACAGCAAGAGGCTAACTCAGAACTCTAACCTCACCCCACTGCCTTGAACAGCCCACTTTTGTAAGGGAGGTTTCTCCCAGACAATAACTTATCTCAGACTAGTTGTTTAAAAAGACACCTGCACAAGCTGTTACACCAGAACAGAGAAACCAGATACAGTATGCTACATTCAGGTACTCAGCAGGTACACTATGTGAAATACTACCCCTTACCTTTTCTGCCCAGCCAAGGATGACTTCTTCTTCCAGAAGATCTGCATCATACATTTCCTTCAAAATATGTGGTATTTTAGAAATAAGCTGAGACTGATGCATGGCTACCACACACTCAAAGCCATGGAGAAGATACCTCTGAGCTTTCTTGTTGTTGTGGCAGAACTAGAATTGTGATAAAAGCAAAACCAACTGAATTAGCTTTTTCCCTTCTCCAGAAAGACCTGCTGCTTCTGCTCTGAACTCATGAGTTAGCAAAATTTAAAACAGCTCATACTATCCCTCCCAGCAGTTTTCCCTAGCTAAGGAGTGGTTTAAAAAAAACCCCAAAAAACTACAAAAAGCCTTCTTCCCCACAGTACCAAGCAATCCAGAACTAAATCAAGTAGTTGCTACAAAAAGCCAACCCAACAGTTGTTACACTAGGTGCAAAAGAAGATACCACTTACACGAAGGAAGTGACGCCTGTATTTTCTTATCTGTTCACGAATCTTTTCATCGAAAAGGACTTCGGTGAGAACTAGAGGGCCCATAGCCTTTACATCCAGTCTCTCTGCTTCTGCTACAATGTCTTTGTCAGAAGTATCAATGAGACCTTCTTCCTTCTTTTTCTGCAAGACAGAACAGACAGAAATGTTTTAAAGCTACTGAGGTCTGTGTCAATGCTCTATTGCACCACTTTCTTCCCCACCATTGGTGGCACCAGTATTTTGGTAGAAGCTTAAGCAACTTGCGCTTAGCCTCCTTACAAACATTTCACACAACTACAGCAGAGTGCCTACCAAGCAAACAACCAGAGAACACTCACCTTCACAAAATCAAATAGTATGTTGACTCTCTCCTCCACTGTTCTTTCCAGGTCTTCACTAAGTGTGAGGTTCTTTGCATGGTCACTGATTTCATCCATTCTACGCCTCTGGGCTTCTTCTGTTGTGTCTTCACCCCAGTCATCATCATCCTCCTCCTCCTAAAAAACCAAAACCAAACCAACAGGTTCATACAATGTTACTACAAGCCTAGCAATAGGCAAGTTGTTTCTAGGTAACAGATTTGAGAGCATTTTTATAAACAGGTACTTTTGATTTTTCCTTTAAGAAATGGTTACACTGATTTGGAAGTCAAAGATGATGGAGAAAGCACAGATGTAGGAAAGAAGTAACGGAAGCTAGACTTGAGTTTGTAGCTGTCTGTAGGGTTACTTGACGTACAGTTTTGTAACTCCATCTAGTATACTCATGAAACACTACAATCCAGGTCCCTGGAAAGGGTATGCAGCTTTTACTTTGCAAGGGGCACACATACTGTTACTGAAGAATTAATAAAGCTGCTATAAAGGAGACACAGGGATACTTCTATTCCAGCAATGAGGTTCTGGATACTGTAAGAACTTCTGGTGCGATGTTGACTTGCAAGGAATACCAGCCATCTATCAGAGCAAGACACCACACACCCCCATCTCCCCACTTTCCCTTCTACTTACCACAACCTGTGGAGGGGTAATCTCTTCTGGTGGTGGGGGTGGAAGTGTCTCATTGCTGGACACAGAACCATTCTCTTTGTCCTTGCCTTTCCTGTTCTTCTTCTCCTTTTCTTTCTTTCCTGTACCAGTGTCACCACTTTCTGCAAGTGAATTTTAAATGTTTTATTCTATGAACTAAGAAAGCTAAAGTCCCCGCACTACTGCACCTCTGCCAAATACCCAAATGAGTTTGGATGCTTTCATTAGCAGCAAGTTATGTCCAGTACCCATCCTCAGCTGGTTTCAGGGCAGATATAATTCTGCTGGGGAAACCCCTGGTTGCAGTGAAAATCTTGTTTCTCATCAAGACATAAGGTTGTCCAAGTCTATATAACAGGTGACCTCACAATGCAGAGACCCCTGGAATAGGTTAGACTTTTCTATTCTAGCAAGCTTAAATTGCAGCAGGCAACTAGATGCTTACTACAGAGTGTTGCTTGCACAGAACAAGTATATTACAGTTAGCATTTGCTATACTGTTTTACTTCCTACCCTTCTACTTCATGCTGACTTAAAGGCAAAACTGCAATGAGCACCTGCTGCCTAGTTCTCTTCTTAAGTTTTGTCCTGCATAGGCAAATTCAACTTTTCACAAATACTTCTGCTTGGGAAGAATACAAGGGAAGAGACTGCTCATATTGCAACTATGAACACAGCTACTTCATCCTGACCCACAAACATACTCTAGGAGTATGCTGGAGCCTTTTTACACTTTAATTAGATGTGAGCTATTTGTTTTTCTACTTCATTACAGCACTCACGCTGAAGAAGTTCCCTTTACCCCCACCGAATAAGGAAACACACTTACCAGGTGGGTTTTTGAGAATGAACGTGCAGAGTTTATGGTTTGTGTCAAGCATGCCTCGATAGCCACAGGCTTTGCAAGAGTTACCTATAGTTTGTTTCTTAGGATTGACATGCTGTAAAAAAGAACCTCCAGTTAACATACCACTTGCCAAACAATTACGCTTTAAAGCATAAACCTGATGTTTACATTATCATCTCCACGGGATTAAGCCAGAGGTTTAACTACTTTATATCACCCCCTACAGAGCAAGTTTCAAAGTAGCAATTTAGCTCACAAGTTCTGAACGGTTATAAGTGTAAAGCCTTCCCAAAGAGTGTGGGGGTGTGCGTGCCGGATTTTCTCTTCATAGATATTCAATCAGCTTTGCACCACTTCCATAAACATCTAGTGAAGTGTTTCCACAGTGCTACCATTAATACAGATGGAGAGCACTTACCAGATCAGTTTCAGGATTCTCACACTCAGGACAGAGAACAAATTTTTTAATGAATCCATCCAACATGTCTTGCAGCTTATTCGCCTCATGAGATCCATTGACAATGTAACGGTCATTCTTAACATCAAACTGGGTCTGTGCTCCCAGCTCACAACCAAAAAATTTGGTAGGATCTGTAAAGAAAGTATAATAACCACCACTGCCCTCGTATCTTCACTGCGATTTTTAACAGCAAGTAAATATGCCATTGCTTCTTTCTGTTATTTCATCCTGAGATAATCACATCTCTTTCTTACAAATCTTGAAAGAATGGTCTTAATGCTTTACTAGCTACTTAACACTACCACTTCAAACACAAAAGCATAAAAAGAAATGCTGCATCACTCAAGACTACTTACACGTTGGAGGCCGATTAAGCGCCTTTGCAACGTCAACCATGTTGACTATAACTGTCTTTATTCCATTTCCTTTGCCCTCCACCTAAATAAAAAAAAAAAAAGTGTTTTAAGATTAAGCTACTTCAACAGCCAAACCCAGTATGTATTCCCCATTTCACTACATCAAAGTTCTGCTTTGAAGTGTATCTTCTAAGAGCTAATGTGCACTTAGTCAGGACAGAAAGCAGCAGACATCCTTCTTCCCCTTTGACTGGCTAAACATTGGTATCATTACCTGACACCTCAATTTCTCTTCTATCAAGACAGCAAGCAATATGAAACACTACCTACTTACCACTAATAGTTAATAAGTTACCTTGGCAATCAGACGGGGCATTTTGTAGCGATAGAACTGATCTGAAACACTGCGGTTGACGTTGACAGACATTTTGCCTTATTAGTAGCTTTATCAATAAGATGAAGAGACCTTTGATTGCAGTTTTTTGGTATCTTCTGTCTGGAGAAGACGGGATGACATAAACGACTGCAAGAGTTCTCGGTCTCTGACATGAAAAATTTTTCGCCACTGAGGCTGTAAGGTTCTTGCTTGTATGCTATGTTTCCCCAATACAGGTACCAGTGGCTGCGCAACAGCTCTGCAAGTGTTAAGAAACAGAAAAAAAATTAAGTTTATCTTAACATGCACCAATCAGATTTTGCTGCAGAGCTATATAAAAGGGACTATATTTAGGGTGAAAAGAAAAAAAAATATTCTTTATGCTATGGCTTTCTTCAATTTGTGGAACTGAAAACAATAGTCTTGAATTGTACTGCTAAGTAACTTTTCCTCAACTATGCCACAGAGCTTTCCACCCTCTTCTTTCTAACTACCCAAAAAGCACTGAACAGCTTAAGACTATTTTCTGTACAATTAACTCCTGAAGGAGTGCTGCAATCAATAAGAAGGGAAAAGGAACACTGCTTCATTTGTTATGGAGACCAATGGCTCTTGCACTGAGAGGGTCATGTGATATGTTTCAGGCTGCAGGAAGCAGGAGAAAAATCTGGAAAACAGTTTCAAATTCCACAGCATAGCATGAACCTATCATATAAACCAAACTCTGTCAGAACGTTGAGAAGTATCACTAAGACGAAGCAGCAGCAATCTGTAGCCCAACATAATGATTACATGGCTTACCAGTTTTTTGGATCGGAGTGGAAAAGAGTTGAAAATTAGGTAATTCTCCCTCTCACTTATGGATTCTCATAGCAGCTTCTGTTGAGTTTTGACTTAACAATAAGCCTGATAAAGTCTGACATAAGTTGCTTCACTGTAGAAAGCCTAGCAATGCAGAGGTACAGAGCAGTGCAGCAGCTTTTCCAGTTGATTTTTTTCTTAGGGGAAGGGGGAGGAAGGGGAAGGAGGATGAATCCTATTATTAAAGTTGCCTTAAGCAGTATTTACATATTTAAATCAACATGTGTCTCTATAATCAGATCTAAGAGTACTTAAGCCACAACTGGTTGACTACACAGACAACCCTGACTACAGCACGGCTATTCTGACACGTCATCATGTTGTTACCATTAATGACAAAAGCGTTGACACATTAGAATAGCCTTCTTAGTATTTATGCATATCTATCAGTTCCATATGGTCTGAATCCCGCCAGTAAGGTTTACAAATTCTTTACACAAGAAGGAAATAGATTTGTATATGCCTCGTGTTCTACATTATCCCAGATGCAGTTATGCCCTTCCTCAGCAAAAAGTGCACCGCAGACTTTGTTTCAAGCACGAGGTTTCCTTCCCCAAGATGTCTAAAAAGAGCTACCATGTGACCAGACCACATGCTTGCAGAAGCCCTGAGGAAGCAGGTATCTCGGTCACTGAGCGTGTGCTCCCAGAAAGAATGTGCCATTTCCCCTCCTTCCAGATTACAGCTTTTGTCTGCTGTAGACTAAAGCTCCCTCTCCTGGTCCCTAGGACACCTCATCTCAAGCACCACCCCCCCCCCCCCGTATGCTATGCAGAGGAAAAAGCGGGAAGGCAGATAGACTCCCTCCTTCAAAGCACCGTTTCCCCGCCCCGCTCAGCCCTGTGATGAGTCATAAATGCAGCAATTAAGCACTGAGTCAGCCCTAGAAAAGATGGGGGGGGGGGAAAGTCACCTCCAGCCACGCATGCGCTTTCCAGCCGCCGGGGGGGACACACACGACACGATCCGCGGCTGCCCGCCCCCCCCGGGCTAACCCTTGAAGGGCAGCACCCCCCCCGGCGGCGGGTTTGTAACTGCGCCACAGCTCCCCCCGCCGCGCGCCCCCTCCCCGCCCACCCACAGCACGGGGAGGCGCGGCCCCAGCCGCCGCCATCTTGTCTCGTCGCATGGCGGTGGTAGGGAATTAAAAGAAAAAAAGAAAAAAAAAAAAAACCCACACAAAAAAACCCCAGCAAATGGCTGTAGTTGAAGCTCTGGGGCTTTTAGTTTTCGGGGTTTTTTTGTTTTTTTTTTTTTTTTTCCCCTCGTTTCTCTTCCACCTCCCACCAAGGTCCCGAATACTTCGTTACACAAAACCTCTCCCACTATCCACCGTTTACCGACAACCCGACGCCCCAGCCCAGCCTAAAGCGCCCGCCCGCTCTCCCCACCTTCTCAGGACCCAAACCCTCCTTTCAATCCCGACTACCCTCACCCGCCTTAGCTCAGTACTGATACTCACCGTTTTCGTCCAATAAAGACATAAACCCAACGCTGCTCGCCCCGGGCTGCGACGAAGCCAAGTGTGCGAGGAGAACAGGGCCGAGGGGGCGCTTATATCCAGACGGAGAGGGAGGCGGAGGCGGACGCCGCAGCCTCCGGGTCCCGGCGTCCTGGGGCGGGCGGTATCAGCAGGGACAGCAATGCCGGTCAATCTGCGGGCAAGACACAATCAGGGACATCGTTAGTGTCGACACCTGTGAGGAAAGGGAGGAGAAGGAGGGGGAAGAAGAGGGAAGGGGGGAGGGAGAGGTGCGGCCGGCGCGCAGCTCAGGCAGAAGGGGGCGGTTGACGGGACCCCGGCAATGGCTGCCCCGTACTCACCTCTAGAATGTTCTCGCTCTGACTGAACAACGCCAAAGCTGGGATCAATCAGCCAGCGGCGTACCCCGCCCCCTCAGCCCCACCATTGGCTCGCCCCTCGCCTTGGGACGAAGGTACTGGCTGAGAGCTCGCCGTCCCCCCCACCCACTGGCGGCGACCGCTATCAATCAAGACACCCCTGGCTTCGCCTCCCTCCCCCTCTGCCCTCCCCCCGCCAGTGCCCCAAAGGACATCGCGTCTACATCGGCCGAGTCTCGCGAGAGAGCGCGGGACGGGACGGGGGGAGGTGCGGGAGCTGGCGAGGGCTGAGTCAGTGCGGCCGGGCCCGCGGCGGGGGGAGGCGGTCCGGAGCACGGCGGGGGGCTTACGGCTTTCTCTCGGCCTCCCCTTCCTTCCCGCTGGGTGTGCTGAGAGACCTCTCCCCCGCCCCGCTGCGGTCAGTGCCGCTTTGCGCCCTGCGGCAGGGAGGGGCCCCTCGGCTATCCCTCAGGGCTGCCGAGCGGGACGCCCCAGCCCCCGCCGCCGAGAAGGGCCCCTCGCGTTTGGGCCGGGCCCGCGCAGGGCGCCTCGGGAAGGGCGCGAGTGCCGCTCCCCCCCCCTCCCCGGCTTTCCAGGCGCAGGCGGCGCGGAGCAGGCCCGGGGGAGGCCGGCGGTGCCCCTCGCCCCGCCGCGCTCCCGCTCTCCGTGGCAGCCAGCCCTCGGCCGGCCGGGCGCTGGGGAGGGGCGTGCGGGGCCGCGCTTCTGGTGGAAGCAAAGGCTGCAATGCTGTAGGAATGAAAATTCGGTTGGGTTGCGACTCATAACATACCGCAGTGACCGAATGCTTGACATCACGGCAACTGTGTTACAAATAATTTAAAGCAATTAAGTTGCTGAATAAGTTGGTTTTTTCCTGTACAGCCTGCTTTCAGGGTGCAGGAAAGAGCCTATTATTTAACTTCAGTGTCATAAAGACTCGGCTTTGGGTAGCTCTGGGTGCTTGGGCTACCTTACAAAGGATGATACTTTCTATCCTTAATGTAAAATGTTACCAGCCTTTCTTAGCTGAATTGGGACCCTGGATGAAATACGTACTCGGATTTACATTCACCTAAAAAGCAGAAAACTTTGGTCCTTTCCTCCCTGTGCTCTGTTGTTTCCCATCTTCTTCCATCTTCACTTTTCCAGTATTACTATTATATTACTATTTTGGGCATTTTAGAATGCAAATAACGTTCAAGTAGCAAAGAACTTTTTCTGAGTTTATCAATTGGATGATGAACCAACTCTCTTACCCCTATAAATATTCCCCAGCAGAACAATACTCCTCAGTTTCTGTCACTGAGTCTTACTGAATAATGTTGGAAAGCTTCTTGATGGCTATGTGGGCGTATAGAGGAAAAAAGAGGGGATGAAGATAGAACTACTAGTGACATTAAATAATGTCATATGCTCTGAATCTCTTCCTGCCTGAAGTTAGTTTTGAAATGTAGGTTTCCCGGCTAACTTTGATAACATGTTGATGTGATCATAGAATCATGTAGGTTGGAAAGGACCTTTAAGATCATCGAGTCCAACCATTAAAGGAAACATTCCTCCTGGTGAACCTTCAAGTACATCTCACACATTTTTCGTGTGATATGGAAAAGAACTGCATTAAAATATGAAGGTGACTGATAAAAGAGATTTTTCTTAGAAATCATAAAAGCTGGGCAATCCTTATGAACACTTCCAGGGCACACAATAATAAAAATCTTATTCCCGTAGCTGGAGCAACCAGAGATAAATGTGCACATCTCAGTGCTTTCTAATAAGACCCTCCTACCTGATGGCTGCTGCCCTGGTTATACGTCTCTTTTTCAGCCTATGGAATAGCAAGTCTTTGTAGCCAGGACATCATCCTGTAAAACATCATGTGAGTCTGCGTTGGACTTCACTATCTGCATTTGAAAAAGTTAAAAATTCGTCGGGAAATGTTAAATGTCTCCTTGATAAATACACAGCAATGGTTTTTAAAACATGAGAAAGATGGTTAGGGCAAAATAAGGAAGAATCTCCAAAATATGTGAGGCTTGGCAGTTACCATGGTGGGGAAAAAAAAAAAATGTGGGAGGCACGCAAAGCACAGCAGGAACTCCTTTGCTGTGAAAATATGCAGCAGGTAAAACTTGCTAAGTGCCTCCTGTCTGTGGCTTTAGTTCCATGCTACAACACCTACGAGGTTAATAAATTATAAGTGTTAAAGCATACGGCTGCCAACAGCACTTTACTGAGCAGCAAAAGGGAAATGAGACCCTGGATTTGGTGCTATTTGATATAATGAATAACTCTGACCAGTTATGATTAGTAGCATAAGGATATATTTTTTTTTTAATTTTATAGTATATAAATTGACATCATTAAGTTAAAGAGTTACCTTTTAAGACAGTGTTCCTTCTGAAAAAAGCAGGTTCCATACAGATGAAGTCATATGATATTCTCCTGGATTATACAAAACAGCCTAAAATTGTGGATTATTGTCGTCTTGGTGCCTAGTTGTTGATTTTTTTTTTCACCAGAACAATTCATTAATATTACATGTTGGATCCCAAATATTTTTACTGAATCTTGATATTTGTAGTTTGTTCATTTTGGTATTTTGTGGCTTGGACAAGACAGAAAAATATTTTCTCTCCTCCCACTTTAAAATGTCATGGTTTCATGAATCCTGAAGTTCATAGTTCACATTGCTTGTCTGACCTTCAACATATAGACCACTTCTGTGCTTTGCATTTCACTGGTAGAAACTTAAAAGGTTTTATATATATTTTTGTAGTTAAGACATTTTAAATGGCATTAGTAAGTCAGGTTTTGGAAATGGTTTCATGTCTGAGAATAGGAAGTTTTCCACAGTGGGCCTTAGGGTGTGTTTCCTTATCACAGGAATGCTGTATTATCATTCAGTTCAGCCTTGAACAATTCAAGTTTGTTCTATGTTGCCTTAGTCAGTTTTTATTAAGAATAAAAAAGAGTCAATGTCTGTGATAATGCAGAAAAATAAAAATTCTATTGAAAACCTTAATATAGGTCCATATTTAAAATGTAAATCTTCAAAAATGGGCATTGTAATCATGTGTGTTTATATTCTCTGATAGACAACCTTGTGTCCTGTCTGCGGTTTATTCTTCATCAAGTTTGTTGTCTATCAGTGATGTGGTTGGTTATAAACATAACCCTATTTCAATACTCATGTGGTAACCTTGGCCTTGAAGAATGTTCTTTTGCTGCTGTAGGCCGTACGTGTTAT
Organism: Gavia stellata; assembly: GCF_030936135.1. Lineage (NCBI taxonomy): Eukaryota > Metazoa > Chordata > Aves > Gaviiformes > Gaviidae > Gavia > Gavia stellata. The sequence continues at coordinate 12,604,025 of NC_082600.1, forward strand.
CTCCCAGTGGCTGGTACAGAGCTGTTATTTTGTTCAGTGCAGGCAGGAACACTTAGCAGCTGAGTAAGTGATTCCTCGTCATGCTGTCTTCACAGCTTTGGCTGTAATTTCAGTAATTGCAGAAGATGGAAAGAGGGCCAAGATTATGTATAGTTACACTGAACCCTGAATAGCAATAGCCTTTCTTCTTCCTGTCTTGGAAATGTGGAGAGAAAGTTTAATTATTTACATGCCAGGTTTGAATATGGAACCTTTGGGGAAGCATGAGTCCAAAATCCATCGGGATTGACACTAGACATTGATCGGTAGCAAGGGCAGAGGTTAATTCTGGTTTTACTGTTCAGGAGCTCAACATTCATTGCTGTCTGGCAGCTTACTGTTCATCTTGGGGAGACTCACTTTGTGAAATGCCTTCCTCTCCATGCTCTGTAACATTATCATTCTTGTTAGCTATTATTAGTAGTTCAGGAATTAGTAAACAGAGAAAAAAAGGAGAGCAAGTGTTATGACGTTAGATACATATATAGCTATTATTTATGGTGGTTATTTTTGTTGCTTCTATTACTGTGCAGAAATGCTGAAATCTCCCAGCTAGTGTTTGGGTCTGAGTGCCCTGAAAGGGCTCAATGTCAGCTGACAGCACGAGGCAGGCTCTGCCCCAAATCTGTTGTTATTGTCTCAATAGACCCTGTGAGGCTCCGTCCTGCCCTCCCTCCGTCTCTTCCAGTGTGTGTGTGGCTATGTAAGGGAGGCGCCTCAGCAAGGTGAAACAATCAGCTTTCTCTGCAGAATATAAACTAGGGTTTGATAGCTGTAAATGTTAAGGGAAAAGGATGCTTTTCCTATATACCAGGGTTTCCTATCAGGATGCAGTGCGGGGGATGAATACAGGCTGGCTGCGTAGGGGAGCAGTGCTAAGGGGATGCTGGGCCTGACTCTCCAGTTGGCGCTGCTCAATATGAGACCCACACACTGGGTCATCCGCTGAGATGCATCACTGCCCACCTGTACCAACACTATATCCAACACCAAGTACATTCACCATGTTGCATTAAACAGAGTAGGGGGTGGCTTCCCAGAGCATCGTCAAATCTGACGGGCCTCTTGTCACTTTGGCTTCCATGAATAAGGCTAAGGTGGGCAGAGAGTATCCCGGCTCCATCTGGATGTATGTTTGCTGGCATACTCTTTCCAAAACAATAGTAGTAACGTATCTTTTCTTAGACCAACTGGTACATCTGGAAGAACTAGCAAGCTTCCTGAACAGCTGGGTAATACCTGTCCATGTGATCTGAGAGAAGGGCTAAAGGCTGTCATATGCATCTCCGAATTTTAAGCAGTGCCTATCTTCAGCAATGCATTAGAAAAGTGGATGTTTGGGCTATCAGGCTGCATGTACTCAATGGCCATTTGAGTGATCCTACTGTCTTTGGTAGGATACCATGGATCTTCATCGTGGTATTTCTTTATTTTTTAACACAAACACATTGATTTGCTTTGCATGTTTTTTTTCTGTGTTGGTGATTTTTCAATAGTGTACCTTTACCTTTGGCATTGCACTTGGCTGGTTCTTTGTCTGTGGGAGGAGTCTGTTGGAAATTTTACAGACAGTAGTTGTTTGGATGAAAGGACAAAATAAAACACCCTTTTGCACAAATAAAACCAGGCTGTCTGTGTTTAAAGAGGCAAATAAACAAAGGCAAACTCTCAGAAATGAATGAAGAGTACAAACAGGGTGGAAGTTCAATCAGAAGGTGAATTCAGCACAGCACAGTTCGGAGGTCTGTGAAAGAGGGATGCCCCCGGCTTGGAAAGCTGTCTTTTCTCCGTGTGTCTCAGCAGTAGGTGGAAGTGTTGGCGATAGGAATCAGAGAAGCCAAGTTTCCTCAGTTTGTCCAGGTAGCAGCTTTGGCTATGGGCCTAACTGGCAACCATTAGCATCCAGCAGTTGCATGCTTATGGTTGACAAATCTGCCTGCTACACTTCCATGGTTGCTGAAAGAAGTGGATGTGGAAGATAAGGAGTGCCTGGGGAATATAGCTTCCAGCTGAGAACATGCTGTCAAAGCTGCCTACCTGTTCATTATGCCCATTAGCAACCGCTGCATTTACATTTCCCTGCTACTTGTCATAGCCAGGCTTCAGACATCAAAATCTGTCTGCTTGTGCATTAAGTTAAATGTCTCTTCCAGTGTCATTTTAGCGATTTACACTTTCATTTCCATTCCATTAAAGAAATTGCTCAGGTCCTCTGCAGCTGTCATGTGCTTTGCCAACACCTCCACATATACATCCTCTCTTATCCTTTTTCTTTGGCCTCTGACAGTCTGGCAACCAGTGCTGTGATTATCAGTATTGATTTCCCAGCAGATGTTAACTCTAAGTAGTAAAAAAGAGTAATGAGTCCTTAGAGTTACCTATTGGCTTTCTAGTTTTCCTAAGAGGAAGGTGTGGTAGCTCCTGGTTTTGAGAGCCTGTCTCCAGAACCTCCTCTCAGTCTGGGGACACTTTGGAGATCTTAAGTGCTCTCAAAGCCCTTCTCCCGTGGGCAGAAACGTGGCTGCTGAGCTAGTTTCCAGAGGCCTGCACTGCTGGTTACAGCATGTTTTGCTCTTCTGTTCTGCTCATCTGAGCGTGGAGGAGTTTCTTTGCTTTAAAATAATATGAGGGCATTGCTGGGAGAGCTGGGATTTGGAGGCAGTACTGAGGCCCAGCTAGGGATTACGTTTGTGCTTCTGCTGGCAGATCTAGTAGAGGAGAAGGTATCCTTGATGCTTGTGCTGAAAGCAAAGGAAAAGTCTGTTTTGAAGGCAAAGGAAAATCTTCATGTTCCCCAGAACTAAACCTTTGAAAGTGCTGCTTGGCTGGGAGGGCAGAGCCATGCATTTGGAAAGATGGCTAGACATATAGCAGAAAAAGTTTTGTCTCCAAAATCTGGTTTTTTTATTCCTTAGAGAGTTGCCTCTCTTGCAACACTGAAGGCATTTCGCAGGACACTACAGGTTTTGTAATGGATAATGGTGAATTTGTAGGTTGTAATTCAGAATTTGCTGCTTGTTTGGTATGTTTTGCTTTGAGCTTGAGTACAGCTGGTGCGGGCTTCTTAATAAAAATACAGGGATTACCTTTTGTAATGAAGCAAATAATACATGACTGTGACGCAGTGCCGAAGTCTTTGAATGCTCTGGTGGTTTGCAGCTCAAATATTTATATTACTAAAGTAAATTATTTGCCAAACTGAAAAAAAAAAGAGTGGTGCTTAAAATAAGAAAATAGAGGCAGAAACTTAGTTCTATGGCATGCAAATGCCAAGTGTTATGTATGCTTAGGATATTACATAGACTAATAGCAATATTAAAATAGCTGATAACACACATGGTTTCCAAGAGTGGTGTAATGAATTAAGTCTGATTTTGGCCTATGGGGATTCTGTGATGGCTAATAAAGCTGACTTGAAGCACTAATAATGTCTTACTGTACCCGTCTACCCATGCCTCATGTACCTGAGTGTCAGTGTATTTGGAATTATCCAGGGGGTTCAGGAACAGGTAGATGGGGCTGAAGAGACAGGCAGGTATATACAGATACACACACAGATACACACACCACAATCACATAAATCTTGCTTGTTTAAGAAATGAGGCTAAAAATACCGTTGAATGTGAATCCAGGTCAGCCATGGTGTTGACTGTAAAGTCTAGCATAATTTTATTGACCTAATGTAGCTTTTTTTTTTTGAGAACAACCCAGGAGACACACTGAAGGCAGAACTTTCTTACAAGGATATTACCACCTTGAACTGATTTCAAAATCAGTTTCTGAAAGGTCTTAAGCCACACAGTTGGGTCAATGAATGCTTAAATGCATAATAGAGGCTGAATTTTGCCTTGAAGCTCAAGGATGTTATTTTAAAACTCTTTAAGAAACAAATCTTATCTGCATTGATTGTTTTTGAGCTTTTTACTTGAGATAGTTTTAGGAAACAAACTTTGCTGAAACAGGCATTTTCATAGAGTTGAAGTGATCTAAACCAAATGCCAGTAACATGATTTGTGGCTACCACACTTATCTGGGAAACTATGGTACCAACAACGGGATTACACTAGGTGATACATTTTGGCACTGTAACTCTTTCAGAAGTTGATTTTAGGATTCCAAAATGATCGTGTGCATGTAAGCGAGATCACTGGTGTAAAACATTATTCAGCCCTTGGGAGTCTATACTTATTTCGCCAGTGTCCTTAACATGCCTTTTTGTTAAGTTAAGCCTTATTTGCACAAGCAATTTTAAGCACAGTAGCATTTTTGCTTCAGTGCCTGATGCAGTCATGGGGCATCTGAATAAGCTGTAACTTGCAGTTGTGCAGTTCTCCATGGATTTTGTATCTGGTACGTCTTCTCTGCACTAAAGAGCACAAAGCAGGACTTCTTAAAGTTGCTCACAACCATTCTACCCTCTAAAAGACAAGATACTCAAGAAGAATGCACTGGCTGTTTGCAGTGTTGTTTTGCTGCACCTCACCTACAGTTTGTTTTTAATTATTCTCATGAATGATTTACTGTTCCCTTTCTATCATGTTACTTTTTCATTGTTGTCTCCAGCAGGCAAAAAGCTATCAAAGGGTTCTTTAGGGTTTAATGTATTGTTTGTCCTAGATATTGGGCATGACTTATTCAGAAATGTGTAATAAATACACAGCTCCTCTCGTTTCTGATTGTTTGCACAGTCGACAGATTAATGGATGACTAGGTGATGGATGAATTCTCTGATCTAGATGAAGTTGGGGGGGGGGTTGTGGGTGCAGGTGGGATCTCGAAGGTCATATGTAAATGCTTGTGAGCTCATTCAAGTCCATGGAGATGCACCAGTTTATACCAGTGGATAATGTACTAGTTTAACTCGGAGACTTTAATTCCGGGACATCTTTCCTGGTAGTGGCTTTGTGCACCTCTGTCTTCAAAGATGTATGCTTATAAATAGTTATTTTTAGTTTGTAGATATCCGGTTCTTTTGATTAGTAGCACCTACTGTGGCTAAAGAACGCCCTTATTTTCCCTGCTTGCTTTTTTTCCTGGTGCAGTGAGACAAGGAGTGCTGTGACAAGGGGTTTTGATAGTTTATCTGCTGGGAGGGTAAGTATCTGTGTGAGTCTATGTGCCCTGGAGGATGTTTACTAGTACATGTTTGATAGAACTTCTTTTCATTTTATAGATAACAAATTGGGACTCTCAGTCCCACTGCTGCTCCCACAGAGACTTGCAGTGAACAGCTGAGTCATACAGATGAAGCCTGAAATGTCTTCCCTTGCAGGTGTGAGGGAGTCCCACCGCTTCCTCTGCACGGAGTCTTGAGCTACTGCATTCTGCACCCTGCAAAACGTTTGGGTGCACAGGAGGGTGAACAACTTGGCCCCTGCACTTTGTCCGGCAGCGTGCTAATTCTGGTGCACGGCAAGGCATATGCTGTGACGTGTGCAGGCAGATCGCTCACAGCTTACTCAATTCCTGGAGCAGCAGGGAAGCGGGCAAAGTAGCAGTGGTCTGCCAAGTCACAGCCTGCTAGCTAGGTTGCTTGAGAATCAGCACAAGCCTTCTTATCCCCTGCTATGGAGTAAACCGCTCAGTAATGTCTTCTCTTACCCTAGCAAAGGTCTTAAAGAGGCAGCTCTGTAGCTTGCTTTGGGTTGTGACAGATTTGCCTGGTTTTTGCCTGTTTACTTACTGTGCTCCAGATCTGCAAACAGTGTTGTGTTTGCTATAGTGATTCCAACCTACGTATTTCTGCTGAGAGATCTTTGGAAGACATGATCAGTGTTGGGGAGGTCTGTCTCCCTACACCCATGGACTCTGCACAGGGCTATTGCACAAGAGGCTGTGCAATATATTCTTCCAAAAAAACTGCTAATGAGAAGAAGTGAATCAAAGGAGACTTATTAGGCATGGGATTCCCACAGCAGTCTCTTTTGTAGAGCGCTGACTAATGGCTGCTTCTCAACAAATAAATAAAAATATCAGATGAAATTAAGTCAAATTCTTAAGCCTTTACTCGGGACCAGCTAAGCTTCAGCCATTCGCTCTGACCACTTTTGAAAGCTTGGCATGCATCCCTTGCATGGGAGAGCTGTGCTAGAGCTGTGAAAAGCCCTATGTGTCTTAACTCTTGTCCTTTGTCTTATATCTTGCCCATTTCCCACTTACACTAACTGTGTTTAAAGCTTTTTAGAGGGTCTATCGTTGTACGCAGTCCATGCTAAGGCATTAAGGACAGACAGGATTCTGTTCTTAAATCCTGCTTTGAAAATCTCTTCATAATATGTCCCTGGAAGAAACTCCTGGTTTGTTTATTTTGATTTGTCCTTTGGCTGTGGCTGGACGCCTGGTCACGGGCCAGAATCAAACTGGCCGAGTACCAACACAGAGCAATTTGCAGCTCCATGTAAGTGACTTCAGTTCATTTTGGCCATATCTCTGCACCATTTCCCAGAGCCAGTCATCTGTTCTTCAGCTGATCGGGGTGCAAACTGAACTCTGGCTTGCCTGGCTGAGCTTGCCAAGAAAAGCATTAACTAAGCAGAAACAGCTTGTAGCCGAGGGCAAAGGTGAGCATGCATTAAGTATCCACATCTTGATACAGAAAGGATGCAGCTACAATCAAAACAGGGGAGAGGGGACTGGGCAGACAGACAGCCGCCTGAGGTGACCCAGGAGTGCATGCCACACAGCTTACTGAGAAAGGCCTCTTTGTCTCTCTGCATTATGCCTGCCTGTTTTGACTGAGATGCAGAGCAAATGCAAGAAACCCACCTATATGACCTTGATGACATTTTTCTGTTTCTTGGCATTGTTTTGTTGTGCTCAGAAAGGCCTTGAATATGTTGGACCATTGTGTGTATCTCAGCCGCAGCCAAGCAGAGATATTTGTGCAGCTGGCTTTGTGGTTCCGCTCTCCTAATGTGCAGCTAGGGGACAGAGAGGGTGTCTGAATGCTGGGGCACCTTTCTAATAAGAGAATTCACTGCTGAATCACAGCTGGGAGACAGGAGGAAGAGACTGAAATTCTTCCTCTGTGTCTAGGAAGGAGCAGGGAGCAGAGGTGGGGAGGAGACCTTTAACCATCACCTACTCCTTCAGCACTGGCTGGTGTGTTTGCCTGATCCCATGTCATACAGCATGACAGTATTTTTATTGCTCCCCTGTTCCCATTTAGATTAGAGCTTGACCAGTGTGACCTGCATTTCCAGACTTTATTTTGAACATAGGTAATGCAAGCCTTGCTCTGGCAGAAGCCCTGCTGTGTCCATGAGTATCCCTCAAAGAGACAGGACAGCATTTCTTATCAGTTTTATGAGGAATGGTCTTATCAGAGTTCTTGGACTTCACCTGAATATGCACAATTCCTTCTTGCTCTGACAAGGCTTTACCACTTTGATACATTCTGTCTATAACATCCCCCCCGCTGTAGGCTATAGATAACGTGATAAATGCACTTGACTTCCAGTTACAACTGGTTTTCTTTTCAGACTGTCTTTTGTATCTATTTCTGCACTGGCAAAATGGTCAGACTGTGGGCCTTGAAGCTGTAAGACTGAGCACGAGAGATACCAGTTCTGTGTTTCCCTGAACTTTGACAGCATTCAAAAGATTGGATTTACAACTTGATCTCCATATCTACCAAATGCCTGTTTGGCAAAATAATTTTCTTGAATGGCACGCCCCGATTCTGGATTCAGCTCCGCACTATTTGGTGGGGCTGTTTTGTGGGAAGAGGTAGCTTCCTCCTCCTGCAGTGGGTTCAGGTCCAGCCAGGAGACACCTTGGGTGTTGGCATGAGGTAGTACAGTCCTTTAGCAGTCCTGGCTGCTGTTAGTGAGAGGCAATTCTAGCAACAGAGAATGCCTGGAATGTAATGCTTATTCCTTTTAGTTGCCCCTTACTTTGGTGTCCAGCAGGGACCACCTCTGAGCCTGTTGGCATGACAGTAACTTTGGTCACTTTTGGAAATTTGGGACTATGTGAGCTCAAAACCACTTCCTTTGCATGGGAGGGCTGAGATAAGCCCCATGTCTGAGCTCCAATCCCATGTCTTACTTGAATCTTTCCCATTTCCCATTAACCGTGGAGCTTTAAAAGTTAAACAGCAAGCCTCTTCTTTTCAGACCCTCTTCTTTCTTTGTTGCTCTCGTGTTTGTTCTCATTCCAGCTCCCTAAGGGGAAAACCAAATGCCGTTTGCAGTTCACTGCTGTGTATTACATTTATTGCCTTGGTCTTGCTCTCTCTCAGAGCATGAACCCAGCTGACCAACTTCTTATCAGTTTGACAGGCTGTGACTGTTGTCCTGGTGACCAGTGTAGTTGCACTATCATCATGTACAGAAGGCAGCGAAAGAGATGCCTTGACCTATGGATGTAGCTGTGCGTGCGCATGATATGCCAGTAAGTCACTGGGATACACGGAGATAAGATCCAAGTCTTGGTCTATGTATGTGAAAGAAGAAGCAAAAACAAAATGGAGAAGCATGCAAAGTTAGTAGCTATAAAAGAAGAAATGAGAATGTGTGTAGGAGTTGCAAATGCTCAGCTCTTCTCAGCATCTGATCTGTGTACCAGTTATCTTGTGCATTTGTATTTGAGAGATGCTTGCCCGCCAGCCTGCTGTCTCTTTGCCTTTCTGTCTTTTTCTACCCACTCCCCCATTTCTTCCATTTCTTAGGTTTATGGACATGAGAAAGAATAATGTTAGTAACACTTCTGAGTCACGTTTTCCATCCAGACACACCATGCTTAGTCCATTCACATACACATTCCCAAACAACGTCGACTCCAATTCACTAATTACTCACGTGAATTGATCAGACTGATTTTGTGGTGCCCTGTCACAGATTATCTCCTAGGTGCTAACAGGAAGCTCTGCTTTGAACAGTGTACAATCCAAGTGGAAAACAAGGAACAACAGATGGAAAGAGACGGGTAAGGGAGCACAAAGAAACAGTGAGACATCATTACTCAGCACATAGGTAACGGTGTCAGCGCACCAGCTGCCTAACATTTGGGACAGCTTTTGCAGGCTATGCAGCATGTTCTTGTTTTAGTGTTGGCTGGTTTGCTTAGATATTGTCAGCTTTCAGTCGTCGAAGACAATGTGGGGTGGGGTAACCTAGATAAAACCAGATCCTGGCTAGTACAGGCTATATGTTTGGGGATAAGAACATATTCAAGTCTTTTACCTTTGAAAGGCTTGTAACATGCCTGCTGGTTTCTGTGCTGAGTGGGGACAGTTTAACCTTCTGGGGTCCAAGAGGCTCGTGTGCCCTCTGTTATGTGTGCGGTGGCATGGTGGTGTAGCCATGGTTGCTATGGGGAGGAAGTGTCCAGTTAATCCCCAACCCAGCTAATCTCCCATGGCTAATTGAGAGTTGAATATGGTTGGTTTACTGTAAAAGCTGGCCTTTCTGAACACTTATTACCAGGCATAGCTCCACAGACATCAACAGAGCCCTGCACTAGACCCAAAATTGTGGGAAGGTACGTCTGATCTGCTGTCTGTCTTGTTTTGCTTATACATCTATGCCCTTAGCGTTGCCCTTTGCCTGTCTTTGCTTATCTGCGACCTCCAGAGGCCTTGCAGCAGATAGGATGCTCTACTAGACCTGCCTACCCTCTGCTCACATCTGTGTATCTCCGAACAGCCTGTGTGTGGGGGGATTTCTGTGGGAAGCATTGGGAGGGGGAGCTGATGCAGCAGATCTGTCTCCTGGGAAGGTCTCTAAGGTGATGTTTCAGGGCAGGCTGTGTTTCAGTGGTGGTCGGTAGGGAGAAGGGATATGCTTGTGAACAACATGACTCAGCCCTCATGCCACGGCTCCCGGTGGGAGGTGCCACATCTCCGGGCTGCAGGATCAGAGTCCTGCTGACTACAAGGAGAGGTTTAAGGATGTTGTGGGATGGAGCTTCTGTCATGTAAAATTCAGGATGCTAGCAGACCATCTTAAATAAAACATTACCCTCCCTGAAAAAGACACAAAGTCTTCATTTCATGCTTGTAAAAAAAAAAAACAACCAAAACACAAAGAAGGGATGTTTAAAGAATGAGGGAATTCAGGACTGTCATGTGTGTGCCAGTCTGATGTGACCCTGAATTATTTGCTGTCACAGCAGCTTTGCACTGGAGTGACACATGCACGTTGCCCCTGAGGAAACATAGCAGTGAGGGGAACATCACTTTGGTTAGAGGAGGAGAGGCCTCGTGCTTTCTGATTAGCAGAAACAGGGGAGTTGCATTTCTCACCTCTGCAACAGCTTCAGCTTCTGGGGTGGCTCCATGAGCTTCAGTGACACAGTGCATGGTGCTGGTGGGCAACAGAGCAGACCTGCACCAGCTCTCTTGTTACAGGACAGCTGATAACCTGGCTCCCATTACACTTCTGCTTTTTGTTTGCCTGCCTGCCTGTGCCTATTGTCCTGCACTCATTAATACTTCTTCTGTTACCCAGATCAGTCTGTTTTCATTAGGCCGCTCATAACTCTCCTATGTGTTGTGTATACTGAAATTTCTAAGGGTCTTGTGAAAGTCCTGTATACCTTGAGGTAGTGAAGATGATTATGTGGCCCTTCCATTGTAACATGAGTTCTTCCTCTTATGGGAAGCCTGATAAACAAAGAAGCAGCTATTGTTTGTTGTTGTTACAAAAGGCTCTTGAGATAAATGGGAATCTGGCACCAACAACTAACTGCGTAATTTCAGGAGGGTAACTGAAAAGGCTGGAAAGCAGTTTTTGCTACTAATGAGTGCAGTGAATGATTGCTGCCTTCGGTTCTTTTTCAAGGCAGTATTAGTTTGCTGGTTTGAACAGTAAGATAGAGAATGCATGTGTCAGTGACTGATAAAGTACATTTTGTTTTTGCATGAATTGATCCCAAAAAAGTAAAGTTACAGAAAATTCAGTGTAACATCACATGTGATGTGTTGCAGGTGATAGGTAGCAGAAGTGACCTATGTCTGTGTCTTATGTGAGGGATGGAAAAAAATGGGAAGTTTGGGGTATAAGAATCCATCTTCATGATGTTTGTCCCAAACCACTCGTTTTCCTTGGAGCAATGTTAGAATCATGTGGCATAGCACTGTTAGATGATGACACAGCGATGCATGGCTAATGCATCAGTTTATGCTTAATGCATGCACAGCCAGCTTGTATCACCCAGGCCATTCTGGCAAGTTTGCAGGATATGTCCCATGTTCTTAAAACACCCCTGAGCATCCCTGTATGTGATTCTCACTCACCACACCTGAAACACAGAGCTGAGTTCCCAAGCTGTAAGATGGCCTAGCCGGATGCCTGCCTGTCCCCATTCATTTGTGTCGTTTCTGTTTGCAGGAAAATCTACAGTTGCCTGCCGTGCGTGGAGGATGTAGCTTGTGTAGCTTTATCTGCAGTGCATACCTAATGCTCTGTGACAGCGTGGTCTTTGCTGGAGGAAGAAATGTTATTTGTAGTTGGAAATTGAGTTGGATCTGGTCCAGTCATCTTTGTCTCTGCCTATGTTGTTTCTTCTGAAGTTCTTGTTTCTTTTTTGAGGGAGTCACTCAGATGGTACCAGCAATTAGCTCAGGGAGGCAGGCCGCCTGGGGTGGGAGCTTCAGGGCTTAAGATCAATTAGAAAGGACAGATGAAAACAGCTTTTCTGAATTTGAGTGTGTGCAGTGTGTTGGTGGATTGCCAAAGAGGCAATTGGGACCCCAGAAGGGCCCTGGTTCCTGGGGCAGCAGTTCCTGGGCAGAGGCAGAAAAGGTGTCAGCCAGCACCAGGCTTGGTGCTTGGCACCAGAATATCCCAGCCAGCTCAACCCCTTCCCTTTCCCCCCTGCCAGGAGCAGCCTGTCCCCATGCCTCTCAGCAGCAAAATCCGATGATGCTTTGCACAGTTTTGAAGCCAAAAATCAGCAGTGTCTCCCAGCTGTGCAGAAGCCCTGGCTAGTGGTGGTGTCCTGGGGAGGTGGGCAAGTAGGATTGCCATGCGGGTCTCTCCTCTTGCCGAGATGACTTGCCCCAGCAAGCAACTTCTGCTGGGGCTGTTGCCAGATACACAGCCCATAAAGGCATGGGACTCATCAGCCATACAACTGACCCTCTGCCCTTGCAGACTGTATACATCTGAATTTTGTCATGTGAGTGGGAACTCAGAAGACCTGTGGGCCTGGGGACTAGTTTATGACACTTCTGATGGTTAATTTCTGGAAGTTTAGGCTATGATACATCTGCTCTGAAATACATACATCAACACCTGAGCTATTAATTCTGAATTCCTTTTGTTGTTGATGGAGGGAATTAGGCAGTGCTGCTATGCTGCTTGACTGGTCTGTTATAAATGTCTACATTCGCTTGAGAGGAAGGGCACTGGCTATACCCATGCTTTTTTTCTGGTTATAAAAGCTGTCTGGATTATCAGCAGAGATGTAGACTTCTTCACACTGGCCATGCAAGGTTAGTAAAAGGATTCACATCCCCAGAACTTGAATCATGTGTTAACTCATGCACTGGGCAAAGACTCCGGATTCCCCAGACAGGCCAGATGAAAACCAGGCAGGTAGAGACCTGGACACAGAGGGTCCCTGTTAGGTCCCGGCTATAGAGGCCCTCTCCCCCTTGAGGGGATCCACCCTGGCTTGGTTGTCTGATGGATATCGGTCAGGGTTGTGACCACTAACCCGCTGAATGAAAAGCTGGTACAAGATTTTGTTGCCTTCAGTTGTTTTGTTTGTGCCAAGGAGGTAAGAAGAGGTCTCAGAAAAAGCTTGAATCTCTGGACAAGTTTTCTGTTGCTGAATTTGTCTCTCCTGCTGACTTCTGTCTAGCTGCTGAGATCTTGGGTTTACCTTTCAGGAGCTGTGAATATCTAAGTGCAGTGTTTTCTATCATCCTTCAAACCCTGCCCGATTCCCCACCTCCCATAACCCCCTGGCACATTTTCTGCTCCATATCCTTGACCCTTGTTACCTGCATCACTGTCTTGCCTTTTCATAGCCTCTCTGTGCTCTTGTCTGCTTTGGTTTGCTCAGTGTTGCATGTGCTGTGTTTTGTTGACCACCAAGGCACGTGAAATGCAAGGTCTCTTGATTAAGTCTGACTTCGTCATTTAAAAAGAAGCCCGAGATCTCAGTAACCCACCCAAAGAACTAAAAAAACAAACCACCCCAAACAAGACAGACAGGAAAATATACAGTGGATCTTTCTGTGCTGTCATAAATAAAAGTCAGACAATCACATGGTTTTCTAAAAATAACACCCATAGCGAGTGTTTCAATAGGAATAATACTGACCTAGTTTGCATGTTGCCCACATGCAAAAAATAAGTTGGTGAGGAAAACCCAGTTGCCTGATGTGGTATTTGCATTTGCTGAACCAGATCTGAATTGGGAGGTGGTTAATTAGATCTTATAGTCTCCTCTTGGCGGCCCCTCTGGAGGTTTCAGGGAAGAGGGGAAGGGGGGGGGATGCTCGCTGGCAGCATGGCCCACAGCAGTCGCTTGCCTTCTGCGTGGGCCAGATGTGTGGGTTGTGCCTGTGTGGTGCAGTCAGTGAGGGTCCGCATGAGCAGAAGTCCTCTTCTGTAGACCTAGTCTGGGATGTTCATGTCTGAAGAAAGGGCAGAATATGTCTGTGATCAGAGGACCTGAACTTATGTATGTGAATTTAGCTTTCTGTCTCCATCTGTGAGGCAGATGCAAACATTTTGGTATCGAAGGAGACCCAGCTCCTGTCCACCCCACGGACTCAGTCTGTGCTGCCGTCCTTGTCCCTGCGGCCAGCACTGCAGCATAGCCCTGGGGTGGGAGCTGTACCCTGGGGGGCCTGAGAATGTCTGGCACTAGCCCCTGCCTGCCAGCTCCTTCTTATCCCACCCGAGGGGATGCTGCTTGGCTGCTGGCCTGGACCTGGACCTGCTCCCTGTGGGCAGCTCAACGTCAGTGACAGCAGTGACAGCAGCCATCAAGGGCTGGCATCAAGCTGGTGTCTCTCACAGTGATGGACACCCTCAGCGTCCCCTGAACACCGGTCTGGTGAGTGTCATTGGTTACTATGAAAGGTTACTGGGCCTGGCTGATGGAAGAGCCTGTTAGGATCTCAGGCAGATGAGGAATGTGATTGTAAACAGAAAGAATCAGTAGCAGAGGCAGGAAGAAGAGCTCTCGGAGGTCCTTCCTCCAGGGCTGACCAGCCTTTCTGTCCCTCTGAGCCACAAAACACCACCATTACATTACTGAGTGCCACAGGATGCACTTCCCATGTCTTGGAGAACTGGCACATGGAGCCATCCAGAGGGATCTTGACAGGCTTGAGAGGTGGACCCGTACAAACCTCATGAAGTTCAAGAAGACCAAGTGCAAGGTCCTGTACGTGGGTCAGAGCAATCCCAAGCACAAATACAGGCTGGGCGGAGAATGGATTGAGAGCAGCTCTGAGGAGAAGGATTTGGGGGTGTTGGTTGATGAGAAGCTCAACGTGAGCCAGCAGTGCGCACTTGCAGCCCAGAAAGCCGACTGCATTCTGGGCTGCATCAAAAGAAGCGTGACCAGCAGGTCGAGAGAGGTGATTCTCCCCCTCTACTCCGCTCTCGTGAGACCCCACCTGGAGTACTGCGTCCAGCTCTGGGGCCCCCAACATAAGGAGGACATGGACCTGTTGGAGTGAGTCCAGAGGAGGGCCGCAAAGATGATCAGAGGTCTGGAGCACCTCTCCTGGGAGGACAGGCTGAGAGAGTTGGGGTTGTTCAGCCTGGAGAAGAGAAGGCTCCAGGGGGACCTTACAGCAGCCTTCCAGTACCTGAGGGGGCCTACGAGAAAGCTGGAGAGGGACTTTTTACAAGGGCATGTAGTGATAGGACAAGGGGTAATAGCTTTAAACTGAAAGAGGGAAGATTTAGATTAGATATTAGGAAGAAATTCTTCCCCATGAGGGTGGTGAGGCACTGGAACAGGTTGCCCAGAGAAGTTGTGGATGCCCCAACCCTGACAGTGTTCAAGGCCAGGTTGGACGGGACTTTGAGCAACCTGTTCTAGTGGAAGGTGTCCCTGTCCATGGCAGGGGGGTTGGAACTAGATGATCTTTGAGGTCCCTTCCAACCCAAACCATTCTGTGATTCTGTGATTCTAAGTGTCCTATGTTGTTCACCGGTAGGATATGGCATTGCCTTGTCAAGGCCTCCCTAGCTTCCCAGGGGTGATGGATGTGCACTGTGTCTGCAGCTGGATCCCATTGCGACCTGGCAGTGTAGGGCTCAGCAGACCTCCCTGGCTTATTTCCTCTTGGTGTGATGTGAACCAGCAGTCCTTGATCCAGCCCAGCCTCACTGCCGGCAGCCCAGGGGCAGGAGCTGCCTCTGAGCTGCTGGAAAGCCGCGGGTGGCTCAGGAGTGGCAAGCTGGCCACCCCGCTGTGCGGTTGTGTCCTCCACAGCTTTGGCACATCTCAGCCTCTCCATGGAGCCGTGGCGGCCCGGCCTGCTGTGTGTGCTGAGATGAGGGCTGCAGTCCTTTCCAGACTCTGAAATGAGAGCAGAAGCATGTCGGAGACTGCTTTGTGCGGATATGGATAAAGCTCTTTTATGACTAACGGATGCCATCGCTTTCTCTTAAGATTATATTCTCTTTCCTTTTTTCCCCCCTCTCTCATAATAAGCGATACATGAATTTCTGACTTTCGGAACAGCCTCGATGCTGGGAAATGCTCTCAGTCAGGCAGAGAATCTAGGTCAGCTGTTTGTAAGAATAGATCAAGCCTTCACTGAACGCAGTGGAAGGGCCTTCAGCAGGACGGAGTGTTTTCCTGGCTTGTGTTGTTCATAATGAGCTCCGAAAGTTGACAGGCATTTTGTAGACGGCAGCTACAGCTTCCTGGCAGCAGGCTAGATGCAGGCATTACTGATTCAGTGCATCACAGGGGAAAATCAGTAATATGAGATATTAAGTGTGATTTTTTAATATTTTTTTTAACCTAAGATGAGGTACTCAGTAATGAAGATCTGTACCTATGTTCAAGAGGATCTGATTTGTGAGATGATACGTTATGAAGATGAGGCTTAAATTTTTTGTCTGATTCTGCACCTATAAATAACTGCTCTTACATATGGCATCTAATTATTTAATTGTATATGCAGATTACATAGTCATTTACATGCTGTCATCAATGACAGCAACTAGTAGCACTGGCAGTTATTTCCAGGTGCATATGGTAATGCCAAAGGTTTTAAATATCAGTCAGTACCTGCCATACGTATCAATATCTCTTCCCTTCAAAAAATGTTAGAATAAGTTAGTATCACAAGGTACATCTGCTTCTTCTTGGAACTAGTTGTAGCACGGCAGATCTGTTGTGTTATATGTATTGTGTAAGACTACAGTCCAGCTTGGAGTTCCTGATTTCTCAGTGTTTGACGGCCCCCCGAGACTGGGAAGCAAGAGGAAATAAATGTTAATATGCTTTTTCTCGGTTGTATTTACACATGCAAAGGGCGGGGGAAGGCAATTGCAGACATGAAGGACTCAGGTCCCACTTGTACAAAGTGGGATCTATAACAATTTTGATCCACAAGATATTTTACAGCTCTTTGGCTTTCCCTTTGCATAGACCTAAGTGGTTACCCAGGGTAAGGTTAGTAGGAATCAGGGCTAGGGAGCGCCCAGTTCATCTTTTTATCCTCATCAACAAAATCAGTGCTGGCGTCTTTTTTCTTGATGTAAAACAGGAGCATGAAAGCTTATATTTTGCTGCCATTTTACCCATTTTGCCTCTCTAAGGTGCGTTTAACTGGGAAGGGAAGACTATGGTAACAGCCAAGGAGACCTCAGTGAACATGTAACCATTATTGGGCTTGGAAGCTCCCCATTAAAACCTTGTGCAGAAAATACCATTAAAAACCCGTTCATTCAAACAAACAAGCTCCAAGGCAGCTTGCCTTACAATCCAACGATTCTGTGCTGTGTCAAGGTCAGCTATATTAAACTGGTTTGCAGTTTGTGTGATTTTCAGATGTTATTGACTCCAAGGCACTTGTTGTCATGTAGCCGTGGAGCATACAAACACCATCCCACACCACTATTTCCTGCTCACTAAACAGATGTGTATAGCTGAGAGGCTGAATATTCTCTTTGAAACTAAAGGAAATAGTCACTTACTTAAACCCTTTGTTGGAATGTGGCCTTAATGCTCTTTTATTGAGTTTCAAGAGTCTTGGCTCTTGACGGACAGTAAATAACATGTGCTGGCGATCTAAGGTCATAACAGTACAGACAACATGCTTGTTCAGGATGGGAAAAAATAGTGGTTTCATTTTTAATTTGCTTGATAATTTAGAAACATCCTTACAAATTACCTAATTTTGGTTCCTTGAGGACCACATCTTTCTCCTTTGCAGGGAAAAACTTGCTGTGAGTGATGAACGCCCGCAGAGCGGTTGCGATGAAAGCGGCAGAGGAACACTGCCAATGTGCTGGCAGTTGGTGCTGTGCAGCTCTCGGGAGCTGGGTTAGTGTCTCTGAATCTTTATATAGTGCTCCCTCTACTTTCGTGAGAAGTGGGAAGCAACAGAAAGATGAGATATATGCTGATACTGGCAGCAGATGAATGCATTACAAATACTCTTCCCTTTCCCTTCCTTACCTTGCCCATATCTGATACATCCCCTCCCTCCAAGTTTTGCCCACTTCTTGCTTTGTTGGTATTTCTTTCATTCCTGTAAGAGAAGAAGGGGTCAGAAAATGTTGAAGAATGTCAGGGAGCTTCCACATCATGTAGCAGTGCTGAATTTTCTAGTGCCATGTCTCCTTTTTGCTGGTTTTGGAAGAAAACACAGTGGTGCAGTGTAAATGTTTTATCACCATGTATTTGGGAAGCCTGCTTTATTCAGCCTGAACTCACGATGATAAAAATTTAATGCTTCTCTTTGTGATCATGCAGAGTTCCTCCCCAGGGTGTTTTTCTGAAATAGTTTCAGAGAATGATTAGCTCTCTCCTAGGACCCTTTTGGGTTCCTCTTGCAAACCCCTCACTGTAGCTAGCTAGCTCCAGTGTTTAGAGATTGCACAAATCTTCTAAAACTGCCCTTTTTACAGTGTGCTATGGCATCTTCTTGGATATCCTGAGCTTTACCAGGGCTAGTGGCTAAAACAGCTCCCCGCACACTGTGGGGTGGAAATGGAGTTCTTACTCAGACTGTCCAGAAGTGATGATGGAAGAAGCTAGGTGCTGAGCGTTTCTGAAAATGTGATTTATTTAGGTGTCTATACAAAAGCTGATCTCTTTTTTCTCACCTTCTCTCCTAAATAACCTGTCTGCCATGTCAGAGTGTTCAGCAATGAGGATAAGGGCCCTGAGTTGTGTTGTTGATATACCCCATCCCATATAACAACTCCTTTGGCAGTGCAGGTGCACTGGGGCGTTCTTGCCTGAGTGTGTAGCCAGAGATACCTGCTGTGAATGTTGAGTGGAAAAATGGTTGAGTTTTGATCTTGCGTTGATATTTAAATGTGCCCAGCTCCTATCTGAGAGGTCTCAGGATGTCCTGGAAGCCAGTCTGTAGTTATGATTTTTAGCCTCCAGATGGTGTCTGGCAGATGTGCCTATGGAGCCATGTCAGTACGGTGGGGGTGAAACGGGAGACTGGAAATCACACAATCACTGGCCTCTCGTGCAGCAGGAAAAACATGCAAATGGTATAATGTGGATTTTCAGTCCCAAATCTCTGCATATGCTGCTCCGTGTAGGGCTGTGGGTACAGATGTGTGTAGGAAGTTTCCTGAGAAGGTGTGCCTAAATTTTTTCCTGCTGGAAAGAATCTCTGAAAAAATGCACAGAGGAATGCTGTCAATCTAAGCCAAATTAAAAGACTTGAAGAAAATAATTTTAGGCTTGTCTGTCCAAATGGAGATGGAATATTCATAATACAAGCTTTCAAAAAAAACCCTGGATAAAATCATAGATCATCTTGAAAAGAGACATGGTGGTGGTTGAGGTAACACATTCTTTACCACACTTGCAAACAATATCCATAATTTATTTTTTAAAAGAGCTCTTTCCATCCTGAGGATAGCAACCAGCATTTAAGCTGTAGTTTTCCTCTGGCAGACCTGCCGCCGCAGCCTTCCTTGGATAACTCTTCAGATAGCTCTTAGGATTAGAAACCAAGCTATTGGGTGTCTGCTGTTCTAGGGATGTGACCAGACCGACAGCCTGTAGCACGGCAGTGATCTCTGTGGCAGAAACACTTCCCTCAACTGCTGCGAGAGACCATTCAGGACTTGGGCTTTCCGAGCGCTGAAGTAAGGAGGGTGGACTCTGAGTAATAGGAGATAAGGTGTGAAAAACTGCTTCTGGATATTTTTCCTTCATGTTTTCCTGATCCCTTTTGAGGCAGAGAGGCCAGGTCGCTTGTCCTTCAAACCCCTTCTTGGCACCGTATACTTTGCAGTTTGGCATGGGGTATATATTGTCTATATTGTTTATATCGAGGTATACATGGTAGTAGAACATGCTCAGACAGTATCTCTTCTTCACCTGCTGCCCATGCAGGACTCCAGAGGCCCTGGCCAAACACAGATCTGGTCAGCCTGCCTCACTTTGTGGCCCTGATGTTTTCCATGCCGGCTGCTTTCCCTGATAACTTGTTGTCCATGGAGAAATTGGAAAATAGCCCTCAAACCTTTACAGAAAGTTTACGTCCTGCCCAGCCCATGCTGTAGCAAGCAGCGGGAGGCTTCTACCAAACTGGGGTGCACGGGGCAAGGGGATGGAGCCCATCTACTCCGTCCCTTCTCCCACCCGGGTCCACAGGCCCCCTCCTCTCTTGCATCCCTGCAGGTGCCAGTGCCACGCTGAGGGCTGCAGCCTCTGTCCCTCCATACCAGTAATCCCAAACCAGCCGCTGGCCTCCCAGCAGAGCTGGGGGGGGCACAGAAACCACCTCCCGCTCCTCCCACTGTCAGCTGTTTCTGTGCCTCCCCACAGCTAAATATAACCTAGCTCCAAAGAGGGCCTCAAGTCTATTAAATATGTGAAAATTAACAAGTTTGCTTTGAAATATTTTATTACCCCAGCATTTGATTGAACCTAACTGCCCATTTTTGTGGTCTGGAGAAACTCTTTTTTTAAACAGTCTGTATTGTGTGCTATGTACTCTGTCTGGTGGGTAATTTTTTCTCGCTCTTCCACTGATGCTGAAGCAAAACAGAAAGAAGTTGCAGTTACTACAGTATCCTCAGTGCTTGCTGGAGGCCTGCAGGGCAAAATCAGGGAGTGGGAATTCCCAGCTTGGTCCCTGTTTCTTTACTGAAGACTAAGCTGCTACTTCAGGAAGTATTGCTTTATTCTTCTCTTACTACATGGGTAGGGTATTTTTAATGCAGGGATTTTTAGGGTCACTTCGAACATCCCTATTACTTGGCTTTCTACAGTTCATCTTTAAAATTTTGGGGGTTGTGTGATTTATTGATTTATTACTACTATTGCTGCTGCTGTTGTGAAAAGGGGAAACATCTTCCTTAAAGCAATGCTTGTTTCATTTGGAAAAAAAAACCAGAATTAGGCAAAATCCCTAGGAATTAGCTAAAAATGTTCCAAAGGAATGGCAAAGTAGGTTACTAATTAAGTGAAAATTGAGGTCAGTTTGGAATGGCGTCCTCGCAATCAGGAGGACAACAGAGGCAGCGCAAATTGTACATCAAGTCCAAACGTGTTTGGTTTCAGTATTCAGGGCAGGGGAAGGGGCAGTATTCAGTTCTTCGGGGAATTTATTCTTAGGACTTTAGTGTGGTTTCTGAAACTGCTGGGACCATGCAGGCTGTCTGTCTGTCTGCCTGCCTGCCAATCTATCTGTCTGTCCCCTCCTAATAAACTGAATTCCTCCAGTTTCAGACAAATCCGGAGCAGAAGAGAAGTCTCAGATTAACTTCTGGAAAACTTGATGAAAATCAGTGGCTGAGCAGAGAAGAGCTACTCAAGCGAACACACTCAGTAAGAGAAAGGAAGAAGGTTCCTTCTTTCCCTTTTGCTCTGACTGTGGCCATCGGGCAGCAGCGACAGCTCCAAATTTGCTCCAACTCACAGCTCTTTTGCCTGTTTGGTGTAACACAGCTCTCGGGGAGGCGAGGGGGTGCGGTCTGGGACGAGGAGGCACTGGAGGGAAGCAGCTTCATTTCAGCTGTTGCTATGGGAAAGGTTGCTTGTATTAAATATTTGTGCTGCTTTATTTAGTTTTGCACACACACGGGTTAGCTGGAGAGTAAACAGGGGATTTGGAGAGCAACAAAAGCAAGGAAACCATGTCTGTTTACCTTCAGATTGAGCTGCCGTGTGGAATCTCTGATGTCGCATAAAGGCTGAGCTCATGCTGTGTTTTGTTCCTCAGCAGGAGCAGTGAGGGTCTCGCTTCTCTCCTCAGCCATTTATTTTCATGGAGTGTGTAAGGATGTACTATTTTGTGCCAGCCACCCTCTGTCAGTTTGGTTGAAACTGGCTTTAAAATTGATGAAAACTGACTTAAAACACACTCAAGTGCATTAGGGCAGAGGATCAGATGAACACAGAGATGCACACAACCTGTGGCTGCGTTGTCTCATTCCTTTTGGAAATGGGGTTATCCTTAGGAAATGAGCATAAATATATGCTTTCCACAGAATGATAAACAACTAATTTTGCACAAATGACAAAGTCACCTCTTGCATATGACCATTATGGCAATGCCAGCTGCAATGTCAAACTGGAGGGGGAGGGTTTTTTGTTTTGTTTGTTTGTTTGTTTGTTCTTCTTCTCTCCGAAAAGCCTATCTTGCTTATAATACAGACTGGCTGGTTTTTGATTGCTGATGAAGTCAAAGATGCTACGTGTGGGTGGGGGAACACATTGTCAGACTACAGCATAGCTTCACAAAGTGCTTTTGCATGGATTTATATCCTAGGGAACTACCACGTTTCTGTGCCGTACTCTGCATGTTTTATTATCATAATTAATAGTCTTTTCTGCCAACTTTCATGCCTTTGGTTTCAAGTGGTGGAGAGTACCAGCATGTTCTGGAAACAAAGAAGGAGGAGAAAAAACCCCGATCTCTCTCTCCAGATACTGCAGATCCAGCCCGCCTGTTGGGATTTAAGTGTGTTTCATACAACAGATGCTACCAAGCACAAAGTTTCCATTGTATATGCCTGGCTGTGTTCATGTGGAGTCCCTGCAAAGCAAGCAGGGGCATCACTGCATTGCTGGAATTGGAATATTAATGTAATTGGACTCTTCCAAAGTCATTTCATTTGAAGTGCTAATAGTCTGACTTCATCCGATTAGCATCCAGACCAAACTGCTATTGTTCAAGTCAGGCACACAATCCCCTTATTATGAAGAGATTTTATCTATATAGGTAAAAGGAATGGGAAGTTCCAAGATAAAGAGTTAAGTCAACAGAGAAACAATATAAAAATTTATCCAAACTATTTGCTTGTTTAGTGAAAGATCCCAAAGACAAAGGAGTTACAGTTTTTCCAAGACAGAAAGACAGAGGCTCAGTGATGTGGGGAGGCTGTGGGCTTTTCCAGAAGCTCAGGCAATGGGGGAAACTCCTGAACGCTGGGGATGTTCCCAGAAGACAAATTGCTCCTCTTTCGCAGTGAGCATAGCAAGGGTCAGGGCAGAAAGGAGAAGGACCCCCATAGAGAATATCACACTGTGGATAAATAGAGGCATTGAAACACCAGGAGGAAGGAGAGGGCAGGGGTGGGCTTCCAAGAAGTGGCTTTTGAGGAAGAAGAAAGTCATTTGGTACACCTGACAAGGGAGATTGTTCAGAAGCAGAACTGTGCTTGTTACGGTGCTGTGTCCTTGTGGTTTCCTACTGCCCTTCTTTCTGCTTGGAAGGACTCCCCTTGGCTGGGCAGCTCAGGAGCCCATGGAATGGTCAGGTGAAATGTAGCAGTGCCCCAGTTCCCCTGCCCAAAATTATGGTTTTGGAAAGCAAACAATCCCTTTGCATTATGTTTTCACTTGGTCAAAGACCTTTGTTCTAGTTTGATCTTGACACTTCTCAGCTCCTCTGCTGTAAAGGTCTAGCTTCCCTGAGGACTTCGCTTGTCAAGGGATACAACCATTCATGGAAGCACTGCGGTAGAAGATGTTCCTAGAGATTCAAATCATCGCCATGTTTTAGCTGCAGAACTTTAGTCTGAGCAGTAAAATAGCATTAGAGACAGAGGGGAGAGACCTGTGCACCCTGCATGTGCTGTTAGGGCACACAGACCCAGAAAAGCAGGCTGCTGGTGGTCTTTTGGCAGCTTCTTTGTGGCATGTCCTCTCCTGGTACAGTGCATTCCCCCTCAGTGATGCCATCCTTCAACCCTTGCCTTTGGAAAGCAGTTGTGGGCAGAGCTATGCAGAGTGGATGATGATGGGTTGCTGCTCCTGCTGCAGCAGGAGGGATGGGGCATCACCTCATGCTGGTGACGGGCTCAACGGCCACAGTCAGAAAGTCCATCCCCAACTTGCTGTCCCTTCTTAGGGTGCTCATAGCTGCCTGCTCCCCTAGGCAACTGCCTGCTTTGCCTATACACACACGTTGCCCCTGGTTTGTGAACAGGGTGAAGGTAGAACAGATGAGCCATCTGGGTTGTTGGTGCTGCAGTGCTCAGATGGGGTCTACCCTCAGGGCAGTCTCATCTTGAGGAGTGTCTACCATGGCTTTGATTGAGTGGACCATGGACTAAGAGATGGTCCTAGCCTCAGGAAGTCTATCCATCTCTGCTCAGTCATTCCCCACTTTCTACAGGCTCGTATTGTATTCCCTTGAAAGAAGTTTTCTGGGAAAATACAGCAATTCCCATACATCATGTTGCCCCAGTTTAGGGCACGATCTGCAATTGTAGTGTGTTCAACATCTGTATACTGCAGAGAATCTTGCCTGCAGGACTGGCACTTTGACACCCAATTTCCTTCCACAGAGAGGTCTGGGGAAATGGTTTTTGTTAGAGCTGGGCTTGTAGGAAAAATGCTGATGAAGTGAAACATAAACACATTGCGTTGGAATTTTCATGGGAAAATATTGCTGAAGGGTTTCAGCACGCCTGGAATGCACGTCTCTGCAATACTAACCCTCTCACTTTGTCTTCTATTCATATATAATGCAGCTATAATATTCCAAAGGAAACATTTTAACTTTAGCCGATTAAAAATTAAGGTCAAAATGGAATATACATAAAGTCTCTCAATTTTCAACTTTTTTCACAACCTGGGAAAACACTGTATTTTGCTACCTCAGTATTTCCTACTGGCAACAGCTCAAATGTATGACCACTGCTGGAATTTCTGTTTGTCCTTCCAAATGAAATGTATTTATTTCCTCCTCCCTATCATTACTAATGAATCAAATGGCTCCATGATAACATGCTGGTGGAATTAAGTGCTGAGTAAAAGAGCCAGAACAACATAACATTTACTTGGTTTCCAAGTAGGAAAATAGTGGAATTTTACTGTCATGAAAATGTAGAAAATCTTGGAAGAAACTGCAGGCATTAAACCTGGAAAGATGACTGGATGTGTTTGCATTAATCTAGATGTTGTATGGAAGAATTGCCCCTTTAATTCATACCCCCAAAAATCATTCTTGAATAGCATATGGTTTTGAATCAATAAAATAATATATAATGGTGTATATAGTTGCTGGAAAATTGCACAATCCAGAAGGCTGAGATCGCTCTTTTCTCCTCTGAATGGTGCTGCTAAAACATGAAAACCAATGCCTGTTCTCCGAGGCTTTACTTCCCTGTTGGCTAACACTAGGCTTGCTGGGAGGTGGGGAAAAATTTGGCTCCAAAGCCAGGCGTGATCTCCTTGCCAAAGAAGAACTCAGGTGCAGCCAGGGCGTGTGGGGGGGGTGGAAAGTGATGTGTGCTTTATAGAAACTATTAATAATCAACTCCCTTAAACTGATAGGATTGTCACTGAAATAACTGGCAGCGCACAGGGATGTTTTAGTCGTTTAGAAAATGCTGAAAACCCCGCTGGCTTTCCCCCAGTGCTTGTGGTTAGATTGCGTATGAGGTTTTTGGAGGGCTGGCAGCCTATAAAAATGTCCTCAGTCAGCACAGGCAGGTTAGACTTCTTCGAAGGCAGCTGAAGCCTGTAGCTGCATGGCAAAAAATAAATCTGGGGAGAAATGTCTTCTCTGGGAGACAGCCACTAAGATCACCTTGCATAGAAGTGTTTCTAATGTTTTTTCTTTCAGTTGGACAGAAAGCATCTGAATCTGCTGGGATCATGAGGAAGACAAAATATTCCTGGGGAGCCTTCGTGGGAAGACGCAGCAAGTGGGAGAATATGGCCGGGGAAAACGCAAGGATGCTGCCCAAGGCCGTGCATGGGGAGAGAAAGAATCAGGAAACGAAGAGGAGAGGGAAACTGAAAATCATGGCAGGCAAATTGCTAAAAGCTGTGGCTAGTGGGAAAGAGGCAGCAGAGGAGAAGGCGGGCGGTGAGGATGTGGCAGGGAATTTGCTGAAGATGGCAACCAGTAGGAAAGAAGCGGAGGGAGAGACACCTGCAGGTAACCTTGACGTTACCTCTGGGTCCAGCCCTGGACCTTCTCTGCCTCTCCCAGCACCGCAGGCTCTTGTTTTCCTTAGCTTCTGGAGTAGGTGCTTCATGCTTTCCTCCTCCCCATCCTTCACCTGAGTTCTTGTCCTTTCTGAATTGTACACTTGCTCCTCTGGAAACTTCTGTATTTTACTTTCCTTTTGCCTCACAAGTATTTATCTTTGCTGTTCTTATTTTTATCCCTGCGAAGACTCCTGATGTGTCTTGTGAGACAGATGATGTACGTGTGACTGACACCCTGTTGGGTCTAACTGTGCTCTTCTTCCACAGATGGGGAGGGGGAGGTAGGCTGTACCTGGGTTAATTGTACCAAGTAAACATTTCCGATGTGTTGCATGTGTCAAGGCAGGACAAGTGCGGCTTGCTAGATCCCTCCTGAGCAGCTTGCCCATTGCTTTGCTGGAGGTCCTTGCATCAACCCTTCTCCATTTTGTGTCACATTCCTCCCTCCAGTCCTGTTTGATTTAATTCTTACTACACAGACGAGGTGTTTTCATAGGAAAGTTAGGATACAGGTGGAAGATAATGGAAGCTCATACTCTTTCATTCTTCATTCTACACCTGAAGCTGTATCCTGAATTGATTTCAGAGTCCACCGCTTCTGTCCTAGCTTGACTTTCCCTGGCTTCTCATCAAGTTTGATTTTTCCTCTGGGATCTGCTCCAGATACCTTTGGGCAAATCTTGTTAACCCTTTGTTGCTCAATTTTGTAGTCTGTAAAATGCACAAGAAAAAAACCACAGCTCTGTGCAGCTGTTGTGAGATTATTTTTAACTCTTGGTGGTGGGCTGAGTGTGATGGGTAAGATACTTTGGAAGGAAGCAGCGGTGAAAAACTTTTCCTTCCAGCTTCTGAACTTTAAAGATTTCGTCATGGCCTTGACGGGGTGTCTAGTGATTAGGGCAGTGGCTCAGTCACCACAGCTTCTTGCAGAAGTTGAAGTCATGGGGAGTTATGTGAACCCCCTTTGCTGAGACACTGCAGATAGGTAGCCCGCCTTCTGATTTTCACCTTTGTGCGAAATAGCACGTGTAGTCGTTTGGCCTAGTTAAAAAGCCATGGCAAAGAGAGGGCCCTGGACTGCATTGAGCAGCCTCGGTCTATGATGAGAGCTCGCTGGCAGGAGTGAGACCCGTTGTATAGCCATGCCAGACTGTGAACAGGAGGGAGGGACCTTACAAGAGAGTTTGCAGCACTTTGGTCCTGCCAGGGTTTCTGTAGAGGAGACAGAGGATTCTTTCTAGGCTTGACTTTCAGCTGTTGGCTCTTTCAGAAGATGTCCTTTCACTAATGCTTTTGTGCTGGACAAAAGACACTTTCCTTAAGGAAAGATTGTCATTAATGAACCTGCATTGCCCATAAGAAGAGGTCTACTGGGATGATGACAGAAAGCTGCAGAAGACTAGTCTGCAGGCTTAGGTAGCCTGGAGGAGAAAGAATGAAAGAAAGAAAGAAAGAGGAGAGAAAGTGCTTGCCCTGAGGAAGCTGAGAGGTGCTAGTGCTAGACTTTAAGTGAGGTGATCTTGAGTAGATCCTGAAGATTTTTGGAATACATGTAATGTACATACTTCAGTACTCAGATGTTAAAGAAGTAATGGGTCCTATAGAGGAGTGAACAAACATCAAGTTGTGTTGTTACTCTCTCTATTGCAGAGGAAACCATCTGCGGATTCATTGAGCAAGGAAAGTTTTTTGAAGCTTGTGGTCGTATTTATGATCTGGAGCATTCTGGAAACCATGGTGTGGGAAAGCCTGAATCACTTTATATGCTACTGGCTGAACGAATGTGGTCTGTGGTGGGAGAAGCTCTCAGTGGAAGTGGTAGGATGTTCCTGGAGCTGTTGCAGTCAGTGGGGGAATCGCTGAAGTGGGAGAAGCAGAAGGAAGTGGAGTGGCTTGGCAGCAGCCAAGAGACGGAGTCTGTTTCCACCTGGAGTCCAAACTTCTGGAGGAAAGATCTGGAGGAAAAACTAATACAGTACATGATGGCCCAGATTCCCCCCTTTGGTTCCTCTAGTAACACAGATGAGACTGCACTAAAACAGCATCTGAGTCAGCTGGAAACGACGTTTCTCCCCAGCCTGGAGCACAGAAGTGGTTTCTTCAAGGAAGCAGGACTGCTCGTCACCTACGCCCGCTGCTGTCATGCTTCTTTGTCGTCTCACCTTTCCACCCTTACTGACAGTAACCATTTCAGCTTCAGTCAATGTCTTTTAGTTTATGAATGGGGCCTTAAAATGTACGAAAGGTATGTTTGAAGGACTTCTTTTTCTCTGCATTTTTTCTATTTTTTTTATTCTTCGGTTCTGAGCACAATCTCTACTACCTGTTAACGCAGCGATGCTCAGGACTCTTGCTGAGTTTAGAGTTGCCCACTGCCTGTTTTATCTTCTGTGCTCTAAGAATCAGAGCCTTTTTTCATTGCAGTACTGCCTCTTTCTAAATCCTTAGTATCGGGCTCAGGGGCTTCCCTGAGGTAGGCAGGTATTTCTCTGCTGGACTCCTGTTGGACATGTGACATGCACAGTGTCCTGCTTTCCTGAACAATTTCTTTTCTCGCATTAAGCCTTTTTTAGCAAGGTCCATAATACTCCGATTACTCCAGAACCGTTTTATCTTGCCTTTATGTCAGCATGGTGCTCTGTAGACTTCTCTTCTTGTCTCCTTGGTTCTCTTGCTGCTTTATCTGGCTTGTACTTTGACCACTTGTTTCCATATTTCCTGCATTAGTGTTCACATCACAGGAAATACATATAGCAGATCATTAAATTCCTGCCTGAGTTTGGGAAAACGGATGTGGCTTTCCCCATGATCTGAAGAGCGGCACATCTGGGACCTTTTGGCCAAATGTGAATTCAAAGCCTGTGGGTGTTGTCAAAGCCTGACACTTCCTTCTGATTTCTTTTTGTGTGACAGTAGTAGATGAGGTGTTTGATCCTCTGTGTCCATAGTTACTTTGCTACTAGACAGCTCCAATCTACTTATGTCCTAATAGTTTTCAGCCCTTTTGGGTTATTTGATTGCTTCCATCCAAGCCTAGAGCTTCTCTGTTCCTTGTATTAATTGCACTTATAAACCCTTGATTAGCTCATAAACAGTTCGTCAGGTGGGCTCTTCCCCTCACCAGCTCCTGAAGGAGGGAGGCAGGGTAGTGGGTACACGCTGGTGCATGCTGTCCTCAGACACATGGGAGACGTGGCCAGGATGCATCCCTTGTACTGCTACTTTTATGGGTTTAAAATGGTAAAACTTTGGTTTTGGATAAGAGTAATGGATTGATGAAATATTGAAAACTTACATGAAATTGGAGGTGAATAATTATGTAATGTAAATATATAATGAAAAGCTCAAAGACAGGGAAAAATGTGTTATCCAAATGCTGAATTCCTTCAAGAAAAAAAAGCAAGAGCAGCCTCTGACTGTATTAGGGTCAGAAGGTAGTGAAGAAAGTGGAAATGAGAAGAGCAGAGATGCCAGATGTAACTATTTGGATTTTTCTCTCTGAATACAGTTACAACCTTAATGAAAGCTCCTGTGTAGATGCAGTTGTCCTGGTATATAGCTGCTTTTTATTCCATTCAGAAAGAATATGTGACACTTGTAAAGTTGTGCATCCATGGAATTGTGCTTGGGTGACTCTGCCCAAGCCCGAGAAAGAATTCAGCAGCAGGGCTGAGGGAAGGGCAGAGGAAAATGGTGAGCAAAACATGTAATTTGGTCAGCAAATATAGGAAGAAGGAAAAGAAACGGCACAAAAGAGTAGATGGCAAAAGGGCATGATAAAGATCACCTACCATGCTGTGGCTGCCCCGACATTGCAAACATTGCTGGGTGCTTGGCACCCCGTTTGCTTAGAGTGAGGCTGCGGTGCCAAGCAGGGGGTGCCAGGGGGGTGACGGGCTGTGGACCAGCGGGAAAGGCCTCTGGTTGAGCTCTTGTTTCTGTACGCAGAGGCAGCGAGACATGTCTGAGACCCAGGCAGACCCCCCAGCACAGCCTTTCCCTTGGTGTACAGTGTCTCATGTGGATTATTTTGAAGACTGAGGAAAAGTTACTTCTAGTCGCCCGGGTAAGAACTCAGGAGTTTTAACCCGATCTGCTTGTTTTATTCCCATGGTTTTAAAATATGGAATGCCCTTGTTAAATTAGCTGCTCCCTTGCTAGCTGAGCCAGCTCTGCTCAGGTGTGCATGAGCCCCAAGGTCTCCATCTTGGCTGAGTTTCATTGCAGAGCCCAGGTGTGAAGATCCATGACTGTCTTCTGCCAAAGGGATGCTGCCCTGCCCTCGCTCCTTAGCAAAGAGATGCTGGGACATTTGCAAATCTCTCTTCATCCAGTTGCCGCACCTTCGTAGTGCTGCAATCCACTCTGCTCAGAAGCCAGTGTATCTGGAGGAAAGGGAGGCTATGGGTGAAATCCACTTCCTTATTGAGGGCCATTTCAAGGTGCTCTTCATCTTCTCTCCAGCTGTTAATGAACCCATAGTGTGCAACAGTTGGGTTTTTTTACAGCCCCTTTGCCTCCGCTGTGCAGGATATTGAGGCTGCTGGGTTTGTCTGTATGTGGACCCCTCACAGCCCTCTCCAGCCTGCTGGACTGACACTGCTGAGGTTATAGCAAAGATTATTTCCAGAGCCCAGCACAAGAAATGGTGCAGGTTGTGCCCACCTGGCACAGCCCTGCTGTAAGGTTGCAGCAGGGCATCCTGCCTTGCGATCCCACAGGTGACCTCAGCTCCAGGGCTGCAGGATCTCTTTCTTTTCTCAGTGGAGCTCCCCCTTTGAAGAATGCTGTTGAAGCGTGTGGAATACAAACGAAGCAGGGAAGATGCATTGTAACTACAGGGAACTCCAGAGGAAACGATAGTATTTGGAAAACTCAGCAGGGCCTTTTAGATTCAGCTAAAGCTGAAATGCAGCAGCAGGAGTTACCACACTCATCTCTCTCACTTGCCCAGGGAGCAGAGGAGGGGAAATTCCGTGGCAAACTGCTGAATCACCCAGGGAAAGTACTCTAAATTGCAGAGATTTTCCTTAAGACCTATTCCCTGAAGCAGAACACGAAGGTAGTCACAAACATGGGAGTAGAGGTGCCAGCTGGTGACAATACGCTTAAAACCTACTGATTTCAGTGTTTGACATTAAGCATCTTTATGGGCTGTTTCTAATTCTTACCCTGGGGAAGACCACATGCTCTTAAGGTCTGTTTTTAGCATGTATTTCTGTGAAGGAAATGACTTTACTCAGGGTAGTGCTAGTGAGGTTATCTTAGCGCATGTCACTGAGTCATTGACAAGCCCTCAAAGATGCTGACTGAGAGTGATGGAGAATTTAACTTTTTTTTTTAGTTCTCGCTAATCTAATAGCTAGAGAAAGCTTTTGTTTAACCATGGGCTTTCTGCTTTCCTGATACACCATGCACTGAGCAGGCTCACCTAGACCTGGCAGTGGTTACGAGTGCTTGTGCCATGCTGCCCTGAGTTGGCTGCATTTTTTCATGCCGCCTTGGATCTGGAAGTATCGCAGCTCTACACAGTGCCACATTGTACATGGAGAACAGAGCTGGAATTGCTGGAGAGTGTAGTATAGCAGTGTCCCAGCTCATTTCAAACTTGGCCAGCTTAGGACCAGCTCCAGATTCAAGCTAATGAGCTTAAGTGGACATGTGCTGGCTCCATATGGAAAAATTGTGGATGTCTCTTCACTCACCTCAGTGGCATAGCTTATAAAACCTGCTTTATCCTTCTATTTCTTTTTCCAGGATTCTCCAGCCCTTCATTATTCCAAATCTACAGGAAGCTGCTGTTGAGTAAATATTCTGTCAGTTATCTCTGAGCAATTGTAATATACAATTGTGACTGTAAATCACATGGTGCAGGTTTTGCCATTTCAATGGATGACTAAATTTTTCTAAATGAAAAGAGACTGACCAGAATAAGCCATGGTCTGCTTTGCTTATGAATGCCTGGCTTGTCACTGGGCGTGCCACCCTGATATCTGTGTGAACTAAAAGCACTTTAAACAGGAATGAGCGATAAGAACTGGTGACCGCATCTGAAGGTGGTGAGAGCTCAGATGCCACGTGGGGTTCAAAACCACTTCCAAACACCACTGCGGCCAGCTCTGCATGCAGGCGGCGTTCCCTCAGCCCGGACATGTCTAGGGCAAGGGTGCTTTGCACCTTGTGAGGTTGCAAGGTTGGTGAACTGGAAATGATGGTGCCATTGATTGGGTTGTCGATGTGTCACCCTTGCTGTACTGGGGAATTTGACATGAGTGCAAGGCAAACCTTTCAGCATGATGCCAGGGTTCATTCTGATACTGAGAGGTGAAAAATGAACTTTCTGTCCCCTGCTTCTGCAGCCTCAGCTGAAAACTGGCTATTTGTCCACAAATGGAGATGGCAGGACCAAACATGCACACCTGGACAAAAGCTCAAGGAGGGTTTAGACTGACCTGCAAAGATCACTTGGGTCTGTGCCTTCTTCCCTCCCTCCTTCCATTTTTTCAAGTAGTCAAAAGGAGGACTGAGAAGTTCGTGTGCTTTGGAGAATTTGGGCCAAGGACCTGCTGCTGCCCAAAAAAATAAGGCTGTGCAGTTGTTCTGCCCACCTGCCTGAATGTGTGTCAGCGGTGCGCTCCCACCCATGTTAAGCCTCTTAGCCAATTTTGACTGCACTTGATAATGATGTAGAGGTCTCAAGGATGTTAACTTCTTCCATGTTTTAAAGCAGCAGCTGGACAGATGAGGGACCCAAGTTATAACTCAGCCCCTTGTATTTTGTGAGAGGAAGTGGTTGGCTGGGCAGTCAGCGCCAGCAGGCTGGCCATCCACGGATCTGAAGCTTTTATAGCATGGGGTACCACGTCTTGGTTGGATGGGGTGGGGGGGACAAGGAGGAAACTGGAGGTTATTTATGGGCCTGTTTGTTACAGCAGAAATTCTGGTCCTCTCCACGTTGGAGCTTTGGTGCCTGAGGTGCTGGTGTTACCACAAGAGCTACAAACGGGCAAGCTCATGCTAATTCAGGCACATCATCTGATCCAAAGCAACTAAGTACTCTGGCTTAGCAAGTTATTGCCTTGCAGTTACTAGCTAAATGCATGCTTTGTCCCATTGGGAAGGAAGACCTTTGTGTTGGCTTAATTTTACTGTGCAACTGGGACAGGCTAGAAGTGTTTGTGCAGCTTGGCTGGGATGTGTTATCTCAGCACATTGTGTTCACACAATTGCTTACAGTCAGGTGATGGCACTTGGGAGGAAAGGAAATTTTCTTGGGTTGTTTACAACTGCTTATTTGTCTTTGATTAACACTTTTCAATGAGTATGGCAGAGCAGTTGTTCTGAATATACTTTTGATGAAATTCTTCAGTGACAGCCACAAATTTCCTAATTCATCAGCCAGAAAAGAACAAAGACAAAAATGGAAGATCAGACTTTACATTCTTTCTGTTTCTTTAGGGAAAGATGCAGAAATGAAAGAATAAATAAGTGAGCCATGCTTTTGAGTTTAAAGCTTCTATAAAGGTCAGATAATGTTTTAAGCAATGAGCCGTTTCTCTGCAGTGTTAGTTTTGTTTTTACAGCCCATTCAAGCTAACACAAGCCAGCCAAGTCTTGGGAAATTTCCCATCATGCAGCTTCATGGGGCTCATCTCACCATGACAGTAGCTCTAAACACCAACTCAACTCCTCTTTGCCTTCACAAGTCCCTGGCTCAAGTGAGGGAATGCTTTTAATTAGCACTGGCTGCTTTATGTGGGTGCCAGTTGGAGCTAGGAAGGGTGGAAAATCTCAGCTACAGTAGCTGGCAGTGCAGCGTTGTGTCTAAGCGTTGTTTTGCTGTATGGGCGCCTTCATTTGAGCCAAGCTAACTAGGGAAGACTGTAGATAACCCGAGCTGACACTGGCATGAAAGGAAGCTGCAAATCATTTAAACTCAAACAAACAATGTAGAACAAAACAGAACAATGTTATTAGGTCAGCTGGAAAATAGCCAGGCTTTGGGTTAAATGAGATGGCCAAAAAAATAGAGGCAGAAATTCATCTAGTCCAAATGCATAATGAGAGGCTGGGAAACCTAACTCATTACGAAAGCCATTGTATCTTAACTGTTCTTTTTTCTTTTCTTTTAATATTTAGAAGGAAGTAGGGAAAGCCCTGAAAGAAGCCTTTGATATCGGGAAACCCCCTTGTGCAGATGCTGCAGTCATTCAGGTAAACTGGGGGGAACTGAAAAGCTCTCATATTTTGGGGCAGTTGTGTTTTTGCGCATAAGTACATAGGTATTTGGCAAGACCCAGTTTTGCATGTCTTGGGCTAAGCTCAGCGTGTTAAAAGCTTGCAAGTTAGCTGCCATACTTAAACTGCATCTGTTTGCTCCCAAACCTGTTTTTCTCTCGTGCATATGTAAAGAAAACTAAACTAAAAAAGGATGAGCCTGAGATAAGCTGATTCAAGCTGAAGTTGCATTTTTTATATATGCACCCGGATTTTCATATAACCTTTTGGAAAGTCATGGTGTATGTTAACTCGTCTGCTCTATATGAGTTCTGCACAGCACTTTTATAGAAGCAATGAGAGTTGCCAAGCCATGGCAGGTCCCCATATCTGGCAGTGCAAATGTAGGCAGCTTGCTCCCTGCTTATGTGCTGGGTACAGCTGCGACTCCTGCCCCGATGGGTTAGGCAGCACAAGGGACTACTTCAGAGCACAGTGAAGCTGAGCGCTCGAAGGGCATCGCAGAAGCATGCTCTGCTGATTTATGAGCAGTACATACCATGGCCAGAGGGTGTTTGGATCAAGAACCGCAGAAGGCTTAAAATAAGTCCTGGAGTTTACCTGTGGACTCAAGCGATGCTAGAGATCAGGGGCAGGTTGTGGGCTGCCGTGACTGTATCTTTCTTCTCCACTGCCACCACCCCAGCGGCAGTCCTGTTTCAGGTCATGAGAGAGGGAAGTAGCCCCACAGTCCTTTGGGATGGCAGACAACCTTGGGCACCCTGTTGAAGGCTGGCGGTAGGCATTGCAGATCAACAGCAGTTGGCCTTCCTTGGGAGGATACAGCTTTAGCTGGCAAAAACTCTCTTTTCGGACCCAACTCAGTCCCAGGCACCAAGTGCAGAGCTCACAGAGGGGACTGCTCCCCCCTTGCCTTGCCCTGTGCCCGCTGGAGCAGTGGAGCGGTGATGTACTCAGTGATGTACCCGTGCTAGGTTTTTTCCTGCGTCTGGCTGACAGAGCAAAGGTTTCTAACGGGGACCAGGCCAAAGCCTGGTTTGAATGCTGTGGTCTGCTCATATCTGCAACATCTGGCCATGCTTCAGCATGAGTGGTTTTGCTCTGTTGTGCATGTAACTGACAGGTTTCAATGCTCTGGGGTAGGTGATGGAAAAGCCTGGATAAATAGGCAAGCCTTATGAAATTACGCCTCCTCAATTTCCTCAGGCTGACACTTAAAGATCAGACAGAAAATGAACAAGGTGTCATGGAAACTCATCAGCCACGTTTCCTGACACTCTGGGGGGGCATATTTTATCCTGTTCCTTTGGGTGAACTTTTACATCTGAATCGAGCAGTGGAAAAACCCATTCACGATGTGAGTCACCCTTTGTCTCTGGCTGATGCTTCCCAGAGCACTGGGAGAGCACAGCGTATGAGTCCATCTGTCTCCTTTTATCCATCTGGCTCTCCTTCCCTTGAAAGCTTTTGTTTCCACAGAGCAACTAATGGGCAGCATTAAGTTGCCACCTGCTCAAGCCTGCCCAGTTTGGGGGGGAGTTTTAGCTGTCTGGCACAGCCCACCTCCTGCAGGCACCTGGGCCACCCAGCTGGGGTCAGTGGGGATAGACAGGCGCTGTGGGGTTCAACACACATTGCCGTGTCAGGCGTGAGCGGTGGTGGCTGGGAGGAAGACACCTGTCTTCTTCAGACATCCCTGGTAGAGACCCTGGCAGAGGCGCAGGGCGCACAGAGCTGCCTAACCTTTTTTTTACTGTCTGCACCCAAATTTATCTGTGAGGGTGACTCATGCAGAAGTGCAGGTGCTCCCACGGATGCAGATCTTTGAGCTGCCAGGCTGGACATTGCTAGCAGAGAACATCTGTAGGGACAGGCTTTCCCCTGAGTGCAGGACTTGGCTCCAGCCTGTTGACTGCAATGAAAGCAGCAGTAGCAAAGGTGTAGGATCAGGCATTAAAATCAGGCTCCTAAAAAATACTTTTATTTCCACAAGGGCTCTCAAAACCAAAACAGAAATTGTTGCCTAGAAGGCAGAGGGATTTGCAGTGGAGTGAGGGATGGGATCCGTTCCTGTTCACTGCATAGGGAAAAATGACTTTGGCCCATTCTCCTCTCATGCCTTAAAATCCACAGATACTAACAGAGAAGACGGAGGCTGCCTGGCGCGTCAATGAGAGCCTGAGAGAGAAGGTGGAAGCTGTGTGCCTGGAGGAGTGCCTGAGGTTCCTGGAGAGGTAGGAGGGATGCTGTTTTCCTCCTTGGCATGTCCTCAGTGCTCAAAAGAAAGAAATCCTGATGAAGCGACTGGCGATGCGGTATTCACCCGGATCTGCCATTGCCCCTCTTGCGTTTGATGGCTGTTTCCCATCAAGCTGTTACTTGCAGGGACAGTGCTTTGCTGCTGTTTATGTGCTCAGCGTTTGCTGTCGGACTAAAGCTGAGGGAACAAGGTGCACCCGGACTTGCCTGGCCAGGTTAAAGCCTTGGAGGATGTTTATTCTGGAGAGGCTCAGACGTTAAAAACAACCAGAAAGAGGGGCAGCCATGTGGCCAGTGCCCAGGCTTGGCCCTTCCTACCCTGGCTGTGATTCCTGGGCACGGTGCTTCCTGCTGTCTCGCTGGGAGGGTGAGGAGCTCTGCTCTGTCCTGCTTCTCAGAGGAGGATGAATGTCGTCTTTCCATCTTCTGCCCTCTTACCGTGTCTTCTGGATCCCTTTATCTGCTTTTTGCTCTTGGGCATCTCCCTCCCTGTGCATCCCCTGCAGCAGAAAATGCCAGTGCTGCTGGTTGTAGATGAATATTTCAGAAGGAGGTTTGATTTACGATCCTTGGCCCTTCACATTATGAGAGGAAGGAAATTCCCATAAAACGGAGATGTCCAGGAGCCATTTCTGTGACTGAAGCTGTGACGAAGGAGCCGATAGACTTTGTGGGTTATTCATACACACAGAAGCTTTATTCTGCAGCTTTATCGGCAAAGTCCGAGTTGCTTCCCAGAACGAAGTGTTGCAGCAACAGCAATGGTAAAATGAATGTCCTGCCTCTTGATACACAGCAATGGCACCCAGGCAGCTCAAGGGCTTTCCCTGTGCCATTCCTGTGGTCTCCCTTCTCACCTGCTGGGCAGGACAGAGACCGTCTTTGTCCTCCTTTAGATCCCTCCTTGGGGAGTGAAACTTTGCATGCTGAAAAGACAAATAATCACAGAATATTTCTCCTGTTTGCTGCTGGGCTAATGCTGTCAGATATGTTACGGAGCACGCTAGCTTAAAGATATGTCTTCCTGTTTTAATTTAGCTATGAAAATGAAGTAAGAAGCTTTCTCCAGCTCAGTGGTTGCCCTGGGATCTGCAGCAGCTTACGAATCCTGGAGAACTGCTGCATTCTCAGGTTAGAAAGCAGACCCTAGTGGCAAGTGGAGCAAAAATATTTTTCTGCTCTCTGACCTTCTTCTGACTCTGCTATGGGGTCTGCCTTGCCTCCAGCTGGATCTGGTCATCCAACCCCATGCACACCAACCCTTAAGCATGGAGGGAGCCAGCTGTGGTCAGCAAGACCCCTTCAGAGCTGTCCCAGCTGCCCTGCAAGAGAGAGGGGGCCAGGACTGCTGTGTCGGTAGCCTGGTACTGCTGCTTCTCGCCTGCTCCCAGGCCCTGCAGGTGCAGGGGGCATAGCTTGTGGACCACCATCTCGCTCTTCCTGGTGCCCACAACCCTGAGTAGGAGGCAGGCAGCAATACCATGTTGCATGTGGGGACATTATCCCAGCCAACCCTGCCGTGTGTTGCGATGTGGTTCCTCT
This sequence comes from Gavia stellata, assembly GCF_030936135.1. Taxonomy (NCBI): domain Eukaryota; kingdom Metazoa; phylum Chordata; class Aves; order Gaviiformes; family Gaviidae; genus Gavia; species Gavia stellata. The sequence continues at coordinate 12,641,684 of NC_082600.1, forward strand.
CCGTGGCCTGATTCTCCCTCATTAGGAAAGCCTCATAAACGTTGCACTGAGATGCATGTGCTTGCGCGCTGTAAGCCCAAGCTTAAGTGCTTTGCTGAATGAAACCCTGTTGAACATGCCAGGCTTTCCCTGGTGTTGCCAGGAAGGAGGGAAGAAATAAAGCACAGTAGGGTGAGGGAGGCTGTTTGCACCTACAAGCTAATTTCCAAAGTGCTTGCAGCAATGGAAAAAACAAGGTTGCTTCTCTTCTTCCTGTGTAAAATGATCTGTGAATATCTGGAGTCAGCAAAACACCCAAATCCAGCATATGCACTGTGCTTACTTGACACCGGAGCCTTGCGTTGAGCCTAGGTAGCTGTTTTGTTTGTTGTATTTGCATGTTGCTGATGCTGGATGCTAGACTGAATACTTACGAGGCTCTTTTATGTAATTCTTTTCAGTGATACTGAGAATGAAGTTATACACTGAGTTTTTCCAGAAAGTAAAATGTCTGGTTTCAAGCTGGTGATCATTTTAACCAGGTTTTGCTGTCTTGAAGACTGTTCTGATAGAAGATAATTGTTTGTCTGGTATTTGTAGGGTGCCAGAAGCACACAGGATGTTCATCCAGCCTCCATTTGTCAAGGCCGCTTCATGCCTACTCATTTTTGAAAATATTAGAATTTTTACTTATCTAATCTCACTAGTGATGGGTACAAGTGGCATTTGCATGCATTGAGCTTTCGTGTCCTTGTGGCAGTATCTTAATGAGAGCTGTCCAAAAGATGGGTGCACATATGTGGGTCACTGAGCTAGCTCTGGACCTGAGCATGCGTCCATTCAATTACGCAGGCAGTCGTGTTGGTTACTGTAGGAAGAGTTTTGATCTGAAAGCATAGCCTAATTTGATCTGATCAATACTTTCCATATCCCCCCCCCCTTTTTTTTTTTTAACAGGACTGTCTGGCATAAGCTAACATACATTTGCAGTGCCAGCACTGGTCAGGATGTTAAGGTAAATGGATTTCTAGACAGGATGGAAGATGAGATTATGGAGCATTTTCTGCAGACAGTCACTTCTAAAGTCAAGGTATGGGAGACCCATGTTAACACTGAATATTTTTAGACTGTACTGCAGGCATGCACTTCACTCTCATGTCCTGATTTGGAAAGGGTTAAACAGTAGTTTGATCTTCAGGCCCAGTTCCCTCCTCTGCCTTGTCTGAAGCTTCATCTTTTCCAGTTTTTGGGATCCCAGTTCCACTGTTTGTAGTATTTGCTGTTGTGCTACAAATGGGTACCCCATGCTGCCACTGGACACCCAGGTGCCAAGGGTTGAACTTCACCTGGTACCTACTCATCCCCAGCAGCCGAGCATCTTCCTGGGGCAGTGATAACTCACAGAGCCCAAGGCTGCGGTGGGTAGTCAGGATGTGGAGAAGGCTGACCAGAAATATATCCCTCCCTTGCAACCTTGCCATAAGTTCCCATCCCTTCGCACTTTCTAGTATTAGACTATTAGCCCAGACACCCACCTTCATATCCTGGGCTCCATGTCTAGATAACACACACATGCAGGCTCCTAACAGTGTGTGGTGGTGTGCGTTTCCTTGTGAAGCTCCCCTGAGCATCTTCAGCCTCATTGCACAGGCTCCTTCGAGCATGCTGAAGGCAGCAAAAGGAAAATGACAAAAGAAACCCTGGCCACACTGTGCAGTTTTGGTGTCCAGGGCTCATTGCCCACCTGTCCCATGGGCCCATGTGTCGAGATGGGAGCTGGGGGTGGTTCTGACAGGGAGCACAGACAACCCTGGGGAGGAACGGGAGACCTAGGGCTCAGGTTTTCAGACCTCCTCTGGCTGTGTCGACACAGGCTTTGAATCATGAAAGACAGAGTTTATCCCCTGCCTGCCTGCTAAATGACCCTTATACTTTCCCAGTGAAGAAGAGGCAATGGCCATGCTGGGAGCAAGATGCTGGAGCCGAAAGGGTGCTGAATGGCTGGCTCTTCCTGCACTCCCCATCCCTAGGGGCTCATTTTACTTAGTCGCCAGATTAGAGCTATTGCCACACATTTTTCGTAGTTTTTGGTCTTCCAGGTTTGGGCTTAAGAACTTAATACATACTTCCTGAGTTTGAATTGTTTCTTTCTTTCATGTTTTGCTTTTCTTTGAAATGAAGGCACAGGATGCTGCAGCTCCTGGAGGAGTCTGTTTCTGAGAGCAGAAAGAGCAAAAGCACAATAATTCATGTCTGTTGTCTGTGTGGTGTCTCTACATGTGCACCCTTTGACTCTGTCTGTCCCTTTTCCTCAGGGAACACTGAAGGAGCACTTCAAAAAGTGTGACAGTGGTTTCAACCACATCCTTGAATCCTTAAAGCAAAGTTTTTTGGCATTTGGGAAGAAAAAAACAGACACGTATGAGGTAAGAAGTAAGTAAGAACAAGTATTACTTAGGAAATCACTAAAACTAGTCCTTGAACCTTTGGATGGCACAGTATTTGAACATTAATCCGAACTACAATTTTGTCTGTTGATAAAAGGGCTTTTAAAGATCTGGTGGTCTCAGTCCAGTTTCTCTATCCAACGGAGTTGGATATCTTCTTCACTGTGGCAGGTAGGATCTTTCTGTAATCTCAGCAGAAAAACCAACAAGTGAAGAAATGTGGAAACTGAATGTACTTCCCAAATACAGAGTGGGAGCATTGGGCCATCTCTGATCCTGCCATTGCCCCAATACCATTATATTGGAAAGCTTCCGAGCTTCAACCTTAGTTGCAAGGAATATTCATCCCTTTGATGGAAAGTGGACACATGGAGAGGTGAAAGGTCCAGGTCCCCAAAGGACATAGTGTCTCAGGCTGAGTTAAATATGCCAGGGTTGGTGAAGAACAACCTCAAAGAGTACCTAAGCTTTTTCACCTTTACAGTGGCCTAAACAACTTGTTTAGAGTCTCATGACATCCTTAAGTCTGGCACTTCAGGAGCGAGACTGGTACATGGGGTGTCCTCTTTTGCATGCAGATTGGATTTGCTGCTGCTACCTGTGCCACACATGTCCCCCTAAGCACTGGACTCCCTTTCTCTTACCCTCCCAAGTCTGAAGGCTCTTTGTCAGTGCCGATTTTAATTAACATTTTGAAATGTGGAAAAAGGTAATGGAACAGAAAAAATTAGGACCTATTCTGCTGTGGTTCAGAGCCTGTCACTGGACATTATGTCACGTTAGTGCTGCGGCAAGCAGCAGCTCGGTGGTGGAGTGCTGTGCCAGGGCTGTCTGTCTCTTGCTTTGTCTCTTTTGGAGAGGGCTGGGGATTTCCTGTACCTTTGGACTGCAGCCTAAAACTGCTCTGATTTCAATTGCTAATGAAAATGTGGTTTCTGTGCAGCAGCCCATCTCCCCTTAGAAACGCTCCCTCTCCCTCCCCCTTCCGGCACTGCGTGCTCTCAGCACGAGGGTTTCTCAGCAGGTATGGGTGGCTCAGAGATACCCAGGTGACTTCTCTGTGCCCAGCCACAACCGTGTGCCCAAGGCTATGTCCCTGGGACATGTCTAGTGGGGACGCTCCAGGGAGGCTGTATCTGGCTTTGTCTGTAGTCCAAGCTGTCCCCAAGTGACTGTATCTCCTGTCTATAACTGGTCAGAGTCCTACAGGTATGGTCTGGTCCTTGTTCAGTACGGGGAAGTTAATTTGGGCTTCTTTGCTCTGGAACAGGCCCTCGTCAAGGCTGTCAACGTCATCATTATTACAGAATATGTGCAGGCCCTCCTGACCACTTCCAGGAAACCATCTTCTGTGCAGAGGAGGAGGATTGTCAGCAAGATAGAAGAAGATAATAGGATGCTGCAAACCATCTTTAAAGAGTGCTTAGTAAGTCTTTGATATGGTTACAGTTTTGCTCTCCATCATCAAGAACAGTACCAGCAGAGGAAAAAGCTCTGAAAGCAACGGAAAAGCTTGAGAGGTTTTACCACAGTGGTATCCAGCTTCACAAAAACGACAATCAGATGTGCTGATGGCCCTTCTGATCTGCCAGAAGTTGTTAGTTTATAGTTTTCAAATGTGTGACTAGAGGAGGCAAGTTTCACACTCCTGCCACTGAAATAAGAAGGATGTGTGCTTCTCCAAGCTGGTGAGACAGCTCCAAAGCTGTCAGCTCCCCCAGGCAAGCCTTTGGTACATGGCATGGGGGTGCAGAAGAGGAAGAGCTGTGTTCCCCACTAGTGCTTTCCCTTGAGCCTCTGGGGTGATGAACTGAATCAGCTGCTCCACATCTTCCAGGGCTTTACCTTCTCTGGATTGCCCTGTATGGCTGCACCCTCCCAGACATGGAGTATGCATTGCTACCTGTCCGGTCTCTTCCCTCCCCTCAGGCCTTTCCCAGCCCCTCAGAGCCGGGCTGATGGCTGCATGAGCCATTTCCCTGTGCTGCAGCATTTCCTCACAGGCGGAAACATGCTGATGCTGTTGTGGTTGGTGACGGTTGCAGGGAGGAGCGAGTCTTCCTGCGGAGCTGAACACCTCACACCATTAGGAGGTAAAGATGCATTGCAGAAGGGATAGATTAGATGTAAAAGCAGAGCCACACCTTTGAAGAAAACTTGTGGAAAAATGCTAGGTCTGATTTGCAGAAGCAACTCCGGAAGCTTAAAAAAGCCTCTTTACTTAATTCATAATCCGGTGTAATTGACAGTGCCGCACATGGCATCTGCGGATGTCACCAGGCTGTCACATGGGTCCCTTGATTACCCAAGGGCAAGGACTGCAATGCCAGCAGCAGCCTATCCTGCGGCAGCTCCAGCCGGAGAATCACTGCCGTGCAATGTACCCTGGCACAGCTCTTGCAAATACAGTCTGAGAGCGCCCAGGGATAGCACTTTGTAAGAGGCTGGACTGAGCATCACATTAATGGTTGCAAAGTCAGTCTGGTAGCAGGACTCAGATGTGACAGAGCAGATAAAAAACCTCAGCTTTATTGGTTTTAATAGTTTCAGAAATTCTGAGTCATTCTCACAACTTGTGAATTTGAGTGATAGGGACTGGAAATCTATTTTCTCCCAGATGAGTCCACCTGCAAGTCATTTGTCAGCAATTCTTACTTTGTCCAAACAATAAAAAGAAATCAAAATGATCATCTGTAGACTCCTCTAAAAAGCTCTCAGACCCATTACAATTAATGCATTCGTTCCATGGTGGAAAGCTGGAAGCTGCTACTGCTTTTAGCTGAAGACCCACCTCTCCTCAAGTGATCGATCACAGATGAGTCAATGCTTTGAGCAGTCGAGCCTTTGGGAATAGCAAGAGGATTCTCTAATCTTAACTCTGAAGTTTACCAGTAATGCTGTGCTCAGCATCAGCTTTGGATGTAAAGTGCAAGGAAAGTTGGTTTTATAGTGTAAAGAAGATACAGGAAATCTAATTATCTACTAAAACCCTACATTCAGCTTGGGTGAAAAAAGTCTGTCTAGTTAGCACAGTTTCCCTTGCGTCCCCAGTCTGTTCACTTTCTTACTTGATGTGGGAGCACCACAAACCTCGGAGAGGAAATGTGTAAGCGATTTGCAGGGGACAGCCTGATTCTCAGTGAAATGAGGTACATGGTTATGCATGCAAAATATGTACTTTGCTGCAGACTGACTTTATTGTGCAGTTGCTGCACAGGCTGCCCCTGCTCCCTGCCCTGCTCTGCCAGAGCTCTCTCCTTCCCCTCAATCCTCAAAACACATTAGGAAATACCATACTTCTCTCCTAAGAGCAGTACATGGCAAAGGCACTTAAGCACTGCTGACAAGACACCTCTTTTTTCTCCTTTTAGATTGCAGCCTGTTTACCTCTGACCTTCCTGTCTATATAGTGCTTAACTAAATCTGACACCTGCAAATTAATTAGCATTTTGTAATAGTGAGCTTGCCAAGTACAAAGCCTTACCGTATTGGTGCGTTAGGAGCTGAGTACAGCTTGTGCACTGTGCAGAGCTAGACATGCTGTGTGGCTGCAGTGCGGAGGAAGAGAGAGAAGGCTGTCTTCAAATATTACTATTATTTTTAATTTATGTTCAATGCGGAGGTGAGCCACACCGAGAATGCAGCCTGCTGTTTCTAATGCCCTGTGGAGATCAGGGGAGCCCGGGCTTCTCCTGCCCCAGTTTGGCAGCCTGTTCTCCAGGTTTGCTTTGTCACAGGCTCTCTGTTGACGTGATGGCATCAATAATTCAGGGAAGCAATTTAATCGCATTACTGCACTGATGAAAAATGTGAGCAAGACCTGAAGCTCTCTCTCGGAAGTTCATCCGCATTCTGCTTCCTCCGGCTTTGCTAAAAATGCTGTGTGTTTCTGGATGAGGCTTTCTTCTTCTGTGTGCTCTAGTTCCGAGGGAGCTGACCGTAGGCAGCACCTACCAGCCATGTCATGTTTTTCTGTTAGAGGATCTGTGTCTCCTCACCCTCTCCCCAAGGTCGCTTGGCTGTCCCTGGGCTTCCTCCAGGGCAGCAGAAATGCCATCATGTCGGGCCAACAGAGCTTGTTTTCACACAGGTACGGGGCTGTGCTTACCTGTGGAAGGAAACAACTTCCCAAAGGGCAAAACGGCCTTGAGAGGGCAGGCAAGGTAGGGAAAAACGAGGTACATTTGCCGGCTTTGCCAAAGGAAATGTAGGAGGGGATTCTGCGCTGCTGGAAGTAGTCGGCCAGCCGCCCTGGAAGCAGTCTGTGGTTACACCCCAGTTTCTTTTCGCCTACCCTGGAGGGAAAACGGGCTTCTCTACATGCACAGACAGTCCTGCAAAGCCCCTGAGCCACACAGTGGGATCCCCAGGCTGATACGAATCTGGCTCTTAATGTTGTATGCGGCTTCCCTTGCCCTGAACACACCTTTGCTTCTCTCCCCAGGGTCCTGCAGCTGGTCCCCTTAAGGATCCTATAAAAGCAATTTTAGAACTTATTCAAACTTCTGATGCTGAGGGGATGAAAATAGCCCTTCTGCCCATTCTCAAAGAATTTCCTGATCTAAGGTAAGGTCTTTTATTGGTTTGACTTCTTTAGTTTCTTACATGATTACTTGCTACCAGAAGACCTATAGCAGTATTAGTCCTGCGATACTTTCTCTTTGCAGCATGCTGGGCTGGGCACAACGCTTACCTTTGAATGCACTTGATGCTGCCTATTTGCAGGTGCTGATTAATACGGTTTGTAACTTTGCCAGACATTAACCAGTAGAGTTGAGACGTCCTTCTGTAAAGGTGAAGGATGAATGAAATGGCTGTCAACAAAGCAGGAATGCTGTGGAAAAATACTACCTGAATGGACAATTTACAGGCACATGTGTGCCAAATGCAGGTTTCAAGAACATCCTTAACTCAGGCGTCTCATAACTTCCAAGCACTTGGCTTTTGGCTTTAACACTTCACCAATCCTTTTCTAGGTATAACTGTTTCCACAGAATCCTTGGTGTGCTCAGCAAGAATATAAATTTCCATTTCTCACAGGAAGCTGTTAACAGAAATGAAACCCAGCTTTTATTAGGAAGGCGAGGTCTTAGCTAACTGCATTTGTTCCAAAGTCTGTGGTTTATTGCATCCATGTTTTGTTCTTATGTCTTGTGCTAGTGACTATTTTTCCAAGTTAACATGATTATAGTGTAGAGCGCTCTGTCACAGGATGCTGTGAAGGCCAAAAGTGTGAATAGCTTCAAATGGGGAGCAGAGATATGTGTTAGATAATTATTTCAGTGCCTATTCAACGTGACAGCCATGATATAACCCCCAGTGAAGGAAGTCCCTAAACTGCAGACTGTCAGAGGCAAAAAAAAAAAAAAAAAAAAAGACAGACAAAGAGAGGTCATGTTATGCTTCATCTGGTTTCTGTATTCTTTACCTAAGCATTTACTACTTTTGAAGATGCTGTTGAGCTAAAAAGCTGCTTATCTGATACAGCATAGCAATTCTTATTCTCTTACTATATATACGCACACATATATAAATATTAATATATATAATTATATATTTATATAGCTATAGAGAGAGAGTATAGGAAGTGGGCATAGGAATTACTCAGAAGATTATTATTTTGATCCAGATCTCAGAGGAGGTCATCCTGGTGTGAGTAGATGCACTGTTCTTGATTTCAGCAGATTCCTGTATATTTAAAACTGTTTGGTTTGGATACATTTGCTCTGTTTGTTAATCAGACTAATAAGTTATGGCCCCACTCCGCAAAGCAATGCTATGTAGAACAAAAATCCTGTAGCCTTCCAGATGAACAACAAGTAGTTCTGTTTGAGGGGAGAAAAGATATCAAAAATACTTCCAAATGGTCAAATGCCGAGTTACCCCAAACCTATTATGGCGGATACAGATCTTTTTCTAGGAGAAACATGCGATGAGGATTTCCACAGTTTCACGGGGATGCTGTGTGCACTGGGCTTGGGATCCATGAGCTCAGCCGTATCCCACACAGCTCTTGTGGTACGGCCTCCTCCTTGCTAGGTGGCCAGAGGGTGTCAAAAAGCAGCTCAGCAGCTTCCAAGCTGTGGTCTGGCCCAGCAAAACTGAGTGCTAAGAAGCAAGCTTTTTCCTTGTCCCGTTCACTGACCTGCCCTCTTATCCTTTTGGGAAGGAAGGAACATCTGAGTGCAGTGCTGGACATCAAAGACTCGCTCAGCCGAGAGGACAGAGCTGCTGTCTTGAAGGCATTTCACGAGAACTGCAGGGAATCAGAACCAGAAGCAAACTTGCTTTTTGCAGATATAGAAGTAAACCCTAGAAAATATGGACTCTGTGGCTGCTTCTGCTGTTAGCAAAGGTAGGGGTGTGTGTGAGTGTGCTTGTGTGTAACATGCGTATGGGCACAGGCATAGGCATTCCTTCTTTCAGGGAAGCGGAATGACTATGGCTGTAGCATCACCTCCCCGAATTCCTTGTTGCTGTATAAGCCAATTATACTTCCCTCTCTCCACCTGCAAATTTCCACGTCATGAAGCGTGGTGTTGTAGGCAGTGCAGGGCACTGGATATTTAGATGTGTGATTCAGGTTACAGCAGGGACAAAGGAGAAGACAGGGTTCTCCCTCCCCATCCTTTGCTCCCATCTGTGTGTCCCTGCAGCAAGGTCTTTCGCAGCATCCCCTCTCTCCCAGCTCTTACCATGTATGCATGGGCAGGGTCTCCCAGGCAAGCGCTGCTGCCTCCTGGCAGGGCACGCTGAGGGATTTTCTCCTCCGTGGTCCCCCCACTTTCCTGTTGCAGAGGGGAGGGGTATGTCAGCCCCACTGCTGCCCCCCTCCATGAGAGCTGTATTAATTAAACCAGGCTCGGTCCTGTCCAGGTGACTGTGCCATGCTGTGGGCACCAGAGGCGAGCGTGCCCCCTCCGTGCTGGCAGCAGCAGCAGCTGGCGGCAGAAGGGAGGGGGGATAAGAGTCAGAGGGATGACTGTCACTGTGATGTCTTATCCCCTTGGCGTGAATTGCCAGGGCTCATCTGGAGCACCTGCAATCTCCTTTCAGTTTCCCAAGTGATCCCTTCACAGTCACAAATTGGGGATTTTGGGGGGTAAGCTGCAGCAGATCTTGAAACTAAGCAGATCCTCATGGTTTAAAAATACTTCTTAGTGGAGAACATGCAGCTGTTTACTTCACTTCAAATAGTCTGCAACTTCTTTCTAGTCCAAATTTGTCCAGCTCCAGCTCAGAGCCAGAGAATTTTGTTTTATCTTTGCCAGGCCAGAGCCCTCAGCTATCAGAAATCATCTCCCTGGATTAATATTTACAGATTGTCATCAATCACCTTCTGTTGGATAAGCTGACCAGACCGAGTCTCTCAGATTGAGAAGCACACTCCCTTTCTACCTCCTCCGCTGCTCTCCGGTGTCACCTTTTATTTATAGTTCCCCATGTTAGCAGATCAGGGATAAGTTACGCAGGGCTCTGACCTGGGGCCTCCAGGCACAAGCAGACAGCGGACTACCCTGGTAGCAGGGAGAGAAAGCAATTAGAGAAAAAATTAATAGCACACAAGCTTTCCCTTCCTAATGAAAACTGATTCTGATATAATGAACTGGCTTTCAGCCACCCACTTTTATACCCTCCTTTAAAGAATTTACCCATGGCACCACCTTTGCTTTAGAAAAGATATTCAGGAACATATTTTTAAAACACTGTAAGTCACTTAATCTCCTATTTGCTGAAATCCCCTGGCTAAATAGGCTCCCAAATCCCAGAAGACCTGGCTGAGTCTGCAGTGGGGTGGAAGTACGTGTGCAGCACAGGTTGGTAGCCTCACCTGAGCTCAGGGGGTAGCAGTCACGGTGAAATCAGTTATGGGATGTGCTCAAGGAAAGGTCACCTTCTTCCTTCAATCCCAGCCCTGCGATTTTGCTGCCATGCACTGGGGTGTGACCTGCAGGTACATTGGGAATCATCTGCTTTCTTCCAGCCAGGAATGCAATAGTTGCACATATTTGTGTCTTCTGTATGCAGAGGTGGGAGGACTTCAGAAAAGTGTTATCTTTGGTTGTTTTATGTTACCATGAAATGACTTGCCAGAAGAGGAGTGAGCAGGTTTGGCTAGAGTGGGTAGGGAGCAGCAGAGATGCTGCCCATGGCTGTGGGCCTATGGATTGCATTAGCCAGAGTAGCCCAGAAACTAGAGATTTTCAGCAGGTAAATGTCAATACAGCTTTATGCAAGAATCTGTGCATAGGAGGGATGTTTTTGCTGTTTGACTCTTGCATGTGTTCTGATGAGTGCTATTTAGTTACCCAGCTTTTTTCTTGCTTTCCCTCAGGCCTGCTGTGAGAAACATGAGGTCTCGCTCCCACGTGGCAGCATCTGCAATCACAGCTCCTTGAAAGCTTCAGGGACCCGTGCAGCCAGACGCACGGAGAAGCCTGACAGCTATGGAAGACATAATTCCTGCACTTTTGTAGGAAAACCACGTGGCCCAAATCCTAATCTTCTATGCAAAGTCCAGGCAGACGATGAATTGGATATGGCAGAAAGACATTCCTTCAAAACTTCCTAGAGATTGCCGCTTAGCTGAGTCCTGGTGGTTATTCCCAGGATGTGGCATGGTGGTGTGTGGAGGAGAAGGAAGGTTCCCCCTTGCCAAATTTCTCTCTGTTTCCATCCCTTGTTTCATACAGTCTCACATGAAACCAGGGACTGCTGCACCACACAGTGTCCTAGCAGATGACATGCATTGCAGTTTCACCCAGGGACCCAGGACCCTCCGTTAGGGAATCCTGCTTAGCCCATGGTGCCGGTGTGTGTATAAGTTTGGGTATCTGGATCCATCCCCTGAAGCCTGACCTGCACCAGAAGGGGTGCAGACAGAGCTGCCTCTTCCCTTGCTCTGCACACATGAAGGCTGTGACCTGCTTTGGGGGCAGCCTGCGGCGGCGGCGCTGGCTGTGAGACGGGGAGCTCTTCCCCTATGAGTTTTACAGCTGGTGCTGGAGCAGAGTCTTGCATTCATTTTTATACCTCAGTTACTGGAAATTTCCTTTTGGAGAGGGAGGGGAAAGCCTCATGGGAAGCGGAGAGTGAAAGGAGCTGTTTGTCCCAGCCTCTGGGCAAGGTCTGTGCTGTTTTCAGATGTAAATAGGCAGTTCCGCCTGGAAAACACTGACTTTTCTTCCCGTTTATCTATGGACTGGTCACAACCTCCAAGCTGGATTTGGTTCAAGGCCCTTCTTTGCTATTGTGTTAATATAGGCCATTACCGCTCCTCTCTGGCCGTGTAAACAAGCAAAAAAGTTCTGCTACTTCAGACAACACCAGTGCTTTTCTTGGCAGCCATTCCCTCTCAAATCTTCTTCCCTAACAAGAAAAGGGGCAAATTTGTGCATAACCCATCAATGTGTGAGGCGGGGGACGTGTCAGGCCCTGGGACCCTGGGAAAGCACAGACTCAGGTGGGTGCTGCCATGCTCTGCAGTGCCGGGCCGTCACCCCGGGGATGCAGATGTCCTGGTTCACGGGCCGCAGAGCCCTTTGTGCAGGCAGGGTCCTGTGAGCTTGACAGGACTGGAGCAGGTTTGCAAATGTCATGAGCTTTGCTCCTGGCACAGCGCTGAACATGGAGTGAGCGGCAGAGAAGTGGGAAGGAACAGGCTGCTTCATCTTCAGGGAGTCCTCTGTGGGCTTTTGGGGCACCGTGAGACCTCAGCATCATTACACTCCATGCCTCACATCATGAAAGGGCAGCGAGAGCGTTCCCTGCCTGCCTGCCCTTCCTGACCACAGGTCTGCTTCAAAGGCCCTGCTCCTGTGTCCCTTGCATTTTACAGCTGTCTGTTGCAGCTTCGGCGAGACCTTTCCTGGGACTTGGGAAGGCTGGGGAGCTGGAAGAGCTGCAGCCCAGCCTGGTGGGCGCTGGTCCAGCTGTGGTTCTGGGTGGACGCCTGCCCTCTGAAGGGCGCCAGCCCAGCCGGGCACGCTGGACCAGTCACCCTCCCCTCCCACCTAATTGCATGTTTTTCTCAAGGGTGGGAAGGGATGACAGACCCCACTGCGACAGCCCGGTCAGAGTCAGCCTCTGCTGATGGGGATTTCAAGCAACGAGCCTTCCAGAGAAAATAAATAAAAACCCCTCTGCCATTTCGACCACCATCAGGCTAAAAATAATCCCACAGCACGTGGATGGCTCCGGCCACGTACATGTCGATGGCTACATGTATCTCTGCCATTTGACTTTCGCAGTTGGACGAGGGTGTATTCTGCTTGCAGGCAGCGGTGGGGAGCAGTGGGGGTCACCGGGCTTGCTGCTACTGCTCCTGCAGCTGAGATGGCTGAGGACAAGCTCCATGCCATCACGGCTGCCGCTGTGCCCGTCCTCGCTGGGCAGCACCTTCTGCTCTGTGTGTGTGTGTGTAGAGAAGCACTGCTTTCAGTGAGGTTTCTTAATGTCAAGTTTCTCCACCCCGTGTGTAGCATCCACTCATGAACTGGGCAAATAAAGACTTGAATTTGTCCATGAGATTTAGTGCTGGTGGCACGTGTGAGGTTTTCCAGAGCTGGAAGGCACAGGGATGTTGGCTGGGATGGGGATGGGGCGGTGATGGGGAGAGGCTGCCTGGCGTGGAGGCAGATGGTGTGGGAGGGATGTCCTTGGCCACCCGCAAGTTGCCTGGGGAGAGCAGATGGTGTGTGGGGAGGCTGCCGGTGGCTCCCGGGGAGGGGAGGCAGTGGCAGGGGGGATACTGGGTCGCTACCTGGGGCTATCTGGAGTGGTCAGGGAGGGTAGGGAAGGCTGTGGGGAAGGGGAGTGAGGGATTCCCCTTGTTTGGGGGGGATTGTAGCCCACTTTGCCATGTGCCCTGACCTTCACAAGTGACCCAGCCTCCTCCTTTCTAGCCTTAACCCTAGGCTGTGGTTAAAGTGCTTGGGTGGGATTTGTGCTGTGCTCTGGGGAGGGCCAGGAAGCAGGATCACACTCAGGATCCTTCTGCAGGATTATCTGCTGGCCTTAGGATGTGGGCAGGGGCAGCACTGCCCTTGCCATCAGCCTGCCAGGGCCGCCATGGAGCTGCAATGAGCATCTCCCACTTGCCCTTGTGCCCAGCAGCCCCCACAGCGGCTCCACTGCTGTGAGCAGGACAGGATCGCTCAGAGCTTAGCACCCAGAGGCTCCCCACACAAAGACCTTCTCCTGCTCCCCCTGCACCCAAGATTTCACGGGGATCGCCTTGATGCCCCAGGGTCATGCCACTGCCGTGCTCACCCATCACCTGGACATGCCAGCCCCGGGGACATGGGCAGCAGGGAGTGACACCCTGCTCCTGGTGGTTTGACGCTCTGACTTTTTTGGGAGCTGCTCTCCATCCATCTCCTCTCTGTCTCTGCACCGGGCTGACAGGTTGTGTGGTGAGCAACGATTTGTCACCTGTGTCCCCCACATTGCTTGGGGCCAGGGTTTGGCTGGTCACTTTGAAGTGCTGCGTGCAGCAGAGCGTCACCAGCCACCCCAGTCATTTGAGCTCCTGTCTCAGAGGGTCACCTTCAGTGCTCAATGCACTGACAGTGGAAAACAGACGCTCCTTAATTATGCTGCAAGGTCTGAGGAAAGAGCTGACATTTGCTGAGGTGCCACCTGTGCTTCCCCAGTTTACTTAGTGGCTTTGCCAAGGATATGTGACAGTGAAGGGAGGGCTTGATGGTGAAAAAACAGGTAATACTGAGGATTTGGGACGTGCAAATATGTACGAGGAGAATCAATCCTTAAACCCATGAGACCTCAGAGAGGGCAAGCCACTATCTGATTGCAAAATGATATAGAAAATTGTGGTTTATTCCCTTTCCTCCTCCCTCCCAAGAGGAGCCTGTTGATGCTGAGAAATTCATACATTGATCCCAATACTAACCAGAATAACTTGCACGCACCTTTGAGGCTTTCCTCTGAAGGCTCCGGCTCTGCCAGCACCCGGCTGGGAAGCAATGCCTGACCCACGGGTGAGGATGGGTGCGCGTGTGGGGTCGGCAGCACGGCGAAAGCCACCACAGGGAATTCCCCCATGGAGAAACACCCCAGCACATTGCTGAAACCACTTGCCTTGATTTTAAGGCTTAAATGTCTGCCTTTACCCCAGTGCCCCATGGACCGTGCGGGAAGGAGGAGGAGGCACTGGCATGTGCTAAGGTCTCTTGTTCTGCACCAAAGGCTGGGCTGGGTCCCCCCCAGTTTCCCCCAGTGGCCCTGGGGACAGCCCAGGGTGGGAAGGGTACACACCTGGTGCCATCTAGTGGCACTGGGACACGGAAAGGGCCGTGACTTTTTATGTATTTATTATTTCTATTATTATTATGGGGTATTCCAGGGGTATATGCTTGCGTGGCATACCATTTGCATGGGCTGTAAGCAGCATGCTGTTTCACTTGTGGCCCCTTACTGGGGTGTGAGACTTGCAGGAAAACAAAAAGTTGGGAATCCTGGTGTAAATTGGGATGCACAGAGCATATAGATATTTCGGCCTGCCAAATAACCGGCAGTTTGGGGGGAAGACTGCAAAAGAGAGTGATGAACAGAATTGTTAGGATGTGTCCCGTGCTTTATAAAAGCAGCTGGAGCTTGTGAGCGCACAGAGGAGAGGTTGAGAGACAGCGCTGCAGAGCTAGGACCAAAGGGACTATTTCTTCCCTCTCCGCAGCAGTTGGGGTTCCTGTAGCAGTCAAAGGCTTTAAGATAAGGTTTTAGTTGGCTTGATCTGACCTAAGGCCATATTGGCACCAGAAGACGGGTTCCTGCCCTCGACCCTGGTTGCCTCCCCCCACCTCCATCACATTGGCTCTAGGGGTCAGCTCCACTTCTGTGACAGCAGATAAACAGCCAAAATAAATAGTTCTGCATGGGTTTGCCTCTCCTCTTTCCTTCTCAGGGGCTCTGGGGCAGTTACCTCTCTCTGACCTCCAGCTGCCAGCTCCACACCCAAGTCTCCTGTCTCCTATTGCCATCCCAAAGCTTGCGGTTTTCAGCCTGTCCTCAGCCGCCCTCCCGGAGCTGCCCCCTTGCCCATGCCGGACGGAGCCATTCCCTCGCTGGCAGTTTGGTTGCTGCTGCCCACAGCATCGCGGAGAGCGTGGAGCTGCAGTGCTGCCTGTGCCTGCCTGTCCTGCCCGCCCTGGTTCATGCAGCCTGTGCAGGGGCCATTGCGTATTGCCCAGATGGGCCGTTCTAAAATGGGTGCCAGTCTGCCAGCAGTTAAAATAAATGGGCTGGGTTTAAAACAGCTGCTGGGAAAACCCCTGTGTGTCCCTGTGCTGGGACAAAGCATTTGCAAGGATTATTGCAAGAGCAGACTGTCTGGAGCAGTTTGTTATATCATATATCCTTGCAGGGTTTTTGAAAAAATGTAAAGCAAATCTTGGTTCACAGATGAGTATCAGATTTTTTTCCTTCACTGGATTATACCCTCCGAACTTCTCCACACTGGTCTTTTGTGCCTAACAAAATGGGCTTGTGCTATGCCAAATGATGTCATTTTATTCCCCGTTTATTTATGCCCAGTGCTGAGAAAGATTTGAATCTCCATTTCCAGACACCAGCTGCGGCTCCTGCTGCTGCTGCTGCATGGTCCGTGGCCCATTTCACTTGCCACTGGCCGGGATCTGTGAGTGTAATCTGGGGTCTCCTCCAGCATGAACAAACCTGGGAGGGAGAGCTGGGTCTGGCCAGGGCAAGGATGAGCCCATGCTGAGGTGTTGCAGTCCAGAAAGGAGCTGCGGCACCCTCTGGCTTTTCCAAACAGGAGCTCTTTGTTAAAGCTCTGTGGAGGGAGGAGCACTTCTGTGTCCAGGCTGAGGCCTGTGCTCTGCCTGGTGTGAAGCACCCATGTAACGATCAGCGTGGATGAAGCTTTGGCATTGCACAAGCCTGCATTTTGCAATCCTGACACATATGTCAGTGGCCTCACCCTTGCTGCACGGGTGACAACATATCAGGAGTGGCTTGGTGTGGGTGGCAGCACCCGTCTGTGCGTGCAGCTCTGGGCTGTGGCCACGCCAGGGCACCCTTGTCCCCCCAGGTCTGAGCCGCTCGTTGCACCCAGCGGTCTCCCTGCTGCGGCTCCAGGCAGGGCTGTTTGCTGGGGGAGCCAGGGGCTGGTTTGGAGATGGTCTGTCAGTGGAGCCGCGGAGGCTGGGGGCTGCTGCCCGCCCTGGGTGCTGCTGTGGAGATGATGATGGTACCTGGGCACGAGGCCAAGGCACTGCTGCAACGGGCAGGACACAGCCACAACCGCAGCGCTTGTCTGCAGCTCGGTCCTGTGCAGGGTGGGGGGACAGGAGAGTGCCGATCCCCAGCTGTGGTGATTGTGACCCCTCTTCTCCGTACTGTGACCTGCCTGTCTTGAGAGACGACTCGGGCATCTGCTGCTGGGGTAGCTGGACATCTCCTGAGCTCCCTGCCGGTTTGTACCCCCTGAGCGTGCATCGGTGATGCAGAGCCCCCGGTTGGGGCTGACTCAGCCAATAACCCACGTAGTGGTGGCCTTGGGGGCCTTATTGTAACTGTGTGTCATGGCCCTTGAACCCTTGTCAGGCCCGATGAACCCTCTCTTGCAGGTTGTCCAGCTGCCTGGGATGCGGCCCTGGGCTGGCTGCCAGGACACAGGGGTGATGGGCTCTGCCGGTTCTCCTTTGGAGCAGCAGCAGAAGGGAATTGCAGGGACAGAGCCCTCCCCCTGCCAAAGTGCGACCCTGGGCTGGGGGTGCTGCAACCTCCCCTCCCCTGTAATTCATTTCAGCTGGTAATAAGGTCTGGTTTTACGCCTTAACCCTGTGCCAGCAGGTCCCCTGGCAGAGGGGCTTCTCTCCGCTGTGTGTGGTGTGGGGGTTTTTTTTTTGTTGGGGTTTTTTTGTTTGTTTGTTTGTTTTTGGTTTTGGTTTTTTTGTTTGTTTGTTTGTTTGATTTTTTTTTATGGTTGGACTTGATGATCTTACAGGTCTTTTCCAACCTTAGTGATTCTGTGATTCTCAGGGCAGACCCCAGACACAGCCCGTGTGCAGTTACCTCGTCCCCCCAAAAGCGAGGAGCCCAGATTGCCCCAGCCTGACGCCAAGCTGCGCTCCCCCCTTGGTGCCTGTTCTTTGCGGGTGGGGCGCCCGTGTGAAGTTGGGACCCGCCACTAGATGGGGGTAAAACCTGCGGGAACACCCGGAGCCGCGCGCTGCGGCGGGGCACGGCCCACGCGTGGGGCCGGCGGTGCTGCGGGGAGCGGGAGCCCGGCTGCGGGGAGGAGCGGGGCTGTGCCCCGCCGAGGGCGGCGAGGGAGAGGTGCCGGTCAGCCCGGGGGGGTGCTGGGGGCCGCGGAGGCCCTGCGGCCGCTTTCCAACCTGCCCTTGGCTGCTGGGGGTGAGCGGGGGCTGAACCGTCCTGCCCCGCTGCTGCTCTACCCCAGGCAGTCACCCGCGTGCAGGGGACACCAGGCACGGTCGGCGGTGTACGACGTGGAGGATTTCTCCTTCCAAAGACAGCGCCAGGCTGACTCTTGCCCCATTGCCAACGGGTGTCTGATATTCTTAAACCCAGTCCCACCACCTTCCAGCTTAAAAACAGGGGACAGCGGAGCTGGATTCACTTGCAGGGGCAAATCTGCCTCCTGTTTGGAGCACCGCAAGTCTGATACATACTTGTTTCCTGCTCAAACACCCAGTGCAGGCCCTTTGGCGGGCTCCCCTGCAGAGCCCCCCGATGGCAGGCTCACCCCGCTCTCTCCTGCCAGGGTGATGCAGAGCAGGGCTCAGCACCGGGAGCACCGCTGAGCTGCGGCAGAGGGGCCGCTGCGGATGTGCTTCCTTCTCCCGTCATGCTTACACGTACGTCTCCTGTAAAATCTCCACCAGCTTGCTTGTCTTTCCTCCCTGGGGCCTGAGCCATGGCAAAAGCACTGTGCCAGGTCTGTCCCCATCCTGTCCCTGCCCTGTGGCCAAACGTCACCAGATCCAAGAGGCTCCCAGCTAGAGCCTGTTCCTTCCCTGCCCTGGGGAAAGCCCTGCAGCCAAGCTCCCCTGCCACAGTGGGGTTTGCTCATAGAATCATAGAATCATTTAGGTTGGAAAAAGCCTTTAAGATCATCAAGTCCAACCGTAAACCTAACCCTGCTAAGTCCACCACTAAACCATGTCCCTAAGCGCCTCATCCACATGTCTTTTAAATACCTCCAGGGATGGTGACTCAACCACCTCCCTGGGCAGCCTGTTCCAGTGTCTGACAACCCTTTCAGTGAAGAGTTTTTTCCTAATATCCAATCTAAACCTCCCTTGACACAACTTGTGGCCATTTCCCCTTGTCCTATCACTTGCCACTTGGGAGAAGAGACCAATACCCACCTCTTTACAACCTTCTTTCAGGTAGTTGTAGAGAGCGATAAGGTCTCCCCTCAGCCTCCTCTTCTCCAGGCTAAAGAACCCCAGCTCCCTCAGCCGCTCCTGGGGCTGCGGCTGTCCTGGGGGTCCCTTGGTCCCTGCTCAGCCCTGTGCCCAGTGCATGGCATTTGCTGCTAGTGCTTCAGTTCTGGGGGGTTCCTGTAGGAGGAGTCTGCACTGCAAGGGGAGAAACGCTGTGAGAAACAGGGTTCACTAAGTCGAAGACCAAACCTATGGCAGTTTCTTTATAAAGGCTGTCCCTGGCCAGTGGGTATGTAACAGGCAGCTTCTTGCTCTGTTTTATGTCCTGCATGGTCATTGATAACCAACACTGTCAGCAGCTCTTTCTTCCGTGCTCAAAAACCAGGGCCCTGGAGGAGCTGACAGCAAACCTTGTGTATTCCCAACACACAAGGAAGCCTTGTGTAAGCGGTTTCTTGAGAGTGACTGGGGAGGACCTGCCATCACACGACCAGGGCTTGGGATCAAAGCCAGCATGGAGTTGAATTTCTCTGAAGACAACCTTGCCTTGGCTTGCCTTGCCTTGCCTTGCCTTGCCTTGCCTTTCCTCTATTGCACTGCTTTCTCGAAGCATTTTTACCTGCTTGAGGGCAGGTCTTGTCTACTCCCGCCGTCTTTTCTAAATTAAGTTATGTTGGTTCCTTCAATGTTATCTCAGATGTCATGTTTCTGGACTGTCAGTCATTCTCTCTCTTGTCTTTTGGTCTCTGGGGTGCCAAGCGCGGACACTGTACAGTAGCAGAGCTCTGACAATGACAGCTGGAGCAGGGGAGTTTCTTTCCGTGTTGTCCAGGTGTCACTCCTTTTTGCAAGTCCCAGCTAGAAGTTTCCTTTTTCACAGCAATGTGTTGACACAACCCGTTCATGACCCGTCATTACTCCAGAGTGTTTGGGTTTTTGCAGAGTTATTACTGAATGGGCAATTTCCTCCCTGTATTCATGCAGTTGTTTACTTCTGTGTCATTGCTGTATGCTGTTCTTGTTCTGGTTGAATCGCATCCTATTGATTTTTATTTTTTTTCTAGATAACTGCAAGATCGTATCCTGTCCCCTATCCCTGGCCACCATGCTTGCAGTTTCTGAACCTCTCATGAGCATCCTCTGCGTTTCAGCATCCAAATCGTTAATGAACCTGGCTCAGAGCAGACTCCTGTGGACTCACACTCAATACCCCATGCAGTTTTGCTCTGATCATGAATCTCCATCCAGTTTTGTGTCTGCCTTCCAGGAGCTTTACAAGAGCAGACTCCCAGCCTGAGGTCTATATGCAAGGAGAGAAGTGCGGTGCTTCCCAGACCTGCACCAAGCCACGGCCAGCAGTGACACCCCTCCTGCTCTGCTGCCCCATCCCTGCTGCCACCGTCAGGAGCAGCGCTTGGCACCAGCAGGGACCACGGTCTCTGCCTCGCTTATTTACACGAATGGTACTTGAGACGGTGTTAAAATCCTTACTAAAGTCAAGTTTCCCAACATCTGCAGCTGCTCTGCTCTCAGGGAGGGGAAACTCCTGCCATGGAGGGAAAGCAAGTAGATTTATGCAGAACAAATTTGATTATAACAGTCTTGGTGTATTGTCTTGGTACCGTTCTCATGCTTAAAGCTCTTTAATTCCACCAATATTTTTCTAGGAAATAACCCCAAGGCCTATTCCTCCCCCTCTTTTAAGGTCAGCACTGCTTGCCCTTGCTCAGGGAGCCACCTCCCTCTTGGCCATCGTGGTGGATGGCTGCGCGATGGCTTTGACCAATTTCCCAAACACGCTGTGCTGGGACAAGGTAGGTGGATGAAATCCACCTCTGGAAGCCTCCAGTTTATTTAGGCTGCAGTTGGACGCACAGTTTGTTAGCATTGTCTTATTTAATTTATTTTTTTGGCAGCTTTGTTGGTGTAAGCAGCCCCCGCAGCACGTCCCCTCCCCTGGAGCTAGTGCAGCTCGGGGGCTGGGGAGGGGGCAGCGGTGATGGGGGGTGGCAGAGGCTTCTTAAGCCAAAGCAGATTCACCTCCCAGCACTTACAGTTGTGTTCTCCTGGTGCTTCTCATCCCTCGGTAGTGGCATATGCACTTGGGCTTTCCAGTTGCTCCCCAGATGCTTGTGCCACAGTTTTACACGAACCTCCTGGAATCTGAATAATTTGTTTTCTTTCTGTAGCTCCTTCTTAAACTTCAGGGGATTTATGATTCAGCTGAATTCCCATCATGCTGCACATCCTCCTTCTGCACTGGGAGTTTTCTTCATGCCTTAAATATTATTTCCTGAGGAGCTGCCTGCTCCTCTAAATTCCACTTTCCCCTTAGACTGACCTGCCCCGGGGTCTCTCCTGCCGCCTCTGTGTCTGCTGCAACCTGCCCCCACCGACTTCATTTTTCCAGCTCCTCCTGTCCTGGGAATTGGCATCTCTCTGGTCTCCCCATCCCTGCTGCCTACCTTCCTCTGCCCAGGGCCGGATCCCTTGTCCCACACCATGAAGAAGGGGATCAGGAAAGTGGTGCTGAGCCCTGCATACTCAGTGCAGGGGTGAGGAGCACTTTCCAAGGCATCTGTGGAGGCTCAGGCTCATGAGAGGCATCCCTGGGGTCGAACCAAGGCAGCCCACAGGTACGGCTAGGTCAAGCCTCTCTGGAAGGGGAGGGGAGGGCAGCAGAGCCCCCCAGGAACCTGGAAGGGAAAAGGGTTCTCTCCAAAATAGCAGGCTGGGGGTATAAAAGGTCTGAATAGGAGGACAGCCCAGAGGCTGAGGGCACATGGGTGCCTCTGGGGCAGCACAGGGCTATTTCGGAAACGGGAACTACCCTGAGTGGGTGAACTCTGGATAAATCACTTCTGCAGCTGAGCTTCAGGCTGAAGAGGCTACAGGATGCTCGGGGAGACCTCAACGTGTGGGCACATGGCCCTGGGAAGAGCTGCCAGTCAGCAACACTGTGCCTCAGTTTCCATTTTAAAGCTGCGGCACTGCTGCCTGTCCTGCCATGTTTTGTCATGAGTGTCCCAGCAGCAGAAAGGGGTAGGGGGTTTGTCCTGTCTCACTGCAAGGCCGTGCAGGTAAACCCAAGCTGGTGTCTAGCTCGCGCGTGTCCTGGTCTTCAGCAGAGGTTAAGCTGCCAAACCTGCCGGGGTTAAGGTGTGTGTTTAGGGCCTTTCCCTCTCATATCCCAGTACAGTGCTGGGGTTGTATTCAAGGGCTGACACAGCTGGAAGAGTACGGGAAAAGCAGTGATTCTGGGAAATCGCATGTCTCCCTAAGCCTCTGGAAATGGTCAAGGCTGCCAGGCATGCCACAAGCTCATATTTCTGCATGCTTTAAGGACTGCGTCAAAGCAAGGCTGCAGCTACCAACGAAGGCGGAGCATGGCTTGAGTCATTTGGTTGGAAAAGCTGTGCTCTTCCCAGAGGAGCAGCTCCTCCATCTGTGGAGAAATGACAGAGCGCTGCCCCAAAGGAACAGCACTCTTGTTTCACTTAGACACCATCTGATTTCCATTTTCATAAATGCAGAGATGTTTATGTTAGCCTCAAATGTTTTGCACAATGCTGGACTGCTATGGTTTCAGCATTGATGAAATTCCTCTTTCGCCTCAGATGGGATGCAGCTGGGTACCTCCCTCTTGGCCATAAGTGAGGGCTGGGGAGAAGTTTCTCTGCTGGCCAGGTTCCCCCGGGGCTGCCAGGCTGCCAGCGTAGGCAGGGCAGCACGGCTGCGCCACTGACGTGCTGACAACTAGACACCAACAGCAAAGGCTGTCCTTGAGCCTGGACTGACACCTCCACCATCGCCTCCAGGGCTGTGCTGGGAGCCGATGTCAGGGCGCTTGGAGACAGGGGCAGCAGCCTGTCCTCTGACTGCCACTTGTTTTGGAAAACCACGGTTGTTGGCCAGAAGGGTCTCCACCGAAGTCCTCCACGT